>NW_022681470.1:92081772-92770522 GCF_009764315.1 Trachypithecus francoisi | reverse complement strand
TATGTATTTATTGGTACACTTATTTTTAAATTATCTTTCCCGACTAAAGCTCTGTTTTCCCTTACAGGCCCCATGAGGGTGGAGAGCTTGTCTGTTTGATTCATTTCCGTGTTCCTAGTACCTAGCAGGTGCCCAGCTCCTACCTAGGAGGCTCTCAGGAAACAATATTGGATGAGTACATGAAAAAGCCCCTCACCTCCCCCATCCCACAGTCAGAGAGGGGACTTACTTGCCCAAGGGCTCTGGACACTGTCTCCCTACTCCCTGACCTTGGCCCTCTGCCCTCAGCGGTAGTGTGTGGCTTCTCATAGGGCGGGAGTGGGAGGCCCTGGCCCCAGGGCACCCTGGTACTGCAGGGAGAGGAGGCTCATAGGCTATGAAGCGTGACCACTGACTGTCAGCACTGATGGAGAGAGAGGCTGCTTAGGGCTACACAAGGAGCTAAGCGTTGGAGAAGCGCTGGGTGCCAATGGGCAGAGGATGACAAACCACGCAGTGGGTCCTTCTCAGAGGAGCAGATGTGGCAAGGGGAGGGGCCATGGCTTAAAGAGGCTCCAATACTGCTTTGGATTTTATTCGGGGCAAAAGAAAGGGCTGCAGTTAAGGTGAGTTTTTATTTGGTTGTTTTTTAAACAGGGCACTGACATAATGAAAGTTTTGTTTTAGAAGAATCCCGTGGCAGAACTGTAGAGGGTGGGTGAGAGACAGGACCATCACTCTCTGAGGGCTTCCTGTAGCTAAGTGCTATGTGCTGAATGTGACTTATTTTACTTAACTCTTGTAACAACCCAGCGAGGTATTACTTAGAATTGCTGATATGGATTAGAAACCTGAGACTCATGGTGACCCTCTTCACTGGAAAACTGTCCCTTCCCATTCCTTAGGATTGAGGGATTGTCACAGTGCCCCACCTGTCCCAACAGCACCTAGTCCAAGGGATGGTCATGTGACCAAAGCAGAACAGAGTTGAGTCTTGGAATGTAGAAAATAGGGACCCTGGGTCTCTCTCTTTTTTTTTTTTTTGGATCTCAAACTGTAACTATGTAAGCTTAGGGCATCTGAAGGCAATTTCCCATGACTTGGAGAAAACCATGTGATAGGATTGAATGTGACTGATACACAAAAGAAATAGATGAGGTCGGACGCAGTGACTCACGCCTGTAATCCCAGCATTTTGGGAGGCCGAGGCGAGTGGATCACCTGTGGTCAGGAGTTCAAGACCAGCCTGGCCAACATGGTGAAACCTTGTCTCTACTAAAAATACAAAAATTAGTTGGATGTGGTGGTTCGTGCCTGTAATCCCAGCCACTTGGGAGGCTGAGGCAGAAGAATCACTTGAACCTGGGAGGCAGAGGTTGCAGCGAGCCAAGATTGCACCATTGCTCTCCAGCCTGGGTGACAGAGTGAGGCTCCATTTCAAAAAAAGAAAAAGGCCGGGTGCGGTGGCTCACGCCTGTAATCCCAGCACTTTGGGAGACTGAGGCAGGTGGATTACGAGGTCAGGAGATCAAGACCATCCTGGCTAACAAAGTGAAACCCGTCTCTACTAAAAATACAAAAATTAGCTGGGTGTGGTGGCGGGCACCTGTAGTCTCAGCTACTCAGGAGGCTGAGTCAGGAGAATGGCGTGAACCCGGAAGGTGGAGCTTGCAGTGAGCCGAGATTCCACCACTGCACTCCAGCCTGGGCAACAGAGAGACTCTGTCTCAAAACAAAAAGAGAGAGAGAGAAAGAAACAGATGAGCAGGATGTATGGACAGGGAGAGGTTGATGACCATCATTGAAACTATGGATCCAGCCATACCTGAAGCCAGATCCAGCTGGAGCTTCCTAGTACATAAGCCATTAAATTATATTACTTTGTGTTTTAAAAACACAAAACAACTGGCTGAGTACAGTGGCTTGCAATCCAAGCATTTTGAGAGGTTGAGGCAGGAGGATCGCTTGAGCCCGGGAGTTTGAGACCTGGTGTAGACCTGAGTGTGGAGGCTCAGGGAGAGGGTTGGAGGAGGATCCAAGGGACCTGGAAGATTTAGAAGCCAGAGGCAGAAGGGCATGTGGGATATTGAGGCAGGGAGGAAGGATGGTAGCAGAGATGGCTTGTCTCGGACACAAAGGGCTGACAGGCAGGATGAGACCTCTCACCCAAAGGCCCAGGCAGCTGCAAGGCCAGCTTGTGGGTGTTGATGAGCTCATCTGGAACTATGTGGGAGGCCAAGGCCAAGCCTGGGGTCACCCATGGGCTGAAGTTGGAGAGGGAAGCAAGAGCTGGAGGAGGAGGAGGAAACTGTCACCATAATAGAAAACATGGGAGAAGGTGGGAGTCAGCTCCTCAGAGCCCAGTGCCCCAGCTGAGAAGTCAGGAGGAGGAGGCCCTGGTGACCTTGGAGGCCAGAGCAGGACACCAAGGAGGGACCTTGGAGGAGGGAATGTGGAGGTGAGGCTTGTGGATTCAGCAGCAAATGAAGGGGTGGTGGTTAGCAGGGTGACCAGAAGAACTGTTCCCTCCTGTCGTGTAACTCAGTTCCATGCTATAGAAACATAAGTCTTTCCCACACTACATTTCAGAGGCAAGGTTGAACTCAGGTGACTTATCTACCCCCTGCCCAATGAGCCAGAGACAGGTTTTATTTTTTTAAAACATTTTAATAAAATTAACAAATAAATATTCTAAACTGTATAGGCTACAGGGACAAAGGGTAGAAGCCAGAGGGCCAGTCTTTCCTGCTCAGGCCCTTAGGTCCCCTTTCGAGAGACCCTGGTCTGGCCTGGTTTGGGGCTAGGACTGCTGACTTGGGGAGGCAGGGAGTGAACCCGGAATGGGTGATCTGGGCTCTTGCAAGCCATTCCTCTTTGTTGGTGTATACGGGAGGAGAGAAGAGGTCAAAGAAAGCAAGACCTTGCAAGAGGCATCCCAGTGACCCCTAGAAGTGACTGGGGTAAGGGGAGCACTATCCTAGAAGGGAGTGGGAGGGAGGGGGCAGTGAAGCAGGGCGGTGAGCCTGGCCAGTGGTGGGCTCTGGCCGCCATTCTACCCGTGGTCACTCACTCTCGGACGTAGACCCTGGTGCACACAACATCATCCGCCGTCATGGTCTGGAAGGACAGAAGTAGTTGTTAGCCTGAGAGGCCCCTGGGGTCCTGTGGCTTTGGAGGGGAGGGTTGAATGGAGGTACTCTGCTCAGCCTCCAGGTCCAAACCTGCTTCTTGGCTCAAGACCAATAGACAGGAGCTGGTCCCAGAATACCCAGGTATCACTGGAGGGAGGATGGTAATAGAGCCCCCGCGGACTGTCCTCCTCCTCAAGCCAGGAAGATCTCCCTGGAGAACTGCTGGGACGCCTCAGTACATGCCCTTTGCTTTGCATAAAAGGAACACCAACCATTTCTAATTCACACAGGGCACTGTATGGCATAGGGACACGTTAGTTCTGTCCAAGCAGTCCCATCAGGAGGGTGCGGAGTCAAGCCATGGCTGTTCTTGAGTCTCCTGCACCCTGGGGTCTCCCAGAGAATCTCGGAAGGTAGGGCTGGGTTTGCTATTAGTGGGGAGGAGGCAGGACTTACCAGGATCAGCTCCCCATCATTGGTCAGTTCTCTGGTCCACGAGGTCTTGGGGCCCTCTCCCTTCAGGAGCTTCTGCTCACAGACCATTTTATTCTCGCTCTCCCATTTCACCAGGCTCTGCAAGAGACAGGTGGCCAAGTGAGCTGGGCCCATAGCAGGCGCAATGCAGTGACAGGGATAAGGGAGAGAGCCCTTTTCTAGCCCCCACCACTACCTAGGGATTTTCCCTAGTGGGAACAGAGAGAAGCTAGGAGTTAACTGCTAGCCTGGAAAAAGGTAGATTGAGAGGCAGGGCAATGATGCCATGACCGTGGAGCCCCTCTTGGCACTCACCTTACAGGGCCTCCCATCCACAGTCTGCTCCTCAAACTCCTCCCCAACCTTGAAGTTAATCTCTGTGGTGCGCACGGTGGTGGAGGTTTTGATGTAGAAAGTGTCTCCCTCCTGTTTGATCTCCACTGCTGGCTTGGACGCTGCAGCCACAGCAATCTTCCTCAGCATCACATTCACCCCTGTGGGGAGAGTGGAGAGGCTCACCTTTTGGGGGGCTTTGGGCACCTCTCTCCCACCCTCCCCATGAGACAGTTGGAGCAGGCTGATTTGTGACTTGCTTGGGGTGGGTGTGTTGGGGGGTGCATCTGCCTGGTGCCTGGGTGTCTAGGAAAGTGCCTTGAAGGAGATGGCAGGCGGTGCAGCCCTGAAAGATGAGGGGGTTTAGGGAGGAGAGGGAGAGAGGCAGTGGCCTGCCCCTGGGGGTCCTGTTCCCAGCTGTGGCCCCACCTTGTTGAGTCAGCAGGCCTGGATTGGGCTCCCCAAGTCTCAGCTCTTCAGTCCCGGAATGTCCAGGGGCAGCTTCTCCCCAGTCCCCTACCCAACAAACATCCTGCTACTGGCTCTGGTTGTCTCTGTTTACTTCACTTTTGGCCTTTTGTCTACCCTGTTGACAGCTCATCGGAGTCACTGGTCTGTACTCCTGGCCAAGCACAGGCCAGGCCCCATCACTCATGTCCTGGGAAGTAGGAGCCATTTCCCTCTCTGCCCTATCTACCCACCGTATCTAGTGCTAGATAGGTCTTCATTTGCCCAATTTCTGTCCCATTCAAAAATGAGGAGCAGAGATTCCCAGCAATGAAAGAGGGCAGGGGCAGCCGCTTCCCTCTACAGAATGGTCAGCAGCCTGGGAAGACAGAGGCTTTGGAATAAGGTCATTAGGCTGTGATTTCCTCCTGGCTCAGCCCCCTTGCAGGCTGGGTGACCCTGAGCAAATGGCTTAACCACCCTGAGCCTTAGATTCCTCAATTGTAAAATGGAAATAACAGCTTCTTAAAAAGCCGGTCAAGATTGGGTACAGTGGCTCAAATCCCAGGACTTTTTGAGGCCAAGGCAGGTGGATTGTTTGAGCTCAGGATACCAGCCTGGGCAACATGCTGAAACCCTGACTCTACCAAAAAAAAAAAAAAAAAAGCCAGGGCTGGGTGCGGTGGCTCATACCTGTAATCCCAGCTACTCAGAAGGCTGAGCCAGGAGAATTGCTTGAACCTGGGAGGCGGAGGTTGTAGTGAACCGAGATCATGCCACTGCACACCAGCCTGGGCGACAGAGTAAGACTCTGTCTCAAAAACAAAACAAAACAAAACAAAAAATGTCCAGGCGCAGTGGCTCACGCCTGTAATCCCAACACTTTGGGAGGCCAAGGTGGGTGGATCATCTGGGGTTGGGAGTTTGAGACCAGCCTGACCAATGTGGAGAAACCCCATCTCTACTAAAAACACAAAATTAGCTGGGCATGGAGGCACATGCCTGTAATCCCAGCTACTCAGGAGGCTGAGGCAGGAGAATCACTTGAATCTAGGAGGCAGAGGTTGTGGTGAGTCAAGATCGTGCCACTGCACTCCAGCCTGGGCAAAAAGAGCAAAACTCTGTCTCAAAAAAAAAAAAAAAAAAAAAAAGGCCAATTGGAATGGTATGTGTTTAGGACTCAGCACACACAGTGCTAGGCATATGCTTAAGTTTTCAGGAAACGGTAGCTATTATTGTTGGTATTATTTTTACTGATAAAAGGAAGGCAAAGGGTCAGGTGCCATGGCTCATGCCTGTAATCCCAGCACTTTGGGAGGCCAAGGCAGGAGAATTGCTTAAGCCCAGAAGTTTGAGACCAGATTGGGCAATGTAATGAGATCCCACCACTAATAAAAAATAAAAAATAAAAATAAAAATAAAGGAAAGCAAAAAGCTGGGGTTCAGACAAAGCTCCCTTCATTAGGCACCGTGCTCATCTGCCCTTCTGGAAGACTCCCATATCCCTGTCCCCTCAAGGGAACCCCCTCTGCCATGAGAAGAAGGGATAGAAAAGGAGCCTGCCCTTCCTGCTCTGTGTGATGTGTCCCCTACTCCAGGACCCCCCTTTCCCCTCACAGGGTCTGGCTATCTCATTCAGCCTCTGTGAATTCAGACTCTGTGTGCACCTCCATATCCCAGCCCAGATTGGACCCTTCTCTCTGCTCCCCCGTTATTAACCGAAGTGGGGGAGGTAGGAGACAGCGTCCCTCTGAAAGGAAGATGTGCAGAGCAGGGGGCCTCTCTGGATGGGCTCCAGGTCTAAGCTCTACACACCCACCTCACCTGGCCTGATCTGCCGCGCTGTCCTGGAGTACAGCCAGGGATGCACTAGGTGGGGGTGAAAGGGCCCTCCACCAGGCAGCAGGATTTCCCTACCCCTGATCGGGCCAACTCCCTGGCCCTCCTCCAGACCTGGGTTCCTAGAGAAACAAATCCCCTTTCCCCTCAGCGCCAAAGCATACCTACCCTACTCCAAATAGAAGAGAGAGGGAGAGAGGAAGCCTTGTCCCTGGGGAGCCCAGGACCCCCATAGTTGGCTGCTGAACTCTTGGGTCTAGGGAGAAATGACTGAAGTCCCCAAGTCTTATTGAGATGGACCCTTGACTAGAGCTAAGAGGGGTGTGCCAGGACCGAAGTTCCTGCAGAGGCAAGGCTGGGTTCGGAGGAGACATCCCTTCAGCGAGCCCCTGGTGCCTGTGGAGCTGGGGGCCCAGCTCAGCCGGCCTTGACTGGCTCAGGACTGTGTTTGTGTAATGGATCTGTTTTTAATCTCCCCCCTGCAGGGCCTGAGGAGGGCACGTGGCTCAGAGAGACCCCGCAGAGAGGACAAACAGACTGAAGAGGGACAGCAGGATTGGGGCCTTGATTCTTACTCTTCAGCTGGGACCTGGGGGTGTGCCAGGCCACCACCTCATCCACTGGGGACAGGAGCCAGAATCCAGAGAAGATGAGGAGGGAGTAGCATCTAGGCTTTCCAAAGAGAAAACTTCTATCTTTTCGTCTTTAAGTTCAGCAAGGACAGAGCGAGAAAGACTGATATGACTCCAAGAAGTATTGTGGTTAGATCGCAGGAAGAACCAACAGCAAGGAATGATGGAGATTCCTGCTCTCTCTGCAACATTCCAGACCGTTCTTAGATCCAGACTCACTCCTATAGTCCAGGGTGCCCTCCCTCCCTACCCCCTCGCCCAGCCCAGCCCAACTAACCTCTCTCTGTTCAGTGCAGGAATTGAAGGCAGCAGGCCTGTCCTTACGCTCCCAGTGACTGGGGTCCTTAACTATCGTCCATCTCTCCCCCAGAGCCCCAGATGTCTAGCCCAGTTGGCCCAGAGAGCACACAGAAAGTGGGCTGGGAAAGTGGGAAGGGCAGTCTGGACTGACTTTGTTTTCCCCACCTTTGACCAACACACCCAGTTGGGCTGCAGCTGATCTAAGATGTGGGGAGGGAGGTGGGAACCTAGATTTTTGGAAATGTGGGATTGGGGTTTCACACGAAACCATTTGTTGAAATCCAAGAAAGTGATAATTATCCCTAGCGATTTTAGAACTCTGGAGCTGCTCGCTGTAGTAAAATACTTGTCTCACAGATGGGGGGTAGGGAGAGCAGAGTGGAAAGTGCAGACCCAGAGGAAAGGGGAGCTCAGGGGGCGCTGGGGCGGCAGATCACCTGGTAGGCAGAGCTGGACGCCTAGGGGTAATGAGCCTGCTCTGGGGATTGGGTTACCGAGGGGGGCACCGGGAAGGAGATTGGAATGTCTCCGGGTGGCTGGGCAGGTTAGGGAACCGGGGTCCCAGTCTGGATGCAGGGTTCGTGGCTCCACCAGCCCGCAGCTTCCGAACTGCGGACAGCCAGGTGCCTCGGCCCGCCGAGTCCGGCCGCTGAGGCCAGCCTCCACTTCCCCCAGAGGCCAACCTCGCGCTTCTGGTTTCTACGTGATTCACAGGCTGTGAGTCACCGCAATGCTGGCACCGTAGGAGAAAGCGGGATTTAGGCGTCGTGCCCAGCGCCCTGGGACCCGGACGCCTGGCACGTTTTTCAGGGATGCAGGCGCCCAGTGTCTCACGCCCTGTGGTCCCGCTTTCTTTTTCATCCCCACCTTCGAGGACTCCAGAGCCCCCCTTGCCCCACCTGGGTCCTCGAACATTTCCTTACCCAGCACTTTGAGCAAATCCTCGAAGTTTTCCGATCGGATGATTTTCCAATTGCCAGAGAAGTTGGGCATGGTGGCGGCGCGGGTGGCGGTCCCCTTAGACCCCTAGGCTGGAGCACTGGACACTGTCTTTTAGTCAAAAGAGACGTCGCCGTCGCCGGGTCGTGAGGTTCAGGAACCAAGTTACGACCAGGGACAACCCCAAAGCTGGCCTGGGCTCCAGCGCGGACAGCTTTTATACCCTGTGCGGAACCGCCCCTGCCCAGGATTGAAGTGGCCCCGCCTTCCGCTCCGCCCCCTCCCCCACTCGGGGGGGCCCTGCGCCCCCGCCACCAACCTCTGGATCTAGCCGGTGTGTGGGTCCAGGCTTCTCTGGGGACCGAGATAGCCTTCTCCTGCGCTAGTGAGTGGATGGGGAAGCGGACGCAAAGCCTGCACTTGAATTGCGCTGTCCGCCTAGGCGCTGGGAGCCAGCTTCGGGCGCAGATGCTCAGGGTTCGTGTATGGCTGTCCCCCACCCGAGTTCCTCACGTCTCGCCTGTTCGCCACTCATCCCCAACCTGACTTGGTGCATTCAACTCCTTGGCGCTGGACACCTGGCGACCCCACCCACCGGCGGATCCCAGATCTTGAGCCGTAGCTGACCGGGGGAAATGGGCAACTGAGCCCTGGCTCCATTGAAGCCTGAACTGGATCCAGTGGGACCACTTCGAACTCAGAGAGGGGCGGGGGAGCTCCGGGGTTCTGGGGGATTAGGGAGCTAAGTGAGGCAACGGCGCCCCCTGCTGGAACAACTCGGAGAGGCTGGACGGGGGTGGCACGGTCCCCCCACCCCTCCACCCTGCTTCGGGCTCACGTAGTGCCTGGGGACTCTGGAAGTAGTCGCCAGGTGACTCGCTCCCCTTAATGCGCTGGGCGGACACTGAAGGGTTAAGCAGGAGCCCAGGGAGCGAGGCTGGGAGGGCAGAGGTCACAGGCAATCACTTGATGCGAGGTCTTTATTAAAGCTCTTTCTCTGTCGCTTACTCCCCAGACCCCGAGGGGGTCTCCGTAGGCGGAAGGGAGGGAGGCGGGGACAGAGGCGCGGAGCCCTGGCGAGCTGCGCCGCCACCTAGATAGGAGGGAGGATGGGTGCCCGGGGAGAAGGCGGAGCAGGGTCTCAGGTGTCACCATCCTGAGCTGTAAAACGGGCGGAAGGAGTTACCTCCCCTCCCTTGGCGAGCGGCTTTGAAACGGGAGATCAAAGAGGGTGGGAGGAGGGCAAGGCTTCCTGCGGAGACCCGAGTGGGAGTGGGCGAGACCCCAGTGGAGATGGCAGGGAGACGGAGAAACAAAAACTGAGGTCAGGCAGGGAGCCTCGGAGACAGGCCTGGGACCTGAGGCCGGAAACCGCAGAGGAGCGGAGTCTGGCGGGATGCAGTGATTGGAGCCAAAGGAACCGTCTCGGCGTGTCCAACGCGGGGGGCCCTTCGGACCGGTGGCCCTGGGCGAACCGACGCACGTGGTCCTGCTGCATCCCATCCCCCACCCTCCCCGGACTCTCCCTCCCAGCTCCTTCTGAGGCGGGAAGGAAAACCCCACATCTGGTCCCAGCCCTGGGTCCCTGCCCCGGCCCCTCCTCGCCAGCGTGGCCAAGGGTGGAGCAGGCAGTCTCTCTCAGATCTCTGAGCCCTTATGCTTAGAACCTAGGAGGGATCTAGGGAGTTGGGGGCTTTGGTGGGAGCTGGGGAAGAGTCCGGAGGAAGATGACCAAAGGAGAGGGGCCAGAGTGACCTCAGCATTGAGAACTGAAGGCTGGAGAATGTACTGGGGGGGTCGGGCCTCCGGGTTGCAGAGAGGGAAATCTGCAGAAATGGGTGGGTGAGAAAATAAAGCAGCTCGGCTGACTCCGCAGCAGGAGGGATGGAGATTCCACTGCAGAAAGGACTTCTCTATGGGGCCCTGCCTGCAGTAGCCAACAAACTGAGATTTGAAGAAGGGAGCTGAATACTTCAGCCTGGGTTTAGGGGTCCAGGTTTTGTGTGGGAGAGCTTATTTGGGGGTGTTTGGGGGGCCTGGGCTTCTGGAAGGAAGAGGGCAGCAGGTCAAGGAGCTCTCTGAGGAAGGACAGACAAAAGCAGAGGTGGTGGAAGGAAGTGGGGTTGGGGGGGTCCCTGGAAAGTGCTTAGGACCTGGGGTTGCAGGCACAGCCTGAGCTCCTCCCCCATCCTCCCTGCTCAGCAATGCTGTAGGTAAAGGAGGGGGATTAGGCTCTGACAGTGAAATCAGGCTCCTGGCCAAAGGGATGAGGAGAGGCTAGAGGAGGGAACATGGTGGAAACCAGACTCCTGCTGCTCCTCCTTCCCTTCACTGCCCCCTGCCTCCCCCACCCAGGTCATTATGTCCGTCTCCACACCACCAGCCCTCTCGAGCCCCCAGCCAGAAGCGCCCAGCCTCCTGCTCAATAGGCATCCCTCCTCCCACACGACCAAAGGACCAGTGCACTCTCCCCCACAGCCTTGTCAGTGACTAAGGATGTTAAAACCTCACCCAAAAGATGGTCACCAGGATGCAGGAACAGAGTTCATAGGAGGGGGTGATTGGCTCCTCGATGCTAGAGCAGGGGAGCACAGACTGAATGGCTTGGCTGAGGCTGTTG
Organism: Trachypithecus francoisi; assembly: GCF_009764315.1. Lineage (NCBI taxonomy): Eukaryota > Metazoa > Chordata > Mammalia > Primates > Cercopithecidae > Trachypithecus > Trachypithecus francoisi. The sequence continues at coordinate 92,759,828 of NW_022681470.1, read as the reverse complement.
GGGAGGCTAGAGCCAGGGAGTGGGGCTCCCTGGGGTGGGGGCAGGGAGACCTGGGCCCACTCTCCTCTCCTCACTTCCCCACTCCCCCCACCAGCCCACCAGCCATGATTTCCAAAGAGACATAAGTAAGACAAAGGGAAGTCGGGCTGGGAGAGGAATTCTTTCCAGATGTTAGCATTTGCGGTTTGGCAGCTCTGGGCCTGAGTTGCAGCTCCAGCCCTAGCATCCCAACCCTGGCTGAGGGAGGTAGGTAGGGGGTCTAAGCAGGATGCTGAATAGCTGAGGCTGAGGTCTCACCTTCTAGCAGCCCTGTTACCCCAGAGAGCAGCAGGCGTGGAGGGTCCTTAGGAAAGATGCTGGGGAAGGGAACTTGGGGAGGCTGAGGGGTGGGAGATGAGAGAGTGGAGGGGCTTGGGGGAGGGGACTAACCAAGGAGGATGGAGATGCCTAGAGGCAAGGAGCAGGGGCTAGGACCCTGGAAGCAGGCAATGGGGAGGAGCTGCAGCCCTCATCAGCCACTCAGTCACAAACAACTGGCTTTAATTTCCCGCTGGGATCAATAAGGAGAAGGAATTTCCCAGTGCCTCTGGCCTTTTAATTATGACCAAATCTGCTACAGATCTGCCCAGCGTGACCCTTTGCAGGAGCTTTAGTCATAACCCTCTTGGGCCCCCCCAGGAATCTGGAGACTCAGTGAGGGGAGGGTGCAAACTTGATGAGAAAAGCTGGGGGTGGGGCAGAGGTGGGATAGGTAGGGGTGGAGTGAGGAGGAAACAAGCTTAGAGACTTAGGAGAGCAACATTCTGGGGCTTTGTTCCATGGTGGTGTGGCTAAAAGGAAGGTGGCTGGTCTTACACCTGAAGGAACAGAGATGGCCAGGACAGGGCTCCTGGATGGTGAAGAGTGTGAGTGGCTGTAGATGTGTGTATAACTCAGGGGTCTAGGACTTGCGGAGAGGAGACCCCCCTCCCCTCTCCATTACTTCCTTGAGGCTAGCAGGGAGAAGGAGTGACCACCCAGCCCAGCCGCTGGAGAGGGAAGAGTTGACTGGGGATGGGAAGTGTGGGAGAGTGATTAAGCCCCCACCCTCACCCCCAACCGGGGCCATGAAGATTCTCTGGCCAAATTCAGCATTTGGAGAAGAACCTCACCCTGGGCAGTGTTATTTCATCTGCTGGGTCAGAGAGTTTGTTGGCTGGAACGCATGTAGAAATTAAACCCAGGTGGGGCTAGACACCTGGGTCTCTGCTACTCAGCGTAGGGGCAGCAATGAATTCGGGACTTCTACAGAATGCAGGGAAGTCTGAGAGTAGGAGAGAGGGGCTGGGAGCAGCTGGGGCAAGAGAGTTCTGTCTCCTGGCCACCCTGAGCCCTCAGGATTCCACTTAGCACAGAGCACAGACTCAGGCAGGCTGCCTCCCAGTCTGGCCTGATCCTTGGTACAGAGCAGAGTGCTGCTTTCTTATCTCTCTGGGTTCAGGAGCTCAGCCCTTTTCAAGTCTGAGAAGGCCAGGCTCTGATTTGCCCCAAATGAAATTGTCCTCGCAGCAGTATACATAGGAGTTAGGCCTGAAAAAAGTTTCCAGCAAACTGAAGTGCAAGCAGGGAGAAGGGTCAGAAATCTAGAAAGGAGGCAACTCATTTCCCAGAAACATTTGGATGCAGGAGATCATGAAAACTAGGGATGGTTAGGGTAGAGAATCCTGAGTGACCTGGGGAAAGGGGTAACTGGACCCAAAGGCAGGGGATGATAGTAACCTCCAGGGCCAGCCCTGAGGCCTGGCAAAGAGAGGCAGGTGTGGCCAGGTAGGGTCAGGACCATAGACTGGGAGGAGGGGGCTGACCAGTATGACAGTCAGATAAGGAGAGGGTCTGTGCAGCACCCAGGTGGCCAGGTGGTGCCTCTGACTTTGACAAGAGGCATTGTGGGCAGACCAGGGAGGATCTGCACAGCGCCCAGGCGGTGCCTCTGTTGTTCTTGGCTCTGCCACCTCATTCCCAGCTCCAGCTGCCAACGCTCTTCTCAGGGCTGGGCTGGGCTGCTGAGCCGCGGGAAGGGAGAGGGAGGAGGTGGGGATGCACTGGTTGAGGGCTTGTCCAGACTGGGTTTCAGTTCCCTGGATGGAGAAGTCAGTCCACGCAGTGACTTGACCTGCAGTTAAACTCCTCTTGGCTTTTAAGATCCAGTTTCTAGGGCCGGACCCCTCCACCACTCCCACCCTTCACCCTGCACTGGCCTCTTAACCCCTGGCAGCCCAGGGCAGGAGGCCAAAGGTGTAGCCATGGCAAGTTTGGCAAGCTGAACACATGGGTTCATGTGGCACCTAGAAGTGGCCAGCCATAGACAAGGTGCACAACCAGCTTGCCGCCTTCGACCCTGCCAGGGTGCTAGACCTGGGGAACACAGGCCACGTCTCAGACGCCTCCTCTCCCACCCTCTGAGGATGGGAAATAGAAGATCCAGGGTCTAGGCACCTTCACCTTCCCCCCACCCCCTGGCACTGAGATGATCTGGAGTTTCTGGAGGAAGAAGGAAAAGGTTGGGTGGGGAGTGTGCTGCAAGCGGGGTGGGCACTGGGCCAGATAACTGGATTCTGGGATTCAAGAGGAAAGAGGCAAGAGGAGAGGAGAAAGGCAAGGTCCCAGAGAAGAGGAGACTGAGAGGGGTGCAGGTCTGGGTTTTGAGGTTCTATGTGGGGACAGAAAGAGGATATTGGACTCACTGTCCCTAGGAGGCAGGGTAGGAGGAGCTAATGGCTCAGCGTCAGGACGGTGGTCAGCCAGCTTGTGCAGAACTCCTCTCCAAGGCTCCTTGGGGCTCCCATTTCCCTCCTCTCAAGTCCCCAAATGCAGCTCTTGTCTCCAGACAGTGGCACCCAGCAGCCATCCCCCAGCCTACTTCCTAGGGACCTGTGGAAATCAGATTTCCTAGGGGTTCCAGGGAGGAGGCTGGGGTCCCAGAAGTTGGGAAATAAGGACCAGCTTCCGGCCGGGCGCGGTGGCTCAAGCCTGTAATCCTAGCACTTTGGGAGGCCGAGACGGGCGGATCACGAGGTCAGGAGATCGAGACCATGCTGACTAACACGGTGAAACCCCGTCTCTACTAAAAACTACAAAAAACTAGCCGGGCGAGGTGGCGGCGCCTGTAGTCCCAGCTACTCGGGAGGCTGAGGCAGGAGAATGGCGTGAACCCGGGAGGCGGAGCTTGCAGTGAGCTGAGATCCGGCCACAGCACTCCAGCCTGGGTGACAGCGCGAGACTCCGTCTCAAAAAAAAAAAAAAAAAAAAAAAAAAAAGGACCAGCTTCCCCAACCTCTGGGCCTTCCTGCTGCAGACCAGACCCAGGACTGGCAGCCAGGCAGGCCCTTTCCTTGGGGCCAGTGAGTCAGACTCCAGGGAGATAGTCAGAGGTGTTGGGGGATTTGAGCAGAATAAAGGAGGGCCCCAGGAGCCCAGACTCCTGGTCCCCGCCCCCACCCTCCCATCTTGAACTAGCAGGGAATTAAGAAGGGATACAAGAGTTCAGAGTCTGGTCTCTTAGCCAGGCTAGGGCCTTGTCCTTCCAGTGACCCCCCCACCCCCACCCCTCCTTATAGCAGGGCTGAGAGATAGGCGGGCGGGGGAGGCCCCAAACTGACCTAGCCCTAATGGTTTTCTCTGGGCAGCATGAACAAAATGGGAAAAAGATGTGTGAGGTGGGAAGCTCTGATTTCCTTTCCCCTGCAGGCGCCAGCTCTGGAAAATGTTAGCTGTCAAAGAAAGAGAGACTGAACAGTCTCCCACCTCCCCCTGCCCAGTACTCCTACCCCATCCCATCCGCCAGGGCCCCCCAGCCTGCCTGGATTCCCAAAGGGCACTGAGCTAAGGCCTGTGAATGTCAGAGTTAGCCAGGCTGAGGATGCAAACCCCCCCTCAGGAAGCCCCCAACCTCTCCCTGCCTGTGATTCCTCTAACAACCTGGAGCTAGGCATCCCAAGTGGGTGCTTTGGAACTTGAGGATCCGCAGGGACACGTCCCTGGGGGATCAGAGGAGCCAGCAGCTCCTGAATTTCACAGCTGCCAAACTCCTGCCACAGTCTCAGCCTCCTAAATCCCAGAGCTCAGGGACTGTCAGTGCCAGGTTTCCAGGTTTTCAGATGATCTGGGTATTTGTTTGTTTGTTTATTTTTTTGAGACAGTCTCACTCTGTTGCCCAGGTTGGAATGCAGTGGCACAATCGTAGCTCACTGCAGCCTCGAACTCCTAGGCTCAAGTGATCCTCCCACCTTAGCCTCCTGAGTAGTTGGGACTACAGGCATGCACCACCATGTCCAGCTAACTTAAAAATTTTGGTTTTTTGTAGAGATGGGGGTCTCGCTATGTTGCCCAGGCTGGTCTCAAACCCCTGGCCTCAAGCAATCCTCCCACCTCGGCCTCTCAAACCGTTGAGATTACAGGCAGATGTGAGCCACTGCACCTGGCCTGATCTGGCTATTTGGTGGATCAGTCTTCCCACTGAGCCCACAGTAACTATCCTAGAGAGGGAGCCCGCCAGTTCCAGGACACTCACTGGGTGCATCTTTCTTGTTACTTGAAGGCACTTATGGTCTCTGTGGGCCAAATCTCCTCATAAGGTCTCTGACCCTCAGGTGCTGGTCTCCCAGGAGTCCCAGGGAATTGATTCCAAAGCTGGGAAGAGGCAGTTCCTGCAGTAGAGTGGAGGGGGAGAGAGAGAGAGAGAGAGAGAGAGAGAGAGAGAGAGAGAGAGAGAGAGAGAGAGAGAGCATGCTTGTGCACAAAATACTATGCCCTTACCCCAGTCCTGGCCCCCTTCATTCTCACCTGAACTCCACCCTCCTACAATTCAGGAAACCTCTCCAAGAACTACCCATTCTGCCAGCCCAGCTAGGAGGAGAGCCAGCCACAGCCTTGGGTCTAGAACTGCAGGCTGGATTGTCTGCCTCTGCCTCCCTATCGGCCCTGGTGTGGGCTCCCTCTCCCTCCCCAGATCCCAGGGCAGGGACAGTCAGTTGCCTTCTTCCTCCTTCAGTTATGGTTTGGATCCCTTTCATGAAATCTTTCCAAAGAAGCGACCAAGCAAGATTCCACCGGGTGCAAGGGAGTAAAAGACCTGACTTTTAAGGAAGCTGCCTCTGGCTTCGGGGAACCAGATGATTGATGATTTACATTTCTGGTGCTGCTATGTGCTCTGGCAGGCAGGGTCAGGGTCACAGACTCGGGCCTGGGAAATGAGTGGCACTTACTCTGGGCCCAGTACTGTGAAAGAGTTTCCATGTGGTGTCCTGGGTGTGTCTGATTCCAAAGTTTTGCTTTTAAACACTTCAGAATGGAATTTGGTTGAGCCTGGAAGAGGATTAAGGTGTGCTTGTCTTTCCATGCCAAATTCTTAAAAACACCTTCTCTCTCCACACTTCCCCACCTCTCCAAATCCTATGCATTATATGTACTCTTTGAAAGAAAGCATAGAGGCTGCACACGGTGGCTCACGCCTATAATCCCAGCACTCTGGGAGGCCGAAGGGGGTGGATCATCTGAGGTCGGGAGTTCGAGACCAGCCTGAGCAACATGGAGAAACCCCATCTCTATTAAAAAATACAAAATTAGCTGGGCATGGTGGCACATGCCTGTAATCCCAGCTACTCGGGAGGCGGAGGCAAGAGAATCATTTGAGCCCAGGAGGTGGAGGTTGCAGTGAGCCCAGATTGCGCCACTGTACTCTAGCCTAGGTGACAGAGTAAGACTCTGTCTCAAAATAAATAAATAAGTACCTAAAATAAAATAAAATAAAAATTAAAAGGAGAGGCCAGCTAGGTGCGTTGATTCACGCCTGTAATCCCAGCACTTTGGGAAGCTGAGGCGGGTGAATCACTAGGTCAGGAGTTCAAGACCCAGCTGGCCAACATGGTGAAACCCCGTCTCTACTAAAAATATAAAAATTAGCTGAGTGTGATGGTGCGTGCCTGTAATCCCAGCGACTCGGGAGGCTGAGGCAGGGGAATCACTTGAATCTGGGAGGCAGAGGTCGCAGTGAGCCAAGATTGCACCACTGCACTCTAGCCTGGGCAACAAGAGCAAAACTCTGTCTCAAAAAAAAAAAAAAAAAAAAGCCGTTGTGCGGTAGCTCCCGCCTGTAACCCCAGCACTTTGGGAGGCTGGGGCAGGCGGATCACCTGAGGTCAGGAGTCTGAGATCAGCCTGGCCAACATGGTGAAACCCTGTCTCTACTAAAAATGCAAAAATTAGCTGGGCGTGGTAGCGGATGCATGTAATCTCAGCTATTTGGGAGGCTGAAAGCAGGAGAATCACTTGAACCTGGGAGGCTGAGGTTGCAGTGAGCAGAGATCACGCCATTGCACTCTAGCCTGGGCGACAGAGCAAGACTCTGTATCAAAAATAAATAAATAAATAAATAAATAAATAAATAAATAAATAAATAGGAGAGTGACACAGCCCTGGTTGAGGCAATTATCTCTGGCCGGGAGAGCTCAGAACTCTTTAGTCTTCTCAATTCTTCCTATACCTCGGTTGTCCTCTTAGAAATCCCTTCCCCAAATTCTATTTTTTTTTTTTTTTGAGATGGAGTCTTACTCTGTCACCTAGACCGGAGTGCAGTGGTGTGATCTTGGCTCACTGCAACCTCCGCCTCCCGTGGTCAAGCGAATCTCCTGCCTCAACTTCCCAAGTAGCTGAGATCACAGGAGTGTGCCACCATGACCGGCTAATTTTTGTATTTTTAATAGAGATAGGGTTTTGACCTGTTGGCCAGGCTGGTCTGGAACTCCCAACCTCAGGCGATCCGCCTGCCTCGGCCTCCCAAAGTTATTGGATTACAGGCAGGAGCCACCAGGCCCAGCCACCTACCCCAGATTATTTTTTATTTTGTATTTTTTTCAAGACAGAGTCTCACTCCCGTCGCCCAGACTGGAGTACAGTGGCGCGATCTCAGCTCACTGCAACCTCCGCCTCCCAGGTTCAAGCGATTCTCCTGCCTCAGCCTCCCGAGTAGCTGGGATTACAGGCACACGCCACCACACCCAGCTAATTTTTAATTTTAATTTTAATTAATTAATTTATTTATTTTGAGACGGAGTCTCGCTCTGTCGCCCAGGCTGGAGTGCAGTGGTGTGATCTCTGCTCACTGCAAGCTCTGCTGCCTCCCGGGTTCACGCCATTCTCCTGCCTCAGCCTCCCAAGAAGCTGGGACTACAGGCGCCTGCCACCACACCCGGCTAATATTTTTGTATTTTTAGTAGAGACTGGGTTTCACTGTGTTAGCTAGGATGATCTCGATCTCCTGACCTCGTGATCTGCCTGCCTTGGCCTCCCAAAGTACTGGGATTACAGGCATGAGCCACCGCGGCTGGCCTCCCCCAAATTCTTTAAGGGTCATGCCATGTGCTCATTGTGTCTTCTCCTTTGCTGCATCTGCGCAGCTCCAGGTCACTGCGTGTCTACTTCAGCTCCCAATCTTTCTCTGCTTCTAATCCTGCAACCACCAATGGACCTTCAATGCTTACTCAACATGGATGTCAACTACTTTGTCTCCATTCTGTTTGACGCTGGCCTCTGGACCCGCACCCTGTCCTTCCATTGTAGCCTACATAGCCCAATCATGTAAACTCTCCCTTTCTACAGCTAGGCTGACAAGTGATGCTTAAAAAAAAAAAAAAAATCACGATCAACTTGCAGTGCCCCTGCAAATTCAGTTTCTGACAAATCAGGAATTCAACATTGTTCGGCAGCCTTTCCTTAAGTTCTTGGTCAGCTCACTCTCCTGTTCTTCTTGAAGCCCTCTCCAAGCTGTCTTTATTCTTCTCAGTTCATGACCCATTGGCTTTCTCCTCACTCAGCAGACCACTCTGCCTCCAACTGAATGCGGTCAAGGTCACTAGGTGATAATCACTTTATTCCACCACCACCCAGAAATATATGTATCTGCCCTTACCCTTTCCTCTTTCCTTTCTTTCCCAGAAGATAAGGTGTCCTTACTGCTGGCCAAGGCTAAGCCTGGGATCCTTCCTGTCTACTCTTTCAGGATCTACTGTAGCATTCATTCACCTGCCCCTTGCCCAGCCACATTATGATCCACTGGCTCCATCCCTAAGTATCTTCAGGTCTTTGCTCCTATAGCAACCCTCACCTGCTTCCCTCCAGAGCCAAGAAAGAGCAGTCCACACCCACTTCTCTCCTTCCCCACTTCCAGTTTATCCCCCAACCCACTGCAATTGAGCTTTTTGCTACCTTCCCAACTCCCACCCCAGACATTGTACAGAGGAGGGGCTACAACAGACCCCTTTGTTTGTTCTTACCTTACCTTACTGACTTCTCCATGAAGTCTGATCTCCTTCGTCCTGGAAAGTCTCCTTCTTGGTTGTCCTCTTACCTGTCTGCTAGCTCTCTCTTAGGCCTCCCTACTTCCAGAAGCTTGTAAGTCCAGGTGTCCCCCAAAACTCTGATTTTGACCTTCTGCCCTTTTTTTTTTTGAGGTGGATGGAGTCTTGCTCTGTCACCCACGCTGGAGTTCAATGGTGCCATCTCGGCTCACTGCAACTTCTGCCCCCCGGGTTCAAGTGATCCTTCTGCCTCAGCCTCCTGAATAGCTGGGTTTACAGGTGTGCACCACCATGCCCAGCTATTTGTGTTTTTAGTGGAGACCATGTTAGCCAGGCTGGTCTCGAACTCTTGACTTCAAGTGATCTGCTTGCCTCAGCCTCCCAAAGTGCTGGGATTACAGGTGTAAGCTACTGCACCAGGCCAACCTTCTGGTCTTTTTTTTTTTTTTTTTGAGAAGGAGTCTCGCTCTGTCGCCCAGGCTGGAGTGCAGTGGCCGGATCTCAGCTCACGGCAAGCTCCGCCTCCCGGGTTCACGCCATTCTCCTGCCTCAGCCTCCCGAGTAGCTGGGACTACAGGCGCCCGCCATCTCGCCCGGCTAGTTTTTTGTATTTTAGTAGAGACGGGGTTTCACCGTGTTAGCCAGGATGGTCTCGATCTCCTGACCTTGTGATCCGCCCATCTCGGCCTCCCAAAGTGCTGGGATTACAGGCTTGAGCCACCGCGCCTGGCCTGGTCTTCTTTATATACCTTTCCTGGAAGGCTTCATCCCAATCCAAGTCTTCCATCCCCCTGCTACCCTGTTGTCTTTGAGCCTTAGTTTCTAGCCCCAGATCTCTTTGCTATGCTAAGCTCCAGTCTAGTTATCCAGCTGCTGACTGGATATCTTCAGACAGCTCAAAGTCAACCCAGTAGAATACCCAACACATCTTCAAAATCTGCAGTTCTCTCCAGCATATTCTCTATGTTGGTGAATGGCACCACTACTGTTTACTCACCCTCATTCAGAAATATCAAGTCAACTTTTTTTTTTTTTGAGATGGAGTTGTGCTTTTGCTGCCCAGGCTAGAGTGCAATGATGTGATCTCCACTCACTGCATCCTCCGCCTCCCGGATTCAAGTGATTATCCTGCCTCAGCCTCCTGGGTAGCTGAGATTACAGGCATGTGCCACCATGCCTGGCTAATTTTGTATTTTTAGTAGATATGGGGTTTCTCCATGTTGATCAGGCTGGTCTTGAACTCCCAACCTCAGGTGATCCACCCGCCTTGGTCTCCCAAAGTGCTGGGAGACCATGAGCCACTGTGCTTGGCTCAAGTCAACCTTTTATCTCTTGCCTTGATCTCTGTCTTATTTTTATTTTTATTTTGAGACGGAGTCTCGTTCTGTCGCCCAGGCTGGAGTGCAGTGGCGCGATCTTGGCTCACTGGAAGCTCCGCCTCCCGGGTTCCCACCATTCTCCTGCCTCAGTCTCCTGAGTAGCTGGGACTACAGGCGCCTGCCACCACACCTGACTAATTTTTTGTATTTTTTAGTAGAGCCGGGGTTTCACCGTGTTAGCCAGGATGGTCTTGATCTCCTGACCTCGTGATCCACCCGCCTCAGCCTCCCAAAGTGCTGGGATTATAGGCGTGAGCCACCGTGCCTGGTTGATCTCTGTCTTATTGATTCTACCTCCTCAGTGACGCTCAGATGCATCCTCTTGCTTTATTGATTGAGGCCTCCATCATTGCTTATAAAAATTATCCCAACAGAATTCATCTCCCGGGCCTTCCTCAATCCAGCTTCCATTTGGTTGCCAGCATCATCTTCCAAAAAAACACAGATCGGATCAGATCACTGCCCTGCTTGAAATCCTTCAAAGTCTTGGGATGGCACTTGCCACAGTGCACTGAAAATAGTTTACTAGTTTCTCTTCTTCAGGTTGCTATAAGCAACTCAGGGGCAAAGACAATGCCCATTTCCCTAGTGCCTAGCACAATGCCTAACACATAGCAGGTGCTTAATAAATATTTCAGTGGCAAGATTTCAAGTCTTGTGTTAACAGAAGAGCAGGGCAGTGGTTAAGAGCAGAGACTTCAGATTGGCAGACCTGGGAAGTCTGAGTGCCAGCATTGCGAACCTCCAGCTATTTGGCCTGGGAAAGATTTCTTATCTTTTGTCAACCTGTTTCCTCAACTGTTAAATTACAATACCACCTACTTTACAGAGACTGAGATAACGCATCTTTTTATTTATTTTTATTTTTGAGACAGTCTTGCTCTGTCGCCCAGGCTGGAGTGCAGCGGCGTGATCTTGGCTCACTGAGCCTCCGCCTCCCGGGTTCAAGTGATTCTCGTGTCTCAGCCTCTCAAGTAGCTGGGTTACAGCATGCACCACCACACCTGACTAATTTTTTTGTATTTTTAGTAGAGATGGGTTTCTCCACGTTGGCCAGGCTGGTGTTGAACTCCTGGTCTCAACCATCCACCTGTCTTGGCCTCTCAAAGTGCTGGGATTACATGTGTGAGCCACTGCACTGGACTGAGATATTGCATCTAAAGGGGTTAGCACAGTGGCTGGCACAGAGAAGCACTCAATAAATGGTTGCCATTATTATTATTATTGATGATAGCAACCATCAGTTAAATATCAAGGTTAGAAAAAAATCCCAGGATTTTGGCACTAGAACCATTAACACTCCAAAAATTAAAGTGACTTATTCGTGTCACAAATTTAGCAAGTGGCAAAATCAAGTTTGGAACCCATTATCAATGCAAAGTAACTTTTTTTTTTTTTTTTTTGAGATGGAGTCTTGCTCTGTCGCCCAGGCTGGAGTGCAGTGGTGCGATCTCGGCTCACTGCAAGCTCCGCCTCCCGGGTTCAAGCCATTCTCCTGCCTCAGCCTCCTGAGTAGCTGGGACCACAGGCGCCCGCCACCGCGCCCGGCTAATTTTTTTTTTGTATTTTTAGTAGAGACAGGGTTTCACCGTGGTCTCGATCTCCTGACCTTGTGATTCGCCCGCCTCGGCCTCCCAAAGTGCTGGGATTACAGGCCTGAGCCACCGCACCCGGCAGCAAAGTAACTTCTTTAAGCTGTCAGCTCTTTGGTGAAAGTGCTTTGTGACCTACATTACACCCAGACTGTGGATTCAGGATATTCATAGAGGTACCTGGCACATCGCATTCTTAGGTGTTTGTCTCTCTAAACTTGCACTTGGGCTAATGTGCCTTGGGGCAAGGTCATAATTACAGTACTGTTGATCTTTCCTATTGTTGTCCACTGTAATTATCTATTAAACTAGTAATCAACTGATTCCTCCTTGGAGCCTTCCCTAGATAACTTTTTTTTTTTTGAGACGGAGTCTTGCTCGGTTGCCCAGGGTAGAGTGCAGTGACACGATCTCGGCTCACTGCAACCTTCGCCTCTTGAGTTCAGGGGATTCTCCTGCCTCAGCCTCCCGAGTATCTGGGATTATAGGCAGGCGCCACCATGCCTGGCTAATTTTTTTATTTTTTAGTACAGACGGGGTTTCACCATGCTGGCCAGGCTGGTCTTGAACTCCTGACCTTGTGATCCGCCGGCCTCAGCCTCCCAAAGTGCTAGGATTACAGGCGTGAGCCACCGCACCTGGCCTTTTTTTTTTTTTTTTTTGAGACGGAGTCTCGCTGTGTTGCCCAGGCTGGAATGTAGTGGCTCGATCTTGGGTCACCGCAGGGCGATTCTCCTGCCTCAGCCTCCTGAGTAGCTGGGACTACAGGCGCCTGCCACCACGCCCGGCTAATGTTTTGTTTTTCTAATAAAGACGGTGTTTCACTATGTTGACCAGGCTGGTCTCAAACTTGAGACCTTGAGATCCACCTGCCTTGGCCTCCCAAAGTACTGGGATTACAGGCATCAGCCACTGTGCCTGGCCAATCACTGGTTCTTAAGGGTAGAGAGATGAGTAGTGCTAATACCTAAAATCTCAAAATACATGCTCCCTTCCCCGTTTGAGAACTGCTTTGTTATGTGAAGTTTTAGACTATCACAAGTATGTTCAGCAGGATATGTTCTTACACTCTTGTCTTTTCCTAGTCTTACTTGTAGCAGAGGGTCTTTTAGTATTAGAAAACTTCATTATGCCATGAAAAAAATATTACTAACAAAAGCTTACATGCTGTCATGCATTTGCTCCACGCTGAAAGACCTTAGATTTGTTTTAATTACTTTTTTTTTGAGACGGAGTCCTCACTCTGTCACCCAGGCTGCAGTGGGGTTCAGTGGCATGATCTTGGCTCACAGCAACCTCTGCCTCTCAGGTTCAAGCTATCCTCCTGCCTCAGCATCCCGAGTAGCTGGGAATACAGGCATGTGCCCCATGTGCCGGGGATGTTTTTGTAGTTTTGTATTTTTAGTAGAGATGGGGTTTCATGTTGTCCAGTCTGGTCTCAATCTCCTGATCTCTGATCTGCCTGTCTTGGTCTCTCAGCATTGGGATTACGGGCGTGAGCCACCGCATCCAACAAGACCTTAGATTTAAGGCAAAACAGGACTTGCTGACTGGGGTTCAGGCAGCAATCTACAATAGGGTTTGTCCACTATCAACTGAAGTCAGGACAGAGACAGAACAGGAAGGGGATTGAGGTACAGGGGATTCCAGGCACCCTTGCTAGGTAAGCTGGGCTCTGACAAGGAAGTGTGATGACGGTAGACAGTTAAGGAGTTGCCTGCAAGGTCTTCTGGTCTCCCAGGTTTCTCTTGGTGAGCAAAAGTAAGAATGAGTTTTTTTTTTTTTTGAGATGGAGTCTCGCTCTGTCGCCCAGGCTGGAGTGCAGTGGCACAATCTCGGCTCACTTCAAGCTCTGCCTCTCAGGGTTGACACCATTCTCCAGCCTCAGCCTCCTGAGTAGCTGGGAGTACAGGTGCCCACCACCACGCCTGGCTAACTTTTTGTTTTTTTTTAGTAGAGACAGGGTTTCACCATGTTAGCTAGGATGGTCTTGATCTCCTGACATCATGATCTGCCTGCCTCGGCTTCCCAAAGTGCTGGGATCACAGGTGTGAGCCACCGCGCCTGGCAGAATGAGCTCTTTTCAACATTGGACTGAGATCAGGTACTTTTGTTTTGAGGCTGTAGCAGAGTCATGTGCCTTTTTAGACATGGGGTGTGGGAGTAGGTGGATCATAAAAGCCAGTTGCTACTTCACCAAGACACATTCAAAGCCAGGTTTTTTTTTTTTTTTTGGTAGAGATGGGTCTCACTATGTTGCCCAGACTGGTCTCAAACTTCTGGGCTCAAGCCGTCCTCCTGCCTCCGCCTCCCCAAAGTGCTGGTATTACAGGTGTGAGCCACTGCACCCGGCCTGACAAAGCTAGTTGTTTCAGCTAAGAAGTACCCTAATGAGAATATCACAGTTATCTTCATTTACTGATTACAATGTAGTTAAGAATTGCTTCCATGTGTGTATTCCTACCAGTTTCTGTTGTGGCCTCCTTGCACTATTCTCACTTCTTGCTGTGCAAGGGTACCTGGCACCCTTTTGTGAAGTCATGGACATTAAATATGTTGGGCCCCACAGGAACCAATTTGCTCAGAGCATAATGGCTGTCTGTGCAACAGACCCCACAGTGCAGGCCACAAGACCACGTCTGGGTCTGGTCTGGTTGCAGGAAATTCCCTTCTATAGGCAGCTGTGACTGTGACTCTGGCCCCTGGAACCAGACCAGCCACTCAAAATGCAAAAGTCCTGGTGCAGACATGGAGTCTGCATTCTCTCAAGAAAGTGCAGATAATGATCCTGGACACAAGGTCAGACTGGCGACTCTTTCCCAAGATGGGGTGTGTACCACCAAGAGCTGGCAGCAGGACCAGGGTGTCGTCACCAAGCACCCTTTCTCCCCTGCTCTGCCCCTCCTTCATGCCCACTCTCTCTACCTCACTCTCCTGGTCACATACCCTGTGTGTGGGGGGCCAGGAGTTGCATGGCTTGGGGTGTCATTCTAGGTGTGCTTGTTAATTTTTTAAAAAATTGAGATGGGGTCTATTTTGCCTAGACTGGATTTAAATTCCTGGGCTCAAGGAATCCTCATGCCTCAGCCTGCAGGGTAGCTGGGATTACAGGCATGAGCTGCCATGCCCAGCTCTGATGTGTCGTAGGGATGAGGACAAGGCACCGTATGTGTCACATGTGTTTGTGGCTTGGTCAGTTCTCAGTGACTTCCAGGAAGGGCCCCAGTAGTGTCATCCAGTGACCCTGGAAATCCCCTAAGGAAACTACAGCCCCACGATACTTTGTGATAGAGCTATTTAACATAAAGAAGAAACCATACATAATTGCTTTTCCATTATAAAAATTTATCAAGGGAATAATTTGAGTTTTTAGAGGCTTGGTTTAGCAAGGTAAAAAAGACAACCAAATTATTAAAACACTTTATAAATTATTTTAAAACCTACCAATTGGGGCCTAAATGAAATAAACCCCCTATTACCTTAGGAAAGAGACAGCTTTCCTAAATCACAAAAGTTGATTTCCAAGCTACACTCTTACTTTTCATGCCGTGGAACCCTAAGGAGAACTAAAGCTCACCAGCGATGGCTGCTCTGGAAGTCAAGGTGGGAAGAACAGGCAATATCCTGACACAGGCTAGATACAGACTCTGAGCCAAAAGCAGAGTTTGTGACATGGAAAGGGACCACACAATTTTTTTTTGTTTTTGAGATGGAGTCTTGCTCTGTGGACCAGGCTGGAGGGCAGTGGCACAATCTCGGCTCACTGCAAGCTCTGCCTCCTGGGTGCACGCCATTCTCCTGCCCCAGCCTCCCGAGTAGCTGCGACTACAGGAGCCTGCCACCACGCCCGGCTAATTTTTTGTATTTTTAGTAGAGACGGGATTTCACTGTGTTAGCCAGGATGGTCTCGATCTCCTGACCTCGTGATCCGCCACCTCGGCCTCCCAAAGTGTTGGGATTACAGGCGTGAGCCACCGTGCCCAAGAGGGACCACATAATTTATTATCCAACAGGACACTTTTTTTTTTTTTTCTTGGAGACAGAGTCTCACTCTTGTCACCCAGGCTGGAGTGCAGTGACGCAATCTGGGCTCGCTGCAATCTCCGCCTCCTGGGCTCAAGCAATTCTCCCGCCTCAACCTCCTGAGTAGCTAGGATTACAGGCGCCCCACTAATTTTTTGTATTTTTAGTAGAGAACGGGATTTTGCCATGTTGGCCAGGCTGGTCTTGAACTCCTGACCTCAGGTGATCCACCTGCCTTGGCCTCCCTAAGTGTTGGGATTACAGGCGTGAGCTACCACACCTGGCCCCAACCAGAACACTTCTGAGTGTGGAAGAGGATGCTGTTAATTACTCAAACCAAAAGGCATAAAAGGAGACATATGTCCACCCAAGTGATAAGGCAGTTTGGGAAACTACATTTCCCAGTATGCCCTGCCCCTTGAAAGTTAAAAATCTTAACTGGCACAGAGCACGCTGGGACACCTGTGGTTAGCACCATTTAAGAAGTAAACGGTACAGGGCTGGGTTCTGACGTGAAGGCCTCCCCCTTCCATGGGAAACTTAACCAGACACAGGACACAACACCTGAGGTGAAATTTCAATGGGTATTAAGTCTGGGGTAGAGCTTTTCTCTCTCCACAAATCTAGCTTCCAAAGATGTGGAGCTGGTGGAGCTGTCCATTGGTCCGCTGCCCTGTTTCTCCTGGGCGCTGCCTCTGCCTCCCCATGTCACCAGTATCCCCACTGTCACTAGTCTTTAGGGGGATTCTGGGCTAGGTGCTCTTCCCACTCGACTTCAACCAACTTGTACAGCTCCATGGTGGCCTGGGCATCTTCCACAGAGGAATGTCCGCTCTTCCCAACCTGAGCAAGCAAGGAAGACAAGAGTATGAAGCAACAAGAAACCGTTTCTTCCTTTCCAGTGGACTCTGCACTCCTCTTTCCCCTGCCTCCGCTACACCGTTTCTTCCGCAGACAGAAGGCTACAAAGACAGAACTCTGGTGGGGCCCTACTCCTTATGTAATTTCAGGGGTTCAACTCCTAGAAGTCTTTTTTTTTTTTTTTTTTTGAGACGGAGTCTCACTCTGCCCCCAGGCTGGAGAGCAGTGGCGCGATCTCGGCTCGCTGCAAGCTCCGCCTCCCGGGTTCACGCCATTCTCCTGCCTCAGCCTCCCGAGTAGCTGGGACTACAAGCGCCCGCCGCTACGCCCGGCTAATTTTTTTGTATTTTTAGTAGAGATAGGGTTTCACTGTGTTAGCCAGGATGGTCTCGATCTCCTGACCTCGTGATCCGCCCACCTCGGCCTCCCTAAGTGCTGGGATTACAGGCGTGAGCCACCGCGCCCGGCAACTCCTAGAAGTCTTTACCACTGTCTACTTCAGTCCTTTCTGTGGCAGTATGTATAAACCGTATTAGGTTCTGTAGAGCCAGAACATACCAGGTCAAAGACAGGTCTTCTGAGTCTTCCACTTTCCCTAGTTCCTTAACTGCTCTATGTGATATATGTCCACACCTTCCCGCCAGATGGGCCACCCTTTGCTAAATGATAGCATGTAAAATATGAGCAGTCCTTGCATCCACTACATGGTCTCTTAGACCACCACTGCTACCTGCTTTCTTCCTTACTTAGGGTTTTATATCTACTTATGACTTTTTCCCTTTTCCAAAGCACACTTAGAAACATTCTATGAGGTAGACAACAGGAATTATTATCCTGTGTACAGATGGAGAGACACTACTGGGCCCTTCATCCAAAGCTCTTCCCATCACAGCAGCCCATCTGGAGCTCTACAACTACAGGACTTCTGGGATCAGAGTCTTGCTAGGGACATCAATGAGAGCCATGTCCAAGATGGGGACGGGGGATGTGGGGAGATGCTACCTGGATATCCCGGTTTAGCAGCTTCTTGGTGAGATGCTTCAGAGACATGGTGGCATTCTCCGGGCAGTCAGCCTTCCGGTTGAGGGGGGGTATATGGGAGGTGTCACGGGTGAGGGACTTGGGGTGAAAGTACTGAAGGGCTTTGAAGTCGTTGTGGATGGCATGTCCCACCACTATCTTCCCTGTGAGTATCTTCAAGATCTGGAACAAGTGCGGAAGAGAGTGGTGAGAAGCAAGACTGCAGTGGAACCCCTGCATTCTGAAAGCCCAACGGGACCATCAAACCCTTCTGGATTCTTTCACCAACTGCCCACCTCTCTATCCTTGAAATGCTCACTCCCACAAGTTTTCTTTCTTCTGGAATCCACTTCCTCTTCCACAGGTGATTTCCATGGTATACCCTGTTTGGACTCATACTGCCAGTGGCTCTTTACCTTCTTATTGATCTCCACCCCATGACATTAATTTGCCTTCAGTCCTAAATGACACTCATATTTGAGATGTCCATGTATTTAGTTCGGTTCTGGCTTGCTACATGAAGTCCTTTAACTATTACCATTATGCTGGCCTTAGACACATGGCTGGGACCATGGCCCCAGGGAGGCTAACAAAAGCCCAAAATTACATGCAATTAGATGTGTATGGGTACTAGCGGAAGAGAATCTGTGGCTTTCATCAAATTCTCAGAGTCTACAAAGCACAAAAAATTAAGAATCACGTACAAACTAAAGTTGCAGAAGGAACTTTATTCACACTAGTTTTGGAACCAAGTAAAATAACTTCTCAATATTTCAGGAAACTTTTTTTTTTTGAGACAGAGTCTTACTCTGTTGCCCACGCTGGAGTGTGCTGGTGCGATCTTGGCTCACTACAACCTCTGCCTCCCAGGTAGCTGAGACTACTGGCATCCACCATCACGCCCGGCTAATTTTTGTATTTTTAGTAGAGACGGAGTTTCACTATATGGGCCAGGCTGGTCTCGAACTCCTGATCTCAGGTGATCTGCTCGCCTGGGCCTCCCAAAGTGCTGGGATTACAGCTGTGAGCCACCACACCTGGTCTTCAGGAAACTACACGTCACTACACCTAGCCATTTTAGGCTCTTAAAGCAGGAGGACATGCTACCAATGAGGACCACCAAAGAACATGCCACAGGCTCTGAAGGTCATTCTCAAAATGAGGTTCCAAACAGGTTTTCAACAAAAGTGACAGATCTGCATAGCCTCCCAAAGGGACCCCCTTTGAAGGGGCTAGGCTCATCTGGACATACCTTAGTCCCATAACCCCAGCTTGGCACTGGGGAAGTGCTTTATGATGAAAACCTGACGTAGTCCCGTGAACTAGATATTTAGTTACTCCTGACTTCACCTACTTACTGTCCACCACCACCTTCATTTCTTATTAACCTCGACATATAGCCCTCATCAAAGCTGGGCAGATTTGCTGTCTCAGACCCGTCCCATCTTCCGCCTCTCCTATGCCTTTGCTCGGCTGTGCCCCTTTGTGCCCAGGATGTTTAACTCTTCTTTCCGTCTTTTCTAAAATAGTCAGTCACCTCACCTCTAACGAACCTTCTCCAACTGACCGCACATAAGGCACTATGGGAACAGCGTGTCCAGAGAAGGCAGAGTGTGGACCTGAAACTGCAAAGACGTGGACCAAGGGCGCCCTCCGGCGGCCTCCTGAGACCAGCAGGCGCCCCTCTTGCTCTCCCTTCACTTCCTCCTTTCACCCCTCCTAGCTCACTCTCCTTTCCTGTTTATGCCTTGTGCTCCCAATAACCAGCACAGGGCTAGAAGTTAGATGACAACCCGAAGTGCTGGCCCTCTGCTGTTTATGCCCTTCACTGGTTACCTATTCCAGTTGGACAAATATACCCCAGCTCCTCCTGTCAACTTTCTGCCCTCTCTTACCACCACCACTTTCCGCACTTGCCCCAAGTTACTTTTTGCTTGGGAAGAGCTCTCCACCTTTCCTCTCTAAAGCTTAGGCTCCAATTCACAAGGTTTTTCCAAATCAAGCCCTTTCTCCTGACACTGATGTCTGTAGCTCTGTCCAGTTACATTATTTGCTGTTATTTCTCTATGCAGATTCTCAGTTCCCCAGACCCAATTTGGAACCTAAAATTGTTTGTTTGTTTGTTTGAGACAGGCTCTCACTCTGTCGCTCAGGCTGGAGTGCAGTGGCAGTGGTGTGATCTAAGGCTCACTGCAGCCTTGACCACCTGAGTAGCTGGCACTACAGGCATGCGCCACCACACTTAGCTAACTTTTTTGTAGACGAGTCTCGCTTTGTTACCCAGACAGATCTTGAGTTCCTGGGCTTGAGCGACTCTCCTGCCTCAGCCTCTCAAAGTGCTGGGATTATAGGCAAGTGCCACTGCGCCCGGCTAAAATAGGTCTTGACCAATGAAGTCTGTGACACCAGCTAATTGTACCTTCCTGACTTTCACGGCTCCTTCCACCGACAGGGGGCCTTCTTCAATAACTGATAGATTCTCCTCCCTCCCTCCACAAACCTTTGGTGTCTTCCCATAGTGATATCCTTTGCTGAAAAATGATTTACACCTCTCTCCATCCACCTCCCTGCCACCATCAAGCCCCATGCTTCTTACCTGGCCTCGAGCAATCTTGAAGGGTGTGGCATTCACCATGTGCTGCTTTCGGATACCACTCCATCTGGTTCGGTAGTCCACAATGTGGCAGGGGGGAAGAACGTACTCATCATAAAGCACATCTCCGTTATAGTTGACAATGCTACATCGAGCTAAGGAACTAACATGCCCCTTTGGTCCTGTGCCCACCATCTCACAGTCAATTGCCACCATCTTCTGTGGCAACTTCTGGGATATTCCGGAGCATTTATTCTCTGAATGAGCTTGGGTGGAGTTCTGTGGGGCATTCTTCTGAGGATGGTTCTTCTTAGAGGATTTCTTCTGGAAGCCCTTCTTCTGAGAGCGGGTTGGGTGGCTATTGATCTTTGGAAGGGCACTCTGGAATTCCCCCAGCAAATCTACTTTAGCAGCAACAGAATCAGCCTTTTTTGAAGGGGCAGGGGTCAGCCAAGACACTGCAGCTTTCTTGTCCAGGGGCTGTCCTGACCCATTGCTGCAGGCAGCTGTCTTCTTCTTTTTTGGGAAGGAAGGGGTCTTCCAAGTGCCATCCACCATAGGAGTTTCCCCTTTCTTTGGAGATTCAGAGTGCAACTTAGGTGCCTTGCTAGGGGGTTGGTTCTTTTTACTCAGAAAGCCTCTCCGTTCTAAGAGCCTCCGCTTCTTGACAAAATTTCGGTGCTTGGCATTTCCTTCTAATGCCTTTTTGGGAGGTGGTTCCCCAAAATCCAGATTGAGCAGTAAAGTAGACATAGGGACAGTGGGAGGTGGAAGAGCAGTTGGGAAGAGTGGCTTATGGATGAAAAGAGGATGTTGGACTCATTCTCTGCTGAATCCTACTGTCCAACATGTGGAGGTCTGTAGTACACCCTGGGGAAGAAAGTGATCCTGGTGATTGAGCTCCTAGGCCTGGGAGAAAAATGAGGTAAGATCGATCGATCTCCGTAGGACTTATGGAAGGAAAGACATCAGAGCAATCTCTCAGACAGAGGGGAAATGAAAACATAATGGAGGGAGCATTGGTGTTAGCCAGCAAGCCTGGATTCTAGTGAAGCCCAATTCACCAGCCGTTTGGTCTTAGTAAGGTCATTACCGCGCTCTAGGTTTGAATCTCATTTGTAAAATGAAGGGACTGGAGGGGCCCATAGAGCTCGAACCCTCTATGAATCTAAGAGGCCAGAACACGTTAGCTCTATACTCCGCCTAGGAAGGGAACATCTAGGTATGCTCGAAAACAGTGAGAAGTATGGCGTAGATAACCTCTGGGCTACCCAGGCATCCGCAGCGTGACCCACGAATAGAGACACAAATCCAGGTATCCCTTTCCCTTGGCTCCAGGACGGAATTGGGGACAATCTCCACATGCACCTCACCCAAGTCCTCCCAAGCAAGGACCGTGACACCACCTACCAGCGGGGGCGTGGGATCGAGGCTCGAGGCAGCCCACCTGGATAAGCATACTTCGGTCCCCCGGTACAGATCGTCCTCTCACGCTCACAAACCTACCTCCCAGATGGGTTTAGCTAAGGCCGGAAGCGTCCAGAGCCGGATGCGGAAATCGGTGCGCGTCGACGAAGCCCGGGAAGGCAGGCGCGCGGGTTAGAACGCGCCAGAGGTCGGCGCGCGCGCACCCGCACAGCCCCGACCTCAGGTAGCGAGGCCAGTGATTCGGGGTGTGTGAGGAACGGCAGTGGCGGCGGAGGAGGGGGCGGCGTGGGTGGGGGCGGGGGCGGGGGCGGGATGCGCTCCCCGGCCCCTCTAGCCCCGTGGTGATACAACGCGAAGGTGTGGGAAGGCCGCGATAAACCGGAACTGCAGCCAGCCGGACACCTCCGGCTTCACTTCCGGAAAAGGAGAGGCGTGTACGGGAAGGGGCGGGAACTGGAACTTGGCCCGCCTCGTTGTGAGCTGACCTCCGCGGGACGCTTTTGTGGCGTCATTGCACTGTTACCCCGCCCTACGTGTCTCCGACGCTGACACCTTCGCACTGTGAAACGTCGCAACCTGTGACCTCTTGGGGGCGCCTCAAGTCTTCAACTGCAGCATGGGATCCCGGAAAGGCAGCGTCGGAGACTGGACCCAAAACTCTTCCTGTTTTGCCTGCAGAGCTGAGCCCCGTCCGGGTCCTGCACCCGCGTGGTACTGACCCTGGATCCCTGTTCACTGCGTTCTCGCTTCCCGCGCTGCCTTCTGGACCGCGGGATGCCGGGCATCTCCGCCCGAGGCCTCTCTCATGAGGGGAGGAGGCAGCTAGCTGTTAACCTTACCGTGTCCTGGCGCTCTACCGTTCCATCCTGGATGCCTACATCATCGTGAGGCCACAGGGCGTGGGTGGGGTGTCTCTGGTCGTGTGGTTGGCTAGGTGTCCACGTCAGGGAGAGAATCTGGAGAATTAGCCTCTGATCTCTTTCCTTCTATGAGTTTCAGTCTTTTGTCTGTACAAGGAGTGGTTAAAACTGGAGTGATCCCTCCTTTTTATTCAGCTGGCATAAATAATATTTTTTTTTTTTTTTTTTTTTTGAGACGGAGTCTCGCTCTGTCGCCCAGGCTGGAGTGCAGTGGCCGGATCTCAGCTCACTGCAAGCTCCGCCTCCCGAGTTTACGCCATTCTCCTGCCTCAGCCTCCCGAGTAGGTGGGACTACAGGCGCCCGCCACCTCCCCTGGCTAGTTTTTTGTATTTTTTAGTAAAGACGGGGTTTCACCGTGTTAGCCAGGATGGTCTCGATCTCCTGACCTCGTGATCCGCCCGTCTCGGCCTCCCAAAGTGCTGGGATTACAGGCTTGAGCCACCGCACCCGGCCTATATTTCTAATACCTTCCTAGATTATTTTTGTAATCTTCCCAGATCCAAGGTAATAAAATGCGTGGACATTGGAACCATGCCGCAACTATGTTCAACTCTTCTTGGAGCATGTGAGGTGTTCCAAGAACACACATGTTATTCATCCAAGCTTTGAATAAATTCGTGGTTTTCTGGTATAGTAGACAGGCCTGCCTCTGGAATCAAAAAGGCTTGGTCTGGAATCCTGCCTCCCCTATGATGTTAACCTTAGGCCTCCCTAACCCCCAACTTGTCCTAGCCTGGGTTTCCTCAGCTATACAATGGATCCCAGTCTGAAGGATCATTGTGAAGAGTAAATGAGAGAATGTGTAAATGGCACCACCATCCACTGAATTGTTTAGACCGCAAACCCAGAGGCCATCCTTGATTCAGCGCTGTCCTTCATTGATCCACAATCCAGTCCTTCAACAAGTCCTCTTGGCTCTTGTCTTCGGAATAGATCCCAAATTCATCTATTTGTCCCCACCTCCATTGCTGCCACCCTAAGCCAAGCCACCATCACCTCTCTTCTGAACTACTTCCTAACCGATCTCGCTGTGTGCTTACCTCTGCCCTGCCATAACCAATTCTTCACTGAGCAGCTAGATCGATAGCATTGAAATGTAAATCTGATTACGACAATCCCTTGCTTCCTAGATACTTTTATGAAATCCTGATTCCTTACTATTATCTATAAAGCCCATGATCTGACTCCTACTGTCTCTTCAACTCTATCCCATTTTATTGTCTCACACATTTCACTGTGCTATACCTCTGCTGGCCTGATTTCTGCTCTGCCAATATGGCAGGCATCTGGACCTTTGCACTCACTGATCTGCCTCCACAGAAAGGCAATCGCAGAATGGTTAAGAGCAAGGACTCTAGAGTAAAATTGGTTTCAAATCCCAGCTCAGGCTGGGTGTGATGGCTCATGCCTATAATCCTAGCACTCTGGGAGGCAGGTGGATTGCTTGAGCTCAGGAGTTCGAGACCAGCCTGGGCAACACTGTGAAACCCCGTCTCTACTAAAATCCAAGAAAAAAAAAAAAGCTGGGCTTGGCAGCACACGCCTGTAGTCCAAGCTACTCAGGAGGCTGAGGCAGGAGAATTGATAGAACCAGGGAGGCGGAGGTTGCAGTGAGCTGAGATTGCACCACTGCACTCCCGCCTGGGTGGCAGAGTGAGACTCCATCTCTAAAAATAAATAAATAAATAAATAATCCCAGCTCAGCTATTTGCTAGCTTTTGGACGTGGGCAAGTTACTTAAGTGCTGTGCCTGTTTCTACATCTGTAAAATGGGGGATACAAAATAATACCTACCTCAAAGTGTTGTTTAAAGGATCAGATGTGTTAATACATGTCAAATGTTTACAATGGTGTCTGGCAGAGGTGTTAAATAAGTGTTTGCTATTACCTGTATTTTTTTTTTTTTTTTTTGAGACGGAGTCTCACTCTGTCGCCGGGGCTGGAGTGCAGTGGCCGGATCTCAGCTCACTGCAAGCTCCGCCTCCCGGGTTTACGCCATTCTCCTGCCTCAGCCTCCCGAGTAGCTGGGACTACAGGTGCCCGCTGCCTCACCTGGCTAGTTTTTTGTATTTTTTAGTAGAGACGGGGTTTCACCGTGTTAGCCAGGATGGTCTCAATCTTCTGACCTCGTGATCCGCCCGTCTCGGCCTCCCAAAGTGCTGGGATTACAGGCTTGAGCCACTGCGCCCGGCCGCTATTACCTGTATTTTTCTTTACGTTCCTAGCACCTATTCATCATTCAAGTCTCAGCTCAAATGTCAACTCGTCAGACAAGTCTTCCCTCATCATCCTATCTAAAGTAGTCCTTGCCCAAACTCTCCATTACATTACTGTTTCATTAGTGTTTTGTCTATGTGACATATGATGTTGTCTGAAGTTTTGTTTGTTTGTTTTGGTTTGGTTTTTTTGAGGCGGAGTCTTGCTCTGTTGACCAGGCTAGAGTGCAGTGGCGCGATCTAGGCTCACTGCAGCCTCTGCCTCCCAGGTTCCAGCAATTCTCCTGCCTCAGCCTACTGGGTAGCTGGAATTACAGGCGCATGCCAACATGCCAGCAAATTTTTGTAATTTTAGTAGAGATGGGGTTTCACCATATTGACCAGGCTGGTCTCGAACTCCTGATCTCAGGTGATCTGCCCACCTTGGTCTCCCAAAGTGCTGGGATTACAGGCGTGAACCACCATGCCCGGCCAAAGTTATTTTTTTAATGTAAACTCTGCAGGAGCCAGAATCTTGTCTCAGGTTCACTGTTGTAGTCCCTGAGCCCACAGTAGAGCTTGATGTATAACCAAAACACAGCCCCAGAATTTGTGGTGGACAAATGAATGAATAAAAAGACACCAGTGTCTGGCACATATAATGGCAGGTTACTAAGTGTTAATGTACTCATACTGTGTGTCAGTCACTCTGGTAAGTGTTAGGGATGCAGATGGGAAGATTCCATCCCATCCCTCCTCTTAAGAAATTCAGTTTAATAGAGAAAACAGACATACATAAGTGCAGAAATTGCTAAAAGAAGTGTGTCCAGAATGCAATCTGGACTCCAAGGAAACAGAGTTAAGCCACTAGAGTCGGGAGGCTGGAGCAGACTTCAGAGAAGAACTGACTTGGCTGAGTAGGAGGTACCTGCCAGTTACAGTGGCCCTATGTGGCAGCAGTGCTGGGAAGAGGCAGGCGGTGAGGTGTGGAGTTGAGAGTGGGGTGGGAAAGAATGGAAGTGGTAGTAGCTTGCTGATTGCTTCTCCCCTTCCTCTGTAGGAATTTTTCACAGACAACCTATGGGACACACTCCCTTGCTCATGGCAGGAAGCACTGGATGGACTGAACCCACCACAGCTGGCCACAATGCTGCTGGGGATGCCTGGGGAAGGGGAGGTCGTCAGGTATGGGCTAGAAGGGCCCTGTGCTGGGGAACTCAAGGCTTTGAGCCCTGCAGTGAGCGTATTGCTCAGAGTGTCTCATAAGGTCTTCCTGGGCCTTGGGTTGTAAACTGGTGCACTCAGATGCGATGGGACTATTCACTGGAGGCCTGGGCTGGACTATCTCAGGTACAGGTCAGTGTGGCCACTCACCCTGCTGGCCCTGAAGTCCACAGCCTGTGCCCTGGCCTTTACCCGGACGCCTGGCTTTCAGACCGCCTCAGAGTTCCTGGAGAACCCCAGCCAGAGCTCCCGACTAACAGCTCCATTCCGGAAGCATGTCAGGCCCAAGAAGCAGCATGAGATCCGGAGGCTGGGAGAGGTGAGGAGATGGCTGGAGCATGGGTGGTGTCTGGGAACCCAGGGACTCCTTAAGCGTGGCTTACAAAGATGTGTGCCCTTTCCTTGACATGCAAGGCCAGAGGCCCTAGACATTCCTTTACCTCAAAAGATATAACTATAATCATATTTTGATCCTGCGGTTCTTTTTCATCCTTTTGTGGGGTTAGTTGGTAGCTAGGTCTGAATCACAGTCTCTTTCCTTTTCTCAAATCTCCATAATCTGCTCGTGGCTTAACACAGGGTTCTTGTTCTGTGGGGGAGATTGAATCACTGACCTGTAAGGCAAGGAGAGTGGGCCTGAACCTGGATCAGGTCCACTCTCCTTGCTTCCACCCTCACCCCTATATCTTTCTTTCCAAATCTGTCATCACATCCGGGGCACCCTGTGTCCATCTTTCTCTGTCATCTTTGTCTCCTCCACTCTCCCTCTGGGTGTTTGCCCCAGGAGTCAAGAACGAGTGGCCAGGAGACCTTTGTTCCCTCCTCTTTCAGTTGGTGAAGAAGCTGAGTGATTTTACAGGCTGCACCCAGGTTGTAGACGTGGGCTCAGGCCAGGTGAGCCAGAGACTTGATGTACTGTTTTTTTGAGTCATGGGGAGATAGAACACCTGGAAGGCAGGTTTTTGGGCCACAGGCCCAGCGAGGCAGGTGTCAAGAAGCGGTGGAACCAAGCAGGGTAGATTTTTTTTTCTCTTTGCATAATTTTTTTTAAGCCAGTCAGATTTAAATGGGGGAGTTATATACCAACTTAAGCCACACTGATGTTAGTAAGTTCTGTAGGGTAAAATTTAAGCCTTCTGTCGGGCCTGGGACCCAGGTGTCGAGGTTACCCCTGGGGAGGGTGACAATGGATACAGCACTGAACAGGGCTGTCTCCATCTTCCTCCTCGTGACTCCAGGGCCATCTCTCCCGCTTCATGGCTCTTGGCCTGGGGTTGATGGTGAAGAGCATCGAAGGGGATCAGAGACTGGTGGAGAGGGCCCAGCGCCTGGACCAGGAGCTTCTGCAGGCTCTGGAGAAAGAGGAGAAGAGGAACCCACAGGTAGGCCACCCCTTCCTGCGACCTGGACTGTGGGAGGAGGGGCTGCTTGGCTGGAATTGAGCACAGAGGCTGGATTCCATCTTTCAAGTTTCTCAGCTTGAAGTGGTGTGGTCCCTAATTTCTATTACCTCTTTCCCAAGGTCCCCCCTTCCCCAGTGCCTCCCTGTATCTCAAAGTTACTTTCTATTTACAAAGTGCTTTCCACACCAATGTATACTTCTCCACACCAATGTATACAACCTGTGAAGTGGCCACTCAGGTTTTAGACTCATTACAAATCAGAAAACTGGGTCTCAGAGATGAAAAGATGTACATGGTGAATGATAGGTCCAGGATTTATTCCATCTCCTGACTTGTGGTCCAGCCCTCTCCCACACCCAGCTTATCTCCCACGTTCCTCCTTGGGGAATAACATGGAGGACAGATCCCTTCTTGTGGCCTGAGGTGGCCTAGGGACAGCAAACAGACTTCCCATCTGCCTTTGTCCTTTCCTGCCTCCACAGGTGGTCCAAACCAGCCCTCGTCACTCCCCACACCATGTGGTTAGGTGGGTAGACCCCACAGCCCTGTGTGAGGAGCTTCTGCTTCCACTGGAGAACCCGTGTCAGGGCAGGGCCCGCTTGCTGCTCACAGGCCTCCATGCCTGTGGGGATCTGAGTGTTGCCTTGCTGAGGCACTTCTGCTGTCCTGAGGTGGTGGCCCTGGCCTCAGTGGGCTGCTGCTACATGAAGCTGAGTGACCCTGGCGGCTACCCACTGAGTCAGTGGGTGGCTGGGCTGCCTGGCTATGAACTGCCCTACAGGCTTCGGGAGGGGGCCTGCCATGCCCTGGAGGAGTATGCTGAGCGGCTACAGAAAGCTGGCCCTGGCCTCCGAACTCACTGCTACCGTGCAGCACTGGAGACAGTCATCCGACGGGCCCGGCCCGAGCTCCGTCGGCCAGGCGTGCAGGGTATCCCCAGGGTCCACGAGCTCAAGATTGAAGAGTGAGGTTGGGGTACGGGGGTGGTGGGCAGTGGAGGGGAGATTTCTAACTGGAGATCTTCCGCCCTCACTTTCAGCATAGCCTAAAGAAAATCTAAGTATACCCAGAGGAGTGATTTGGAGTTCTCTGACCAGGGTACCTTCTCAAAATTTAAGACAGTTGTCCCTCTTTTATCAGGAGACTAACAAAGAAACATGAAGTTTTGGCTGGGCATGGTGGCTCACGCCTGTAATCCCAGCACTTTGGGAGGCTGATGCGGCCAGATCACCTGAGGTCAGGAGTTTGAGACCAGCCTGGCCAACATGGCGAAACCCCGTCTCTACTAAAAATACAAAAATTAGCCAGGCGTGGAGGCACGCGCCTGTAATCCCAGCTACTCGGGAGGCTGAGGCAGGAGAATAGTTTGAACCCAGGAGGCGGAGGTTGCAGTGAACTGAGATTGTGTCACTGAACTCTAGCTTGGGCAACAAAGGAAGACTGTCTCAAAAAAAAAAAAAAAAAGGTTTTTAAATGCTAAAAATATGGCTAGTTGGACAGAACTGGCTGAAAATGTTTAAATCAATTTACTGTTGGACAGACAGCTCACAGCCAGAGAAACATTCAAAAATACACAGCCAGGTGTGGTGGCTCATGCCTGTAATCCCAGCTCTTTGGGATGCCAAGGCAGGAGGACTGCTTGGGGCTGGGAGTTAGGGGCCAGCTTGGGCTACGTAGAGAGATACCTCTGTACAAAAAAACATAGACAGGCATGGTAGCTCATACCTGTAGACCCAGCTACTTGGGAGGCTGATGTGGGAGGATTGAGGTGTTTGAGACTACAGTGAGCTATGATTGCACTGCTGCTCTCCAGCCTGGGTGACAGCAAGACCCTGTCTTAAAAAATATATATTTGGGAGGCTGAGGCGGGCAGATCACAAGGTCAGGAGATCGAGACCATCCTGGCTAACACGGTGAAATCCCATCTCTACTAAAAAATACAAAAAATTAGCTGGGCGTGGTGGCGGGTGCTTGTAGTCCCAGCTACTATGGAGGCTGAGGCAGGAGAATGGCGTGAACATGGAAGGCGGAGCTTGCAGTAAGCGGAGATCATGCAACTGCACTCCAGCCTGGGTGACAGTTTTTGACACTCCATCTCAAAAAAAAAATGTGTATGTGTATGTGTGTGTATATCTATATATACATATTCATGAAAACGCATATTAGGGTAGAAAATAAAGCAAAGTTGGAATTAGGAACAAAGTTTAAGTGTGAGGTGACAGTTCTTAAAACCAAACTGAGTGCTGAATGTGACTGATCCCACAGATATGTGCAGCGGGGGCTACAGCGAGTGGGGCTGGACCCCCAGCTGCCACTGAATCTGGCTGCCCTTCAGGCCCACCAGGCCCAGGAGAACCGTGTGGTGGCCTTCTTCAGCCTGGCTCTACTGCTTGCCCCACTGGTGGAGACGCTTATTCTACTGGACCGGCTGCTGTACCTTCAGGAGCAGGGTGAGGGTGGCCTACAGCAGGGACCCAAGGACTATAGTGACTGGGGTTCTGGGGCTCCTTCTCCAAGTCCCAGCTCCAACGTCTCCTGGGCCCAGCTAATCACTATTGTGATCCTTGGACCCCACCTTTGAGTCACTAGTGGATTGGGAGTAGGGGATTTGTTAAAAAATTAAGAATCCAGGCTGGGTGCGGTAGCTCATGCTTATAATCCCAGCACTTTGGGAGGCCAAGGTGGGTAGATCACTTGAGGTCAGGAGTTCAAGACCAGCCACGGTGAAACCCCATCTCTACTAAAAATACAAAAAGTAGCCGGGTATGGTGGTACACGCCTGTACTCTCAGCTATTTGGGTGGCTGAGGCAAAAAAATTGCTTGAAGCCAGGAGACAGAGGTTGCAGTGAGCCAAGATTGCACCACTGTACTCTAGCCTGGGTGACAGAGACTCCATCTCGAAAAAAAAACCCTGAGATTCCTATGAAATCAGCCTCTGGTGAACCTCCCTAAGGTGCATGTTAAGCAAGCTTCCCAGGCATCGAGAACCTACAATGCAAGAGGACTGTCTCCCAAGTCAGTGCCTTGGGAACCTGTGTTCCTTATGGAGAATGGGGTCTCCTTAGCCCCACTGGATCCTCCCCCATGGGGAAAAGGGGCTATGCTTACAGGCCTGGGCAGAAGAGGCTGAGTGAGTTTGGTTCATTCTTCCCCTTATGATTAAGCCCTTTCTTCCAGGTTTCCATGCTGAGCTCCTGCCCATCTTCAGTCCTGAACTCTCTCCCAGAAACCTGGTTCTGGTGGCCACCAAGATGCCCCTGGGTCAGGCTCTTTCTATTCTGGAGACCGAAGACAGCTAATGCAGCCTGAGGACACATCTCAGACCCCATCATCTGAAAGTGCCCAGATAGCACAGTGGCAGAGTACACCTCATACAGAGAAGCAGCATCCTGCATCCTCCTGAGTCGTGGTTCCTTCAGTTTCATCCCCTTTCTCTCCCTCCATGGATTATGTAATACAGTGTAAAGTTTTAATTTATTAAAAATTAGAAATGTTTGTTTCCTTCCCATTTCTGTAGGTAGATAAAAGGAGACGCGCACCCTCCCTGTGGCACTGCTGCAAGGGTGCTACAGTTAGGACTCACACGCCACTCCCCACTGGCCTTTCTAGCAGGTGGTGTAGGTGACAGCTTCTGTTACTCACAGATCTCCATGGAGGGGACTTCTCTACCCCACTTTGGCCTCCAACTCAGAATCTGCAGGCCCTGCCCCTTGGGAGGGCTGCCTTAAGGCCAGCTAACTTCCATCCAGGTTCTGTCATAAACTCAGGGAAGAAGCTCCTTTCCTTCAGTCCCTGAGAGTGTGCTGGGATAAGGGGTGCCATTCTATCTCACAGCAGCCGTAAACAGGACTCATAAACTGCTCTTTATTGGCATCTGAAAAAGAGGTGCCTCAGCCTTCAAGGCTGGGACAGAAGTTGGGGAGGAGCTGTTCTCCCCGGGCTCAATACCAATAGACCTTCTTGTATTTCCGAGTCTCCTTGATCCCCATGGCCTCCATCACCTCCTCCTGTAGTGTCTTTAGACGGGGCACGTAGGTTCTTTCTAAAGCATCTTCCACTGATGTGTCTTTGGGGCCATCTGTTAAGCCAGAGGAAAGGACATGGGTGAGAGGGCTTGCCAACTTTGATTAATGTCCCCTACTCTCACTCCTAGCACCCACCCCTGACCTTCCTGCCCCTCACTCACCAATCCACGTTTCAGGGACGATGCCATCAGCTCTGGGAAATTCGGGTTTAGGGATAATTCTCCCTGATCGTGTGGAGACTCGTACCCGCTCTCCTGCTTCAGTATATCTCCACTCAATCTCAGTGGGTTTCCTGGTGGATAGAAGAGGTGAGCCTGGCCTATGAGCCGGTTTCCTGCCACCCTCCAACCCAAAAGCAGAGTCGAGGGTTCAAAACACCAGGGTTACCACCGTGTTTCTCCACCTCTGTGTTGGGGTTACCCGCAGGCAATCATGTCCATGAGATGGTCCCTCTCAACCTCCAGAGCATCCAACCCATCATTCCCATTGGACAGCACTTTGTGGACCCAGAGGGTGAGAAACCCTCTGCCCAGAGCCCTGTCGCTTGCCTGTCCATAGGATCCACAAGTTTGACCTGGCGGTGGAGCAAGGGGGCTTCACTAGGGATCATGGTTCCTCGGTAATCCATGGTCTTGCCAATGTAGCGGTAATGCTGTCCAAGAGGGGAGTGTCAGAAAACAAGGAGTGTGAAAGGGGTTTGCCCTTGCTACTCAGTGCATTCAGCCCCAGTTGAAAAGTAGAAGGTTCAGTAATGCCACCATCCCTTCAGCCAGTCTCCTGCCACCCTGCGCTGCTCGGAATGGAGAGGGACAGATGAGACGGGCTTCCCAAGCATCCCCATCCTCTCTCTCCACTTACTGTGTTCAGCCCTCCCACGACCACCCAGTTTCGCTGCCGGATAACTTGAACCACTTTGCCCTGCTTTCCGGCATCCTTGCCTTCTAGGATCTCCACCTGTGGGAAGACACGAAGGTTAGGGAGGGGGATCCTTGCCCAGGAGATTCCCCATCACTCTATGCCCTGTATGAGGCTCTCACCGTGTCCCCACGGAACAGATACCAGTCTTCATCAGAGATGGGTTCCACAACTACTGGGCGCCGCCTGAGCCATGGGGGGTTCTTCCTCTTGTCTGCCAAGGAGCCTGGGGGGCTCATCCCATAGCGGTAATTGGGGGGCAGAGTGACCTTGGATGCCAAGGCCAGCAGGGCAGAAAGACGCATGCCTGGAGGCTGTAAGAAATCCCTTTGCCAGCAAAACGCTCAGAAACCTTCCTTGTCAGCTCTGGGTAGATGGATAGAAACGGGAGCAAAGAGGCAAGGGAAGGAACATTTTTTAAAGCACTTACTGTGTTGCTCAATGGACCTCATCACATTGAATATTCACAAGAAGTTATCATCTTTATAGATGAGGAAATAGAAAGGTCAAGTAACTTATTTATGATTACAAAGCTACTACATTGGAGAATCAGCATTCAAACCCACATATGTCTATCTGACTTCAAAGTCCAAAAAATTCATTAAGCACAAGGGCCATGTTATCTATCTCAAGTTCATGAATCCAGAGCTTGGCACCTAGTAGGTGCTTAACAAATACTAAATCAATGTATGAACAGCAGGATAGGAAGAAAACAGATGGAACGCTGGCATACAGCCAAAAGGTAGGCAGTTGTAAGTCAGTGAAATGAACAAATAGGTAGCAGAAATAAAAACGGGGGTTAAAATGTCCCTATCCCACTTACAATTCTTGTCCTTAAACAGGAAATAACCACTCCTCCCTAAGATAGCTCCTTTTCTAAAGGAAAAAGACCCAAGGCCAGACTCTAGAATTACTGAGTCCTAAACTTCCCAACTAAGTATGTGCTCTAAACCACTCAATTCTCAACTAACGAGGTAGTGAATGAACTGAAGACATAAATGGTAAGTGCTTCAGTTTACTGAATACTTGCAACTTCCCAGGTGCAATGCTAGGTGCTTTCCTGTATCTCATTTAAGCCTAAGGACAACCAAATGAAGAAGTCACCATTAACCTCATTTTATAGATAAAAATGAACCTTAACTTCAAAGACAAATAAAGATACTACAATGGCATAAAGAGCCCTGGACAGGGAAGTCAGATCACCTGGGTTCTACTCCCTGCTCTACCATCATCTTACTGTATGACACTAGGCAACTTTATTTATTTATTTTTTGAGACGGAGTCTTGTTCTGTCACCCAGGCTGGAGTGCAGTGGCATGATCTCAGCTCACCGCAACCTCTGCCCCTCAGGTTCAAGTGATTCTCCTCCCTCAGCCTCCTTAATAGCTAGGATTACAGGTATGTGCCACCACGACCCGCTAATTTTTTTCTTTGTATTTTTAGTAAAGACAGGGTTTTACCATGTTGGCCAGGCTGGTCTCCAACTCCTGAAATCAGGTGATCCACCCGCCTTGGCCTCCCAGAGTACTGGGATTACAGGCACAAGCCACCACGCCCAGCCGGCAATTTAACTTTTGAACTTCAGTTTCATCATCCACAAAATTTACAGGGTTGTAGGTGTCATTTAGATTATTTAAAATATTTTAACAAAGCAAG
The DNA here is from genome assembly GCF_009764315.1 of Trachypithecus francoisi. NCBI lineage: Eukaryota > Metazoa > Chordata > Mammalia > Primates > Cercopithecidae > Trachypithecus > Trachypithecus francoisi. The sequence continues at coordinate 92,726,259 of NW_022681470.1, read as the reverse complement.
GTGCAAAGTAATGTGAGTAGTAGTATCCCTTTGGGGTAAATATATGAATATATATTCCAGCACAGTTATATTTATGGAAAGGAAACAAGAAACCAAAGTACTTGTTTTAGGGGAGAGGAACTGTTTGGGAGGTCTGTTAATTCCATTTTGTTTCTTCCCATAATAACGTTTGCATTTTCTAACCAGGTGCACTTAAAAATATGTATTAACGGGTTATCTGAACAGTGAGATATTGGGTCATTTTTCTTCTTTATACTTCTCAGTATAAAGCCCTGATGTTATTTTCGGAAAAAGAAACAAAAACAAACAAACAAAAAAAACCCTGTTATTTTCAATTAATGCTGATGGGCCTAGTGTTCCTGTGAGTATTCAACAAATGCTTAGAGAGGACTACTATATGACAAACCTAATGCTGGGAATTTCATTGCTGGCATTTGGTCTTCACATTGCCCAGTGAGGGAGGTGAGGTTGCCAGATGCATCATAAAGTCCCTTTTACAGATAAGGAAATCAAGGCCTGAAAGCCGGAGTGACTACCCTGGTTCATACAGTTTGACAGGAGCAGGGCCAATCTTAAGACCCAAGCCTCCCGCGTGATTGCTGCAGGGAGTCCCTTCACCTCAGTCATTCCAGGTCTGAACCACCCCAGCCCAGAGCAGCTTGCATGCCCCCGATATCCTTCCCTTCTTTCCCTCCACAATCTGGAGATGCTGCTGGTAAGCGTCCCGCAGTGGGGCTTTCCCTGCATGTTCTGGAGGCGCCGTGCAATATAGCGGGGACGAAGGTCTGCCCTCTCAGGTCACGGCTCCAAAGGCTTCCCCCACCAGCCTCATCCCAGACAACGTCAAGGCCTAGCTATCTTCAGCACCCACCCGCTCCAAACTTCCGGTGCAAAGAAACCCTGGGGAGGCGACTGAGCCATGGGCAGGGAAAAGATTAGGCTCTTCCCGCACCTGCCTCTCGGAAGAGCACCTCCGGGGCGGGCGGCCCTCACCTCCACTTTCCGCGGCACTTCGGATGCTCAGCACATGGGCCCTCAGCGTCCCCTCCCCTGCCACGCCCGTCGACTTTGTGGGAGATGTAGTCCAAGTGTAAAACGGCGGCTCAACCACGAATCTGATCTCTCAGCATGCTGGGAGTTGTAGTCCGCCGCTAGAAAGCTGAAAACAGGAAGTTTGGCGGGGTAGGAAATCAAGGAAACCAAAACACACCATGAAGCATGTTGGGAATCGAAAGGCAAGCTGGTTAGGGCGGCCCGCCTGGCACATTCCCGCGCATGCTCTGCGTGGAGGCCGCTGGGAATTGTAGTTTCTAGAGAAGAAGGCTCCATTTTCTAGGTGGTTCTGGCTTCCTGTTCAAGGCGAAGGGCCGCCCTTTCCAGACAGGGTTACAGCCAATGCTCTCCCTTACTTTCTCTGCTGGAGTGGGGGCAGGGCAGATTCAAAAACTGCCGGTAGGCTTTCTAGAGAAAGGGATGAAACGTGGGCCCTTCCAATGCTAGTAGCCGATCTAGTTACAAAATGTCAGATCTGGAAGGAAACAGAAATGATCTAAGCCAGTCATTCCACCTAACTCGGGGAGTACTATCGGGATTTCACCCTACCAACCCCCTCCCCCTACCACCCCATCACCAGCTAAGGGTGGCAGGTGCCCCTAGCATTAGCAAGGAGAAAGGGTTATCCTATTATTTGACTTGACCTTTGGGGTCAAAGTTGTTTATACAATCAGCCTCCAAACTCCCACTTCATCTTGGGCTGTGGCCCTTACTGGCATCCTCCCACACCCCACTTCTTGTGCAAACCCTTTAAAAAAAAAAAAAAAAAAACTCTCCCAGGTGCGTTAAACAGTGGCTGGGCAGGAAAGGCAGAATGAATGGTGTGGTTTATTCTAGGACTCTACCCACAAGAAGTTTGGATTTCCAAATGCCTAAGAATGGAGGAAGCTGACACCCTCTACCTCAATCTGAGATGATCTGGAAACCATTTGCATTCCCTTACCCCACTTTCTGTCTTCAGTTAACCAATACGCCCCAAAGAATCAGTCAGAATCCAATATAGTAATCAACGGGTTTTATTTTCCTAGAACTCAAATCATCTACGGTTCTCAGAGCTAAACTTCCAAAGCTACAGTCAGCAATTTTTCATCAGAGCCCAAGGGAGAGGGGCCAGGGTAAAAGAGACGAGACTGTAGAGAGGCATAGAGAGAACAGTAGGAAGAGGGTGGGAGAGGGCACTTATTTCTCTCTGTCCTCTCAGTGGGTTACAAATCAGATCTGGTGACAACACTGAGGGGGCCAGGTCAGGGTATGTAGATGAGAAATGACACTGGAAGGAACACCAAAGCCCCAGCTACAAAAAGAAAGTCATCAAGCCCCAAATAGAAGGGGAGCCTCCCAGTGCACCTCAGAAATGGGGGCAACAATGGGGAAGGAAGGAGCAGAATGGGGAGCACACAAAGGGTTAGGGGTCTTTAAAATTTTTTTTTGTAGTTTTCTTTTATTAAAAACATTTCCTAAAAAATGTGTCTTTTCTTTTATGTCTGGGTGATATATATGACTATGAGCTGGCCTTGAGCACTGTGCGGAGAGGGAAAAGGACAGCTAGGGGTCTTCCCAAGCATCCCATTTCTGGCTTCAGAGATCTAAAGGGGGACAGATGCTCAATACTCACACCCAAATGGGTAAAGTCAACCCTTCAGGTCTCAGGTCCTTGGCCCAAACAACTAGGAAGCCCCAAAGTCTTTTGATGATTAACTACAACTCCCAAAACTCTTGGGTCGGCAAAAGGAAAAAATGGGTGTTGTTAATCATCAAGGATTTATGGAAAGGAGCCCCTCCCCTACAAGCTGTTCCACTTTCCCTGAATCTAGGCAGCTGGGATAATAGGTGTAGCAGGGGACAGGAGCTCAGGAGGAGGCTGCCCTCCTGTGCTGTCCCTATGCCCCATTTGAGGATTGCCCCTCCCAGGCCCCACAAGCCCACCCTGCTGTTTATGCTCCATCTTTTCCATTCCTACCCCTGATCCAAACCCAGAGTTCCAGAATGCCTAGGAGAGTGGGAGAAGGGTGTCAGGAGGTGGGAAGAGTTGTCTCAGGCCCCAGCAGAAGCCTGGAAAATAGCTCCAAGCGGAAGGAACACAATGGCCTCATCTCATTCCAGGGAGAAGACATGGCTCTGACTCAGATCATAGGAGAATGGGGACCTAGAGGTGAGGGCCAGGTGGTCCGCCCCATCCAGGTCAATCTCCATGGGCTGGGCTTGGAGTGGGAAAAGTGAGTGGAAGAGGAGAGCAGGTTGGGGTGGGAAAGGGGTTCCCAGTTTGCAGGCCATGGCCAGTTTCCCCAGTAGCACCCAGACAGCAGCAGGAACAGGGTGGGGGCTCCTCTTGAAACATTGGTGGCTACAGGCTGTGAGGGAGGGTTGGAGGGGAGAAGGGTTAATGGTGTGGCCTTGGCCTGGCCTTGCCCCAGCCAGTGCCCGTCTCCTAGGAGAGCCCACCCCACCTCCCCAGAGGCTGGCCACTGCAGGCCCTCTTCATCCTCCTCTCCGAGAGTGACCGGCCGTCACTAGTCCAGCTGCCAACGGGTCAGGGGGCTCACTCACCTCTCATGATCTCTGATGCCTGGGGCCTCAGCATCTTCCTTGGCAGCCTCTTCCTCTTCCTCCTCCTCTTCTTCTTCCTCTTGGGGAAGCCCCCGGCCAGAGCCGGGCTCAGAGGGGGTGCTATTCTTTTCCACCTCCATAGGAAGGGGCCTCTCGCCCTCTAAGGTGGCTGCCTCCTTCTCCTCTCCTTCAGGGTTTTCTGCCTCCTTGGGACGTTTAGGAGAGTCCTAGGCAGGATCGACAGAGGAAGCGGGCTGAGGCTGGAGAGGGAGGCCACCAGCCACCCACTCCTCTCCTCCAGGGCTCCTTCCCAGGCTGACACCCAGTCCTTCCCTAGCCTTACTAGCTGAAATGACTTCCGTGTCCCATCTCGTCAGCTGGGGACTCCCCAAGCTAGAGGCTGGATCTACCTCTCAGACTGGACACCCCTGAGGTAAAGCCCTGCTCTTGTGGGATACCCCATGGGGAATGCTGAGGGGGGCCCAGGCCCTAGGCAGGCAGCAGTTACCTCCAGCAAGTCCCCTGCTCTCCTCTTTAGCGCTCCCTTCTCGTTCTTCTCCTTGGCTGGCTCATCAATGACCAGCTTCCCTTCCTCGTCGCTGCTGCCCTCTGCATTCCCCTTCTTATCACCGTCACCCTCTGTGGCTTCGGGCTCGGGTTCAGGCTCTTCCACACAGCTCTTTTTCTGGGAGGACTGCAGCAGAGACAGCACAGGCTGAGTGGCACCAGTCGCTGCCATGCTGGGCCCCCTCCCCAGACCCTCCCTCGGCCACTCACTCCTTCCTTTTCCCGCCTCTCCCCCACCCCCACCCAGGTGCCCAGTCTCACGAGTGATTTGAGACCCACCTCTGTCGGATTAGCCCCGGGGTAAACCCACTGGCCGGGCAGGCAGGGCTCTGTGCAGGAGGGGGGAGGGCTGGAGCAGGAGGCAAAACCTCGGGTCAACTTCTCCCAAAGGGAGCTAGGACCCTTTCCCCGCCAACCCCCGCCCCCCACCCTCCCGCCTCGTCCTGCCCGGCTCACAAGCACCTCCTCCTGGAAGCCTTCGTGGAAAGAGTTAAGGCCGTGTCCTATACTCACACTGGGCCCAACAAAGGCCTGTCCCCACTTACCGCCTCCATCCTGTTCTTGCCCCCCAGACTGCTGCCTCACAGTTGTCCCTAATCACAACTACGCCACACAGCCCAACCCTATCCCCTCTTGCAGGAAGCCCCCTTCCCACCACCCCGATTAGCTCCTACCCTGAAAGCCCTGGAGTTTCTGAAGACTAAGCATCATCTGTGGGCCAGGGGCTGCCAGAGCCCATGGCCACATCTGCTTTCCAGGGGGTCTCTGGGGCAGGCGGTGGCTCACCTGATAGCCGGAAGCCTTGACGGTAGGGTTGTTCTCGATCTCCCACAGCCCCTCGCTGAACCCTTTCCTCTTGTTGGGCTTGCCAAACTTCTCCTTGGATTCCTCGTAAGGGAAGAGGTCTTTGGGGCCCAGGAATGCCCTGGTGAGAGATGGGAGACTGTGCTCTCAAGCCCCTCACTGCCCCTGAGCTGCACAGCCCGACATGAAAGGGGTACCAACACCACCTCTCCTTCCCCAAAGTAGTCCGCCCGGGGCTCTCCCGACCGATACCCCTTTGGCCTCCACTCACGTCTCGTGGGTCCCGAAAAAAAAGACTTGGTATTTGTTGGCTGTTGATTTCATGGCAGCCTCGGGCATCTCGTCAATCTGGGGTGAGATGAGGGGGTGAGGTCAGCTAGAGTCCTGAGGTTTTGAGTCTGAGGCAGGGGTACTGACCTCCAAGGCACATTTATATAAAATCAGACTGAGAGGGACCCAGGATAGTCAGCCAGATGGCTTTTGGACCATTTCTAGCAGACACTTTATTCAAATGTCAGACATGAACACCCAACAGAAACCCAGGAATCCCTCCCTCTCCTTCACCAGCCAGACAGCACCCATTTTGCCTCCCAACATGTCTCGCCACAAAGCCCCCTGACTTTGCCATCACCTTGGTCCAACTACTGTCATCTCTTGCCTGGACGAAAACCACTGCCTCTAACTCTTCTCACAATCTCCATTTTCCACAATCTATTCTCCACAATGCAGCCAGAGTGGGCCTTTGGGAATGTTGGTCCAAGGATTTTGTCCCCTTGCTTCAAAACCCTTCAATACCTTTTAAGGACTCTAGGGCCCACTTGTTCACCCCTTCTGCACAATGGCAAGATCTGAATCCCAACTCTGCCCCCACCTGTATGACTTTGGGCAACTTACTGAACCTCTCTCTGCCTCAGTTTCCTCATCTGTAAAAGGGAGACAGTCATAGTACTAAAGCTATAGGGCTGTGAGAATGATATGACCATAACTTGGCACATGGTACATCCTACACATCATCAGCCTTTCCCAGTACACTGTCCTTTCCGCTCTGACCATGGTTCTTGCAGCCTCTAATACTCACTCACTCCTGATCATCCTTCCAGCCTCAGCTCCGCCATTACTTCCTCCAGAAAGCTTCCCTATCACTCCTGGCCTGGCTGACTCGCTAGGTAAAACTCTTTCCTAAGACCTCCCCTTTACAGTGCTTTCCCAGTTCTAATTTTACACTGATTCGTATTATTATTTGACATCTATGTAAACTACCTGGACTAGACCAGGCCCAAGGTCAGAGACCAGTTCTGCTTTTATCTGCAGCACGGTGCTTAGCATAAAGTAGGTATACAATTATTTACTGAATGAATTTATCAAACAGATAAAAGCAAGCTGCTCTCGCTGAAGTGGAGGGGTGAGGTTAAAGAGCTGGCTATCCAACACCCGCCGAAAGGCTTCTAGGGAACTCTGAAAGGCACACAAACTCTCATTTTACAGATGAGGAAACAACCCAGAAAACAAGTGATTTGCCCAAAATAACACAGCAAGTTGTTGAGGACCAGGTCTTGGACTTAGATCACCTGACTAAATCCCCTGCCCCACGTGTGCCCGTGGTGAGGAGTGCTGTGGTGAAGGTGAGAGGTGCAGAAGTCTGAGGTCAGGGAATCCAGAGGCAGTGGCCTCACCAGCCTCTCCCAGATCAGGCCTGGAAGCCCAGGACAAGCTGAGCCAGGGGTGGGTGGGGGGAAGATGGGGCGGGTGGGGACTACAACTCCCAGCAGCACTTGCAGCAGCCCCAGCAGCCAGGCTTCCCGCCGGACAGAAGCCAGGTGGCCATGATGACTGGGGCCCCAGGCGCAAACAGGAGGGACAGAAAGGCCAAGGCAGTGATTAACACACAGAGACAGGGACAGAGGGCCCAACTGGGGGCCTGGGGAGACAGGGTGGATGGGAATGAGCTGAGACACACCCAGGAGAGGGGGTGGGGGCCTGGGCATGAATCTGAGGGGCATCTTGCCCCAGACTTGGAATCTTCAGACTTTTGGGCACCTCCCTGCTTGCCCCGTGGCCTCTGGGGACAGAGGTCCAGCCCTTCCCCCCAGGAAGGCCCAGCACAAACTGGGCCCTTCCCACAACCAGGAGACACCGGGTGTGAGAGCAGGGGGTGGAAAGGCACGCAGCTCCCCCCACAAACACGATCCCCATCGCCATGACAACCCAACCCCGCCCCTGGGGCCACTCAGCAACAAGGAATGTGACTGCCCCTCCCCCCTCCCCGGGCCTTCTCTCCGGATTGGGGAGGAGGGGACACTAACACACACCCCACCCCCAAGCCTGCAGTCTGGCACCTGGGTCCCCGGCTGTGCTGGAAACCACAGCTAGGGCTGGATTACCGCTGCAGGGGGTGCGGAGAGGAGGCGGGCGTCCTTCTCAGGAAGCCAGACCTGGAGCAGGGGCAGAGGAGCCAGTCCTCAGCCAGGACACCTGGGTCCTGTTACCAGCTAGCTCCCACCCTCCTCTTAACAGGGGGAAGCAAAAAACAAAACGAGCGCCCCTAAGGCTTAGAGATCCCATGAGGCAGGCATAGGACAATAATAGCAAACGCTTTCCCTAGGCCTTTCTTCTGTGGATCTGTGTGCACCCAGAACCAGAGGTGGAGGTGGGGACTGAAGGGTCTAAGACTAGGAGTCCAGCAGGGGACTTAGAGCTCTGCATTTTCAGCACCCACACCTGAGCCAGGGCATTAAGATGCCCACAGTAAATGTGTGATGCAAGAGGAGAAACTGAGGCTTCGCAAGAGGGAGTGGGTGGGTGAAGGGTCAGAAATAAGGAGAAATGAAGTTCTTTGCAGACGCACAGACTGCAAAGCGGCTACCTGGCCATGGTCTCGTGCCATCCGAGCTTCCCATGGAAAGCAAACTCAGAGGCAGATAGCTGAATAGTGTGGCAGGGGACCCAGGAGGCCACCAGCTGCCTAGCCCCAGCAGTGGGGGAGAAACAAAAGAACCAAAGGGATTAAAAATAGCATGAGGCACACCAGATATGCCAGCCCTGCTGACTTCTAGCTACATAAAGGATGGGTCTAGAGGGAAGAGAGAGGAAGACGGACCCGAGCAGATAGGCACCTCCCGCAAAGCATCATCCCACCTGGCTCCCTCACCTAGAGTGTAGGCACTTGTGAGGGAAGGGCCAGAGGAGGTGTGCTCTTTTCACTTAATGGAATTCCTAACCCTTCAACCAAAAGGGGAAAAATCCCTTCTACAGTGGCACCTCTATTCCTCAAGCTACAAAGGAAATGTCCTTTCTTACATTTGGAAGTGGAGGATGGTTCTTCCTAGATGTAGAGGATATGAGGTCTCGGGGGAGCCCTGTACCCCAGTACAGACATCTGTCTTCCAGGCGGTGCCTTTATATCCAGGCTGTGACTCAGAACAAGTGAGTCAAAGCTAACTGGGTCAGGGTGGCGCCAAATAGTGCTGGGGACCCCACTGTACCCCCTTCACTAGCCAGTAATAGGGGAACTCGGCTACCTCTTAACCATTCCAGATTCAGGCAAGTTGCTCCTTCTCAGGCCTTGCATTTGCCGGATTCCATCAGACAGGCTTGAACACATAAAATACCAGCCTCCCAAGCCACAGACACTCTCTGAGGTCCAAAGAGGAATCTGAAGTTTTCAGGTAGAGTGGGGAAAGAGAACTGAACACCTCTCCCCCAGCCTCAAACTAAAAACAGACTCAACACTTAGGAAGGCAGCAGGGAAGGCTAAGCACACACTGGCTGCCAACCAGGGTTCTGACCACCACACCCAGGGCTGAGGCCCAACCTGACCCAGGAACCGGAAAATCTGGGGCAGGAGACAGTTGGGGCCAGGAAAATGTGGCAAGCCCAAGAGGCAGAAAAGAGAAGGTACAGGGGGAAGGGGCACGGGGAGGAAAGACGGGTGACCTGGTGCCCAGGTTTTCTGGGACTGTGAAACAGGAAGCAGCCAAAGGAGAAAGGGACGGGGGGGGGGGGGGGGGGGGGGGGGGGGGGGGGGGGGGGAATCTCTGAAGTATTGCAGGTTGTTAAGTACTTGGAGATCCCCCAGGAAGTTAGGCAGGCGGAAGAGGGAAAGGAGAAGGTTAAGATGGAGTCACACCATCCTTTCAGGCAGGTCCTGCCTATCATGTGGCCCCTCTGGCCGTGCTCTCTCTCAAGCACTGGGCCCTTCTAGTTTCACCCAGAATCACCCATCCTCCTCAGCAGAGGGGATTGAAGAAGGAAAATCCATGCACGGGCATTCTTTATGGCTGAAGATTCGGGCTTCCTATGAGATGGGGGAGTCAGTGAGGTTCCCTCTTCTCATCCATCTCAGGAAGGGCCCCTCAGGCTCTGCCTCTCTAGGGACTAAGACACGGTCCAAGGAATGGTGAGGAGACTTGAGGTCTGTTCTTTTGGAGTACAAGGGGACTGTGTCTGTGAGGTAACAGCCTTGGGTGTAGCCCTCCCTGCAAGTATCACAATCAAGAGCCGGAGACAGGCAAAGTGTGGGGTCCTATTGCTTTGAGATCCAGTCTGATCTCCCTACCCCAGTTCTAACTTTATCTAAAAGGTCCAGGCCTCAACAGAGGAAGAAACGCTGCCTCCCCTGTCCTTCCCTTCTGTCCTGGAGGCCCAAAGTGGAGAGGAAAAGGATGGGATCCCTAGTCCCAAGGACTGCCCTTACTCCAAAGGCCACCAGAAACTTGAGGTCTTCCTCACAGGCGCCAGTGTGGGTCCTTCTGTGTCCCTACCCCTTTTCTCTCTTACCGGATGCAGAAGGGGTTCCCTGCAACCTACATTCCAGCTAACACCCCCTCCCCAGGGCTTATCCAGCTTCTGGACTTTGTCCCACCCTCAGGAGGTAGGAACAGTAGAGACCTGGGTTCAGTTCTTGTCCTGCCCACCAGGGCCTTGGCATCTGGGCCAAGAAGCCAGTGGGGTCAAAGGGTGCAGGGTAAAGTACACGAGAGTTCGCACACGGAGAGTCTCACTTCTCTTTGTACTTCACTCCCATTAGCAGAAGCTGGTCCTCATTTGATCCATCTGAAAGTTTCAGGGAACCAGGAGCTGAAGGCACGTGGGATTAGGCACACTACTAAGGAGTGGGTATAGAGCGAGGAAGGGTCTCTGAGTTTTCTGAGTGGCCCCAAAGTTGGCCTGATACCCTGAATGAGCCTGGGCCAGACAGACACAGACTTACACTGAGAAGAGCACCCCAAAGCCATGTAGTCCTTCTGCCCTTGGATTTCACTCTACAGCAGTCCTGCTCTCTAGGATACTGAGTCATGCCCTCGCCCAAAACCAAAGGCCCCTCTACACCAACTTTAAGTGCCAAGTGCACTGCCCCCACCCTCACCCCCACTCCTTTCCTCCAGCAACTGGCAACCTCCCATCCTCCTTACTTAACCTGTCTCAGTCCTTAGGGGAAACATGATGAGCACACCAGGTTCGGCTGCAGGGCCCCACCCTCCCACCTGGCCAGGTGATGGGGTTGTGGGGGAGCTCATACTGGCGGGCTGAATCAACCACATGGCAGAGACTGCGCCGTTCTGGCGGAAGATCTTCACATCTGAGCCAGGGAAGGAACTTGGGCTCCCCCAACCCCTACTAAGAGGCAGTCTGTGCTGGATTTCCTAATACCACAAGGGAACCTGTCACCTCAATCCTAAATTTGAGTTAGCAACATATGGAGGAATATTTCTGTGGAGCTGAGGGCTGATGGGTTCTGACGGATAATTTCCAAGCCAGGTAGATCCCCTTACGCCGCCCCCAACGATCCTTCGACCTTCTCAACTTTAGACCTCTTACAGATGCCCCAAACCAAAGTTTCCTAGAAACGAACTCCGCCTTCATCTAGCCCTCTCCGGGTTGGGATCCTTCTTAACCATTTATCCAGGAAGATAAGCGTTTGAACTGGGGGCGACAATCAACGAACAAACTGGGGGGTCTCTAAGGGGGTCTTAAGAGGGGTGGTGGCGGCGCCTGGGGTCGGGGGAAGGAATAACACGACTGGTCCAAAGCCAGACTTCGCGCTCGAAACCTCTGGGAGTATGGGGGCTGGGGGCGGAACTGAGCACGCGGAGCCGGGGGCCGGGAAGTGACCGGCGCCCTCGGATCCCCACGCCGTGCACACGCCACTACGCGCGGACACCGTGCCCGCCAGGTGTCTACCCCCACCCCCGCCCGCCTCCACCATTATATAACCGGCGGGTGGGCTTGGAAGCTACAGGGAAAGAGTCGGAGACCCACAACACCCCTGCCCCCACCTCTGCCCGCGCCGCGCGGAGCGCTCGTGCCCTTCCCGGTGTTATGCAACCCAAGCCCGCAGGGGGTTGGGGGCGGCGGGCCGCGCAGCTCACCCGGGCCGGCCAGTGTGGGTAGCCCTTCATCTTGGCGAACACCAGGTCCCCGCATTTGTACTCCTTCTGCCGGTTGGATCGCGACATGGCGGGGCTCCGGGCGCCCCGGGCTCCGCGCCGGGCCGGGAAGCGCGAGCCCAAGTTTGCGCGTGCGGCGGTGGCGGCGCCGCTCCGCTCCGGCCCTCGCGCGGCCCCCGCCTCGATGGTGGCCCCCGGCCCGAGCTCCGGCGCTGCCACGGCGTCTCCGCCCGCGCGCCACACGGACGGGGCGGGCGTGGATCGGGTCAAAGCTCCGGCGCGGTGGGTGCGCGCTCGTGCAGTTGTTTGTGTTTGAAATTCAATTGCTCCCTCCTCTGCGCGAGGCCTCTTCCTCCACCCCCCGCCCGGTCCCCACTCCTCCTCCTCCTCCCTCCTCCCGGGCCCACTCCTCCTCCTCCCCCCGCCCCCCCGCCTCGCGCTCCCTCCCGCGGCGGTTTGATGCGTGCAGCTTCTTGACGCCCAGGGCCTGCCACGGCCCAACGCCCAACCTGGAGCCGCCTGACGGCGCGTGGCGGCACAGGCATAAGGAGCCGATCGCCGAGCTCACCGAGCAGGCTTTGTGTCCCCGCTGTCGGTGGGTGCCCGCCCGCCCGGGAGGAGCTGGCGCCCGGCTGGACGGAGCGGCCCCCGCCCTTCCCCTGACTCCGCGGAGTGCTCACCACCGCGGCCCCAGCGCAGTTAAGTGTGGACGTCTATACGCGGTTTCCGCCTGCCCTCTGCTCCATCTCAATCCACGAATATATTTACTGGGCACCCTCGGTTCTTGGCAGTGTGCTAGGCGCCCAGGGCGAGAGGAGTGGGCACCGTGTCGCTCCGCGCACTGGGGTCTTCCCTGGACCCCGCGGTGCTTACCGTATGTGGGGTGGCCCTGGAAACGTCGGGGATTTGAGCCCTACGTCCGCCTTTGCTAAGGAGGAAAGGCTTGAATTTGGTAGCCAGGAGATGGCCAAGGAGTTGAGGCACAAATTGGCCACCTTCCGGGTGCATTCGATCTCGTTTCTCTACGCTACTGTCTTGACCAGGAGACTTGGACTCAATGGCCAGTTAACCCCGCAAAGATGAGCTCAGTTCTAGTGGGTTACAGTATAATGCCAATAAACCCAACCCTTTCAGTAAACTGTGAAGACTGAGGGGCCAGGTGCTACCTCTTTTAGGAGGTAGGGAGGGGGGTCTGGGAAGGCTTCACAAAGGTGGTGACTGAACTGGGCATTAAAGAATGAGTAGAATTCTGCCAAATTCTGAGAGACTACATTTTGGCCTAGGTGATATGCTAAGAAGTGATAGAACCAAAACTTTAACTTAGGTCTCTTCCATTACGCTAAATAAGACTTTATTGTAATTACGTCTTTGATTTGCTGTCACTATATTTGCCCACATTCCAGACACCTATGTTCCCTTAGAAATAAGATATTTGGATCTTATGTTACAGCATTTACATGTCCTTAAAATTTAGCAACAAAATATGCTAGGTTTGAATAGGTAAAATATGCACGTTTTTCTTCCCACGTTTCCTGATCCTATTTCAAAGCATATGCAAAGTCTCCCTGCAAGGAAGTCCAGGATGTAGCCAAAAGTTCCAAATCCACATCCTACCCTACTGTTCATCAGTCCTGAGAACTTGGACAACCTCCTGGACTCTGAGCCTCAGTTTCCTCTGCTGTAAGATGGGATAACATGACTGCCCTGGTAACTAACATCAGAGGCGTAGAATGGCTGCTTGTCATTAGGGGATGCCTGCAGTTGTTCCCGGAGTCCTGCATGACACTTGGCTGTCCTTATGTCCATGGCAATATGTTTCATAACTTTTGCCTTTATAACAGTGTGGCCTCTCAACCATAGTTCCCCTTGTGATAAGAGGCACACCAGGCTGCCGGCACAGGAGGGGCATTCTGGAAGGTCCTATTGCAAGAAAACAGCCAAGCAGGCCCTCAGCCACAAGCTTGTCGATTTGTTTCCATAGCACATTCAAACTTGTTGCAACAGAGCAACTAGGTTCTAGTTGGTGTTTACAATGCATTCCATTTTGAAATGCAGTCAGTGTAATAGTCCAGATTCTATCAGGCTAATCTTTTTGTTAGCAGAGAATCTTGTCACAAGTTCTTGAAGATGTTTCCAGATTAAGTCCAGCATCAGGACAGGTTTCCTTTAACTGTCTAAGTGATTATTTTATTCTATCTATCTATCTATCTATCTATCTAGGACAGAATCTCGCTCTGTTGCCCAGGCTGGAGTGCAGTGGCGCAATCTTGGCTCACTGCAACCTCTGCCTCCCGGGTTCAAGCAATTTTCCTGCCTCAGCCTCCTGAGTAGCTGGGATTACAGGTGTGTGCCACCACGCCCAGCTAATTTTTGTATTTTTAGTAGAGACGGGGTTTCACCATGTCAGCCTGGTTTCGAACTCCTGACCTCGTGATCTGCCCACCTGGGCCTCCCAGAGTGCTGGGATTACAGGCGTGAGCCACCATGCCCGGCCTAGGTCATTATTATAAATATGCACAATTTCAATTCAACAAACATGGTTTGTTTGTTTAATTGTTGTTGTTTTGTTTTGTTGAGACGGAGTCTCGCTCTGTTGCCTGAGCTGAAGTGCAATGGTACAATCTTGGCTCACTGTAAATTCTGCCTCCCAGGTTCAAGCAATTTTCCGGCCTCAGCCTCCTGAGTAGCTGGGATTACAGGCATGTGTCACCACGCCAGGCTAATTTTTGTATTTTTAGTAGAGATGGGGTTTCACCATGTTAGTTAGGCTGGTCTCAAACTCCTGACCTTGTGATCTACCTGCCTTGGCCTCCCAAACTGCTAGGATTACAGGCGTAAGCAACTGTTGCGCCCGGCCAACAAACATGCTTTTAAACTATTTTCCAATTTGGTACACTCAATTTAGTAAAAAGCAAGAGCCCTTCCCATTTCTCCATTTGTTGCATTATAATAGCCGGTTTGGAAGTGGAAATAGGCTTCTAAATTCTTGTTGCAGCAAAATCTCTTGGGCCTCTCATTCAGTTCACCATGCAGATGCTGGTTGCAATAATACAACCAGGGTTCCCTTTGTTGCAGTAATCTCCCAGGCCTTGGTTGCAATTTAATATCCAAGTTCTCCTTACAGTAACATCATCAACCAACTCGCAGCTGCCCCTAACAACTAAGCCAAGAGCTGCAGAGGGTCAGTTACACAGGAGGGCATAAGCCTGCTTCCCCTGGGATTCACATCTAACCTAGTGCTTTGCAGACGTTAACGTGCAATCAAATCACCTGGGAATCTCTTTTTAAAAGAGTAGATTCTATGCCGGGCACGGTGGCTCACGCCTGTAATCCCAACACTTTGGGAGGCCAAGGCAGATGGATCACCTGAGGTCAGGAGTTCAAGATCAGCCTGGCCAACATGGTAAAACCCCGTCTCTACTAAAAATACAAAATAAAAATTAGCTGGGTGTGGTGGCAGGAGCCTGTAATCCCAGCTACTTGGGAGGCTGAGGCAGGAGAATCACTTGAACCCGGGAGGCAGAGGTTGCAGTGAGCTGAGATGGCACCATTGCACTCCAGCCTGGGCAACAAGAGTGAACCTCCATCTCAAAAACAAAACAAAAAGTAGATTCTAATTCAGGAGGTTTGGAGTGTGTGCATTTCTAACGTGCTCCAAGGTGCTGTTGCTGCTGCTTAGAACCATCATTTGAGTAGTAAGGGTCTAAAACAACACAACTCACAAGCCCTCAACCCACCAGCCCAGGTTGGAACTAGTTTACAAATGTCTCAGTGAAATGATTCTGTTGATGCTGGTGCGCACTTCTATATTTATGTGGGGAAAGAGGTCAGGACAGAAGTTGAGGGACTTGGGGCCCCAAAGCAGATAAGGTTGTGGGGTGCAGATCTGGCTCTAGGATCCTGAAGCGAGTCTCTGGATGAGGTCAGGCAAAATGGTGGCAAACTTATTTCTGTACGGATCAGGAAGTTGCTGACAGGAGCAGAGAGGTGGAGTTTACTGTAATGGGGGAAGGGGTGGTGTAGTGAAAAGAAGCTGGTTTGGCATGTCAAGGGACTTGGTTTGAATCCTGCTGGCCGTTTACTCACGTTAGGGCTTTGGGTAAATTACTTAACTAGAATTTCTAAACAAAATTTTCTTCCACTGTGAAAAATGAGAATATAAAACCTCACCTGCTCATTCATAGGTTCAAAGGAAATGTCCACTTCCTTCCCTTTAACTCCCAACGGAGTCGAGGGGTTTGGCCCTCAACACTGTATGACCTGCTCACATCACGAACTTCTTGGCCCAAGTTACACCCTCTGTAAAATGAAGAAGAGAAGAATGGTTAGATTAGACCAGTGGCTTTGAAAACTGTGCCTCCATTGCCTACTTCCACCCACGCCACCCAAAATAACAGAGCAGCCCTGCCTTTGTGCATTCTATGTGGAGTCAGAGTGGTTGAGAGTATGGGCTGTAGAGGTAACAGCCTGAGTACTGCCACCACCACAGACACTTTGTGTGTAACTTTAGGAAAGACACTTAACTACCCTGAGCCTCAGTTTCATTTCCAGAAAACGGGTTGTAATTAGGATTGAATGAATGAATACACTGAAGTTCTTTAGGCCCGGGTGAGGTGGCTCACGCTTATAATCCCAGCACTTTGAGAGGCCAAGGTGGGTGGATCACTTGAGGTCAGGAGTTTGAGACCAGCCTGGCCAACATGGGGAAACCCCATCTCTACTAAAAAATACAAAAATTAGCTAGGTGTGGTGGCAGGCCACCTGTAATCCCAGCTACTCAGAAGGCTGAGGGGAGAATCGCTTGAACCTAGGAGGTGGAGATTGCAGTGAGCTGAGATCATGCCACTGCACTCCAGCGTGGATGACAGAGTGAGACTAGGTCTCAATACATAAATAAATAAATAAATAAATAAATAAATGAAGTTATTTGCATAGAGCCTGAGACATAATGAGTGCTTAATAAAATTGGTTATCACTGTATTTATTGTTATATTAGATTTTGTGTAATATTTGGTTTGAAAAAAATGGATTCCTTCGCAGTAAGCTTCTGAGGTACTGGCATTATGCCCTGACAAAGCTGGCAGTACCACAGTGGGTGAGGGTGTTTAGGATGGAGTTGGGAGTCAGCTTACTTGGGTTTGAATCCCAGCTATACCACTTGCCAGCTGTGTGACCTGCAGCAAGTTACTCAACCGTTCTGTTTCTCAGTTTTCTCATCTGTAAAGGGGGATGCTGCTAAACCAGTTAATATATATGATATATGTAAAATGCCTGGAGCAGTGCCTGGCCCATGGCAGATACTATTAGTTACCATGTGTTAGCTATAAGCTGTTAGTATTATAGTATTAGCTATTTTTCTTTAAAATGCCTATGTTTTCTAACTCCTCTGTATATAGATACAACATAATTAAAAAGTTTTTTTTTTTTTAAAAGATGGTCCTTTTTTTTTTTTTTGCCTGTTGCCCAGGCTAGAGTGCAGTGGTGCAATCTCATCTCACTGCAATCTCCATCTCCCATGTTTAAGCAATTCTCCCACCTCAGCCTCCTGAGTAGCTGGGATTACAGTTGTGCTGGGATTACAGTTACACGCCCAGCTAATTTCTGTATTTTTAGTAGAGACAGAGTTTTGCCATGTTGGCCAGGCTGGTCTTGAACTCTTGATCTCAGGTGATCCACCTCCCTCAGCCTCCCAAAGTGCTGGGATTACAGGAGTGAGCCACTGCGCCTGGCCGGATTCTGTTTTTTAGAAAAGGGAAAATTGGAAGAGTTATTCTCTAAGTCTCTACTGGCCAACACGTGTGGCCATTTACATTTAAATTAAAGGCCAGGCAAAGTGCTGTAATCCCAGCACTTTGGGAAGCCAAGGCGGGTGGATCACTTGAGGCCAGGAGTTCAAGACCAGCCTGGCCAACATGGTGAAACCCCATGTCTACTAAAAATACGAAAATTAGCTGGGTGTGGTTGAGCACAACTATAGTCCCAGCTACTTGGGAGGCTGAGGCATGAGAATCACTTGAGCCCGACAGGCAGAGGTTGCAACGAGCCAAGATCATGACACTGCACTCCAGCCTGGGAGCAAGACTCTGTCTCAGAAAAAAAAAAAGAAAGTTAAATTTAATTTGACTAAAATTAAGTCCAGTTAAATATTCAGTTCCTTACTTGTACTGGCCACATTGCAAGTGTTCAGTGGCCTCATATGACTAGTATAGCGTATATACAGAACATTTCCATCACTGCAGTAAGTTCTATTAGACACCTTTGTTCCAGGGCAGTGGCTGTCGACTGGAGCTGCACATTGGAGTCACTTGAAGAATGAAAAGATATGGCCGGGCACAGTGGTTCATGCCTGTAATCCCAGCACTTTGGGAGGCCGAGGCGGGGGATCACCTGAGGTCAGGAGTTCGAGACCAGCCTGACCAACATGGTGAAACCCTATCTCTACTAAAAATACAAAAATTAGCTGAGTGTGGTGGTGTGCATCTGTAGTCCTAGCTAGTCAGAAGGCTGAGGCAGGAGAATCACTTGAATCCAGGAAGCAGAGGTTGCAGTGAGCCGAGATCGTGCCACTGCGCTCCAGCTTGGGCGACAGAGTGAGAGTCTGTCTCAAAACAAACAAACAAAAAACCCAGAGAAATAAATAAATAAAAATAAATAAGGTTAAATAATTAGCTGGGTGTGGTGGTGGGTGCCTGTAATCCCAGCTACTCAGGAGGCTGAGGCAGGAGAATCACTTGAACCCAGGAAGCAGAGGTTGCAGTGAGCCGAGATCGCGCCACTGCACTCCAGCCTGGGCGACAGAGTGAGACTCTATCTCAAAAAAAAAAAAAAGTGCCTGAGTCAGACACCCCAGAGTTAGATTTAATTGCCATAAAAGGATTTGGCCAGGAGAAAGACATGAGTAGAGGTGAATTTCTAGTAGTTTTATCTGGCAGCAGTACAGAGGTGGAAGGGCCTGAAGTTGCTAAGCCAGGAGAGGGAGGACAGCAGCAGTCCTGGCTGAGTAACGTGTACCTGCATGGGGAAGGGACTGTGGAGGCTCCTGAGGAGTTGTATTCCTGGGTTCTTTTTTCAGCTCTTTTCAAGAATTGTGGTGACAATGAATGGCTCCTTGGCCCTCAAAGGAGAGATCTTCACCCTTAGTAGGGCAGGAAGTGGTCAAAGCACCTGAAGATCTTCATGAGTTCCAGGCCACCATCTTTAAAATCTGGTTTAATGTTTTGGGTAGGTAATACATGCCAATGATGCAAACTTTAGGAGGTAAAGGGAGTGATTTACTGAAAAGTCATCTCCATGTTACCCCTCTCCCTTACAACCCAGTTTTCTCCTTAGAGGCAGAAATATTACTAATTTTGTGTATATTCTTCCAGTAATATTATTTCTAATTTTCAAGCAAATGCAGAGTATCTATTTCCTTTACACAAATTGTGACACACCATATACACTTTGCTCTTTTTTACTCAGCAATATATTTTGAGACTCCATATTAGTACATAAAGATCCACCCCATACTCCATTCTTTTTTTGTTTTATTTTTTGAGAAGGAGTCTCGCTCTGTCACCCAGGCTGGAGTGCAGTGGCACGGTCTCCGCTCACTGCAGCCTCCACCTCCCAGGTTCAAGTGATTCTCCTGTCTCAGCCTCCCGAGTAGCTGGGATTACAGGTGCATGCCACCATGCCCGGCTAATTTTTGTACTTTTAGTAGAAACGGGGTTTCACCATGTTGGTCAGGCTGGTCTGAAACTCCTGACCTTGTGATCTGCCCACCTCAGTGTCCCAAAGTGCTGGGATTACAGGCGTGAGCCACCACACCCCACTGTGCCCTGCCACCCCATTCATTTTAATGGTAATAGTTTATAATCTTTCTGTATCATAAATTGTTACTTTACTTGCATCCCAGGACTGGAACTATTACACATTATTTAACCAGTCCCCTCTTGATGGGCATTTAGGTTGTTTCTTTTGGTAACACAGACAATGCAGTAGTAAATAATACTGCATACATTTCATCTTATTCAGGAATGAGGATCTCTCACCATTTTTCTTTCCACTTTGCAAAGTGAAAAAGATATACGGCCATTCATAGCAATATTGTTTGCAGGAGTTTGCTGACAAGCAGTACTGGAAGTAACTTTGCTGCCTATAGACAGGGGTGCCATATGTTAGATGAGAAGCCCACCATTCTGTACAGCCACAGCCCCCAGGTATGTCTGCATTCCTGTGGTCCCTGGAGATTAAAGTAATGTGATGTGCAGCCAGAGTCAGGCCAACAGATTTGCCATGGCTCTGAGCATGCCTGGTCATACTCTTCAGCCCTTTCCCACAAGGGTGTTGCTGGTGAGATACTGGGGACAGAGGCCTGGGGAGGAGAGGACTCAGGAAGGCATGTGAGTGAGGAGGGGCCAAGTCCTCTTTTCTGGACTAATAAGATTGAGCCCTCTCTCTCAGGGTAGAGGTAGCCTCCCCACATGCTGGGCAGTAGCTCTGGCCAGGCTGGTGGAGGCTGATTGTGGTTCTGTAGAGGACAGATGGCAGGGTGGGGGCTGAAAGGCCATTTCTGCCACCACATTGCCTATGGGCTCCGGGCTTCACTCATTCACCCGGTCATTCATTTATTCACTCTCACATATATTCCTTGGGCATTGTTAGGTGTGTGCCAGGCCCTGGATGAGTGTTGGGGGATGGGAGTAGTTCTAAAGATGACAATGACAGGTGGCTGGCCAGGACGAGAAAGAGGCTCATCCATGAATCCTTTGCTCTTCAGCCCTGGGGCCTGTCAGTCACCCTGACACACCCTGATCCTGGTCTGACTTCATCGTTCCTGTTTGTGAGGTTTTATTTTTCTCCAAATTTTATCCTTCCCTGATCTCTCCTTGCTTTTTGCCCCCCAGCTTTTTTTTTTTTTTCCACAGTATCTTTAAAATTCAAAGTATACATGGAAACCAAAATAAGATTATATCAAGAGGCCAGGCGCAGTGGTGCATGCCTATAATCCCAGCACTTTGAGTGGTTGAGGCAGGCAGATCGCTTGAGCTCAGGAGTTCAAGACCTGGGCTACATGACAAAAATGTTTCTACAAAAAAATACAGGCAGGGCGCAGTGGCTCACACCTGTAATCCCAGCACACTGAGAAGCGGAGGTAGGGGGATCAGCTGAGGTCGGGTTTGAGACCAGCCTGGCCAACATAAACCCTGTCTCTACTAAAAATACAAAAATTAACTGGGTGTGGTGGAACATGCCTGTAATCCCAGCTACTCGAGAGGCTGAGGCAGGAGAATCACTTGAACCCAGGAGGCGGAGGTTGCAGTGAGCTGAGATTGTGCCACTGTACTCCAGACTGGGCAACAGAGTGAGACTCTGTCTCCAAAAAATAAAAAATAATAAAAAGCCCAGACGCGGTGGCTCACACCTGTAATCCCAGCACTTTCGGAGGCCGAGGCGGGCGGATCTCGAGGTCAAGAGATCGAGACCATCCTGGCCAACATGGTGAAACCCCGGCTCTACTAAAAATACAAAAATTAGCGGGATGTGGTGGCACGTGCCTATAGTCCCAGCTACTCGGGAGGCTGAGGCAGGAGAATTGCTTGAACCCAGGAGGTGGAGGTTGCAGTGAGACGAAATCGTGCCATCGCACTCCAGCCTGGCGACAGAGTCTCTGTCTCAAAAAAAAAAAAAATTATTAAAAAAAATAAAAAATACAAAAATTAGCCGGGCTTGGTGGCAATGGGTCTGTAAGGTCCCAGCTACTCCTGAGGCTGAGGTGGGAGGATTGCTTGAGCTGGGGAGGTCAAGGCTGCAGTGAGCCCAGATAGCGCCACTGCACTCCCACCTGGATGTCACAGTGAGATCCTGAAGGAAAAAAAAAAATATATATATATATCTCAAGACACTAAAAAAACTCTTACAAATCAATAAAGAAAAGGACAAACAATAGGAAAACAAATAATTACATGAACAACAGTTTCATATAAGGAAAAAGAAAACAGGTCGAGCATGGTGGCTCATGCCTGTAATCCTGTAATCCCAGCATTTTGGGAGGCTGAGGCAGGAGGATTGCTTGACCTCAGGAGCTCAAGATAAGCCCCGTCAAGAGGCTGGTAGCCTCTTTAGTGAGACCTTGTCTCTACTAAAAATAAAAAAATTTAGCTGGGCAGAGTAGCCTGTTTGTTTTATCTCTATTATTTTTATTAGAGGCTTTCCTCAATATATAACCCTTGATTCCTGCTCATGTATAACAGCAGTGGGCTAGAAAAGCCACTTTGTACCTCTGAGTACCTGGCTGGGGCTTGTCATACTAAAAACTTTACATCATGGCCAGGTGTGGTGGCTCATGCCTGTAATCCCAGCACTTTGGGAGGCTGAGGTGGTCGGATCACCTGAGGTCGGGAGTTCGAGACCAGCCAGACCAACATGGAGAAACTCCGTCTCTACTAAAAATACGAAAAATTGGCCGGACGCTGTGGCTCATGTCTGTAATCCTGGCATTTTGGGAGGCCAAGGTGGGCGGATCACGAGGTCAGGTAATTGAGACCATCCTGGCTAATATGGTGAAACCCCGTCTCTACTGAAAATACAAAAAATTAGCCAGGCGTGGTGGCGGGTGCCTGTAGTCCCAGCTACTCAGGAAGCTGAGGCAGGAGAATGGTGAACCTGGGAGGCGGAGCTTGCAGTGAGCTGAGATCGCGCCACTGCACTCCAGCCTGGGCGACAGAGCAAGACTGTCTCAAAAAAAAAGAAAAACCAAAAATTAGCCGGACGTGGTGGCACATACCTGTAATCCCAGCTACTTGGGAGGCTGAGGCAGGAGAATCATTTGAACGTGGAAGGCAGAGGTTGTGGTGAGCCAAGATCGCGCCATTGTACTCCAGCCTGGGCAACGAGCGAAACTCTGTCTCAAAAAAAATAAAAGAAAAACCTTTCTATCAGGGTGATCTGGTTGGGAGTTTGTAGGGGGAGTCCCTGGTATCAGACTCTAAACATTGATTCTCAGCATTTCCCAAGGCCACCTTGGTTCTCAGCTCTCTTGGATGTGCCCAATTACCTCTGGTGCATCTCTTTTCCACCTTCCAAAATGTTGTTACTGTGTTGTCTTCTCTTCTGAACTCTCCATCTTTGTGGGTTTAAGTTTTTCAAAATGATCTTTAATGCCTTTTCAAAAAAATCTTTTTTTTTTTTTTTTTTTTTTTGAGAGGGAGTCTTGCTCTGTCGCCCAGGTTGGAGTGCAGTGGCGCGATCTCGGCTCACTGCAAGCTCCGCCTCCCGGGTTTACGCCATTCCTCTGCCTCAGCCTCCCGAGTAGCTGGGACTACAGGCGCCCGCCACCACTCCCGGCTAGTTTTTTGTTTTTTGTTTTTTTTTTTTTTGAGGCGGAGTCTCGCTCTGTCGCCCGGACTGGAGTGCAGTGGCCGGATCTCAGCTCACTGGAAGCTCCGCCTCCCGGGTTTACGCCATTCTCCTGCCTCAGCCTCCCGAGTAGCTGGGACTACAGGCGCCCGCCGCCTCGCCCGGCTAGTTTTTTTTGTATTTTTAGTAGAGACGGGGTTTCACTGTGTTAGCCAGGATGGTCTCGATCTCCTGACCTCGTGATCCGCCCGTCTCGGCCTCCCAAAGTGCTGGGATTACAGGCTTGAGCCACCGCGCCCGGCCCCGGCTAGTTTTTTTGTATTTTTTAGTAGAGACGGGGTTTCACTGTGTTAGCCAGGATGGTCTCGATCTCCTGACCTCGTGATCCGCCCGTCTCGGCCTCCCAAAGTGCTGGGATTACAGGCTTGAGCCACCGCGCCCGGCCCCAAAAAATCTTTACTGATGTTTCAGTAGGGTTTTAGGAGGGAAACATATATGTTTGTTCATTTCATTCTCTTTTACTGGAAAACTTTTATTATGATTACTTTCGAAAGGGTCATAGACGTACCAGTTACAAATTTCTATTCTTTTTTTTTTTTTCTTTTTTTTTTTTTTTTTTTTTGAGTCGGAGTCTTGCTCTGCCACCCAGGCTGGAGTGCAGTGGCCGGCTCTCAGCTCACTGCAAGCTCCGCCTCCCGGGTTCACGCCATTCTCCTGTCTCAGCCTCCCGAGTAGCTGGGACTACAGGAGCCCGCCTCGTCGCCGGCTAGTTTTTTGTATTTTTAGTAGAGACGGGGTTTCGCCGTATTAGCCAGGATGGTCTCGATCTCCTGACCTCGTGATCCGCCCATCTCAGCCTCCCAAGTGCTGGGATTACAGGCTTGAGCCACCGCGCCCGGCCCCAAAAAATCTTTACTGATGTTTCAGTAGGGTTTTAGGAGGGAAACATATATGTTTGTTCATTTCATTCTCTTTTACTGGAAAACTTTTATTATGATTACTTTCGAAAGGGTCATAGACGTACCAGTTACAAATTTCTATTCTTTTTTTTTTTCTTTTTTTTTTTTTTTTTTTTGAGTCGGAGTCTTGCTCTGCCACCCAGGCTGGAGTGCAGTGGCCGGCTCTCAGCTCACTGCAAGCTCCGCCTCCCGGGTTCACGCCATTCTCCTGTCTCAGCCTCCCGAGTAGCTGGGACTACAGGAGCCCGCCTCGTCGCCCGGCTAGTTTTTTGTATTTTTTAGTAGAGACGGGGTTTCGCCGTATTAGCCAGGATGGTCTCGATCTCCTGACCTCGTGATCCGCCCATCTCAGCCTCCCAAAGTGCTGGGATTACAGGCTTGAGCCACCGCGCCCGGCTTTTTTTTTTCTTTTTGAGACAGAGGCTTGCTCCGTTGTCCAGGCTGGAGTGCAGTGGCGTGATCTTGGCTGACTGCAGCCTCCGCCTCCCAGGTTCAAGCAATTCTCCTGCCTTAGCCTCCCAAGTAGCTGGGACTACAGGCGCATGCCGCCACGCCCAGCTAACTTTTTTGTATTTTTAGTAGAGACGGGGTTTCACTGTGTTGCCCAGGCTGGTCTCGAACTCCTGAGCTCAGGCAATCTGCCCGCCTCGGCCTCCCAAAGTGTTAGGGTTACAGGCATGAGCTACCACGCCCGGCCTAAATTTCTATCCTTTAAAATTTTTATTGAGACAGGGTCATGCTCTGTCACCCAGGCTGGAGTGCAGTGGTGCGATCTCAGCTCACTGCAAACTGCAGTCTCAACCTCCCAGGCTCAAGCGATCCTCCTGTTTCAGCCCTCCCCAACGAGGTGAGACTACAGGTGCGTACCACCAAGCCCATGCCCGGCTTTTTTTTTCCTGGTTTTTTTTTTTTTTGTAGAGACAAGGTTTTACCACGCCTGGTCTCTAACTCTTAAGACTCAAAGGATTCTCCCACCTTGGCCTCCTAAAGAGCTTGAAGCTGGGCGGCGGAGGTTGCGGTGAGCCAAGATTGCGCCACTGCACTCCAGCATGGGCGACAGTACAAGACTCTATCTCCAAAAAAAAAAAAAAAGAAAACATTTGAGACAGATCCCTGTCCCTTAGGGGCTTCTCTGCAAGGTGGCAAGATGTGTTGACAAACAACAAGGACAATCATTTCTCTTAGCTCTAAATCATTTCACTGTGTGTTAATATCAGGCATTTCTCACAGAAGTAGGACAGGGCTCCGTAATACTTCATTCTTTTTTTTTTTTTTTTTGAGACTGAATTTCGCTCTTGTTGCCCAGGCTGGAGTGCAATGGTGTGATCTCGGCTCACCACAACCTCCACCTCCCAAAGTGATTCTCCTGCCTCAGCCTCCTGAGTAGCTGGGATTACAGGCGCCCACCACTGCACCCGGTTAATTTTTGTATTTTTAGTAGAGATGGGGCTTCTCCATGTTGGTCACTTTGGTCTCGAACTCCCAACCTCAGGAGATCTGCCCGCCTCGGCCTCCCAAAGTGCTGGGATACAGGCATGAGCTGATGAGCTGGCACGCCTGACCTACTTTATCCATTTTTCTTTCTCTCTCTCTCTCTTTCTTTCTTTCTTTCTTTTTTTTTTTTTTTGAGACGGAACGGAGTCTTGCACTGTTGGCCGGGCTGGAGTGCAGTGGTGCCATCTTGGCTTACTGCAACCTCCGCCTCCCGGGTTCAAGCAATTCTCCTGCCTCAGCTTCCCGAGTAGCTGGGCTTATAGGCGCCTGCCACCGAACCCGGCTAATTTTTGTATTTTTAGTAGAGACGGGGTTTCACCATCTTGGCCAGGCTGGTCTCGAACTCCTGACCTCATGATCTACCCGCCTTGGCCTCTCAAAGTGCTGGGATTACAAGCGTGAGCCACCACGCCCGGCCTACTTTATCCAGTTTTCAAAGGAGGAAAGTGAGACTCAGAGAAGTGACGGCACAAAGTCACCAGAGTACATTGGGGAACCTATATTTGAAAGCAGGTTTTAGAAATCAGCATTGTGCAAGGCATACTAGCTGTGAGGTAGGACTTGATGGTCTAGTTTCTCAATGTGGTCCTCAGTGCCTGGTTTGCAACCAACTGAGGAGTTTCTTACAGACCCAGGCTTCCAGGCCCCACCCACATCTACTGAATAGGAATCTCTTAGGCTAGATTTCAGGAATTTATATTTTTCAGAAGCTTTCCTAGTGATGCTTATGCACATCAAAGTTTGAGCACAGGTGCACACACACGCAAAAATGCTCTGGCATCCAGAGCAGGGAGGAGATAGCTCTAAGGAGCCTTCATGGAGAAGGCAGCATGGAGTTTTGTCTCTGAAGGCTGGAGAGACTGGGGAGGAGGGGCCCCATATCAGGCTCGTCTGCTAAGAGGATTCAAGCTTGGGCCTTTCACTATCTCTCTGCATTGTGGTCATCATTGTCCTTCCTCATCAACCTTTCCAATTTTCTCTTCAGCCTCCTCCCAAAACTTCAACAGCCTTTTCTCTGACTTTGCTCAGTATAATTTTCTGCAATCTGGGAACAGGGAGATGGTGCCCACACAGAGATGGATTAGCATGTAAAGGACACACACATATAGGGCAGACAAGTAGAGGGCACTCAGTCACAGGCAGACAGGAAGGGGCAGAGATGGGTAAACAAGAAAGGGATACAAAATGACAAGCGGACAGGGAAGGACAGGCGCACAGCAGATCATTACAAGCAGACATAAATGGGCTGGAAAAGGACACCTATAAACATGGATGGAAAGGAAGAGCACTTACAGAGACAGATGTAACAAGGTCACACCCAAAGTCATAAGAGACAAAACTCACAGACGTAAAGGAATGCAAAGGACCCCTGCAAATGGATAGGTGGGAGGCACACCCAGGTAGGACGGACTCAAGTGATTCCTCAGAACGGTAGCCCTTTACCCCACTGAGCTGAGAAGGGATTAACCTCAAGTACCTGGCCGGGGCTGCCAGGGCCTTGCCCATCTTTGTCTCACTGGTTGTTGCAGAGGGAGGCCAGGCCCCAGGCTCCAGGGTAAGGTGTGGTCCTGGATGTGCACCCCAATCCTGGTGAGGGAGATCACCTCCTCCTTCTTACATCACATTTATTTCAAATCTTAGATACTTATTATTGGGCCTGCAGCCTCGCTTCTTTCTGGCTTGCAGCCCAATTTCGTACGGGTCCCTTGGGCCCTTGCTCTTTTTGGGATGTTTTATTCTAATTACCAGCCCCAGCCGGGAAGCTTCACCAGTTCATTTACAGATCAGTTTCCCTTTAAGCAATTTTCCCCAATCCGCCAGCTTCCCAGACTCCCTTTCGTTCCCGACATCACTTGCAGTCTCTAAGAGCACCACATCTCCCAGAAATCTTAGTGGCCAAGGGGCTACCCTAGGGAACTTCAAGTACCGAAATGCTCTCTTATCCGTCTCGGTGACTGCCGTAGTGACCGGTGGGGCTTGTAGTCACCTCGGAATTGTTAGGCGACGAAAAAAACTACTCACCCCAAGTGTCCCTGCGTCAGAGGCGGGTTTCTCTTCTGTCTCTCTCTGCTCTCGCCTAAATCCTTCCTCGGACTGCAACTCCCGCCGTGTCTTGCGCTGAGATCCCTGCGGCAAATAATCGGGCTGTGGCCAAAGTGTTCTCTGGGAGTTGTAGTTCCTCTATTGGTGAGGCAAGGAGGAGGCGGAGTGACCCGGCGGCCATTAGCTGTGTGTAGTTGCCCGGGACTAGGAGCTTAAGTGAAGAGGGACGCCTTGTCGGTGGAAATCAGCCGTAGCCATGAGCTTCTGCCGCGGCTAGCCCTAGAGTACGGAGCAGGTGGACTTTTCGATTCCCCGCCCCGCCGGGTGGCGGGGCCTACTAGGCCTCCGGGCATCCCCGGTCTCAAGTAGGCCTCATCTGCCGGCAAGGGCGCCCCAAACGCGGGAGGCGCCATGTCGCTGGTTGCTTACGCCAGCAGCGATGAGAGCGAGCCGGATGAGGCTGAGCCCGAGCCGGAGGAAGAGGAGGCGGTGGCCCCTACATCTGGGCCCGCTTTAGGGGGCTTGTTCGCTTCTCTCCCTGCGCCCAAGGGCCCGGCCTTGCTGCCTCCGCCCCCTCAGATGCTGGCCCCAGCCTTTCCCCCGCCGCTGTTGCTTCCCCCACCCACCGCAGACCCCAGGCTTCAGCCTCCTCCCCCCTTGCCCTTCGGCCTGGGAGGCTTCCCCCCACCTCCAGGCGTGAGCCCGGCTGAAGCGGCGGGAGTTGGGGAGGGACTGGGATTGGGGTTGCCCTCGCCCCGAGGCCCTGGCCTCAGTCTGCCCCCTCCAATTGGCGGTGCCGGTCCCCCGCTGGGGCTTCCCAAGCCAAAGAAGAGGAAAGAGCCCGTGAAGATCGCGGCGCCGGAGTTGCATAAGGGAGATGTGAGTATCCGGGGAAGGCACCCCCAAACTGTCCATCGGGTTTGAGTCGGCATGGACATCGGGTTTGAGTAGGAGGGACATGTGGAGATTTCGGAACTCCTTCCCACAAACGCATCCGTGGATTCAAGGCCACTGGAATCCTCTTATAATGTGATTAATTGAGCTGAAGTTGGTCAACTTCGGGGAGTTTGGGTGTTTGCCCATGTGGGTTTCCTGAAGCTGGGCTTGCCTGCGGAAGGCCACATGTCATCATCACCTGGTACTGACCGGCCTAGGGACACTTGGATCCGCTCCCCCTCTTTGCATCTTCACCTCAGTCCGGCTTTTTCCCCTTTCCTCCTACTGAGAACAGGATGAAATCTGGCACCTGAAGAATGACAGGAGACAGGGCTCCTGAACCTTTGCCGAACATCTGGGACAAATCTTTTCCTTGTCTCTGAACTCAAAAACATCAGGCCTGGAGGAAAATAATAGTAATCTTGGATTCTATTTTTGAGGGGAGTTAGAGGAGAAATCGAATATTTGTTGAGTGCAGATCATTTGCCGTTCATTGGTCCCTTCTTTCAATTATTACAGAGCTCTGGGAGGTAACATATTATTGTTTTACAGATGGGAAACAGGTGTCCAACATGCACGATTTTACCTGGTAAAGGGCAGAGTGAAGATTAAGGTTCAGTCTCTCTGAACCTCAGATCTGTGCCTCATTTTCACCATTTAGCCATAGTCAAAGCTAGGTGAATTAGGATGCTTGGGTACTGTTTCTAGAAGAGGCAGCGAGTCTTACCTGTTTCTATATGTGACAGTGGAAAAATACAAGGCTTCTTCTGGAGTGAGGGCTTTGGAGATAAAGGAGAGATTTAAGCCTGGGAGCAGGTACTGCTTAGAATTACTTACCAGAGAGAAATTCATTGCCTTTGCTTTTCTTCAGACTCCCAGCTCTGCCTAGGAGCCATTTTCATTCTTACCTGCTGTTCCTTAAATTCCTTCCCTCAGATATTCTAATATTCTCTCCCTCACCTCACTTGGCCTAAAAGGCCTGTTTTCTGTGAGGACTTCCCTAGCCTGCTATGTATGTATGTATGCATGTATGTATGTATTTATTTTTTTGAGACGGAGTCTCGCTGTGTCGCCCAGGCTGGAGTGCAGTGGCGGGATCTCTGCTCACTGCAAGCTCCACCTTCCGGGTTCACGCCATTCTCCTGCCTCAGCCTCCCGAGTAGCTGGGACTACAGGCGCCCGCCGCCACACCCGGCTAGTTTTTCTCTATTTTTAGTAGAGACGGGGTTTCACTGTGTTAGCCAGGATGGTCTCGATCTCCTGACCTCGTGATCCGCCCGCCTTGGCCTCCCAAAGTGCTGGGATTACAGGCGTGAGCCACTGCGCCTGGTCACTTTCTTCCATTTTATTTTCCTCTTCTTTCACACCTAAGAGTCTGTCATCCTAAGTCTAGGATCCAAAAAAAAAGCCTTTTATTGCTCCATGGAAACTTACCTTGGCTTTGATTTAACCTGGAACAAGGAAAGATCCCTGAATGAGACAAATAAAAACAGTCTACACGGACATGGAAAGGCTCATTTCTAGCGCTGTGAAGGTAGCATTATAGAAAGTTGGGAGAGGATGTAGAACCTGCCATTTAGGTTGGCTGAGGTGGCAGAAAACTCTGAAGACTCCTTTGTAATGCTTACCCTCCTTTGTAAGCATTCACTAAATTTCTGAAGTGAACAGTGACGTGGCTAATTAAAGTCCTAGCCCTTGCTGGTTGAGTTTCCCATTTTTGTTCTGTTCAAGTTGGTCTTTTTGTTCTTGGAACAGGTAATTCCTGCAGAAAGGTAGCCTAAGAATGTTCAAGATGGTCAGGTGAGGGTAACCTTTGTCTTTATTTATCTTTTGAGATGTAGTTTCACTTATTGCCCAGGCTGGGGTGCAATGGCACAATCTCGGCTCACCGCAACCTCTGCCTCCAGGGTTCAAGCGATTCTGCAGCCTCAGCCTCCGGAGTAGAGTAGCTGGGATTACAGGCATGCGCCACCACGCCTAGCTAATTTTGTATTTTTGGTAGAGACTGGGATTTCTCCTTGTTGGTCAGGCAGGTCTTGAGCTCCCGACCTCAGGTGATCTGACCACCTTGGCCTTCCAAAGTGGTGGGATTACAGGCGTGAGCCACTGCGCCAGCCAACCATTGTCTTTAAAAGAGCTGTGCCCCCTCCAGTTCTAAGGCCCTCCGGTTCTGAGCTCTATGTCTTACACTTAGTAGGCTCTTAGTACGCAGTTGAAAGAATGAATTAGGTTTCCTTAAGTAAATAATTTCCCTTTAGAGTTTGGTGGTGAAGTAGAAGTAATTAGAAGTAATTAACTCTCAGCCATTTCATTCAATTGATATGGAGCTCTTTCTTTGTACCTGGAGCTAAGAATGTGAACATGATACCCCCAGCCCAAAAGGAGCTTATGATCTACTGGAGAAAACAAAAGGAAATAGATTTTAGATAAAGGCAGAGAAGGACCGGGATAAGCTGGTGCCATTGGAGTACACCTAGTGGGCATTAGTCCAGTCTTGGGAGGTTGGGGAGCCCTCTAGGGGGAGATGTCTAAGCAGAGATAAGGCTGATGAAAGGGTAGTATGGGAGCAGCACAGCAGAGGAAACAATGTATAAAAGCTTGGAGGACAAAGAGCGAGAATGCTTTCAGGGAACCTCAGGTGAGTTAAGCTCAGTGGCTGGAGCATTTGAGAGGGTGGGGAGAGAGGCTGAGGCCAGATAATGGGCCTTGGATGCCATGCTAGGGTCATTCTACCTTATTTGGGGGTAGTGAAGACCCCTTAAAGGCAAGAAATCTCTGATCACAGAGTGGTGAGGAACTTGGAGAGAGCAAGACTGGCAGAATGTGAGAGGCTGGTGGCCTGGATGATGAACTAGGGGATGGAGCGAACTGGAGCATCGAGATACATTTAGGAGGGGGAAGTGATAAGACTAGAGGATTGATTAGATGTTACACTAAGGAGAGGATTCAAGGTTGACCCCCACTGCATTTTGCCTCAGGCAGCTGGGGGGTGGTGTTGCTATTTATTGAGGGAATACAGAAGGCAGAGCAGATTGGGGGTTAGATTTCATTTGTTGCAAGTGTTAGAAGCCAACTCAAGCTAGTTTAAATTTTTTTTTTTTCTTTTCTTTTTTAAATAAATGGAGATGTTGTCTCGCTATGTTGCCCAGGCTGGTCTTGAACTCTTGAGCCCAAGCAGCCCTTCTGCCTTGGCCTCTCGTAGTGCTGGGATTACAGATGTGAGCCACCATGCCTGGCCTTAAATGGCAATGCATCATAAATATACTGTGGTACCTCAGAAGGAACCTGCATCAGGAACCTGAGATCTGTTGGGGATCTCTACACAGCTGTTCTTTGCACATTTGATTCATTTTTTTAAAAAAACTTATTTTATTTTAAAATTTTAATATATTTATTTATTTATTTTGAGACCAGATTATGAGACTGGTTAATTTTTGTATTTTTAGTAGAGATGGAGTTTCACCATGTTGCCAAGGCTGGTCTCAAACTCCTGGGCTCAACTGATCTGCCTGCCTTGGCCTCCCAAAGTGCTGGGGTTACAGGTGTGAGCCACTGCTCCTGGCCTTGATTCATTATATCTCTGCGGATTAGCTTCTTAACCTTTGTTGTAGGTGAAAGATGGCCACCCACACCTTGGTTTTTATTTCTTTCCTTTTAGAGATTGGTCCCGATTGAACTACGATGGTAGTCTCAATTCTGGTTTTCTTGGAGTGAGAATTTGGTTGCTTTGATTTGGGTCATATTACCCAATCATCTGCAATCAGCGTAGTACCAAATTCTCCCTCCAGGTGTATTCCAAAATTAAATTCAGTCAGTTTTTGATTTTTGTGAGGAATTAGGAATGATCCATAGAATGGATAATCATCCCTTCTTTTGTCCATCTTGCTGTGACCCAAGCTACATTGGTTGATTTCATAGGCTCAGGGTAGGCAGACTTCCCCTAGCATATGAAAAACCAAAATCAGAAGAATAAGTCTGCTGGAAGAGTTTTCTATCATATAATGCGTATTCCAAAGCACACAGAAATTTTAGGGTTATCTGGGTTAGTATTTATCACCACTTTCAGATTGTTTACCCAGATAGTAGAAAATTTGAAGCTCTGAGACAGATTTCACTAATTTTTGTCACTTCTAGTAGCCAAATAAGAATTGCCTGCAGTGGATTTAGCTAAGTTTTAGCACTAGCTAAAGGGAAGGGAGAGTTGCTTATATGTGTAGGGCACCTGCTTAATGTCTGACACTTACCTTTAGTTTATAAAGAAGAAATCAGGAGTTTAGAGAACAGAGGTGATTTGCCTGAAAACACAGTCTGTGGGTAGCTGCGATTGTATTTGAACCTGGATGAGATTTGTTGTGTTTATCAGGGTGTCTATTGAAAACATAGAAGGAAGAGCCTGGGGCAACCAGAAAGCAGAAAGCAATACAAATGAGGAGTGCAAAAATGGGAGTGAAAACGGTATCCTAGCAGCAGGTACTTGAGACTTAAGAGTAAAAAAGGTTGCCGGTCGCTGTGGCTCACGCCTGTAATCCCGCACTTTGGGAGGCTGAGGTGGGCCGATCACGAGGTCAGGAGATCCAGACCATCCTGGCTAACACGGTGAAACCCCATCTCTACTAAAAATACAAAAACTTAGCCGGGCGTGGTGGCGGGCGCCTGTAGTCCCAGGTATTCGGAGGCTGAGGCAGGAGAATGTCGTGAACCCAGGAGGCGGAGCTTGCAGTGAGCCGAGATGGTGCCACTGCACTCCAGCCTGGGCGACAAAGCGAGATTCCGTCTCAAAAAAACAAAAACAAAAACAAAAGAGTAAAAAAGGTTGATGAATCTAGCAAATGGGGATAATAGTAATGATTAGGGTTTGGAGCCCCCAGGTGTGGGGCATAGGGGGCGTCTGTTCTTGGGTTATTTCTTCCTTGGCTTTTAGTCCTGGCAGCTAGTGATTGCTTTTTGGAGAGGGAGTGTCTCAGAGCCAGAGCCTGGGAAGATAAGAGAGAGGCTGCCATGGGGAATGAGGCTCTGATAGATTAGCAGATCCCACAGGACCTAGCTTAATGGAAAATGTCTGTTTCCGTTCTTGCTCAGCAATCTCAGGGTATGTGTGTCTCGTCACTCTTGGCAGCTGGAACAGAGAGGACAGTGGTGGCCATTGAGGCTCAGGTTCTCATGAGGCCAAGAAGAAATACAGTACTTTCTTATTAACAAACTCAGCAGTTTGTTCCTCAAAACCAATGTGTGCCTGTTGTGGCCGAGGACACTCTCACCCCTGGATGCTTTGGTGTTTCTAGCATTGCCCTTCTTCCTTGATCTAATGGCACAGACCCACTCAGATGGCCATTTGCTGGTCTTTAGCACTCTCTGGAAGTTGACTCCACAACCTCCATTTAATATACTCCTGAGGAAAACAGGTTGGCAGTTCCTCAAAAGGTTAAACAAACAAAATGATGATCCACCAATTTCACTCCTAGGTGAAAAGAATCAAAAGTGGAGATTCAAACAGATACTTGTTTTTTTTTTTTTTTTTTTTTATTGAGACGGAGTCTTGCTCTGCCGCCCAGGCTGGAGTGCAGTGGCCGGCTCTCAGCTCACTGCAAGCTCCGCCTCCCGGGTTCACGCCATTCTCCTGTCTCAGCCTCCCGAGTAGCTGGGACTACAGGCGCCCGCCTCGTCGCCCGGCTAGTTTTTTGTATTTTTTAGTAGAGACGGGGTTTCACCGTATTAGCCAGGATGGTCTCGATCTCCTGACCTCGTGATCCGCCCGTCTCGGCCTCCCAAAGTGCTGGGATTACAGGCTTGAGCCACCGCGCCCGGCCTCAAACAGATACTTGTACGCCAGTGTTCATAGCAGTAATACTCCCAGTAGCCAAAGGTGGCAACAACCCAAGTGTTCATCAACAGTAGATAAAATGTGGTATGTGCACACGTTAGGATATTATTCAGCCTTGAAAAGGAATGAAATTCTGATAGGTGCTACAACATGGATGGACCTTGAAGACATTATGCTAAGTAAAGTAAGCCAGTCACAAAAGGACAAATATTGTATACTTCCACTTATATGAGGTACCTAGAAAAGTCAAATTCATAGAGACAGAAAGTGGAATAGCAGTTACCAGGGGCTGGGGGTAGGTGAGGATAAAGAGTTACTGTTTAATGGGTGCAGAGTTTCTTTCTTTCTTTCTTTCTTTCTTTTTTTTTTTTAAATGAGACAGGGTCTCAGTCTGTTGCCCAGGCTGGAATGTAGTGGCTTAATTATGGCTCACTGCAGCCTCTACCTCCTGGGTTCAAGCAACCCTCCTGCCTCAGTCTCCCTAGCAGCTGGGACCACAGTAATGTGCCACTGTACCTGGCTATGTTTTTAAAAAATTTTTTTGCGGGGCATGGTGGCTCATGCCTTTAAATCCCACACTTTGGGAGGCCGAGGCGGGTGGATCACGAGGTCAAGAGTTCAAGACCAGCCTGGCCAAGATGATGAAACCCTGTCTCTACTAAAAATATAAAAATTAGCTGGGCGTGGTGGCACATGCCTGTAATCCCAGCTACTCGGGAGGTTGAGGTAGAGAATTGCTTGAACCCGGGAGACAGAGGTTGCAGTGAGCCAAGATCGTGCCACTGCACTCCAGCCTGGGTGACAGAGTGAGACTCCATCTCAAAAAAAAAAAAAAAGCCAGGTGCGGTGGCTCACACCTGTAATCCCAGCACTTTGGGAGGCCGAGGTGGGCGGATCACAAGGTCAGGAGATCGAGACCATCCTGGCTAACACGGTGAAACCCCATCTCTACTAAAAATACAAAAAATTAGCCGGGCGTGGTGGTGGACACCTGTAGTCCCAGCTTCTTGGGAGGCTGAGGCAGGAGAATGGTGTGAACCCAGGAGGCGGAGCTTGCAGTGAGCTGAGATTGCACCACTGCACTCCAGCCTGGGCGACAGAGCGAGACTCTGTCTCACAAAAAAAAAAAAAAAAGAAAAAATTTTTTGTTTGTGGAGATGGGGGTCTTATGATGTTCTCCGGGCTGGCCTCAAACCCCTGGGGCTCAAGTGATCCTCCTGCTTCATTTTTCTTTCCTTTTTTTTTTTTTTTTTTTTGAGACAGGATCCTGCTCTGTTGCCCAGCCTGGAGTGTAGTGGCACAATCTTAGCTTACTTCAGCCTTGACCTCCTTGGCTCAAGCAGTCCTCCCACCTCAGCCTTCTGAGTGGCTGGGAGTATAGGCACATGGCTGATTTAAATTTTTTATTTTTTTATTTTTTGAGACATAGTCTCATCTGTCACCCAGGCTGGAATGCAGTGGCATGATCTTGGCTCACTGCAACCTCCACTTCCCGGGTTCAAGCGATTCTCCTGCCTCAGCCTCCTGAGTAGCTGGGACTACAGGTGCCTGTCACCATCCCCGACTAATTTTTGTATTTTTAGTAGAGATGGGGTTTCACCATATTGGCCAGGCTGGTCTCGAACTCCTGACCTTGTGATCTGCCCACCTCGGCCTCCCAAAGTGCTGAGATTACAGGCAAGAGCCACCATGTCCGGCTAATTTTTAAAATTTTTTGGTAGAGATGAGGTCTGTCTACAGTGCCCAGACTTGTCTCAAACTCCTGGGCTCAAGCAATCCTCCCATCTGGGCCTCTCCAAATGCTGGGATTATAGGGGTAAACCACTGTGCCTGGCCATCCCTGCCTTGCCTCATTTTTGAAGTTGTTATTTTAGTGTTCTGTTTAAGGGAGTCTGTTGTTTATGGTGTGTCATGAGATGATTTATAATAGGGGTCAGTAGAAGTTTTATATAAAATGTTTGGGCTGGGTGCAGTGGCTCATGCCTGCAATCCCAACACTTTGGGAGGCCAAGGCAGGTAAATTGCTTGAGGACAGGAGTTTGAGACCAGCCTGGGCAACAGAGTGAGACCCCACCTTTTATCTCTACAAAAAAATTTAAAAAATAAAATAGCTGAGCATGGTGGGCAAATGTCTGTAGTCCCAGCTGCCTGGGAGGCTGAGGCAGGAAGATTGCTTGAGACCAGGAGTTTGAGGTTACGGTGAGCTATAATTGTGCCACTCTACTCCAGCCTGGGCACAGCAGAGCTAGACCATGTCTCAAGGGAAAAAGGTGTTCAAAGAGAAGAGTGATTGTGAGTAGCCATAGCAATCCTCTAAATCTAGAAATAGACTGTTCCGAAGTCTTTGTACAGGTTTTTTGTGTGTGTGTGCTTTTAAACCATAGACTCAGGTTGTCAGTATAATGGAAACGATCTGTGACATTTACAGAGAAATTGAATTTTCTTTCCACCTTGGATCTGGCCTTCAATTCTATTAGCTGTGGGACATTTTGCCTGCTACAGTCTCACAGTAGCCACTTTTTGTTTTTCAAAGGATCTGAAAAATAAGAATATGCTTGTATAGTTTTATAAATGTAATCATCTTAAATTTGGATGAAATTTGTTTATTTCAGATTGTTGCCATTGGACCTGTTGCCTAAGGATGTCAAAGTTAAAACGTATTTGGGGACTCCATGAAAACCTTGTATACCCCATAGTGAGGTGGTTCTGTGTGGTCTGCCAGAAAGGAGATCAGTCTTTATGGTCAAAAGACAAGAGAGATGGTCAGGAGTCTATAAGGGGCAGTGAGAGTTAGTTTAGAACAGAGAGAAAATGTAGAAAATGCTTAGGTGCCAGGTGCTTAAGTCTTTTCTTGGGTGAGTTTAATATCTTGGCAAACCAGAGAAAATAATACTTTTTGAACTTTGTTTAGAATTTTAGTTTGTATCATTTTCACTGACAGTAGCTCCTGTGGTTGTGACATGGGTAAGTATTATTTGCACCTTAGGCTTGGGGAAGTTAAATAGCGGGATCCCTCAGCCAGTAAGGGGCAGAGCTGAGACTCAAAGCAGTGCTTCTGATTTTGTGCCTCATGCTCTCTCAGCTGTGTTGTGTGGGATCTAGTGACTGTGAATCTCAGACCTGGACAGCAGACAGCTCAGTGTGGTGTTCCCGTAAAAGCACGGGCACCGGAACTGGTTCTGATCCTGGTTCTGCCCCATCCTATTTTATCTCTGAGCCTTACTTTCTTTACCATAAAGTTGAGATGATAATAATGCCTACTTTGAAATGTTATAAGGATTAAATGAAAAATGAGTAAATTGCCTGATACATAGGAAGCACTTGGTAGATGGTTGTGCTTTCCTTTGCCACCCTTTCCTTTATCCCCCACATTTAGATACCAAGGTGGATTTCCCTTACAGGTTTAAAATATATATATATATATATATATATATTTGATAGCAGTTCGTAATTAAACTCATTGTGTACTGACTACTGGCAGGAAGTATTCAACTATAAGAAATACCCTTTGCTGGGCCGGGCCCGGTGGCTCACGCCTGTAATCCCAGCACTTTGGGAGGCCGAGGAGGGGGATCCCCTGAGGTCAGGAGTTCGAGACCAGCCTGACCAATATGGAGAAACCCCGTCTCTACTAAAAATACAAAATTAGCTGGACATGGTGGCACATGCCTGTGATCCCAGCTACTAGGGAGGCTGAGGCAGGAGAATCGCTTGAACCTGGGAGGCAGAGGTTGCAGTGAGCCGAGATCACACCATTGCACTCCAGCCTGGGCAACAAGAGCAAAACTCTGTCTCAAAAAAAAAAAACAGAAAGAAAAAAAAAGAAATACCCTTTGCCATCAGAGTAAAGGCAAGCATATATGTGAAAAACATAATGTTTACAGAGCAGGCACAAATGAACCCGAATTAATATGATGCCACTCTAAACAAATGAGTGATGTAGGGACACCTAGTGAAAAGGAGCAAGGTGAGATTCATCAGAGAGACTTCTCAGGAGTTTTGAGTCAGGAAGTACAGAACGCAGATTGATAACAGAATGAGAGGTGGCAGTGATATGGGAGGGGTGGGAGTGACAAGGGGAAGGACTTACATGAAAGGAAGCACAAATACAAACAGGAGATTCTTTAAGGGGATGCAACATTTTTATTGTAAGTTGACAATTTATCATTGTATCTGTAGGATACACCATGTTAAGAATTATGAATACTGTAGAATAATTAAATCAAACTAACATAGCTGTCACTTCAAATGCTTATTTTTTTTTTTTTTGTGGTGAGACCATTCGAAATTCACTCTCAGCAGTTTTGAAATGTGTAATACACTATTATTAGCTATATTCACCATATTGTGCAATAGATCTCAAAAATACTCTCAGACTTATTCTTCCTGTCTGAGATTTTGTACCCTTTGACCATCATCTCCTCAGTGGTAACCACCATTGTACTCTGCTTCTATGAAGTGCATTCTTTTTTTTTTTCTTTTGAGACGGAGTCTCGCTCTGTCTCCCAGGCTGGAGTACAGTGGCGCGATCTCGGCTCACTGCAAGCTCCGCCTCCCCGGTTCACGCCATTCTCCTGCCTCAGCCTCCCTAGTAGCTGGGACTACAGGCGCCCGCCACCTCGCCTGGCTAGTTTTTTGTATTTTTTTAGTAGAGACGGGGTTTCACCGTGTTAGCCAGGATGGTCTCGATCTCCTGACCTCGTGATCCGCCCGTCTCGGCCTCCCAAAGTGCTGGGATTACAGGCTTGAGCCACCGTGCCCGGCCACGAAGTACATTCTTTTAGATTCTACATGTAAGTGAGAACATGTGCTATTTGTATACTTTGTCTGTTTGGCTTATTTCACTTAGCATAACATTCTCCAGTTCTATCCATGTTGCTGCAAATGACAGAATTTCCTTTTTTAAGGCTGAATACTATTCCGCTGTGTATAAATACCACATTTTCTTCATCCATTCATCTGTTGGTGGACACTTAGGTTGCTTCCGTAACTTGGTACTGTGAATAATGCTGTAGTGAACATGGGAGTGCAGACACCTCTTTGGCAAACTGATTTCAAATCTTTTGGGTAAACACCTAGAGAAGTGGAATTATTGGATCATATAGTCATTCTTTTTTGTGTGTGTGTGTCAAGGTCTCACTCTGTTGCCCAGGCTGGAGTGCAGTGGCATAATCACAGCTCACTGCAGCCTCGACTTCCTGGGCTTAAGTGATCCTTCCACCTCAGCCCCCCGAGTATCTGGTACAACAGGCACATGCCACCACACTCAGCTAATTTTTGTATTTTTTGTAGAGACAGAGTTTCACCATATTGCCCAGGCTGTCCTATGGTAATTTTTTTTGACATGGAGTTTTGCGCTTGTTGCCCAGGCTGGAGTGCAATGGCGCAATCTCGGCTCACGGCAACTTCCGCCTCCTGGATTCAAGCGATTCTCCTGCCTCAGCCTCCCGAGTAGCTGGTATTATAGGCACCTGCCACCATGCCTGGCTAATTTTTATATTTTTAGTAGAGACGGGATTTCATCATATTGCTCAGGCTGGTCTGGAACTCCTGACCTCAGGTGATCTGACCGCCTCAGCCTCCCAAAGTGCTGGGATTACAGGCATGAGCCACCGTGCCCGACCGGGTTACGTGTGTGTATATATATATATCCGTGCCCGACCGGGTTACGTGTGTGTGTGTGTGTGTATATATATATATTTTTTTTTTTTTTCTGAGCTAGGGTCTTACTCTATCACCCAGACTGGGGTGCAGCGGCCTGATTTTGGCTCACTATAACTTCCACTTCCCAGGATCAAGCGATCCTCTCACCTCAGCCTCCCTAGTAGCTAGGACTACAGATGTACACCACCATGCCCAGCTAATTTTAATTTTAAAAATTAAAAAATTTGTATTATTACTATTACTATTGAGACCAAGTCTCGCTCTGTCACCCAGGCTGGAGTGCAGTGGCGCAAGCTTGGTGCTCACTGTAACCTTCGCTTCCTGGGTTCAAGCAATTCTCCTGCCTCAGTCACCCGAGTAACTGGGACTGCAGACAAAGGCGCCCGCCATCATTCCCAGCTAATTTTTGTATTTTTCGTAGAGCTGAGGTTTCACCATGTTGGCCAGGCTGGTCTCGAACTCCTGACCTCAAGTGATCTGCCTTCATTGGCCTCCCAAAGTGCTGGGATTACAAGTGTAAGCCACCGGACTGGGCCTATTTTAAAGTTTTTTTTTTTTTTTTTTTTTGAGACGGAGTCTGGCTCTGTCTCCCAGGCTGCAGTGCAGTGGCCAGATCAAGCTCCGCCTGCCGGGTTTACACCATTCTCCTGCCTCAGCCTCCGGAGTAGCTGGGACTACAGGCGCCCGCCACCTCGCCTGGCTAGTTTTTTGTATTTTTAGTAGAGACGGGGTTTCACCGTGTTAGCCAGGATGTTAAAGTTTTATTTATTTTTATTTTGTAAAAAATTTCTGAGTGAGGTCTCTCTTTTATTTTCTATTTCATCTTAAAAAAAAAAAAAATTAGAGGTGGGGGTCTCACTGTGTTGACCAGGCTGGTCTTAAACTCCTGGCCTCAAGTGATTCTCCCATTTTGGCCTCCCAAAGTGCTAGGATTACAGGTGTGAGCCACCATGCCTGGTCTATTTTTTTTTTTTTTTTTTTTTGAGACAGAGTCTGCTGTGTCACCCAGGCTGGAGTCCAGTGGCACAATCTCGGCTCACTGCAACCTCCGCCTCCTGGGTTCAAGCAATTCTTGTACCTCAGCCTCCTGAGAAGCACGTGCCACCACGCCTGGCTAACTTTTGCATTTTTATTTATGTATATTTTTGAGACAGAGTTTCACTCTGTCACCTGGGCTGGAGTGCAGTGGCATGATCTCGGCTCACTGCAACCTCCGCCTCCCAGTTTCAAGCGATTCTCCTGCCTCAGCCTCCCGAGTAGCTGGGATTACAGGCATGTGCCACCACACCCAGCTAGTCTTTTGTATTTTTAGTAGAGACGGGGTTTCACCATGTTATCTGGGCTGGTCTCAAACTCCTGGGCTCAAGCAATCCTCCCGCCTTGGCCTCCCAAAGTGCTGGGTTTACAGGCGCGAGCCACCATGCCACACTGTCACATGGTAAATTCTATTGTTAATTTTTAAAAAATTTTTATTATTTTTATTTATTTTTAGTATTTGAGACAAGGTCTCAGTGACATGATCAGGGCTCGCTGCAGCCTTGACTTCCTAGGCTCAGGTGACCCACCTCAGCCTTCTGAGTAGCTGGGACTACAGGCGTGTACTACCACGCCTGACTAAATTTATATTCTTAGTTTTCTTAAGGCACCTCCATACACTTTTCCTTAATGGTAGTACTAATTGAGGGGATGTTTGAACCATACTTCGTGCTCTTATCTTATACTGCCCTTTATTTTTATTTTATTTTGTTTTTTGAGGCAGAGTCTTGCTCTGTCACCTAGACTGGATTGTAAGATCTTGGCTTATTGTAACCTCTGCTTCCCTGGTTCAAGCATTTCTCCTGCCTCAGCCTCCCGAGTAGCTGGGATTACAGGCGCCCACCACCTAATTTTTGTCCAGCTAATTTTTGTATTTTTAGTAGAGACAGGGTTTCACCGCGTTGGCCAGGGTGGTCTCAAACTCCTGACCTCAGGTGATCCGCCTGTCTTGGCCTCTCAAAGTGCTGAGTTACAGGTGTGAGACACTGCACGGCCTTATACTGCCTTTTATTACAGTGATTTGGGTACCTGTTATTCTTACTGGATTGTAAATTCTTTGAGGGCAGGTACTTTTTTCATATCATGGCACACATAGGGAATATTTTTTTTTTTTTTGAGATGAAGTCTCACTCTGTCCCCCAGGCTGGAGTGCAGTGGCCGGATCTCAGCTCACTGCAAGCTCCGCCTCCCGGGTTCACGCCATTCTCCTGCCTCAGCCTCCCGAGTAGCTGGGGCTATAGGCGCCCGCCACCTCGCCCGGCTAGTTTTTTATATGTTTCAGTAGAGATGGGGTTTCACCACGTTAGCCAGGATAGTCTCCATCTCCTGACCCAGTGATCCGCCCGTCTCGGCCTCCCAAAGTGCTGGGATTACAGGCTTGAGCCGCTGCGCTCGGCCCACACAGGGAATCTTTGAAGCACACTGAGGGAAATGGTCCAGAGTGAGACTAGTGGTCTAGGACTCTAGCTGGCCAAGCCCTGCCTGGGACACTGGTTAGGAAATGCTATGTACAGTACTTAGCACAGTGTCTTGAATAGCATAGGTAATTATGATTGAAAGATCCTTGGAACAGGTAAATTCGAAAAGAAACTTGTGAGATATGAGAGCAAGTATAGATCAGCAGTGGATTTGAGTTCTCACAGAATCTTGGAGATGAATGGGATCTGAAATTCTTGCCTAATCACTTTTTTATTTACAGATATCCAAACCAAGGCCCAGGGAACAAATGGAAAGCTTTAAGTTTCATGTCTGGGGGAATAATTTTTTAAAATAAAGTTAAAGCTTGCTATTCGTATGCCTTGTGGTTCTCCTTGACTTGAAGATGCCAAGGAACTGAGATTGAGCTAAAAGTTTAGCTATTTTTCAGCATGAGAGCTTGTCTTAGAAACAATCCTGATGAGTCAGAAGGATAACACAGATGACTTTCTGTCTTGCCCCGGATCCTTACGGTCATCATTTGCCTGCTTTCTTCCTGGGCATGAACAACTGTGTCAGACAATAGATCATACTTGGAGAGGGAATGGATTTCTCCAATGGCTTTGACCTATAATGCCTCATAGAGGAGTAGTTAACACACCACTCAATCCCACTGGAGTTACCCAGCTTTGTGGTTATGTAGTCTATATAAGTGGTTTTAAAAGTGAAGCTGAGATTGGGTGAGATTGTAGGCCAATTCCCATTCATCTTCTAGTGGACAGAATTATAGGAAGAAGAATGGGTATAGTTTTTCCTTTCCACCAAGGACCAAATGGGAGGAGATAGTCTTAATTTAACAGAAAAGAAATTGATGCCAAAAAGGCTG
This sequence comes from Trachypithecus francoisi, assembly GCF_009764315.1. Classification (NCBI taxonomy): domain Eukaryota; kingdom Metazoa; phylum Chordata; class Mammalia; order Primates; family Cercopithecidae; genus Trachypithecus; species Trachypithecus francoisi. The sequence goes on along the minus strand of NW_022681470.1, from coordinate 92,683,308 downwards.
TGCAACAGGTCTGCGAGGGCAGGGGAATTGAGTAATCAAGGGAGGCCAAGGCATACCCGATTTCTCTGAAGCTGTTTGAGATCAGGAAGGGAGCTGTGTTGTTTGACTGGGCCTGGGATGAGTGTACCTCTGACAGAGGTGGGGCACAGACAAGATGGCCTCTGTTGTCCAACCCTTCATATGTGCTTTATTTAATGTGTTTCCTTTACTGTCCTGAAACAGTGAGGCCTTACGTCATTTCTTTTTCTCTTAGTCAGATTCTGAGGAAGATGAACCCACAAAGAAGAAAACTATCCTTCAGGTAAGCATTGTGACATAAACCTTTTTTTTTTCTCTTCCTGTATTATTTTCTCAAAGACAGGACTTACAGTACTCAGCAGTTTTCAAATTAGGTTTAGAGCAAACACAGATATTTGAGGACTATTTAGGTTTGGCTTTGTTTTTCTTTATAACTTCAGACCTTGTGTATCTCTACCCTCTCTACTCTGTTCCTGGCTTTAACATGCTGGTATTACCTTTCCTGGAAGACAGGCAGTGGTAGGGAGATGAATTGTAACTCAATTCAGTTCATTACATAGAGTGTAAAAGGATTATTTAGGGAGGGTAGAATAAGTGGATTAGTCAAAATGATGTTAAAATTGTCTATCTTCTCTCTATCTTATTTTTAACCTGGAAAATAAGCATTTAAATAGCACTTACTGTGTACTAGGCACTGTTCTAAGTGCTTTACTAGCATTTAATTGATTTCATCCTCATGATAGTGCCTAAGTCATAGTATTATCATCCCTGTTTTACATACGAGGAATTTGCCTAAGATCAGACAACTAGTATGGGCAGAGCTGGGATTCAGACTCAGGCAATCTGACAATTTTTTTTTTTTTTTTTTTGAGACGGAGTTTCTCTCTTGTTGCCCAGGCTGGAGTGCAATGGTGTGATCTCGGTTCACCACATCCTCCTCCTTCTAGTTCAAGTGATTCTCCTGCCTCAGCCTCCTGAGTAGCTGGGTTTACAGGCATGCGCCACCACACCTGGCTAATTTTGCATTTTTAGTAGAGACGGGGTTTCTCCGTGTTGGTCAGGCTGGTCTCAAACTCCCGACCTCAGGTGATCTGCCCACCTCAGCCTCCCCAAAGCGCTGGGATTACAGGTGTGAGCCACCGCGCCTGACCAGTCTGTTGAGTCCAAGCTCTTAATTGCTGCACTTAGCTCCTTGTAATTGAAACCAGAAGTCCTCAACAAGACAGTGCTAGTAGATGATTTCCCTGCTGTTTGCTTCTGTTTCCCCTCATCTCAGTACCATTATCCTGGCCCCCAGGAGTTTCTTCCCATTCCTTCCACACTTGGTGATTTATATATTCTAACCTGATGTTGATCGTGTGTCTCAGGAAAAAGCAGAAGTGGTCCTGCTTTTGTAAAGTGGCTGACTTGCCTGGCACGGTGGCTCACACCTGTAATCCCAACACTGGGAGGTCCAGGCAGGCAGATCACCTGAGGTCAGGAGTTTGAGACCAGCCTGACCAACATGGTCTCTACTAAAAGTACAAAAATTAGCTGGCCGTGGTGGCGGGTGCTTGTTGTCCCAGCTACTCGGGAGGTTGAGGCAGGAGAATCGCTTGAACCCAGGAGACGGAAGTTGCAGTGAGCTGAGATTGTGTCACTGCACTTCAGCCTGGGCAACAGAGCAAGACTCTGTCAAAAATAAATAAATAAATAAATAAATAAAATAAAATTAAATTAAATTAAAAATAATAAAATAAAATAGTGGCTGTCTTGTGATTCAAGTATATGGTACGAAGCTGCCCCTTCTCCTGACTCGGTTAAATGTTGCTTCCACCTCTGAGCAGTCTTAGAAGGACGTATTTGTGTGGAAGTTGGAAAGATTACTGGTGAGGCTGGTGTTTGTATTTATAGTGGATGAAAACGGAGTCATGGACGACGCTGGCGTGCTGAGACTGAGCAAAGGCAGTCCTGTTACCAGGATAGCTTCCTGGAGGAGGTGGACTGGCTCAGAAGGTGCCCTCACTGTAAGACTAAAGACTGTAAAGAACAGTCTTCCAGGTGGTAGGAAGAAATGAGTAGACAGAGGAATTGTGACCTCTTAAGGCAAAGTGGGGACCTAGGACTGCAAAGTGTTGTAGCCATGACCCCACATATCTGATAAGTCAGACACTTCAAAGGTAGCCTGAGGGTGTGCTCCGCCCCATACCTCAGTCTGGTTCCTATGAACCGGCGCCTCTGGGCGCCGCCAGGCTGGACTAACCCAAATTTGTGAACACACACACAGCAAGAAGAGCACACTCTCCAGATGAGCAGTTGTGTGTGGCTTGACTCAAATGTCTTATTCACTCTGGGCATTTCTTGGCTGAGAAGGCTGGAGTACACAGGTACTCTAAGACAGTGACACAGTGACCGTATCCGTTCTCTTTTTCCAATGGTCATTTCCCTCAGCTCTACAGTTAGGCCAAGCTGGCCTTTTAACATAGAGAAAGCAGAATCTGAGAGATTCTTTTGGGTAATAGGAACTCTGAATGGGCTGGGCCAATTAGCTTACAGATCAAAAGTTAAATGCTTGATTCTGGCATTAACAAGCTAATATGCCACATCTATAGGGCCTTCCTTGGGTAGAGTAGGGGACTTTCTTCAGATTAAAAAAATGCAGCATATATATACTAATTTCTGGCTGACAAAACTTCCTCTGTTTGTATGATAGCACTAAACATGCTAAAATTACATAGTTTTGTAAAAAGCAGTAATGTCTTAGTTAGGGAAATTTGCAAGCTGAAATAAGCTGAAAAGAACTGAAGATGATCTTATAAAAACCCTTTCAGTCAGCTAATGTAGGATTCTATGGTCGTAACTAAAAAATACCCTTAGGCCAGGCGCTGTGGCTCATGCCTGTAATCCCAGCACTTTGGGAGGCTGAGGCGGGTGGATCACAGGTCAGGTGTTCAAGACGAGCTTGGCCAAGATGGTAAAACCCCGTCTCTACTAAAAATACAAAAATTAGCCAGGCATGCATGGTGGTGGGCCCCTGTAATCCCAGCTACTCGGGAGGCTGAGGCAGAGAATTGCTTGAACCTGGGAGGCAGAGGTTGCAGTAAGCCGAGATCATGTCACTGCACACCAGCCTGGGTGATAGAGCAAGACTCCGACTAAAAAAAAAAAAATACCCTTAGCCCTTGAGTCCTGAGGGAGCTGCTCCATCCACACCAAGGCTTCAGGTTCCTATCTAAGGGGGGAAAGAAAAGAGAAAGGAAATCCTGTTTCCTGTGCTCTGGGGATGGTGACAAGGAGAGCAATTTAAAGGGTTGGAAAAAGCTGTGTGAGGCACCTTGCAGTCTCTGGACTCACTGCTTCCTTGTTGAGCATGCTGGGTCTCCAGTCTTTCCTAGGCACCATTAGCACTGCCGAGGGGTCTCGCTCAGGGTTAGCTTTCTCCCTTGATTAGGCAAAGGGACTATTATTTATTTATTTATTTATTTATTTGAGACGGAGTCTCACTCTGTCACCCAGGCTGGAGTTCAGTAGTATGATATTGGCTCATTGCAACCTCCGCCTCCTGGGTTCAGCGCAATTCTCCTGCCTCAGCCTCCCAAGTAGCTGGGATTATAGGCACCCGCCACCATGCCTGGCTAATTTTTGTATTTTTAGTAGAGACGGGCCTTCAGTATGTTGGCCAGGCTGGTCTGGAGCTCCTGACCTCATGATCTGCCCACCTTAGCCTCCCAAAGTGCTGGGATTACAGGCATGAGCCACTGCGCCTGGCCGGGAGGGAACTTCTGGCAGCAGTATGAATGTCTCTTTTGGACAGAACCTTGTTCCTGATTTTGGGTAGTGTTTCGAAGGAAGGCGAGGGCTCTTGTGTTGAGAGGTCCTTCAGGACATGGAGAGAAGTTGAGTGATGAGCTGGAGAGACCTGGGCTTTTTGGGAGGAAGGATGATGTGAGGTTAAGAGCATCATATTTGTTGAAGACACAGAGTTGAGGAAGGCTCGCTCTGTGGAAGAGGGCAGTGGAGCTGGGTTGGGATGGAAGAGAAGAAGAATGATACCTCACCTTGGGAGAAGCAGCCCGCAGCAAGGTCTGAGGTAGCAGGAGTCAAGCCCAGATTGGGTGGCCTGAGTGGATGGAAGTAAGGAGGAAACAAGGGCTGGTAAGACTTTAGGCTAGAGAACTTATCTGTAATTGTTGTTTTTGGTGTTGCTAGTACATAAAATCTCACTTGTCATCTTTCTTTCCTCCTACCCCAAACCTGGGCTCACCAGGGATCCGGCGAGGGGACTGGTTTGTCTGCCTTGCTTCCCCAACCTAAAAACCTGACTGTGAAAGAGACTAACAGGTTGCTCCTGCCCCATGCCTTCTCCCGCAAACCCTCGGATGGCTCCCCTGATACTAAGCCCTCCAGACTGGCTTCTAAGACCAAGACTTCCTCTCTTGCCCCTGTTGTGGGCACCACAACCACCACTCCGTCGCCCTCTGCTATCAAGGCTGCTGCCAAGAGTGCTGCCCTGCAGGTGACAAAGCAGATCACGCAGGAGGAAGATGACAGTGATGAGGAAGTAGCCCCCGAAAACTTTTTCTCCCTCCCTGAAAAGGCCGAGCCACCTGGAGTTGAGCCATACCCTTACCCCATCCCCACTGTCCCTGAAGAGCTGCCTCCAGGCACGGAACCAGAGCCGGCTTTCCAGGACGATGCAGCCAACGCCCCCCTTGAATTCAAGATGGCAGCAGGCTCAAGTGGGGCCCCTTGGATGCCTAAGCCTGGGGATGACTACAGCTACAATCAGTTTTCCACGTATGGCGATGCCAATGCTGCTGGTGCTTATTATCAGGTGGGTAGGAGGCACAGAGGGCAGGTGAGGGAATATTGGAACATGGTGGTCAAGGAGAGCTTTGAGCTAGTGATACAGCCTCTGTGGTGTCACTTTGGCTCAATTTATTAGGCCGCAGAACATACCTGTATTCTGAACCATATTAATCTAAATTGCCCAAGTCTTGAAGTCTGACAGGGTGAACCACATAAATGACACCTTTATTCTGAAAACAATCTATTTATTGTTTATTGATCCATAATATTTGTACATATTTGTGATTGATATATATATATCTGTTTTTTTCTTCCTAACCTTTATTTTAGGTTCAGAAGGTACATATACAGGTTTGTTACATGGGTAACATGTTTTATTTTTTGTATTTGTACATGGGTAAATTGCATGATACAGGGGTTTGGTGTACAGATTATTTTGTCACCCAGGTAATGAGCATAGTACCCGATAGGTATAGTGCCTGATAGGTAGGTTTTGGCTTTTTTTTTTTTTTTTTTTGGAGAGAGAATCTATGTCGCCCAGGCTGGAGTGCAGTGGTGCAATCTTGGCTCAACTGCAACCTCTGCCTCCTGAGTTCAAGTGATTCTCCTGCCTCAGCCTCCCAAGTAGCTGGGACTACAGGTGTGTGCCACCACTACCACGCCCCACTGATTTTTGTATTTGTATTTTATATTTTTTGAGATGGAGTCTTGTTCTGTTGCCCAGGCTGGAGTGCAGTGGCACGACCTTGACTCACTGCAACCTCCACCTCCCAGGTTCAAGCAACTCTCCCTCCTCAGCCTCCCTAATAGCTGGGACTACAGGCACATTCCACCATGCCTGCTAATTTAATTTTTGTATTTTTAGTAGAGACGGGTTTCACCATGTTGACCAGGTTGGTCTCAAACTTCTGGCCTTAAGTGATCTGCCCGTTTCAGCCTCCTAAAGTGATAGGATTATCGTGTGAGCCACCACACTTGGCTGTAATAGGTAGTTTTTGATCCTCACCCTCCATACTCAAGTGGGTCCTGGTGTCTGTTGTTCCCTTCCTCGCGTCCATGTGTACTCAGTATTTAGTTCCCATTTATAAGTGAAAATGTGGTATTTGGTTTTCTGTTTCTGTGTTAATTTGCTTAATGGCTTCCAGCTCCATCCATGCTGCTGCAAAGGACATGATTTTGTTCTTTTTTTATGGCTGTGTAGTATTCCATGGTATATAGGTACCACATTTTCTTTTTTCAGTCTACTGTTGATGGGCGTGTAGGTTGATTCTGTGTCTTTGCTGTTGCGCATAGTGCTGTGATGAACATGTGTGCATGTGTCTTTACAGTAGAATAATTTGTATTCCTTTGGGTATATACCCAGTAATGGAGTTGCTAGGTTGAATGGTAGCTCTGTTTTAAGTTCTCTGAGAAATCTCCAAACTGCTTTCCATGGTGGCTGAACTAATTTACATTCCCATCCCCAGTGTATAAGTGTTCTCGTTTTCTCCACAACCTTGCCAGCATCTGTTATTTTTTTACTTTGCAATAATAGCCATTCTGACTGGTGTGAGATGGTATCTCATTGTGGTTTTGATTTGTATTCCCTGATAATTAGTGATGTTGAGCATTTAAAAACATAGATATTGGCCATTTCTTTTTTTTTTTTTTTTTTTGAGACGGAGTCTCGCTCTGTCGCCCGGACTGGAGTGCAGTGGCCGGATCTCAGCTCACTGCAAGCTCCGCCTCCCGGGTTTATGCCATTCTCCTGCCTCAGCCTCCCGAGTAGCTGGGACTACAGGCGCCCGCCACCTCACCCGGCTAGTTTTTTTTGTATTTTTAGTAGAGACGGGGTTTCACCGTGTTAGCCAGGATGGTCTCGATCTCCTGACCTCGTGATCCGCCCGTCTCGGCCTCCCAAAGTGCTGGGATTACAGGCTTGAGCCACTGCGCCCGGCCTGATATTGGCCATTTCTATTACTTGTTTTGAGAAGTGTCTATTCAGATCCTTTGCCCACTTTTTCATGAAATTATTATTTTAATTGTTGAGTTTTTTGTATATTCCACAATATAGTCCCTTGTCAGATGGATAGTTTGTAAATATTTTCTCCCGTTCTACATGTTGTCTCTTCATTCTGTTGTTTCCTTTGCTATGCAGAAGCTTTTTGGTTTAATATAGTGCCATTTGTCGAAGTTTGGTTGTGTGTGTTTTTTTGTTTTGTTTTGTTTTTTTCCCCAAGATGGAATCTCGCTCTGTCGCCTAGGCTGGAGTGCAGTGGTGTAATCTCGGCTCACTGCATCCTCTGCCTCCCAGGTTCAAGAGATTCTCTTGCCTCAGCCTTGAGTAGCTGGGATTACAAGTGCCTGCCACCACACCCAGCTAATTTTTGTATTTTTATTTATTTATTTATTTAGAGACGGAGTTTTGCTCTTGTTGCCCAGGCTGGAGTGCGATGGCACAATCTCGGTTCACTGCAACCTCCGCCTCCCATGTTCAAGTGATTATCCTGCCTCAGCCTCCTGAGTAGCTTGGATTACAGGCATGCGCCACCACACCTGGCTAATTTTTTGTATTTTTAGTAGAGGCGGGTTTCTCTATCTTGGTCAGGCTGGTCTCGAACTCCTGACCTCAGGTGATCCGCCCATTTCAGCCTCCCAAAGTACTGGGGTTACAGGCGAGAGCCACCGCGCCTGGGCATTGTTTTTATTTAATTAATTAATTAATTAATTAATTTTTTTATTGAGACAGGGTCTTGCTCTATCGCCCAGGCTGGAGTGCAGTGGTGCAATCCCAGCTCACTACAACCTCGGCCTCCCGGGTTCAAGCGATTCTCCTGCCTCAGTCTCCTGGGTAGCTGGGATTACAGGCATGTGCCACCACGCCTGGCTAATTTTTTTTGTATTTTTAGTAGAGACGGGGTTTCACCATGTTGGCCAGGCTAGACCCAAACTCCTAACCTCAAATGATCTGCCCACCTGGGCCTCCCGAAGTGCTGGGATTACAGACGTGAGCTACCGCGCCCTGCCTATTTTTAATTTTTCATTTTTTTACTTTTGAGATGGAGTCTTGCTCTGCCACGCAGGCTGGAGTGCAGTGGTGCAATCCCGGCTCACTGCAACCTCCACCTCCCGGATTCAAGCGATTCTCCTGCCTCAGGCCTCTCGAGTAACTGGGATTATACACGCCTGCCACCATGCCTGGCTAATTTTTCTATTTTTAGTAGAGACTGGGTTTCACCGTGTTGGTCAGGCTGGTCTGGAACTCCTGATCTCAGGTGATCTGCTCGCCTTGGACTCCCAAAGTGATGGGATTACAGGTGTGAGCCACCGTACCCCGCCGACTTTTGGTTTTATTGCCTGTGCTTTTGAGGTTTTTAGCTGTAAAATTTTTGCCTAGACCAATGTCCTGGAGCACTTCCCCTGTGTTGAAAACAAAATCTGATTGTGGGAGCTGATGAGAGGTATGAAGGGAAGGCGGAAGAGGACTGATATCTAATCTTGGAGTTACAAGATAGCTTCCTCAAATGTGGATGATGAGGATAAGGGAATCTATGGCATAGACTTCTAGATAGCAGTTAGTCTTAAGAAGAGTTTCTAGAGGTGAGGAGTATTGAGAAAAACAGGAAGGGACAGTTGGGGCTGAAGAGGAAAGAAGGGAATCTGGAGGGTTGAGTGCAAAATAAGAATAAAGAGAATCCCCTCACCATCATCTCCCCCCCCCCGCCAAAAAAAAGAAGAATAAAGAGAATCATGAGCATGATTTGAGGTTTGAATCTCAAGCTGAGTTTGGGCAAGTTACTTAACCACCTCTCTCAGTCTCAGGTTCTTCAGGTTAAAATGGGATATCAGAGCAACTCAAAGCATTGCTAAAATAATTACATTAGTTTAGTGTGGTGGTTCCTGGAAAATAGTCAATGTTTAATAAATGCTGATTTTAACTTTTTATTCACGTTGTATTCATCTGCTGTTTGGAAGAGATATTTAGATTTGATCTGTATGGCCTCAGAGAGTAAAAGTATAGAATGCCAGGTTGTAAGTAGGTTTAAGAGATAATTCCTAGCAGTCAGAGCTTCCCAAGATGTAGAGGGCTCCTAGGAGCAGGAGCTGGGGGACCTGGCACCAGTGGTGGAGTTGAACAGAGGCAGCTGGCTGGCCCCATAACTGGGCAGCTTCAGCAAGTTTAAAAACTGCTGGCCTGGGATGGTTGGAAGACTTAAGTCCCTTCAACCACTGTCATTCTCTGAATGGTCAGCGTTATTGTTTTCAATCCGGGCATGAGTGAAGAGGGAGGGCTTTGTGGAGAACCTGTTCTGACCAAATACTTTGAAAACAATTGTGTTTCCTAAATCTTTGCTGTTAAGCCTTGTTGTTTCATATAGGCTGAGCAGAGTTAGTATATCTGCCCTTAAGGTTGTTGTTAGAAGGATGGAGGAAGATAGGCTGGGCGCGGTGGCTCACACCTGTAATCCCAGCACTGTGGGAGGCCAAGGTGGGTGGATCACCTGAGGTCAGCAGTTCGAGACCAGCCTGACCAATATGATGAAACTCCGTCTCTAGTAAAAATACAAAAATTAGCTGAGCGTGGTGGCATGCACCTATAATCCCAGCTACATGGGAGACTGAGACAGGAGAATCACTTGAACCCTGGAGGCAGAGGTTGCAGTGAGCCAAGGTGGCACCATGGCACTCCAGCCTAGGCAACAAGAGCCAAACTCCATCTCAAAAAGAAAGGAGGATGGAGAAAGATAGTGTTTTTAACTCTTTAGCAGAAAAAAAAAGATGCTATTTAAATTGAATAACAAATTAGAATTCTATGTGCAGTTATAAACACCATTGAGATAATCTATGTAAATTAAAGCACTTTAAATATACTAGGGGACTCTGAAATTTAAATGTATCTTATTGTGAATACCATTATAAAAAAATCCATACTCTAATTGCTCTAGATTTTTATATATTATTTTTATGTAGTGAATATTAAACCTATTTTCATTTAGCTCATCATAAAATGAATATTCTTAGAGGGGCATTTCTTGGAGTTTAAGACAAAGCGGAAGAATTAGGAAAAAGTGTAGGCCCTTGGAGGAAACAGTTTATTGGCCCTGTGGCTGCCTGACTTGGCCAAGCAGGGGCCTTGCCCTTGCCTTCACCCTCCTCTTCTCTAGGATCTGCAACAACATCTGGGCCACTCACCTCTAAGGGGAATCATGAGATTCCTGAACTAAAAATCTGGTAAATAAACCTGCTTTGTTTCCAGCTTTGTAAGTTTCATTGTATCCTAATAGTGGTTATTTTAAATCAGAGAGCTATAGCCTCCCCACCCCGTTTAGACTATTTCCCTGTATCCATGGGACCAAACTAGAATGAGGAGCAGGAATGGCATGACATATGCCTTCTTGTCCCTGCTCGCATTGTAGCTCATTGGGGTCTTATGAGCAGGAGGAGCAGGGCTGAAGGCATGGTAGAGGTAAGGGGTGAGAGTTGCTCTTAGGAGGTAGCTGAGGGAGCAAGGTATAGACTGAAGCAGGAGAGAGAGTTTTTATTTCTTGTTACCCTTTCCTAAAAAATATCCATCTGTCTGGATAGTGTAGGTGAGAAAAGCTGTAGGGACTGTTCTTGAGTTATAGGTAGGTCTTTGGGATCTGTGCCTTTAACTGGTCTGTGTGAGGAAGCTGTAGTGTGGGTATCTCACCACTGCCTCTTTGATGATGATTTTCCATTTCTGGACAGACCTTACCTTCCCCTCTCCAACTGTGCCCTCAGTTGGTGTGTTTTTCTTCCCTGTTTGGCTGCAGGATTATTACAGTGGTGGCTACTATCCTACACAGGACTCGGCCCTGGTCCCACCCCAGGAAATTGCCCCAGATGCCTCCTTCATCGATGACGAAGCAGTAAGTTAACAAAGCACAAGTGACCATCTTTGACCCCTGGGCACCATGTTTCAAATCTGAAGCCAAAGAAAATTTAAAAAAAAACACACACAAAAGACAACACTGTATCAGGATTAGGTTGGCAACATGTAACGGAGAAACTCTAATAGTGGCTTATATAAAGCAAGTTAGTTTTTTTCTTCATAGAAGAAGGATACAGGGGTGCTTTGGAAGCTCCACAGAATCAGGGATCTAGTCTCCTTCTTTCTTTTGGGTAGAGACGGGGTCTTGCTTATTGCCCAGGCTGCACTTGAACTCCTGGGCTCAAGCAATCCTTCTGCCTTGGTCTCCCAAAGTGGTGGGATTACAGGTGTGATTTACCATGCCTGGCCTCAGTCTCTTTCTGATCATTGCTTTGCCATCCCTAGGCTGTGGCCTTTATTCTTATGGTCCATGATAGCAGTTAAAGCTACAGCTATCACACTGGCATTGAAGATGCAGCAGGGTAGAGAAAGAAAGAGGAGGAACACTTCACCTCCCTTTCTAGGAGACTTCCTGAAAGTTCCTAAGAGCACCTCCATTTTGATCTCACTGACTAGAATCCGCTCAAGTGGCCATAGCTAGTTGTTTGGTTTTTTTTGCTTTCTGTTTGTTTGTTTTGAGCAGAGTCTTGCTGTGTTGCCCAGGCTGGAGTACGGTGGCACGATCTCAGCTCACTGCAACCTCTGCCTCCCAGGCTCAAGCGATTCTTGTGCCTCAGCCTCCTGAGTAGGAGTAGCTGGGATTACAGGCATGTGCCACCATGCCCAGCTAATTTTTGTATTTTTAGTAAAGATGGGGTTTCACCACGTTGGCTCAGGCTAGTCTTAAACTCCTGGCCTCAAGTGATCAGCCCATCTCGGCCTCCCAAAGTGCTGGGATTATAGGCGTGAGCCATCGCATCTAGCTGGCCATATCTAGTTGTAAGGGGGTATAGGAAATGTAGTGTTTTATTAGTTGTGTGGTAATATGCCTAGCAAAAATTTTGGATTCTTTCACACTAAAGAAGAGGAGAATGGATTTGGGGAGGCGCCAAGCAGCTATGTTAAATAACCCTTGTGTTTTACACAATGGTCTCTCCCTGCTGCTAGCTTTCCCAAGCTTCAGCAAAAGGAAAGGTAAAAGCACAATGTCCTGTGACTTTCAGGCCCTTATTCGGGATATAAAGTACTGCTCTATCTTACCTGCAGGGAAGTCAGAGCCTAATAGGAGGGATCTGCAGAAATAGGGGGTGCTACCTTTCCATGGAGGTTCTTATAAAAAATAATTCTTCTCTGCTTACCTTTTCCCAGAAAGGTATCCATCCCTTTGCATACTTCTGCGTGTGCTTGATACTGTTCATCCACTTCCCTATGGATCTCCTTCTTGGCAGGTTTGATAGTTGGTTTCTTTGGGAGCCGACTAAGCCTAGGAGACAGCTGAGAACCCACTTAGTAGCAAAAGTCAGTTTCTTATAGGTAGAGTGAGTATAGAAGGCCTCACTAATGTTGAGATCAGGACCTGGATCTCACTGAATCTTCTGAGTTTTAAAATTCTATTCTATTCTTCACCCACATTCCCTTTGAGGCACACCTCTGGATGACTTGTGTGGTTTGCATTTTGTTTTTTTAGGAAGAGGAAAGAGTAGCAGTCTCCTAGAAAGTTTACTGGGCTTTCTTTTTTCTTTACCCTTAAAAACTTTTGAAGTTAAAGCTAAGCCTCTGTGTGTGTGAGGCTCCTTTTCTATGCAGCCCCACGTTCTTTGTCTCTGATGTCCACTCTGGTGTGGGGTTTGTTGATTTGGTGATACTGAACAATTAGAAGGAACAGAGATGGACAAAGAACTGATTTTTATTTATTTATTTATTTTTTATTTATTTATTTATTTATTTTTTTTGAGACGGAGTCTCGCTCTGTCGCCCGGGCTGGAGTGCAGTGGCCGGATCTCAGCTCACTGCAAGCTCCGCCTCCCGGGTTTACGCCATTCTCCTGCCTCAGCCTCCCGAGTAGCTGGGACTACAGGCGCCCGCCACCACGCCCGGCTAGTTTTTTGTATTTTTTAGTAGAGACGGGGTTTCACAGTGTTAGCCAGGAGGGTCTCGATCTCCTGACCTCGTGATCCGCCTGTCTCGGCCTCCCAAAGTGCTGGGATTACAGGCTTGAGCCACCGCGTCCGGCCAGAACTGATTTTTAAAGGAGAAATCCTGGAGTTCTGTGTTTTTTTGGGGCTTGGAATTTTAGTTTTTTAGAGGCGAGGTCTTGCTGTGTTTCCCAGGGACCACAGGCACACACCACCACACTCGCCTAATTTTTTAATTTTTTTATAGAGATGGGGTCTCACTTTATTGCCCAGGCTTGTCTCAAACTCCTGGGCTCAAGTGATCCTCCCACCTTTGCCTCCCAAAATACTGGTATTAGAGGTGTGAGTCACCCTGCCTGGCCTGCTCTGAATTCTTCTTCTTTTTTTTTTTTTTTGAGTCTCAAAACTCTTTTGAGACAGAGTTTCACTCTCCTTACCCAGGCCGGAGTGCAATGGTGCAATTTCGGCTCTCTGCAACCTCTGCCTCCCTGGTTCAAGCAGTTCTCCTGACTCAGCCTCCTAAGTAGCTGGGATTACAAGTATGCACCACTACGCCTAGTTGATTTTATATTTTTAGTAGAGACAGGGTTTCTCCATGTTGGTCAGGCTGGTATTAAACTCCCGACCTCAGGTGATCCACCTGCCTCGGCCTCCCAAAGTGCTGGGATTATAGTTGTGAGCCACCATTCCCGGCCTGCTCTGAATTCTTAATTTGAAAATTGTATGCAGTCCTTTTAGGCAGATACCATTAAAAATAAAATTGATTCAGGGGTACATGTGCCAGTTTGTTACATGGATATATTGCATAGTGGTAGGCAGATACTGTTTGAGTACAAATTCATACCACTGGTTCTCTGTTGTCATTCATGTTTGGAGATACCTCTTAGCTTCCCTTTTCCTGGGTTCAAGAGACGTTCTGAGTAGAAGTAGCCTTTCATCTGGCATCAAGGGAATTTGGTAGGTGGCAGGGTAAAAGGACATAGAGAAGAACTGAGGGTGCCTTGGGATTGGTGAGTCACAAAATCATTCCATAAACTCTGGCTCTTTAGTGACATCTGCTGACCCCCTTGCCCAGATTCCTGACCCCTGTATTTTTTTCTTTTCTAGTTTAAGCGGCTGCAGGGCAAGAGAAACCGAGGGAGAGAAGAAATCAACTTTGTGGAGATCAAAGGTGATGACCAGCTCAGTGGGGCCCAGCAATGGATGACTAAGTCATTGACAGAAGAGAAAACCATGAAGTCATTCAGCAAAGTAAGTGGGAACGGTCTATTGAGTGGTCAACTTGGGAGGCTGCAAAGCAAAATCTTGTCTTACTCCCCGTCTTGACCCCACACCCCATTGTTATTGTCATAGCACCTTTAGTAAACACATTTTGCCTGTGGTACTTGAGTGTGCAGCAAACCTCACAGATACAGCAGCTCCTTCCCTCTAGAACTTTGCAGGACTTGAACAGCTCTCCAGCTGGATGGGGGGTCTGGTTGCTGAGACTGAGTAGTTGCAGAGGACTCCAGCCTGTGGCTGTGGCTCCTTCCCAGGCTGCACAGAATCCACAGCTGCTCTACTCTTTCCCTATAGTCAGATCCTTCTTTCCTTTTTTTGATTTAAAGTTTTTTGCTTTTTTTGTTTTAATTTTTATTCTTTTAAAATACTATCTTCTTCATTTCCTTCCCTCCTTCCCTCCCTTCTTCCTTTTCTCCTTTCTTCGTTCCAATTGTTTTCATTTTTTGGTGGTAGTTTTGTTTTGTTTTGTTTTGTTTTTCAGAGTCTCACTCTGTTGCCCAGTCTGGCATGCACTGGCTCAGTCACAGCTCATTGCAACCTCTGCCTCCCAGGCTCAAGTGATCCTCCCACCTCAGCCTCCTGAGTTGCTGGGACTACAGGTGCATGCCACCATACCCATCCAATTTTTGTACTTTTTTGTAGAGTTGGAGTTTCACCATATTGTCCAGGCTGGTCTTGAACTCCTGGCCTCAAGTGATCCACCCACCTTGGCCTTGACCTCCCAAAGTGCTGGGATTACAGGCGTGAGCCACTATACCCGGCCCCAGTTAGTTCCTTGTTTCAAGCTGGGACCTGGCTCAGCACATCTTTGAGGTGTGAGCACAACAGAACCTCAGAAATCCTGGAGTCCTTAGATTCTGAGTGTGCAACTCTTCTGTGTTCTCTTCATTATTGATTGTAGCCAGCTGTAGTCTTTCCAGTGCCTTTATTCATCACATTTCCCACACTATACTCCTGCCTTCTCTGTCCTAGTTTTCTTTAGTCAGTATGATGAACGTTTCTTCACCTAGTAGCTGAGAACAGCAAATGTGGACATTTATGAGCCTGCCACAGGAGGGAAAATGTGGGAAAGCCCTGGACTTGAGCCCAGCACCAGCAAGGCCAAGGTCGAGGATTTTGTTCCCTTTTCCTCCCCCCATTTGCTTTGCTTTGTTCTATGGCCACAGATGGCCATACAAGCTCCAGCCGTTTGTTTTAACTGAATGCTGGCGGTCATACAGGACAGAGCAAAGGATTGTGGTTAGATCAGCATAGATCCATCACTGTTTACTGGAAAAACCACTTAGGAGAGCATGCTGTACCAACTGTGGGTCGAGAAGCATAGTCACATAGTAATAGCTACTGTTGTTAATGCTCACTGTGGGCCAGGAATGGAGCTGAATGTTTTATGTATGTCATCTTTAACTGTCACATTAAATGACATTAAATAGCAGCAAGCAATTCGTATTTGCTCTTTTCCTATCTCCAAGTTTTCTTGCCACCGTCTCATTCCATTGAACTAGATATTGTTAAAAGGAGAAAAAGATATGGTCCTTGTCCTTGAGGAGTTGACAGCATAGTTGGGAAGAAGAGATTTAAGGACACTTGAGTGTAAATGATTACAGTGCAAATTGATTACATAAGTGCTGAGGAGACTCTAGAGAGGAGTTTTGGGAGTTGGGTGGAGATGATTAGGAAGCTTCTAGTCTGAGACAACTCTGGCAGAGGACAGAAAAACCACAGAATGAAAGCCCAGACCAATATAGACTTTGACAGTAAATCATTTGCATCAAAGTTTGGTTACGGGTTCAGTGCAGTTACGGGCGGAGGCTGGAAGACTGGGGAGAGGTAGAGTGATTGTGAAATTTCTAATTCCAGGGAAACTGCTGGCACTTACTAGAATGGGGAAGGTGGGGGTTTTAGCCAGAGGTGATTGATGGGAGCGAGCTTGATAAGCAGTAGATGGGAGACAGGCTAGACATCTGGCTTGACTGGGTAGAAGAGGACAGAGATGAAGAGGGTTTGAAGGGAGATGGGCACAGGGATTATGGGAGGACCTGGCAGGGGGGCAGAAGGTCACCTGTGCCCTGGCCCACAAACTGTTTCAGACTGATTGCAGGCAGTAAAACTGGTCTCAGATGTCCATAGCCGACAGAACCCCATGCTGGATGCTAGGGGTAGGGTGGGATTACCAAAGATGCAGAAGGCAGTCCTGACCTCAAAGTATTTCCAGTCTAGTGGGGGATATTAGCAGGCTATTTCAGGCAAGTGTTCTGAGCTGGTTTTTTTGTATAATGGCTTTAATAAAAATAAAGCCTTTGTAAGTATATAGAGGTAAAAACAGCTCCAACTTTTCTCCCCCAGGATCTGGGCTGCGGAATTGGCTTTTAGTCCCTAATACCACACCCTCTGGGCACGTGAGAGACTTCTGCTTTCATCCTGTGGGTTAATGAGTATGTTTTCTTCTCTTGCAGAAGAAAGGTGAGCAGCCAACAGGCCAGCAGCGGCGGAAACACCAGATCACATATCTTATTCATCAGGTGAGAGAGAGCTGAGGGCTCTGGCTCAGGCAGGATCTCTGTAAATCTGGGAATTTGAAGGCTGAATTTGAGTTAGAAACCCAGATGCCAGGGACCATCTTTTAGCAGGCATCCTCTGCTGTTCTCAGAGTGGCCACTAGGAGGGGATACATCCTTCAGAATTATCCTGCTCTACTTCAGTCTCGATGCAGATAAGATTCAGGTGCAGGTGCTTAGAATAAAAGTCTTTTTTTTTTTTTTTTGAGATGGAGTCTTGCTCTGTCGCACAGGCTGGAGTGCAGTGGCGCGGTCTCAGCTCACTGCAAGCTCCGCCTCCCGGGTTCACGCCATTCTCCTGCCTCAGCCTCCCGAGTAGCTGGGACTACAGGCGCCCACCACCACGCCTGGCTAATTTTTTGTATTTTTAGTAGAGACGGGGTTTCACCGTGTTAGCCAGGATGATCTCCATCTCCTGATCTCGTGATCTGCCCGCCTTGGCCTCCCAAAGTGCTGGGATTACAGGCGTGAGCCACCGCTCCCAGCCAGAATAAAACTCTTTTAAGTGAAAATCCAGATATCTAAAACATAATGTAAGAGAAGAGTGAAATGGTTTATCATAGAGTTCTTTTAAATAGCAAGTTTCTCTAGTAATTTTAAAAACTTAAAAAAAATATAGTTGATTCACCAACTTAGCCAAACATCCACCTGATGAAGAGGTTGGTTTTATATTCTCCACTTCTGTGGCAGGGAACATCAACACAAATAATTCAGAATTACAGGTAATCTAAAAATGTCTTTGGAAACTAGAATATGTCTTGGTATTTATTTAATATGACTGGGCAGCTTTCAAATACAGTTGACCCTTGACCAACAGAGGGTTAGGGATGCCAACACCCTAAACAGTCAAAAATCTGCATCCAACTTTTTTTTTTTTTTTTTTTTCCGTTTTGGAGACAGGGTCTTACTCTGTCACTCAGGCTGGAGTGCAGTGGTACAATCACGGCTCACTGCAGCTGCCATCTCCTGGGCTCAAATGATCCTCCTACCTCAGTCTCCTAAGTAGCTGGGACCACAGATGTGTGCCATCAGACCAGCTAATTTTAAAATATTTTTGTAGAGATAGGATCTTTCTGTGTAGCCCAGGCTATGTGTATAGTTTTCGATTCTCCTGAAAGCTAACTACTAATTGCCTACTGTTGACTAGAATTCTTACCGATAACATATATTTTGTGTTTTGCAAAATGTGCTGGGTTGTCACACCTGCTGGCATAGCTGTAGCGATAGCAACAACTTCACAAATTTCTTTTTTTTTTTTGAAACGGAGTCTTGCTGTGTTGACAGGCTGGAGTGCAGTGGTGCAATTCCTTTTCTTTTTTCACAGTGGTCTTTATGCTGGATTCATTTATCTTGAAGTGTCAGGCAACTGCAGCTGTAGACCCCAATCTACGGAACATACCAAACAAGTCAACTTTTTCTTGTAATGTCATGCCTTTTCTCTGCTGCTTGGGAGCACTTCAGCATGACTAGTAGCACTTCGTATGGGTTCCATGGTGTTATTTAAGATTTATGGACTGGGTGCGGTGACTCACGCCTGTAATCCCAGCACTTTGGGAGGCTGAGTCGGGCGGATCACGAGGTCAGGAGTTCAAGACCAGCCTGACCAACATGGTGAACCCCCGTCTCTACTAAAAAACCAAAAAATTAGCTGGGCATGGTGCCTGTCATCCCAGCTACTCAGGAGGCTGAAGCAGGAGAATCGCTTGAACCCAAGAGGCGGAGGTTGCAGTGAGCTGAGATTGCGCCACTGCACCCCAGCCTGGACGAGACTCCATCTCAAAGAAAAAAAAAAAGAGATTTATGGTATTGTACGCAATGAAAAATGAGAACTGAGCTCACTGCAATAGCAATAAGAGGTGGCTATGAAATTATGACATTAGTGCAGTGTGTACTACAGTGAATTTTATGCAGTTAGGGTTTAATGCTGCACCTTTATGTTTCTCTTGACTACAAATGGCACCATGCATGATCTGTATTTGTGTGTGTACATTTTGATAAATTTTAACTTTCTATAGACTTGTGTATATTTTATGGTAGTAATAAAATAGACTAGTACCTACATATGCATTCACAACATACCTTTTTCTTAATTTTTTTAGTATTTCTAAGTTACAGTTTGTGTTTTCAAATTGTCAACGAATTTCCAAAAACAGTTCTAATATATTAAATATTTATTAGAAAAAAATCCACATATGAGTGGACCTGTGCAGCTCAAACTCGTGTTAAGGGTCAACTGTATTTAGTCATTAAATATATTTTTTAAGACTTATTGAACTAAATGGTGTCAAAGATACAGACATGAATAAGACCCTTTCCTGGCCCCTTTCTTGGGAAGTGTACATTCTAGTTGGTGATTTCATGGCAAATCTTGCTTTCATTGTTTTTGTCATATTTTCACCTTCCTTTCAGGAACTCCTTTATACTCTTTCCCTATCTTGTGGTTTGTAGGGAAAAGATTTGAGAGTAGGATATTATTTAAACTCAATCTCTTAACCCCCA
The DNA here is from genome assembly GCF_009764315.1 of Trachypithecus francoisi. NCBI lineage: Eukaryota > Metazoa > Chordata > Mammalia > Primates > Cercopithecidae > Trachypithecus > Trachypithecus francoisi. Next base: position 92,664,220 of record NW_022681470.1, on the reverse strand, counting down.
CCCCAAATTCCAAAGGAAATGGGCAGGCATCAGATAACTTTTGAGGGGTCTTAAGAACCCCCTTTCTAGGGTGGTACTTCTACATTCCAGAATGCAGTATAGAGCCAGGAGTTGTTGAGATCAGAAGAAAGAAGTCATTCTTGTACCTCTCAGTTTTTCACAGCTTCAGTCATTACTTTAAAATCGTTTGAATTTCTAAGGTACCACACGCTGTATTCAACACAACCGCAAAACTGCATCTCCAGGCTAAGCAATTGTTGGTGTTCTGTTTTGACTGGTCCAAGCCTTTGAGGCTGTCCTCTCCTACTCTGCCAGTTGGGTGTCTAAGGCAGCTGATTTTCTTCCTTTTAGATGCTAAATTCTAGTTTTCATTTGCCCATTTCCCACTTCAGCTTTTGAGTTTTAATTCTACTAGAGGAAGCACCAGGATTCTTGAGTCTTTATTCTGCTTAAACCTTGATAACTCTCCAAAGAAATGATTTTTCTTTGCTTTCTTGGGGTCTTCCCCTTTTACTTCAATAAGTCTTTCAAGGAATTTGCAGTTTCCCCATAATCGTTTTGATAGGAGAAAGATTTTACATTGGGAAGCTCACAGAGGCAAGAGGACAGCGTTTCTCAGAATTCCAGTTTGACCCTCCCCTCCCCTTCTTCCTTGCCACAGGCCAAGGAGCGGGAGCTGGAACTGAAGAACACCTGGTCGGAGAACAAGCTCAGCCGCCGTCAGACCCAAGCCAAATATGGATTCTAGGGCTCTGGAACTGATTGCTCCCAGGATCTCCTGCCAGCCCAGCTGGCCTGGCCCCCAGCTTCACCTCTGGGACCCCAGCTGCTCTAAGCCCAGGATCTCTTTCCCCAAGGACCCAGCCCTCGCCTCTGCGAGAATGAACATATTTGATAGATTTTTCTTAACAAGTTAGAAAATTCAGCTCCTGTCTGTCCTGGAGCTAGCAAAGACTTGTGTGATGCCTCTGAAGGGGCTGAGTTCTGGGATGGGAGTTTTGCTCCCTGTCAGGTGTGATGAAATGTTGAACCCTCCCCACCACCACTTTTTTTTTTTTTTAAACCAGGGATGTCTGTTGAAATAAAACATTCAGTCTGACAAACATTGCCTGCCCTGTCTCTGGATTTGTGTTTACCTTGTGTAAAGCACCTTCCAAATGATCTTGAGCTGCCTGATTGCTTTGCTATTTTTTCTCTCTATCCACCGTCTAGCTGTGTTTGTGGCCATTGAAAACCCTAGAAATGGTATGCAAAACTTTATATGAGGTGGGATGATTTTCAGAGAGACCTGTGGTCCCAAATATGTATTGCTTATCTCAGGTACCTCTGGAGACTGGGTGAAGTCAGGAGGGTTTTTCAGTAGCACAAAATAGTTGTCAGACATAAAAATCCTATCCAGCAAGAGGTAAAGTGGCAAAATCCCTAAAGATGATTCAGATTGACCCTGGTAGTCCATTGGTCTGGATCGGTTTGGAAGCTTCACATTGAACTTGGGTGCTAGAGATACCCTTAGAGACATCCAGAGCCCTAGCCTTTGTTGAAGAAAGGAGGTACAGGGTCTATAGACTCCAATTATCTGTAATGCACGGTGATGCTCAGAAGTGACAAGACAGATGGCATAATTCCAAAAACAATGTGCAACTCATACTGCAAACCACCACTGAAAAATATGGCTAAGGGTATCAGGATTCCAGTAGGGCTTAGCTGCTGTGGTTTCCTGCAGGAAAGAAGCATTGAGGAAACTCCTACAAGAGAGCCTTGGATGTCAGGTGGAGGAGCTGTTGACCAGAAATAGACGCTTGAGTGTACTGTTGCTGGAAAATACTGGGAAGAATTAGTGTTTGGCAGTCCTGGTGACAGAGAGGGGAGGCTAAGGCCATTGGGGCATTTGAGGTATGTGGTGGAGACCTGGGGATGGGAAGGAAGAGGCAGAAGTTAGAAACCTCACCAAGCTTCTGGTTTTGTGTGCTGGGGTAAGTTGAGGAGTCTGTTTCTCATTAAGTACAGAGAGGGTTTCATCACTTACAGGAAAACCACCCGCTTATCTGAAATCTGACCTACTTCGGGCTGGAGCCAGACAGGGCTCCTGCATCCCACAGGGACACTCAGGCTGTAGTTGTCCAGATCTGTGCATCCAGTTAAGACCAGCAAGGAGCTTCAGCCCTACCATGCTCCCAGTGTTCACAGAGGCACTGGAGGTCAGGGCTGAGATCTGCCAGGCACTGGAGGTCAGGGCTGAGATCTGCCCCTCTGGGGTGTCACAGGTGGTGAGGTGTGCTCAGCAGGGCCTGAAATCTTAGGTTCGAATGAATCCAGTGCTTGCTTGCTTATATCCAGTATGCTACAGATGCAGCCCTAACCATATGAGTCACCACGCTCCTGGGATTCAGTAATTCAACTTTCTCATTTTAGGGGCTGTGTCATGATGTAGCTGGAAGTGCTCTGGGCTGGGAGGCAGAAGATGGTGAGAGGGAGACTCCCTGGTCTTCTGGAAATGGACAGAATTGGGCTAGATATCTGTAAGGGTCCTCTTGCCTCCCACTTCCTTCAGTTCCCTCAAGAAGCTTAAGCCACATTTTTTTTAAAGCCACTTTTTAGTCCTACCAAAGATGGCATTTTATTTGGTGGTTGGAATTTCCTGGTCACTGAGAAATAACTAACGATTAGAAAACGGATAGACTTCATTTGGGAGGGCTTCCTGGAGGTGGTAGCCTCAAGTTCTGATGAACAGAAGACAGAGACAGAATGAGGGAGAAATAAGAGTGATAACTTGGTTGAAATTAGCATGGCAGCAACAGCCAAGGGGCAGAAGGAGAAAGGTGTGAAGGCCTTGGTCAGAAATGGATCCAGTTAGCCCTGGAAGATGTTGGTGGGGCCGGGGCAAAGCTGGATGTGCAGTGTCACATTGACCAGGACAGTAGAGCTGGAGAAGCTGAGGTCTGCAAGGATCAGACTTAGAACCCTCACAGAGATGATGTGGTTGTCATAATGAGGGTGTTTTAGTGCCTCTGCAACACCGCTGTCCCCTTCGGAGGGGCCCAGCCACATCTGCACTCTAGCTGGGGTGCTGAGCTCGCTGTCCAAGAAGCCCCAATGTACGGAGGAGTGGTTAAAGTTCAGTGGGGCCTGGGGGAAGTGGTAAGGATGCTGGAAGATTCTGGGCTGTGTGCTCCCGTCTGCCCCTTTTTACCCCTTTCCCTCTAGGTTCAGCTTTCTTTTTCTTTTTTCTTTTTCTGAGGTGGAGTCTCTCTGTGTCGCCCAGGCTGGAGTGCAGTGGTGCAATCTTGGCTTACTGCAACCTCTGCCTTCCGGTTTCAAGTGATTCTCCTGAGTAGCTGGGATCACAGGCGCATGCCACCATGCTCGGCTAATTTTTTTGTATTTTTAGTAGAGACTGGGTTTCACCATGTTGGCCAGACTGGTCTCGAATTCCTGACCTCAGGTGATCCACCTGCCTCGGCCTCCCAAAGTGTTGGGATTATAGGCATGGGCCACCGCGCCCAGCGCGCCCGGCCTAAGTTTAGCTTTCTTTCAGGTGAGGACTCAGTGATGACCAGCCCCACCCCTCCCTGAGTGGGTTCATGGGATGTGATGAACCCACTTCTCTTCAGTCTCCCTGAGAAGCCCCTGAGCCAGTCACAGATCACCTTACTGAGACTGTGCTGCATTAGTTGAGGGAGCAGATAGGATGAAAGGGGCAGCTCAGGGGAGGCTGGAGCAGGAAAGAGCCATCAGGATAAGGCATGGAACTGAAGGGGCAGGGGCTGGAGGACAAAGCTGGACCCTGTAATGGGAGCAGTGCTCTCTGCTCACAGCAAGGTCTTCCATGTGCTGTGACAGGGTGAGAGGTTGCCCTTTCACAGATAAAACAGTGGGCTCAGCCAGAGAGGCTCTACCTGGAGGAGGCAGGAGGAGAGATGGAATGACCATGGGAAGACTGTCGGTGAGAAATGCCCTCCCCCTCTTGGCACGTGGAGTCTCACTCAGCATAATCGCCCCAGTTCGCTTTTCCTGTACAAGTTACTCAACTTCTCCCTCCTGAGGTCTCACCGCAGCCCCAGGCCTCAGCTTGGAGTAAAGTCAGCGGGATCGTGCAGGGGTGCCCCTCGTGAAGGGGAGGGAGGTTCCACCACCTTGGTCTTCAGGGCTGGGCCTGCAGCTGTGGCCCTCAGCAGGACTGGGACCTTATCCTTTAGCCTAGGAGGGGCCCCGTGGTATTAAGAGGAACCCTGGGTTGGGACGACAAGATCTGGGCCCTGGGCCTTACTGCCTTTGGCTCCCTGTCACCTCCCCTCTCTAGACCTCAGTTTCCTCTTTAGTTGAGCCAAAAACTCTGTCATTAAGGGTCTCTGAAGTCCCTTCTAGACCCAGCAGTACTGCTTTTCAAAGCCCTTCACTTGCATGGTCTCATCTGTGTGCAATGAGACCCTGTGTGCAAATGAGGCACTATCTCCATGCATAAAGAATGGAGGGAGCGGTGGCACAGAAAAAGGGTTCCCCTGCTGAAGATTGCACAACTGGTTAGCACAGCGCCACAACAGACCCAGGGCTCGTGATGCCATAGGTTCATCTGAGCTCCACCACCCCTTTGGTGTGTCCACCACATGCTCTGTGGAGTCACAGAAGGAAGAAGAGGGTCCCTAGGTCCTGCTCTGCCCCTGGCTTTGCTCCTGCCCCTGTTCTGCCCCAGGCTTTCTCCTCTAGAAACACCAAGTGGGTCACTAGGCATTTCTGGCCCCTCCCCACACCTGCCCATTCTGTTACACCCCAAAGTCTGGGGAAATCTATTTTCTGACTTTCTGATTTCTGTCTCTTGCTGTACAACAAATATGCCACTCTTTTCTGCCTCCTCCCCTGCCCCAAGGAATCAGCCACCAGGTAACTGACTCCCTGCGTCTAATCTGAGACCTTTCTGGCACTTTCAGCCTCCTCTCTGATTTCAGCAAAGTCCTCTGCTCCTCCCTCCCTGCCCCTCTGCCTCTCTCCCCACCTCTCCTCTTGCTCAGGAGGGCATTTAGATCTGAGGTCTAAGCAAAGGGAAGTGGAACCCCAACTCTGTTGAGTCAGCAACCATATTTCTCCTTAAGCTGATGAGCACTGGAGTGGAAAGGAGGGGAATTGGCCAGTCACTGGAGCTGGCACCTGGGCCAGGCTGGGGGTGGTGTGGTGGTGGCAGTGCCCAGGCCTAGGGACTGTGGCTTAAGAAAATGGTCTGGAAGATTCCTGTGCCTCAGGTAGGTACAGGGGCCCTGACAGGTGCTGATTGCCTGGACTAGACTCTTATAGGAATGAGTGTGAAAAGAACAGGCTGCACAGATGGGACCACAGGAGTCCCCAGGCCTGGGCAGCTATGGAGGGGCTGTCTCTGCTCTGAGCCCTGAGGATGATCCAGGGGCAGACACCGCCCTGCCTTAGAAAGCCCCCTGTCTGGCTGGGCATGGTGGCTCATGCCTTTAATCCCAGCATTTCGGGAGGCTGTGACAGGAATATAGCTTGAGGCCAGGGGTTTGAGACCAGCTCTGGCAATATAGTGAGACCCTCTCTCTATAATATTTATTTATTTATTTATTTATTTTTATTTTTCCCCCAAGACGGAGTCTTTCTCTGTCACCTAGGCTGGAGTACAGTGGTGCAATCTTGGCTCACTGCAACCTCTGCCTCCCAGGTTCAAGCAATTCTCCTGCCTCAGCCTCTTGAGTAGCTGGGATGACAGGCATGTGCCATCACGCCTGACTGACTTTTGTATTTTTAGTAGAGATGGGTGGGGTTTCACCAAATTGGCCAGGCTGGTCTCAAACTCCTGACCTCAGGTGATCTGCCCACCTCGGCCTCCCAAAGTGCTGGGATTACAGGCGTGAGCCACCATGCCCAGCCGGGCTTGGTGGTGGGCACCTGTAGTCCCAGCAACTTGGGAGGCTAAGGCAGGAGGATCCCTTGAGCCCAGGAGTTCAAGGCTGCAGTGAGCTATGATCATGCCACTATACTCCAGTCTGGGCGACGAGCGAGACCCTGTCTTTAAAAAAAACAAAAACAAAAAAAAGGAAGTCCGCAGTCTGAGACAAAAGTAAGGCCCAGGGCATATGCCAGAGCCCCAGAGCTTTGCATGGGAACAGGAGGCTGGCTCTGAAGTGGTTCTGAGCAGAGAAGGGGGGAAGCAAGAGGGATGCGGGAGAGAATGGGGTCCTGATTGAGGCAAAGGGCCTAAGCCCAAGAGGCTAGGAAGATGAGAGGCCTGGAGCCAGTCAAGGGGATTCCTGTCCTCTTAAGGGGCTCACACACACATCTTCCTCCTCTCCAGTCCTGTACGTGGCAGGGGGGTTGCAGAGGAGGTGAAGGGGCTGTCCCTCAACTGCTCAGCTCTCTGCCCCTCTTTCTTTATGCCTCAAGTGGTACAGCCACCCCTATGTCCCTGGCTGCCTACTCAACCCATCCCAGCCAGAGAAGGAATACTTTGCAGAGGTCTTGTGTCCCTGGCCTTGGTGTCTGTCAATCCTCAAGCCCTTCCACCCTCACTGCAGTCGCAGTTCAACCCCTTGCCTTCCACAGTATGAGAGAGAGAAAGTCAGAGACAGAGACAGACGGAGCCTGGAGGACTTGAATCCCTGTAGGGGAAGGCAGTTGGTGATGATTTATTAGCCAGACAAGAATCAACAAACAAGTTTAACATCTGTTCTCACCAAACCATTCCTCAGACAACAGCAGCATTGGACCAGGGCCCAGACTCAAAGGCTCAGAGGGCCAAGGAAATTAGACTCCAGGAGGAGAAACCAGGACAGTGGGAGCCAGCAGGGCCCTCCTTGCACACTTTGCTGTCTTAGATCATCAAGGACTGAGCCATTGGATTCTTGGGATCTCTTAGGAGGGAGAGGCTCCACATTTGCTTCTCTGACCTCCAGGCTTCTTTGTTGGGGGTCAGGCCGGACCTGTCAGAGGGACAGAGTTAAGCCAGGATCCATAGGAGGGGACCCAGCAAGCACCCAGGCCTCCATGCAGTAGAACTCTGGAAAGTGGCCAGACTTCCTGTTTGAGGAAATCTCTGATGTTTCCTATGGACTGGAGTTTGTGGACGTGTGGTAAGGAACAGAGTACTAAATGGGGAATCAGGAAGCCTGGGTTCTAGTCCTTGATTTTGGCCAAGTCACTGTCCCTCTCAGGCTGTTTTCTTTTCTGCATAGTGAGGGAGTTGAATATGATCAGTAAGGACAAATGTAATGCTGCGCATCCTCCCGCCCTTACCCATGCCAGACATCACTAATCAATCATGTGATTTTTTTCTGCTGAGTTCAGATATAACCTTAACATCCTTTCCAATGCAGCACTCTAGGCAGCCACGACCAATGGATTGGAGTTGGCGTGCAAGATGACACCTCTTTGCCATCCTTGCAATTGATGATGGCTGAGGTCCTTTCCAGCTTTGATCAACTATGGTTTATTCCATCCACATTTCCTGAGAAGGGTGCCAGGTGTGTGTGAAGGTCTCTGGACCTTATACTCCAAGTTATCCTCACCAAGCTCAGACTTACCACCTACTGAGGAGGCCCAAGGGGGAGCCATGCCTGTCCTCTGTCCTGAAGCACCTGTCTAGAAAGATTGTGGGGGAGGGTGTGTCTCCAGGCGGGTGGGGGCTGGTGGGGCAGGGGAGGGCCTTGCCCAATCACAGAGTTCTCAGAATGCAGCTGGGAGCCACCTGTATTCTACAGAGAGAAGGACAGTTCTAGGTCACACCCTCTACCCTCTGCCTCCTAGGTGTACCTGCAGTCTCAAGACATCTGATCTGAACAGACTTTGGCTTCCAGAGAGGGTGTATAAACTCCTGTCATTCATTAATTCAACAAACATTTCCTGAGCACCTGCTCTGTGCCAGGCACTGGGCTGGGTGCTTTGGAAACAGATGGGTAAGTCCCAGCCGTCCCTTCAGGGAGCTCACACTCTAAACTAGGGAAGGGACAGAGAGAAGGAGATGGGAAGAGATAGGTGTTTCATGTGATCAGTCATGGCAGGTGTGTGTAAGGCACAGGGGGTGGCCTCTGTGGCCTCTGAGAAGGGAAAGCTGGTCTTGAAGGATGATTAGAAAATTGCCAGGCAGTGGGAGGATGAGCTTGCAGGAAGTCACTATAGGCAGAGATACTGGTGGGTGCAAACCCCAGGAGGCTTGAAACCACTTGGTTTAGAGAAATATGAATCATTCTAGGAGAATGAGAGCGGCTGGTGGTAACGCTAAGGAGGTGAGACCCCCCTCACCCAAGTGTAGAGTACATCACGGGCCAGGCAGCTGCTTCAGCAAGACCATTCTGGCTTTTTTGGTGCAGAGTGGATCAGAAGTGGCAAGTATGGTGGTTAGGAAACCAGTTAAGAAGCCCTCGGGAGCCAGGTGAGGTGGTTTGAGCCTATAATCTCAGCTGAGGCGGGAGGATCACTTGTACCCAGGAGTTCAGGTTTGCAGTGAGCTATGATTGTGCCACTACACTCCAGCCTGGGTGACAAAGCCAGACCCCAATGATGGAGGCTGGAGCTGGGGAAAGGAAAAATATACTTAGGAAGAGATCCAGCATGAATGAGTGGCTTACTGGGGGAGTGAAGAAGGAGCAGTGCTGAGGGAGCCCTGGGACTCTGACTTGGCTAGCTGGGTGGCTAGAGAGTTAGCAATCAGGACAGGAAACATGGGACCGAGCTGTGTCGAGGGTAAGGGTGAGAGTGGTGTTGGCTGTGTTGAGTTTGAAGGGCTGAGGGATGCTGGGGGGAACTCACCAGAAGCTTGGAGAGAAGTTTGGATGGAGATATGGACAGGTGACGTCAGCTCTAGGACAGCAGGCGTTGGCAGGGGTGTGGGTGAGGACAAGCAGGCTCAGGCTGAGCAGGGAGCCTGGGGCACCAGCAGGGAGGGAGGGTGGGGAAGGGTCTGAGGAGAGAGGCTGGGGAAGGGCTTTGGGAGGGCCGCAGAGGCCAAGGGAGAGGGTGGGATGGCTGCTGGGGCTAACCCATGGCATGAGGTACTGACTTGAAGGGTAGGCAAGCAGACTTAGGTCTGAGGAGAAGAAAGAGGGAGACAGGGAGTACACAGAAGGAGCTGGGAGAGCAGAGTCCCCCTCCTCTGAGTTTACTGAGATGACATAAGGGACCCCAAGTGCTCTTTTTCTCCAGGACAGCAGGGCCGTGAAGGCCAAGGGAGAGAGCCAGAGAGGCACGGGGTGGGGTCAGCCCCAGGTGCATCCGAAGAGGGTCTGCAGGACAAGATGGACACAGATCAAAAAAGCCTCGATGGGGGAGGTGAAGGGGCACCCTGCCTGGGGGGCCTCTGTTTTCTCTGTGAGGTAGGAGGGCATGGGGGCTTGACAAAGATGAGGTCTGAGTGACTCCGGGGAGAAGAGGGGGCAGTCTCTGGGCTGGAGAAGGCAGGCTGGCACCTGGATCATTCTGTCCTTCCCACATCACCTCACACCTCTGCCCCTCACCCTGCCCCAGGCATCCACTCTGAACACCTTCTTCACCTTCCCCCATCTACCTGCAGGGAGACCTTCTCGAACCCACCTTTCCCTGCACATCAGTTTACCTGGCCTCCTGGGACAGGCCTGGACCAGCTCTTCCGTAGGACAGGGTGCCCAAGGGTGGTGGGTGGGCCCTCATCTTCCACCTCCACATAGATGTTGCTGGGGGCTTCCCCAGGGCTGCCCCGGCCCATGGCGTAGAAGGCTATGGGTTCATCAGGCTCGTTGTAGATAGGATTGGAGGGCTTGGGGGGTGGGGCCGGGAGGCCTCGTGAAACAGGGCTTGTGTAAACTTCTGGGGGCAGCTGAGGTTTGGCAGGGATGGGAGGCTTGGGCCTGAGTGGCTGGGAGGACTGGGAGAGAAGGTGAGGCCAGGGAGGAGTGGGGTGAGGGAGGCAGGGTTAAAGCCCCATGGTAACTCCCAGCCTGAGCCTCTGCCCCAGCTAGGCCCCTCCTCCTCCCCGCTGCCTGCACCCCCTCGCAGGCCTGTCCTCCAGCTCCCTCATCCCCTCCAACCCAATACCTCCTTCTCCCCGGCCGCTTCTTTCTGCACTGGGACTGTGGCTTGCCCCTGTTTGATGACTGGGCTGTACTCGGGGTTTGGGTCCTGGCTTTTGCTTCCAGAGTTTGATTCTTCGGTCCTCAGGGGAAGTCCTGCAGGCTCAGGAGTCTGCTGGGAAAGAATGAGGTCTGAGGGACTTGGTGGAGCATTGGGGAGGGGGAGGGGGAGGTGATCAGGAGGACAAAATAATCCAGTCTAAGTGGAGGATGGGGGAAGGGGGAGGGGCACAGAAATTTGGCCTGGGCTGGGTTCCCTGGATGAGGAAGAGGGTATGGCGACAGCAAGGAGACCCAGGGTCGGATGGAGGCAGTGGTAAGCTCTGGTCACAGGCCATGTCTAGCATTAAAGTTTTTCTTTTTTGAGATAGAGTCTCGCTCTGTTGCCCAGGCTGAAGTGTAGTGGTGCAGTCTCAGCTCGCTGCAGCCTTGATCTCCTGGGCTCAAGATATCCTCTTGCCTCAGCCTCCCAAGTAGCTGGGACTACAGGCATGCGCCACCACCCCGGCTAACTGTGTTTTCATTTTCTGTAGAGATGGGGTCTCAGTATATTGCCCAGGCTTGGTCTTGAACTCCTGGGCTCAAATGATCCTCCCACCTCAGCCTTCCTGAGTTTTAGGATTACAGGTGTGAGCCACCACACTTGGCTGCATTAAACTTAATTTCATCTGGATCACAGGGCAAGGCCAGATTCCATTTGTGCCTGTGGTCGTGAAAATGCAATATAGCTTTACACATCTTTAGCTGAAAAATTAATGGCATGGGGACCAATCTCCATGACAGCTGTGCTTGTGTTTAATTTTGTACCGCTGGTTAATTTATGGAGATATAACCTGAAGTTTTTTGTTGTTGTTGTTTTTTTTTTTAGACCAAGTCTCATTCTGTCATCCCGGCTGGAGTGCAGTAGCACAATCTCGGCTCACTGTAACCTCCACAAGAGGTTAAGAGATTCTCCTGCCTCAGCCTCCCAAGTAGCTGGGATTACAGGCACCCACCACCACACCCAGCTAATGTTTGTATTTTTCAGTAGAGATGGGGTTTTGTCACGTTGGCCGGACTGGTCTCGAACTCTTGACCTCAGGTGATCCTCCACCTTGGCCTCCCAAAGTGCTGGGATTACAGATGTGAGCCACTGCGCCTGGCCATAAGCTAAAATTTTTAAGGGCAGAGACCACCTCAGGAGAGAGGAGCCCCATGTGGGATGGTTCCATCTCACAGACGGTGTGCTTTTAGTTCAGTGTTAGCCCTTGGTCCATGAACGCTGTCCCCATGCCTGCTGCCAGTGTAGGCTAAGGTCACAGGGCTTTTCTTGTGCTCCTGCAATCCACCAAGTGTACGTCTCCATTGGGAGGTGTACTGCAGGTGTACTATGGAATCCAAAGAATTCCTTTTCCTGCCCTAACCCCCTCCTCTGTCAGCATCTCCTTCCTGAATAAAAAGTAGCACCTCCACCCTGCTGCCGAAACGGCACCTTAGGAGTCAGCCTTGATGCCTCCACCTCCTCCCTCTCGACATGAAATCAAACACAAGTCCTGCTCCTTCCACTGTCTAAATATTGTTCACATCTGAGTACTTTTCTCCATGCACACGGCCAGCACCCTAGTTGAGGCCTCCTGACTCCTCCCCCTGCATTGTCTTGCCCTTCCAACCCACTCTCCAGTCTTCGAGCAGAGCAATCTTACAGAAACTCCCCTAGCAATCCTTGGGTGGTTACCTATTGCCCCAGGATAAGTCAGAATCCTGAGAGCTTGAGTGACAAGACTCTGTGTGACTTCAGACTTCTACAGCTCTGCCTTCAGCCTTCTCAGGTCAGCCTGGCTCCTCCTCACCCCCAGACTTCCCCATGCTCTATGAATCTCAGGTCTCTGCCTGTTCCTCACAAAACAGGCAGTGACCACAGGCACTGTCCCCACTTGTTTTAACTGACCCAAATCAAGTTCTGTGAAACTCTTCTTGTCTAGGTCACCAATGACCTTATCTGTGTCAAACCCAGTGTCCATTGCACCCTCTGCCCTCACCCGCCTTCACTCACTTTCTTCACTTGGCTTCCAGAGCATCACACTCTTCTGGCTTTTCTCCTCTCTTTCTGAGTGCTCTGTTCAATTTTCTCTGTCAATTCACCCTCATTTCTGCAACCTCTAAATGCTGGAGACTTGGGCTTCATTTCCTTCCCCCTCTACACTGACTTCTGAGTGAGATTTCACCCCTCCTAGAGGTTTTAGGGTCCCTCTGAGTGCTGGTGACTCTCAATATTTGTCTGCAGCCCATCCCTTTGTCCCGGTCCCCAGACTCTGAATTCCAGCTGCCTACTTGACATCTCCATGCTGAACTGCATGTGTAGAAAACAGAACTCCTGACCCTCCCCTCCTGCCCGGACATGTTCCTCCTAGAACTTTCCTCGTCTCAGTCAATGACAAGTCCATCTTTTCACACTCCTTATCCAATCCCGCAAAAACCCAGCAGCTCCACCTTCTAAGGAGACCCAGCCTTCACCCTCCTCATGCCTCCTGGAGGCACCCACCTCTGCTACCCTGACCCAGGCTGCCATCATTTCATGTGAAATATTGCCTCTCCTGAAACTTGCCAGGCCATGTCACCCCTCAGCTTGTAACTCTCCAGTGCCATCTCGTCTCGCTCAGAATAAAACTCCAAATGCATACAAGAGTCTACAGGGCCCCCCTCCCTCACCCCTCTGATCTCATCTCCTACTTCTCTATCCTTCAGTCACTTGATCCACCCATGCTAGCTTCCTCTCTGCTCCCATCATTCCTCAGACACAGCAAGTCTCCTCCTGCCTCAGGGCCTTTGCACCTGCTGTGCCCGCTGCTGAGAATGCCTTTCCTCCAGTTGTCTGCATGGCTCTTCTCCTATTTCATACAGGCCTCTATTCAGATGTCCGCTTACCAGAGTGACCTTCCCTGACACCCTGTGTAGAACAGCCCCAACCCTGTCATTCTTCAACAATATTTCACATGAAATGATGGCAGCCTGGGCCAGGGTATCAGAGGTGGGTGCCTCCAGGAGGCATGAGGAGGCTGGAGGCTGGGTCTGCCTAGAAGGTGGAGCTGCTGGTGGAGCTGTTTGGTTTTCTTGTCAGTGTGTACTTAACCATTACTAGACAGACTCTGTCTTCTTTGCTTGTTTTCTGTATTACTCACTTGTCTGCTTCCTCCTTCTAGAATGGAAGCTCTTGAAGGCGGAGATATTCCAGTCCTTTAAGTTCACTGCTGTTTTTCCAGTGCCCAGAAGGTTGCGTGGCACCCAGTGGTCCCTTAGCACTGCCTGAACTTGTGCACTGCTGCCTGCTAGGCTAAATGGTACCCTGTATTTCCTTCTGAATCACATTCTCCACACTGGATTTCTATTACTTGTCCATTTTTACTGCTGGAAAGTAGGCTTTGTGAGTTTGAGACCCATCTGTCTGTCTTCTTCATGGGTCTATTTTCAGGGCCTGCCAGCAGTTGGTAGGCCCTAAGTACTCCGTAAATATCTCTTTTATTAAAAACAAAAGACTAGGCTGGGCGCAGTGGCTCATGCCTGTAATCCCAGCTACTCAGGGGTCCCATTCAGGAGACCCCTGCATCCTCCCTTGGCCTCATCCTGGAAGACCAGTCTGCAGGGGCTGCTACTGCAGCAACAGGGATGGGAAAGTAGTTGGACTTCCAGATTTCAGAAGTCAAAGCTGAAAATACCAGATGGAAAATACCAGTATTCGAAGCCTTAGGGACAGAAGGATAATGGGGCCTAGAGAGGGGAAGCTGACTTAGGAGGCTGAGGCAGGAGAATCACTTGAACCCGGGAGGTGGAGTTTGCAGTGAGAAAAGATAGCGCCACTGCACTCCAGCCTGCGCGACAGATGGAGACTCTGTCTAAAACAAAACAAAACAAAAAACAAAACCCCAAATGACTCTGTGTGCCCCTGGTCTCTCCTTGCCCCTCTATCTCCCTATGGCTGGACTGGTCTCTTAAGGAGGGACCCCCCAGCACTCATATTTCTCGAAGGGCTTGCCACCCTCTCACGAAGATGAAGATGCCTGGGTAAGGGAGGCATGCCCAGGTGGTGTTTTGGGATGAGAAAGTGCCTGGTGCCACGTCCTGCGCCTGGGCTCTGAGTCGGGGGGCGGGGAGGGGCGCTGGCCTGAGACCCTGGGCTCTCTGGTCAGGGCCCGGGGCGCCTACCTGGCGGGCGAGCGGCTCGGTGAGCGTCTCCCCGTAGGGGCTGAGCGGGTGCGCCGTGTAGTGCCGCAGCAGGTCCTGCAGCCGTTCGTGGGCGCTGTCCTCGCCCAGCACCACGTGGCGCCCGTCCCCGAGCTGGGCCAGCAGGAAGTGGCGGCAGCAAGTCCGGCTCCTGGAGGGCGCCGTTAGGCATCAGACTATCTCCCACTCCTCGGCCAGGGCCACCAGCGCGAGGCGTGACCCCCACTTTCAGCAGCCCGGGGACTGAGCTAAAAGCTCGGCTCCTTCTGGGATCAGACCCAAGCCCTGCCCCTCCCGAGCCCCGCCTTCTGTCGTCTGGCACGGGGCCTCGCCCCTCACCTGTAAGTCAGCACGAAGGTCACCGCGCTCTCGCTGAACCGCACCAAGTAGCATCCCTGAGGCTTGGGCTCCAGCAGCCTCTCTGCCTCCCTGTGGGTGACGGAGAGAGGGGGCCGAAACCTACTCTGACACTTCCAGCCTCGCCTCTGTCTCCCCAGCTCTCACGAGGAACCCTTACCCCCAAGCAAGCATGCTGGAACGGCTAGAGAAAGGCTAGGGTTGAGATGGGGAGAGAGAGCATGTGGGAGCTGTTCTCCCGCTGCAGGGACTAGGTGTGGACAGGGGCCAGGGGTCCCATTCAGGAGACCCCTGTTTCCTCCCCTGGCCTCATCCTGGAAGGTAGCCTGCAGGGGCTGCTACTGCAGCAACAGAGATAGGAAAGTAGTTGGACTTCCAGATTTCAGAAGCCAAAACTGAACTGAGGAGGTGAACAAACAGGGAGAAATGAGGCTGAGAAATGGAGGAGGGAGGATCTGCAAGGGTGGAAGAAAAGAGGGCTGGGAGATAAAGATGGAGTAAGCCTGGAGGGAGAGAGAG
Source organism: Trachypithecus francoisi (assembly GCF_009764315.1). Classification (NCBI taxonomy): domain Eukaryota; kingdom Metazoa; phylum Chordata; class Mammalia; order Primates; family Cercopithecidae; genus Trachypithecus; species Trachypithecus francoisi. The sequence goes on along the minus strand of NW_022681470.1, from coordinate 92,649,104 downwards.
GTGGAAAATACCAGCATTCGAGGCCTTAGGGACAGGAGGATAATGGGGCCTAGAGAGGGGAAGCTGAGGCACAGAGAGGCCTGGACTGGAGCCTCTCCAATGATCTCCCCTGGAGAGATGCCTCAGTGAAAGGCCTGGAAAACTCTGGGAGTGGGAGCCTGGAGTGGGCACCTCCATCTGCTCCAGACTGGTAGAAGTGGGAGCCTTCATCTATTCCTGGCAGGTGGCAGGACCCAGACCCAGGACTTGCCCTGCCCCTGTCTGGGCCAATTTCCTCCTCCATGACTCACCTCCGGGTGATGAAGCCATGGAACCAGGCAGGGGCTGCCCCATGCTGCAGGAGCCAGTGGGCCTGGGTCTTCTGGAACCAAGCCCGGGTCTCGGCCTGCAGGGACAGGCTTCCTTCTCCAGGCACCTCCTCTGCCCTCTCAGCATTCCCTGGGATGGAGGCAGTCTCCAGGGCCTGGGGAGATGCCTGGATCAGGGAAGAGTTCAAGGAGGGGGAAGCAGCATGATGGGTGGGCCTTCTCCTGACTTTAATCCACCTGCCACCTTCTTTTCCTCATACCTAGCCTCTCCTGTCTATTTTAGGGTACAAGTGCCCAGAAAGTCCTTCCTAAAGTCTAATTTAAATCCCTTCTTTAGCTCCAGCTGTTCTGGCTTCCAGAGACTCTCTTTCCTCTGCCCTCTGGGTCCTGAGGGCTTTTAATCCAGCAGCAGTGAGCTGTCACACTGTGATCTAGGAGGGACGGGAAAGGCAGCACAGCCTTCCAGATGGACAGAGTCATTCCCTGGCCTGGAGGATGAAGGAACATGATGCCGGAAGTCACGCTAAAGGCCAGAATGAGGGAGGGCTTACTCCACAATATGAGGGACTGAGCTAGTTCACAGAGAAAATTCTTGAGTGGGCGGGAGGGAAGGGCTGAGATGTGGAATGCACCGGGTGAATGAAGGTCACTGACACAGAGGGCAGATGCCTGCTTCCGGGACTCAATGCGCTGCATCCTGGTCACCTGCGGACTCTGCCTGAGCTTCCGGAGGGCCTAGGAGCAGCACGGGAGTGAGTGGGCAACTCAGTGCATGAAGGAGGTACTCCCCGTTTTCGTTCTCTCCCTCTGTGCCCCAGCCCGTTGGCAGACCCGGATCATTCCTGCCTTCTCTCAGCCTGGCCTTTGTCCATCTGCAAGTCCTTCCCCATGGGAGGGTGGGAGAGATGAGGGAGCTGCACCCCGCTGCCGCCCCAGGTTTCTACTCACCGCAGTGTAGCCCAGGTTCCGGCAGCTCCTGTGGGTCGTGTCCGTGGTCTGGAAGGTGCTGAAGGTTGGGATGGGGGCTTCATGACTCCCTGTGAGCACAAAGAGGGCTGCTGGGGTTTCTCAGAGGGGGACTCTGCCTCCCACCCCTCCTCCCAGGTTCAGGGGATCTGTGGGGCTGGGGCAGTCTTAATGACAGCAAAAACGCAGAAGGGCAGCAGGGGAGTTTCTCAGGCATGAGGATAAGTAGCCAAGGTGGCATGAGGGGGGCTCATGCTGCCAGAGGAGATTGTCAGGGACACCAGGTGCCTAGAAGGAGAAGATGGGAGCCAGGCTGGCCTTCGGATGGCCAGGGAGGCAGATCACTTCAGGGCAGGCCCTTCTTCTGGTCCAGGATCTTCTGCCTCCTCCTCCCTTCATCCTCCGGCTCCCTCCTCTCTCCTCTCTGAGAAGCACTCAAAAAACCCTGTCACCTTTATCCTCAGGGATGAGTGGACATGGAGCCCCAGGCAGGGTTGTGGTCGCCCAGCCTCTCAGCTTTGCCAGCTCTGGCTTAGAGTGGGGCCCCTCATCCCTGAAGTGGGAGCTCAAGCCCAGGAGGGAAGGCAGGGGGATGGGGGTCTTGGTGCCCCCTCCCACCCATATCCTCCAACTTCACACTTACCTTGGGGACATATCTGGGCCAGGGGGAACTCCATGGGGGCAGCCTGACAAGGGATCCCAGAGCAGGGTGTGTGTATGTGCTCTGGAAAGGTGTGCACACTCAGCAACTCATCATCTCTTCTTTCACCCTGGCCCCAGGGGCAGGAAATGTCGCCTTACCCACAGCCTTAGTTCTGGCAGAGGACCCACGTCATGGAAAGCCTTAAGACGATTGTCCCACCCCCGGAAGCCACGCAGCTGTAGATAGCGGTGGTATAGCAGTGAGGGGTATCTGGGTCACTCTGTGTTGAGGTGTTAGGAAGTCCTTACTGCTACCTGACCTTCATCCCTCCAGATTCTTTCTCTGCTCCCTCACCCCAAACTAGAACTTCCCTTTCTCTCTCTCTCATCTCTCTTGGCTTCTATTTCTTTCTCTCTGGAAAATCTCCCACTCTGCCTCTGGGCCTGTTCTAAGCAGTGGGAATGGGGATGTCAGCCTCAAGGATAAGCCACACAAGATGCTTATGGGTCATGCTTTGAGGAGACATGAGGAAGGGAGGGGGCAGGGCTGCAACAGGAAGGATGTGGGTTAGACTTCTGGAAGGACTTTTTGAGGACATATGAAATCTATGAGTCTGGGCATGGTGTCTCACACCTGTAATCCCAGTACTTTGGGAGGCTCAGGCGAGAGGATCGCTTAAGCCCAGGAGTTCATGATCAGCCCTGGGCAACACAGTGAGACCCCATCTCTATTTTTAAAAATTAATAATAAAAAAAGAAATTTATGAGACAAGGGGTTAGAGAGGAGGGGACTGGATTCCATCATTCGGCAGATAATGGAACTGAGTTAGAGCAAAACCAGGCAATCCTGGAGGAAGGAAGGAGAATTCCTCCAGCTAAGCTGGTCATAATTAGTATCAACACTATCAGCAGTTGCTGTTAATAACATCACTGTTGATGTCTTTTTTTTTTTTTAGACAGAGTCTAGCAGGACTACAGTGACATAATCTCAGCTCACTGCAACTTCCGCCTCCCAGGTTCAAGGGATTCTTGTGCCTCAGCCTCCCGAGTGGCTGGGATTACAGGCTTGCACCACCACGCCTGGCTAATTTTTGTATTTTTAGTAGAGACAGTGTTTCACCATGTTGGCCAGGCTGGTCTTGAACTCCTGACCTCAAGTGATCCACCCACCTTGACCTCCACAGGCGTGAGCCACTGCATTGGCCGGTGCTGATGTCTTAAACTTTCAATGTGCTTAGACTTCCCACCATACCAAAGGACCGATTCCATTTCTCTCTGAATTGATCTTCACAAACTAAGAAGGGGACAGGAACATGATCCCCATTTACCAGAAGCTCAGAGGAGTGCCTTGGCCAGGGTCTTTCAGTGGCTAAGAAGTTGGTATGAATGCTGGGACTAGAAGCTAGACTTCCTTTCACTAATTTCACTGTGATTTAGGCCAAAGGTTCATGACTATGTGCTGTGCACTGTTCTTGGCACTGAGAACTCAGAGAGGAAAAAAAATTTTGTCTCAAGACGTCAGGTGGGGGAGATGTACTTGCCAAGACTTACTGTTTTTCAAAATATTATGTACTATTTTCTTACTTTTAAAAACATGTTCTAAATTTTTAACAGTTTTTGGGGTTCAGTTGGGTTTTGGTTACACGGATAAGTTATCTGGTGGTGATTTCTGAGATTTTCATGCACCTGTCACCCAAGCAGTGTACACTGTCCCCAATGTGTAGTCTTTTATTCTTCACCCCACCTTCCCCCCAAGTCCCCAAATTCCCTTATATGACTCTCATGCCTTCGTGTCCTCATAGCTTAGCTCCCACTTATAAGTGAGAACATATGACATTTGGTTTTCCATTCCTGAGTTACTCCACTTAGAATAATGGTCTCCAGCTCCAACCAAGTTGCTGCAAAAGACATTATTTCATTCCTTTTAATGGCTGAGTAGTATTCCATGATGCAGATATACCACATTTTCTTTATCCACTCATTGGTTGATGGGCACTTAGGTTGGTTTCATATCTTTGCAGTTGCAAATTGTGCTGCTATAAACATGTGTGTGCATGTGTCTTTTTTATAGAAGGACTTCTTTTCCTTTGAATAGACACCCAGTAGTGGGATTGCTAGAAATAATGGTATTTCTACTTTTGTTTTTTAAGGAATATCCATACTATTTTTCATAGTGGTTGTACTAATTTGCATTCCCACCAGCAATGTAAAACTGTTCCCTTTTCACCACATCCATGCCAACATATTTGTGTGTGTGTGTGTCTGTGTGTCTGTGTGTCTGTGTCTGAGATGAAGTCTCACTCTGTCACCCAGGCTGAAGTACAGTGGTGCGATCTCAGCTCACTGCAACCTCTGCCTCCCAGGTTCAAGTGATTCTCCTGCCTCAGCCTCCTGAGTAGCTGGGACCACAGGTGAATGCCACCATGCCTGGCTAATTTTTGTATTTTTAGTAGAAAAAATGGGGTTTCACCATGTTGGCCGGGCTGGTCTCGAACTCCTGATCTCAGGTGATCTCCCTGCCTCAGCCTCCCAAAGTGCTGGGATCACAGGCATAAGCCACTGCACCTTGCCACATCTATTGTTTTTTGACGTTTTTAATTATGGCCATTCTTGCAGAAATAAGGTGGTGTCTCATTGTGGTTTTAATTTGCATTTCCTTGATGATTAGTGATGTTGAGCATTTTTTCATATGTTTGTTGGCTGTTTGTATACTTTCTTTTGAGAAATGTCTATTCATGTCCTTTGCTCACTTTTTAATGGGATTATTATTATTATTATTATTATTTTTTTGAGACGGAGTCTCACTCTGTCGCCCAGGCTGGAGTGCAGTGGCTGGATCTCAGCTCACTGCAAGCTCCGCCTCCCGGGTTTACGCCATTCTCCTGCCTCAGCCTCCTGAGTAGCTGGGACTATAGGTGCCCGCCACCTCGCCCTACTAATTTTTTGTATTTTTTAGTAGAGACGGGGTTTCACCGTGTTCGCCAGGATGGTCTTGATCTCCTGACCTCGTGATCTGCCCGTCTCGGCCTCCCAAAGTGCTGGGATTACAGGCTTGAGCCACCGCGCCCGGCCGGGATTATTATTTTTTATTTTTATTTAGATGGCGTTTCACTCTTGTTGCCCATGCTGGAGTACAATGGCTGGAGTACGATCTTGGCTCACTACAACCTCCGCTTCCCAGGTTCAAGTGATTCTCCTGCCTCAGCCTCCTAAGTAGCTGGGATTACAGGCATACGCCACCACGCCTGGCTAATTTTGTGTTTTTAGTAGAGATGGGGTTTCTCCATGTTGGTCAGGCTGGTCTCGAACTCCTGACTTCAGGTGATCTACCCACCTCAACCTCCCAAAGTTCTGGGATTACAGGTATGAGCCACCATGCCTGGCTTATTTGTTTTTTTTCTTGCTGATTTGAGTTCCTTGAGATTCTGGGCACTAGTCTTTGTTGGATGCAGTTTGAGAATGTTTTCTCCCACTCTGTGGGTTGTCTATTTACTCTGCTGATTACTTTTTTTGCTATTCAGAAGCTTTTTAGTTTAATTAGTTCCCCATCTATTTATTTTTGTTTCTGTTGAATTTGCTTTTGGGATCTTAGTCATGAATTATTTGCCTAAGTCAACGTTCAGAAGAGTTTTTTGGATGTTATCTTCTAGAATTTTTATGGTTTCAGGCCTTAGATTTAAGTCTTTAATCCATCTTGAGTTGATTTTATTATAAGGTGAGAAACGGGGAACCAGTTTCATTCTTCTACATGTGGCTTGCCAGTTTACTCAGAACCTTTTATTGAATAGGGTGTCCTTCCCCAATCTATTTATTTGTTTATTTTTTGAAATAGGGTCTCACTCTGTCACTCAAGCTGGAAAGCAGTGGCACGATCTCGGCTCACTGCAGCCTCAACCTCCTGGGCTCAAGCGATCCTCCCACCTTAGTCTCCCAAGTAGTTGGGACTACAGGCATGCACCACCACATAAGGCTAATTTTTGTACTTTTTGTAGAGATGGGGTTTTGCCATGTTGCCCAGGCTGGTCTCGAACTCCTGGGCTCAAGCCATCTGCCTGCCTTGGCCTCCCAAAATGCTGAGATTATAGGCACGAGCCACCACATCCAGCGCCCCCAATTTATGTTTTTGTACACTTTGTCAAAGATCAATTGACAGTATGTATTTGGCTTTATTTCTGGGTTCTCTATTCTCTTCCATTGGTCTACATGCCTATTTTTATACCAGTACCATGCAGTTTTGATAACTATAGCCTTGTAGTATAATTCGAAGTTGGATAATGTGATGCCTCCAGATTTGTTCTTTTTGCTTAGTATTGCTTTTGCTATACAGGCTTTTTTTTGGTTCCATGTGAATTTTAGGATTGTTTTTTCTAGTTCTGTGAAGAATGATGAAGGTATTTTGATGGAAATTGCATTGAATCTGTAGATTGCTTTGGGCAGTATGGTCATTTTCACAATATTGGTTTCTTACCATCCATGAGCATGGGATGTGTTTCCATTTGTTTGTGTCATCTCTGATTTCTTTCAGCAGTGTTTTCCTTATAGAGTTCCTTGTAGAGTTTTCCTTGTAGAGTTCCTTGTAGTTTTCCTTATAGAGATCTTTAACCTCCTTGGTTAAGTACATTCCTAAGTTTTTTGTTTGTTTGTTTGTTTTCACAGCTGTTGTAAAAGAGATTGAGTTCTTGATTTGATTCTTAGGTTGGTCGTTGTTGGTGTATAGCAGTGTTACTGACTTATGTACATTGATTTTGTATCCTGAGACTTTACTGAATGTATCATATCTAGGATCTTTATGGTTGAGTCTTTAGGGTTTTCTAGGTGTACCATCATATTATTGGCAAATAGCACTAGTTTGACTTCCAGTTTGATTTCCAATTTGGATGCCGTTTATTTCTTTCGCTTGTCTGATTGCTTTGGCAGGATTTTCCTAGCAGATACTTATTAAAGCTTGTAGTGGGTTAGTGGTGTAGGCTGGTGCTAAGGGAACCCTCCCCCCCAGAAGCCCCTAATTTAGCCTGGGGTGTGTGTGTGTGTGTGCGCGCGCAGGGGGTTGAGATGTCAGAAGACTTGAGATTTAGCTGAGTTGTGGAGGATGAGTAGGGTCGAAGAAGGCGGGGAAAGGTATTTCTAGAAGAGGGAGACGAAGCTCAGACTGGTGAGGAAAGGAGAAGTGCAGCAAAAAACAGATGCAAACAATGTTACTGCATTGGCTTCTTCAAAATGAGCTGCAAAGTGCAGTGACCAGTTCCTTGGCAAGCATTTCACTTGGCAAGGAGGACTTTCTTCAGACAGGGTGCAAGGTGAAATCACATGTTGGAGTAATCCACAGAAGGGAGAAAGGAGGAGCAATTTATCTGCCCGACTCCCTAGTGCTTCCCATTTCCCATTGGTCAAGGTTATCCTATAGGAACTGACATAGAGGTTTCATCCTTTGGACCTTGGTGTCCACTTGGGAAGCCAGATGCCATGGCCCATGTGTGATGTTTGATTTTAATCAGAAATAGAGGAATGACTCAGAGAGACAGCCTCAACATGTGAGTGTGAAGACCATGCATCCCTAGGACTACAGCTTTGACTCCAGGCAGCTCTGGCCACAAAAAAGGGCTCTGATAGAGATGGTGGTAGTTTGGGAGGCAGGCAGTCCTTTTGGAAATAAAGAGTCAATTAAAAGAATCTAAGGAAGCATACACAATTTGTGTCCAACACGGTCCACCCCCTGTGCCCTCTTATTATGTTCAGCTCCCAGATGATAATATTGGGCTTCAACGTGTTCTGTGCAACATTCCTAGTTCCTTACTTATTCCTCAAGAAGGGTCCCGCCAGTCACAGGGTCCCCTTCAAGGTAATAGTCAAGAGTGTTTTTCTCTCGATTGAAGCCAGGAGTTGGAGACCAGCCTGGGTAACAAAGCAAGATCCCGTCTCTACAACAAATAAAGAAAAAAAACAGCCAGGTATGGTGGTGTGCTACTTGTAGTCCCAGCTACTTGAGAGGCTGAGGTGGAAGAATCGCTTGAGCTCAAGGGTTGAAGGCTGCAGTGAGCTGTGATCCCACCATTGCACTCCAGTCTGGGTGACAGAGCAAGAGCCCATCGCTGAGGAAAAAAAGTGTTTTTCTCAAAGACCAAGGTGAAAAGATTATTTAAAAAAAAAAAAAAAAAGCTATAGCTTTCTTAGTTGTAGCTAGTGCAGAGGCTCTAATTGATATTCATCATTTCCCTCCTCCATTCCAGATGCTCCACCTTCACTTAGCACTTCATCTAGTTTGAGTTGTTTTCCTGGTAGGGTGATCCAGACCTTCACTGCCAATAGGTGTAGATCTCTAGTTGCCCTGTCCTTGTTGGTTGTGGTAGCAGCCCATTCACAGTCATCACTAGACACATGAAACTATTCAGAGATGTCCCAGAGAGTTCCTGGGTACAAGACATTCTCCCTGACTCATGGTGTGGCAGCTAATTTGCTCCTCATGGTAACCATGATTGATGATCCCAGTCGGTATAGGAACTTCCTTCCTTTGCCTGTTGGTCCACTGCATGAGGATCCCCAAGTGAAAAGGTGGTAGTTGCTGCTGCCAGTTCAATGGAATTCTTACTGTGTCAACTGGTACAATTCTTCTACCTCTGTTAACTAAGACCTCTACCCTGGAGGATCCCAAGATGATGGTGAAGGGAAGCACACATTCACAAATAAGTTGCTGGATGTAATAGTGAGAGGAGCCATTTCTGATTCCAGTCCTTGATATCCAGATCTGTGTATTCTGATCATAGGGGACACAGTACAATATTGTGCACACACCACCACATCCAGTTCAGTTTCAAGCTCCATCTTGGAGGAGAGGGCTCCAACCCCACAAAGGGTTGTTCCCCAGATGGTGCCTTCCTGAGCCTTCAACAGGCCACCCCATCATTCCATCAAGCTGACTAATTACAGGTGATGGGGAAGTACCAGTCCACCCTGTGATCGCGAGCCTGTTGTTGTGCCTCTTTGCTGTGAAATGGGTTCCTTGGTCTGAGGCACTGTGATGTGGATACCATGCTGAGAGATCAGGCATTCTGTAAGCACTTGGAGGGTGCTGCTGGAGTTTGTAATCATTCTGGTAAGGACACACGACTGCTCCCTCAAAAGAGGAAGGGGTCTGATGTCATCAACCTGTTACCTTATGGCTGGATGTTTTCTCTCCCTGCTAAGGAATAGTACCAGGTATAGGGCTCAGTGTCAATCTGCTGCCAGCAAGTTTGGTGCTTGGCTGTAGCTCTGCACCTTAGTGAGTAGGTGTTCATGATTTTGAGACCAAGAAAAGCCACCAAGTCCACTATGTTGATCAGCCCATTGTGCCAGCACTGGGGGTACAGGTGGCTGAAGGGAAAGGCTGGCTAACATCTACAGGATGAGTTATCCTGCCCAGTGGGTTGTTCACTGCCTCCCCAGTGATAGATGCTCTTTGGTGGGCATTAATGTGAGTCCCAGAGATCTGCACCCTGTGCGCCCACTTCCATAGGCCCATCTGCCACGGCTGGGCCTGGATGAGGCAAGTAGGTTCCTAGGGAGGCACTCATCCTTAGGATTGTGCAAATGCTCCCTAGTCCTGGCCCTGCCATACCCTATGTCTTTCTCAGACTTTCTTTTCTCCAGTCTTTCCATTTTATTGCTTTCAGAGCCCTGCCCAGCTGGCCAGGCCAGGTGCCACTTCCCCATAGTCAGTGTATATTCTTACCCTGGACTATCGCTTCCCATATGCAAAGTGGATGACCAGCTACATGCTTGCAGCTCTGATCCCTGGAAGGATTCTCCTTCACTATTGTTCTTCAGGGACCTCCTGAGTGGCGCCACAGTGCTGTTAGCACCAGCATATCATCCTGGCACATTTATCAGTTGGTTATATGGATCCCCACCCACCCCTGCCCAGAGGACATACATGTGGACTGAAGAAGTAGTGAAATAGAGGCAGGTGATTTAGGAGTCTGGGCCACCACCTGCTCATGCAATTTACTTATGTGTTCTGAACTAGCTTGAGCCTGGTTTGAATGTATTGCTCCCATCACGTAATGGATTGCTGCCTTAGATGTCCAATCTTATGACCCATCATTCAGCTTAGAATGGCCATCTCAGGCTGAATGGTCACTTGGTGCCCATTGGTCAGGCACTTAGTCTCTGCTAGGACTCAACAGCACACTATAGCTATTTTTCAGAGTGTAATTCTTTGTCAGAGAGAGCATGACATCTTTGTCAGAGATGATATGGGAGGGTTATTCTAGAACTCTAGGGTGTGTGCTGCAGTTCTCCCTGGGAGCTCACCAAAGACTCCATCCTTATCCACCATGGTGATTCCAGCACCACTGGACATGCTGGATCACATAACCCAGGAGGCAGAGCAGCTTGTGCCACAGCCTGAATGGTGGTAGGGACCTTTCTTTCTGTTTTCCTTTTTGAGACAGAGTTTCTCTCTTGTTGCCCAGGCTTGAGTACAATGGCGCCTCTCGGTTCACTGCAACCTCCGCCTCCCGGGTTCAAGCGATTCTCCTGCCTCAGCCTCCTGAGTAGCTGGGATTACAGGCATGTGCCACTATGCCCGGCTAATTTTGTATTTTTAGTAAAGACAGGGTTTCTCCATGTTGGCCAGGCTGGTCTCGAACTCCTGGCCTCAGGTGATCCACCTGCCTTGGCCTCCCAAAGTGGTGGGATTACAGGTATGAGCCCCTGCACCCAGCCCAGTAGGGACCTTTCTTATCCTGGGACTCGCTTGAATCAGCTGCTTGAATTCTGGCTCACCCAATAACTAGGTTGAATGAGATTCTCAAGTGCAGCATATCTTGCCTCCAAAATCCAAAGAGGCCAAATAAATGCCTTGCCCCTTTCTCAGTGCTAGGAAGCGCAGGGTGCAACATCTTGTCCTTTATAGCAAGTTCTAGGATGAAGCTTTTGGAAAGAATATGGTGATTGAGGGAATCTGAGGAGGTCTGTGTTCAATATAGCAAGAAGAATATGCACAGTGGATCATACAGATAGAGTTCTTCACTTTTTAAATCCTACTGTCTGCTTTCAGGGAACAAAACTGATGAGTTTTAATTTTTACCATCCTGCCCTTTGTGTCCAGACCTTAACAACGGCCCATCATTACCTTGTATACTCAGTTATTATTTGAGAAATAACTGCCAAGGCCTGGTCTTGCCTTATTTAAGGATTACCTGGTGCCATTTTACAGGTGAGAAAACTGAGATCATGGTCAAGAGACAAAGCTTCAGTCACACAATAAGAACATTAATCTGAACCTGGGGCTTCCAGTTTGGAACTTGTAGACCATAGAGGTGGAGAGAGATGTGCTGTCATGTCCTGCTTGCCACGGGCAAACGCTGTGCTAAGCGCTTTACCGGTCTGAACTCACCTGCCCTTATACCTGGTCCATGAAGTGGGTGCTATTATTATTCTCCCCACTTTACAGACAGGAAGTCTGAGACTTGGGGATGTTAAATGACTTGCCCAGGGTCACACAGAAAAGAAGTGGGGATTAGAACAAGATGACCTGGTGTCAGATTTTGGGTTCTCAATCAATAGCCAGTATAGCTGCCAAAGAGTTACGGACGCAACCCTCCACGGATGGGTGGGCCCTGCCAACTGCTTTTCCACGGAATGAGTTCATGGTAAAGACACCTGAGGAGAAAGGAAAAGGAGCAGGACTTTCCAAAGCCTTGAACTATTACTAGAGCAAAAGAGCTCTGCATGGAGTTGCCCTGAGAAGACCCGTTTCAAGCTTTTTTTGGTTTGTTGTTTTAAGAGCTGGGGTTTTGCTATGTTGTCCAGGTTAGACTTGAACTCTAAGTAGCTGGGGCCAGAGGCACACACCCCTGCTTCCAGTTGAGTTTCAAGCTTTAAGAAACTGGAATCCAGGATGTTTTTCTAACCACCAGCCCAAACCCTACCCTTGCAGGAACGTATGCTTTGCAGCCTTTTAAACCCAAAACATGCACTCATTTGCAGAACCATAGTATCTTTTTGCAAGTAGTTTTTCTTTCAGCAGAATGTGCTTTGCCAACATCATGAGCAATCATAACATACTCCCACAACACTACTGAAAGGAGCAGTGGGATATCTTAGATTTCGCATAATGCCTTTTCTCTGAACAGTTCTAAGCATTTGTAGAGCCAAAGCATTACTTTATAGTTACTCTTCCTGTATTTATTTAGTCAACTCAGATTCTATGCCTACAGTTCACCAAACATGCAAAAGTAAATAAAAACTCAGCTCCCTGTTTTGGAGTTCACTTCTGGGGGAAAAAAATAACTATTGCATGTTAACTTTTGCTTTATTTATTTTTTTGAGACAGGATCTCTCTCTGTCACTCAGGCTGGAGTACAGTGGCACAATCACAGCTCACTGCAGCCTTGAACCCCCAGACTCAAGCAATCCTTCCACTTCAGCTTCCCAAGGAGCTGGGACCACAGGTGCACACCACCACACCCGGTTAATTTTTATTTTTTAATTTAATTTTTTTTTTTTTTTTGAGACAGAATCTCCCTTTTTCACCCATGCTGGAGTGCAGTGGTGCTATCTTGGCTCACTGCAACCTCCACCTCCTGGGTTCTAAGGGATTCTCCTGCCTCAGCCTCCTGAGTAGCTGGGATTGCAGGTATGCACCACCATGCCTAGCTAATTTTGTATTTTTAGTAGAGATGGAGTTTCACCATGTTGGCAAGTCTAGTCTTGAACTCCTGACCTCAGGTGATCCACATGCCTTGGCCTCCCAAGGTGCTGAGATGACAGGCGTGAGCCACTGCATCTGGCCTGTTTTTTAATTTTTTTGTAGAGATGGGTCTCCCTATGTTGCCCAGGCTGGTCTTGAACTCCTGGGCTCAATTGATCCTGCCTCAGTCTTCCAAAGTGCTGGGATTAAAGGCACGAGCCACTCTGCCTGGCTGCATATTAGTGCCTCTTACTTCTAACTGAAAAATTAGGTAACAAGTGGCCGGGCTCGGTGGCTCACACCTGTAATCCCAGCACTGTGGGAGGCCAAGGCAGGTGGATCACGAGGTCAGGAGATCGAGACTATCCTGGCTAACATGGTGAAACCCCGTCTCTACTAAAAATACAAAAAATTAGCCGGGTGTAGTGGCAGGTGCCTGTAGTCCCAGCTACTCGGGAGGCTGAGGCAGGAGAATGGTGTGAACCTGGGAGGAGGAGCTTGCAGTGAGCTCAGATTGCGCCACTGCACTCCAGCCTGGGCAACAGAGCGAGACTGTCTCAAAAAAAAAAAAAAAAAAGAAAAATTAGGTAACAAAAGAAGTGAAATGGAAGCGAGAGACTATGAACCTGAAATGGTCAGCTTCTGGCCCTGACTTCAACAGCTACTTTTTCTCTGTGGGTCTGCCATGTGTCTGACTGGGTTTCTAAATCAGGCTTTATTGTAGAATTAGTGCATGAATTTATAATGAGCCAGGCCTAGTAAAATCATTCCTTGTTCTTATGAAGGTATGAAAAAAACTTATTTCACAAAATGTTATATAGTATATTAATATATCTTTTTTTTTTTTTTGAGGTGGGGGTCTATGTTGCCCAGGCTGGCCTCAAACTCCTGGGCTCAAGCGATCCTCCTGCCTCAGGCTCCCAAAGTGTTGGGATTCCAGGCATGAGCCATCACATCCAGCCTATAATATATCCAATGTTTGAAAATTATAAGGCCACTTGCAATTGTAATATTATTATTTATATTGATAAATTAGATCATTTGCTTGGTTTTTAATATATTATAGTGGGCTCAAAGATCAACTGACTTACTTGAAGAGACAATAAATCAATGACAGAAGTGATAGGTTTCGAGTTTATTTTCTTCATTTCCACTCTGAGGTGGTAACCTTGTCTTATTTATGTTGAATTCTCAGTGCCTGGTAAAATGCTGGCATGCAGGATATGCTGAATAACTATATATTGACATTTTCAGGAAAAAAAGCAAAGAAAGGAATAAAAGGAAAAAAAAAAGCAAAGAAAGGAAGAAAAAGGAAGAAAAGGAAGAAAAGGTTTAGAGGATAACAGCCCTTCCAGGGAGAGACGGCTTGTGCTGACTCCTCTTCCATGCTCCCGGCTGGGCTGCCTCACAGGCTGCCTCCATGCTTCTCTCCATGCACAGACGTGGGTCAGCCTCTGTGTGTGGCAGATAATTCTTCACTCACACGCCTGTGTATGCCACGCATGGACGAGGATGATGAGGAAGAAGGAGCTGTGGTTTACCCTTCCCTGTACGGATGACTGTGAGGCTATGGAAGGAGAGTGGTGGGAGTCAGGGTCTTTTTGAGTCTCTGCTCTGCCACCAGAAAGGCTGTGTGGCTTGTGGCAAATCCTAGAGGCCCTCTGAGCCTCAGTTTCCCCATATGTAAAATGGGAATAACCCAGACTAAGTCATTGTACGTAGGAAATGACCAGTGACTCAGTGCATTGCTTTGTCAACTGTAAAAGGCTGCTGCGGTCAGGTTGGAATTATTATCATTGTTCTATTTATCATATCCTTAGAGGAGTAATAAGAAGTGGAAGTCCATCCAGTCAGCTCATTCAAGAGTGGAGCCCTCCCTTGATGTAGCTGGCAGTGCCAGGCCCTGGGGATATAGCAGCAAACAAGATGTGCACAGCCTCGCTCTCTGGGAGCCTTTATTCTGGTAGGGGAGAGAGAAATAAACTTATGAACAAATAGGAAAAGTGATTTCAGCTCACAATAGGAGCGAATAGGAGGTATGAGGATGACAGTGTAGGGTGTTAGATGTAGGGCAGGTGATGCTTTTGGAAGGCTTCTCCATGAGGTGACAGGTGAGAAGCCAGCCATTCAAGCTCTAGGGAGAGTGTCCCAACAGGGGACAGTGGGTGCCACCACCTGGAGCACATAGCACAGCCACAGAACAAGGCTCCCCGCATCCCTTATGCCCCTCTTCAGTTCTGGGGTGGAGCAGTGCAGGACCGAAGATGGGGAGGAACTAAAAAGGCAGTGGGGAGGGCTGTGGAGTGGCTGCACAGGTCCCTCTAGCCCAGAAGTCTGCCTCCCCAGCCCAGGTTCTGCAGAGAGTTCCAGAGTCCTGGCCACCTTCAGGATCCGGCCTTTTGGACAGGGAGGCCCTTAGGGATGGACGGTCTCTCACTGGGCCCAGCTCTGGGTAGGATGACACTTTAAGGAGTAGGACTGCTTGCGCCCAAGTATCGACCCCCAGACTCAAACCAGTTGTCTTTTTCGTTTTTCCTTTTTTTGAAACAGAGTTTTGCTTTGTCACCCAGGCTGGAGTGCAGTGGCACAATCTCAGCTCACGCAACCTCCGCCTCCCAGGTTCTAAGGAATTCTCCTACCTCAGCCTCCGGAGTAGCTGGGATTACAGGTGCCCGCCACCACACCTGGCTAATTTTGTATTTTTAGTAGAGATGTGGGTTTCACCGTGTTGGCCAGGCTGGTCTTGAACTACTGACCTCAGGTGATCTACCAGCCTCGACCTCCCAAAGTGCTGGGATTGCAGGTGTGAACCACTGCGCTTGGCCCAGTTGTCTTTTTCTATCTGAAAAGGGCCAAACAAGGAGAGCAGTGAGTCTGATTGTTAGCATTCAAACACCTGATTGCCATTGTCTCCGAAGCCTGCTATCTAAGCATTCATTGCTCTTCAGGCAACAGGGCAGTCTCAGCAAAGCCCATCTGTGGCTCCGCGCCGCGTGGCCTGAACTCTGCTTTGCACAGCCCACTTCTGGAAACGTGCTTACCACTTTGATACACATTGTAATCACTGCAATACCTTTAAAATGGAATCAGTTACTCTGTGTGTGGAAGCCTGGGCCCAGGACAGCAGCTCTGTCCAACAGAGGGGGCTGTCTTGGACACTGGAACAGCTGAGCCCTCCATGACAGCATTGTCTACATGCAGCCCAGGTTACGAGACTGACAGGAATTTCCGGTGTGCCTCAACATTTCACTGGGATAGAGTTAGCTGGGAAATAGTCTCCCTTATTGTGTCTTCACCCCTCCTCCACCCTTGTGCCCAGGTGAACCTGGGCAAGTTACTTGATCTCTCCAAGCTTCAGTCGCTGTCTGGTAAATGGGGGAAGAAGACCTTTCTAGAAGAAAGTTGGGATTCTTTTTTTTTTTTTGAGACAGAGTCTTGCTCTGTTACCCAGGCTGGAGCGCAGTGGCGTGATCTCTGCTCACTGCAACCTCTGCCTCCTGGTTCAAGTGATTCTCCTGCCTTAACCTCCCGAGTAGCTGGGATTACAGGCATGTACCACCAGGTCCGGCCAATTTTTGTACTTTTAGTAGAGATGGCGTTTCGCCATGTTGGTCAGGCTGGTCTCGAACTCCTGACCTCAGGTGATCCGGCCACTTTGGCCTCCCAAAGTGCTGGGATTACAGGCGTGAGCCACTGTGCCCAGCAAGGTTCTGGGATTTTATCAGCAAATGGATGTGCCAGCCATCAGAGGCTTGGGTATTTTCTTCCTTTCTTTTCTACCAGCCCCCAGAATCCTGAAGGGAGCATTTAGCAACCTTCTTGTTCTTGCTGACTAGGGCTGAGGGTCAGACCTCAGGTCTCCTCTCTGGTTTTATCTCTCCCTTCAACCCTGCATGCTGCAGGGCCCTGAAAGGGCTCCCAAATGTCATCCTTTCTCCTCGAGGGGCTTACATCCTAGAGAGAAGGGGAGGAAACTCAAGAGAGTGCATTCTGGGGGCATTTGGGCTGGGCCTTGAGAGCTAAGCAGAATCCCAATAAGAAGTCATGGGTGGAGAGGGTGTCCCGAGCATAGGGAAGGGCTTTAGCAAGGATGTGGAGGCACGGGGGTCACTTGAAACTGTGGCAGGAGCACGCTGGGTCAGATCAGCTTGCCTTTCCCACTTCTCTCCTTCTCTCTCCTGCTGTGTGTACTTTGCTTCCAGAAGTTTCCTGAGGCTGAATTTGCAGTTAGACTGAATTGCAATGAACTGACTGGGGCAACGGTGACAGGAGGGCAGGGGGAGGAGCCCTGCAGCAGCTGTAGTCCTGTGTCAGGTGGCTGTGTGTCCAGATGGTTCTGGGTCAGAGCTGGCAGTACCTGGAGGGGGTGGAGAGGGATGGTGAAGAGAATGAGAGAGCCTGGGAATCTGGAGAGACTGGCAGAGAGAGTGCTTGGCGACTTGACAGCCAAGTTCCAGGACTGCTTGGCAGTCATCAGGGAGGGAAACTGCTTGGTATCCTGGTGGTCTCAAGGATACCAAGAGATACCCAAGAGAACCCAAGGAGGCTCCAGATGTTCTGAGCGACCCATGAAACTGAAGGTATCACAGGAACTAGAGGATGTGATGGTTAGGGCAGAAAGATGTTAGAGAGAATTGAGGATCTCACAGACTCTGAGCGCTGGAACTAGAGGGCTAGAGGGGAGGGGAGATTGAAGGGTTTTGCTCTTCCCTCCTCTGTCATGGCTGAGTGTAGACTTGGTGGCTGAGGAGGAGTCATGGCAGTCAGGCCTCCAGACTTCCTAGTGTAGCCCCAGGGACTGAGGTCCTCACATCTGGTCCCAACATCATCCCTGAGCACCTGAGGGAAGAGGCAGCTGGTCTAGCTGATACTTTGGCTCAGGGATCATGTGTCCTGAGGTACGTGGTAGATTTTCCATTTGACAGGCGACTTAACCTGAGGATTAAAGTAAATTACCAATAACTTTGCTGGAGCAAACTAAACTTAACTAGTTTTAGTTAAGTATGTTGAACCAAGATTCAGTTCAAGTCTGGCTCTCAAGGTAGTATATTTTTTCCTTTCTGTACTCTCTGCCCCTAGTTGGTTTGTTGTCATTAATTCATCAAGCATCTATTTGAAGCCTAGAATGTGCTGGAGTTTGTTATAGTTTCAAGGGATACAAAGATAAATGAGGCATGAGGGCAAGAAAGATATATAGGCAAACAAATCCAGGTCATTCGGAGTTTCACTTTGAAGCAAGGATTTGGTGGAAGGGGTGTAAGAAGGAGTGGTCTATTCTGCCTAGGATGAGATTGCAAGGGGAAGAGAAATCAGTAAGGGCTTCAGAGAGGAGGCAGCAGTTGAAAGAGCTGATTTAAAGGGGGAGTAGGTGATCCTCAAGATATATGGGAAAGGAGAGGTGGAGGAGAGTGGAAGATGCTGAGTAGCAGGAGCAAAGTGAATGAGGGCATGCAGGCTTAGAGTTGCAAAGCCTTCTGGAGGATGGTATGGATGTGAAGGGGCAGGAGGCTTGAGAAACGAAGCCTAGAGGTAGGCCTGCCTGCAAGCTATGTACTTACCTCATCAGCACTGGGGAGTCATTGAAGGATTTTCAGCAGGGAAGCATCGAGATATGAGTTTCATCATCCTCATTCCTTCATTTATGGTGCGCTCGTAGCATTTGGTTCTTGCACAGCTCTGTGAGGGTTTACCATGGTGTACTGCAATTGTTTGTCTACATATCTTCTCTCCCAGCAGACAGCACGCCCCTCAGGGCAGGGGCTTGTTCTTGCCCATCTTTGTGAGACTTCTTCACCCACTGCAGGACCTGCTATGAGTGGGTATTCAACACATCACTATTTGCTAAAGACATGTTGGTGCTGGGGCCATACAGACACCATCCTGCTCATAAGGACTTATGTCCACCCATCTCCAAAGCCCTCTTGGTCCAGAGTGGTGCATCATGTAGGCAGCGTGATATAGTGGAAAATATGTGTACCGATCTGACTTTGAATCTCAGCTCTGCTATTTATTAGTTGTGGGACTTTGAGCAAGTTATTTGGCTTCTGTAAGGCTCAGTTTCCTCATCTGTAAATGTCAGCAATAGTGTGAACTTACCAGATTGTTTTGTATGTTAAAGTGTATGTCAAGGCTGGGCATGGTGGCTCATGCCTGTAACACCCAGCACTTTGGGAGGCCGAGGCGGGGGCATCACCTGAGGTCAGGAGTTTGACACCAGTCTGGCCAACATGGTGAAACCCTGTCTCTACTAAAAATACCAAAATTAGCTGGGCATGATGGCGTACACTTGTAATCCCAGCTACTCGGGAGGCTGAGGCAGGAGAATTGCTTGACCCTGGGAGGAGGATGTTGCAGTGAGCTGAAATCGCAATACTACACTCCAGCCTGGGCAACAAGAGCAAGACTCTGTCTCAAAAAAAAGAAAAAAAAAAAAAGTATATCAAGCATAGACATGTGGTAGGTGCTCAATATATTTTAGGTATAAGAAAAATAATAGCTACCACTATGCTGGTCACTTGCTTATTGTTTCTTGGCTCTAAACCCTCCCTTCTATACTCTGCTCTGTGAGGCTGGAGCTGAAACTCTGCCAACCACACTTCCCAGACTCCTTTGCCCGCTCTGTTAGGTTCTGCCAGTAGTGGGTACTGCAGGGAGACAGGGGAGGACTCACTTCTTTCTGTTTGTTTCCTTTCAGTATTGCTGGGGTACCAGCTGGGCAGCACCACCTCCTCCTCTGAGAGACCCCACCTCTATAGGGTCCCTTTGCATTTTTAGACTCTCACAACCTCAACCTCACCTCTTTGTTCCCCCAGCCTAGGGGAGTTAGCTTCTTCCTGCAGTTATCTCTGTGTTACTTAGTGTTCTCTTTTCGCTTCTCAACGCTTTCACAC
The DNA here is from genome assembly GCF_009764315.1 of Trachypithecus francoisi. NCBI lineage: Eukaryota > Metazoa > Chordata > Mammalia > Primates > Cercopithecidae > Trachypithecus > Trachypithecus francoisi. The sequence goes on along the minus strand of NW_022681470.1, from coordinate 92,629,626 downwards.
CAGTAAAGTCAATCCCTTATATTCAATACTCTCTCTCTGTGGAAATACCTAGAGTGGTTTCTGTTTTCCTAAGGGGACCCCTAACACTCACACCATAGGGGACCCCTAACACTCACACCATAGCTGTGTATGGTAATAGGTATTTAGTGCCCTGTGGGCGGTATAGAGATCAGAAAGGGCATCACGGGGAAGCCACAGAGACCAAGGATGCAGAGGAGGGAATGGGGACAGATGTGAAGGCCAGTCTCAGAAGATGCAAGTCCCAGGCTTGGTGGTAGGTGACACGGTACAAGCTGTCAGGGAAGAGTCTAAACTGATTGAAACTTGGGCTTTGTATTAGGCTGGGGCATATCATGATGCTGAAAAGGCAGGTTGCAGCTAGAAGTAGAAGGCTTAAATGCCACAGCCTAGGGACAGGGAAGATGCAATTTATAACTATAGACAGAGACTGAAGGCCAAGAGAGGAAAATGCAGCTGTATTCTCAGTCCTCAAGGCAGATTGGGGTAGTGGATGTGGGCTGGACCTCCAGTAACTGGCTATGTGATCTTAGGTGAGTCATTTTGCTTCTCAGATCATTGATGCTGCCCTCTCTAAAGTAGATTTTAAAAAATCTAATTTGGAAATAGAAAACTCTTTGCCAGTGTAAGGAGTTACTGATGTTAAATGTTATTCTGACTGCCTGGGTGATAGAGACCCTGTCTCAAAAAAAAAAAAAAAACCAAAAAACCAAAAACAAACAAACAAACATAAAACACGAAACAGAACAAAAACTATTCTGGGTAGGTGGGGATGAGTGGCTCTTGGGGAGGAGATTCAGGAGTGGAGCAGGTGGTGGCGGGAAGGTTGTATTTTTAGGTTGGGAAAGAGAGAAGAGTGGGATCTCGGTGAGGAAGAATTTGAAGAAGGCCTCAAGGGGTGTGATGGTCCACACTCAGACGGGGAGGAAAGGGTGGGCAGAGAATGAGGGAAAGAATGGAAAAAGGAGGCATGCCTGGGCGATGGGCATGGAATGTGTGAGAAATGGAAGGGTGTGGGAACCCAGACTTAGGAGTTTGAGCCACTGTAGGCAGAGGCCAACCCCACAGGGTTGGGAGGGGAAGGTGCCCTCACTTTTTGTGGCCCCAAAGATCCTGTAAGCAGAGAGCTATTGGCCTCCCTTGGGGTAAGCCTAGGGTTGCTCGGAATCTCTGAGAAGTGTCTGCTTTTCTCTACTCCCCACCTGTTTTATGTCTCCTGGGGTGGAAGACATGGTAGGGCTACAAAAACATGCTGCCAATCCTGAATTCAAGAACATGGACTTTGGCACAGCCTAAAACATGGAGGAAAAAATTCTTCTTGGAGAGTATGTACGAGACAGCCTGTGATACACACCCAGGTAGTGAGGGGGCAGAGCGGGGGGCCTATAAGGCTCTGTTCACTCATCCTGAGCCCAGACCTCTGGGCAGGAAGCCTCGTTCTTTTCAAAGCAAACTGCTTGTTTTTCCCTGCATGAATAACGTATGTTCCTTAAAAAACACAAAGAGAAAATACAGAGAAGCAAAAAGAAGATATAAATCATCCACAACTCATCACCCAGATGCATATTTATGCTTCCAGATATTTTTTCTGAATCTGTACATGGAAATGTAAAAAATGGCATCATTTATATTATTTGTAACCTGCTCTTTTCACGCCACAGTTCATCGTGGCCATCTTTCCATGTCACTAAATGTACTTCTGTAATATCTTTGTAAATGATATCACAACCAGATAACAATGACAATAATTTGTATCGTGCTTTATAGCTTACAAAGCACTGGGCATCCATTATCTTATTTCAGCTCTTGGCCTTCCAGCATGAAGGTCTCTCCCCTAGGAAATTCTGCTTCCAAAAGAGGCACCCCTGCCTCCTTCACACCTGTGCCTCCCATGCCCCGGAAGTCGCCTCCATCTAGGGAGGGATGCTGGCCAGGCCCCTTCTCCCTCTTCGCTTCTTGTCTGACCCTGCTGTCAACTTCTGTCCTTTTTGTCTCATTTTCTTGAGAATCCTTCTTCATAGTCTCAGAATTTCCTCCTGGCTGCCACCCTCGTCTTCTCTGCTTCATCTATCCTCCCCTGTCTCCTCCTGCGTGTCTGCCCACCCCGCTTCTCCTGTCCAGCTCTGCTTAAGACACAGCGTGACACACCTGGGAAGCTGGGAGCCAGAGCGGGCCCCCAGGATGGGACCTGTCTCATCTCTGGAAATGACTGAGCAGAAAGTCCCCCTGTTGTTCACAAGTAGGGAGGGTTGGGGGACAGACCCACAGATATCAAAGGGGCAGGGCTGGGTAATATGTCCCGGGGTGTCCTCAGAGCTTCTACAGCTGTGCATAGGGACGTTTCTGAGTTCCTGTCTCCCTACCGCTGCCTCTCTCTTCCACACCCCACTCTGTTTCTTTCTCTCCTCATGAGCTACCTGGCATCTCCATTCTTTCTTGTCCTCCTTCTTACATCTAGAGGCCTTGGTGTTTGACAGCTACCTCCCTCTGTGTGGAAGGAGAAGGTTGGGAGAGAGACAAGAAGGAATGCCCTCTGTCCCTGAACTAGCCTCACTTTTTGGCCCTGGAACTTCAGTCCTACCTTCATCCTGTGAGTGCCTCCCTTATGCCCCTCCCTCCTCCCTCCTCTTTCATGGTGGGAGTGATGAAGCTGGGGAGAAGCTAGACTCTGCCTGCAACTCTGGGCCTGCTAAGTAGGGGAGGCCAAACCATTCAGATGTGCTGCCTTCACAGGACTGAATGAGGAGCATATTTCACAGGGCTGAATGAAGAGCATATCTAAGCTGGGGCTGGACAAGCTATGCAATTAGCCAAGATCCTGGGCAGGGGTCTAGATCTCCTGGCTTTGGAGAAGGGCAAATACTTCAGAGTTAGGGAAATCCAGATATCCACACCCAGGGATCACCCCACCCCTCACCACACCCACTCTGAACAGTTGCCCCATGGCCCGTCAGGCCACTTTTCAACAGCAAGGACATCATAACTCTGAGCCATGTGGCCCCTTTAAAGAGCGTGCTTCAGCCAGGCATCAGCTGCAGCTGAGGACTTGATCTCCAGCTCCTATCTCACCAAGTGCCCTTCCCGTCAGACTGTGCATCCGGGGCTCACCAAGCACCTTGGGCTTCAACTGTGTACCAGGGACTCACCAGGTACCTTTTGTACTATGTGCCAGGGCTCCCCAAGCACCCTTCACTTCAGCTTTGCATCCAGGGTCCAGGGGCTCACTGAGTATCATCTGCTCTAAACCCATCCCAAGCTCCGCCCACCTGGATTCCTTATTTGGCACACATTCAAGAGGATGCTACATTCCCCACCCTCTCCAGCAGTGGATGGTGCCACTCTAGTGATGACTTACTAGTGGGCCCTTGGACGAGTAACCCAGAAGGGCTCAATTTCATGGTGGATGACCAGGAGATGACCCAGGTGGTTCTAGCTCTCTGCCTCCTGTGCAAAGAAAAGGGGTGGGCAGGGAGTGTCAGCTCTTTGTCAGTTGACCTCACAGGGCTGGGAGGAGACCAAAACTTCAGTCCTACCCCTGGGAGCAGATGGTGTTGGCCTGAGGAGTTGTGCATGGGAGCCTCTGGCTGGAAGCAGGAAGACCTTCGCTGTGGGTTGGCAGTCACATACTAACATCCCATTTATCCTTAGCCCTCAACAGAAAGCGGGAGAGGATGTCAAACAGCTAATGGACCAGGGGAGGAGCTTCCACAGTGTGTCGACACTGGGCCAAGGGCAAGGTCCAAAGTGTCTGCTCCAGGACTGCCCCTTGGCTGGGCGGCTAAGACCTGGCACTCTGCTATCCAAGTTCCCGGGACTTGGAGCTTGGTATTACAGGGCGGGATAAAAGGCGTTGGTAAAATCAGGTGTCAGAAGCTGAGCTCTCATGTCCTTGTACCCCATTCTTCTTCCTACTTGGTGACAGCCAGGAACAACTCTCTGCTCCATAGCCAGAGCCTAGAGGAAGAATAACTGTGAGCCCAGAGGAAGAGGAACCTCATCTCGCTGCCACCGAGGACTGGCTCAGTGGCACAGCTCACCTGACTTCAGACCATTTCCACCTCCTCCCCCAGGCCTCTGGGCCTCTCTCCCCAGAGAACTCCAACCTGTTCTCCCTGCCCCTACAAAGATGCATCAGTTGTTCCTGAGCTTAGAGGGGGTAGGGTATGAGATCCATAGTCCCCATGGGTGGAGGATCTGCCACAGGCCACAGGGACAGTTTTGAGAGATGGATGGTAAACATGCCATTCTTTTATGCTCACCTGTCTTCTCCCAGCCAGCTACAGGTTTTTTTTTTTTTTTTTTTTTTTTTCTGGAGTTCTGTCTGAATCTGGGGAAGAGGAGGGGGACCAAGATGGGTGTTTCTGGATTTTAGTCGCTGCATTTACTGTTCTGCCTCTGTGGTAGGTGTCCATCCTTCCTTCTCCAGGTCAACCTGTTGTCTGTCTGCAACTATCTCTCAGATAGGAGACATGTCTTCCCTCCTCAAAGCTTCCCTGTAGCATTGGGAAGTCCCTCCTGAAGTCCAGCCTCCATCTATCTTGCTACCTAGTTAAATCCACTTCTTTTCTAGGACTTGGACAGTGATAGAGCTTGTTTCCTAGCATCCCTACATCCTTCCCCCAGAAGTATTTCTGGACCAGCCACCACCTGCCCATCTTTGCAGATGCAGCCCCGACAACATATTAATGAAGCCCTCTTTTCTTCGACTTCTAATCCCTTCCTTAAGCATTTCCACATCCAGACGACCAGCACTGTGAGGGTTAGGGGGCATAGGTGGTGGGGAGAGGGGTTGACCCCACTGCTGCCCTGTGGGCGTTTACAAATGCAGGCGTGCCTGTGTGCTCTGTGTGAGTGTGCAGGTCTCAGAGCCAGGGCTTGCGTGGAGTCTCTCCACCCTTCCACCCTCCTGGAGGCCTCTCAGAGACCCAGCAACAGAAGGCAGGGAAGCCCAAACTCCCCAACTTTCTCCCTTAGCTGTGGTTCTGCTGGTAACCATTAGGGGTCACTGTTGCTTCAGTCACCAACACGGGGCAGGGGAGGGGTGGGGCTCCACACAGGTGGTCCTTGCTGCCCACCCTGACCCTGTGGGTATAACAGGGTAGTTGCTGTCATAGAGACGGCCTCACGCAGACTCGTGCCCACTCCACTCTGGTATGAGGGAGCTGTGGTTTGCAGGACAGCTGCTGGCGGGCGTGAGCAAGGGTGCACAGAAGGGCTCATCTTGCCAGACCCAGAGCACGTGGCATGTGTGTGGCACAGCAGCTATACCCCAAGCCCTTGGGTGCAGGAAGCTAAAGAGTTCTGAGCCATGGGCAGCCCCTCCTGCTGCCACCCCCTTCGTCAAGGTTTGACGTCATTCTTTTGCAACCCTTCCCTCTCAAATGCCCTCATGGCACTGGCAGAAAAACCTGGGAACTGACTCTCCTGTGCAACATCCACATGCCTCAATGGTGTCTCAGATGAACACTGAGATTCTGGCCTCCCAGGATAACCACAGGGTGCCAGACGCACAGACCCTGCTCTGCTGTGTGTCCCCTGGCTTGGGTGGGGGCATCTGGCATGAACAGGTGATGTCATCAGGGCCTCTCCCCTGCCCCATGTCTGACCACTTAAAGTGTGTCCTATGACACTCCAGAAAATACCTATCCAGTGGACCGATATAATAGACATAACAAGGGATGAAATTAAGATGAGATGTTGGGGACAGGTTGGTTCTGCTTGGAGGCCAGACACAAAGGTTCCCTGCCGGGCTCAACCACTTCTGGTCCTGAGCAGGAGATAATTGCAAATTGTTCTGCCTCACTGCCATGGCAACCCTGGCTGCTCGGGTCCTCATGGAGGTGGTGTTTGACAGCAGTGTATTTATCCTGTGTCTCTGCCTTAGGGTCACCACCTCCATTCCCAGAGGAGGCAGAAAGGAAGTTCATCTAGTGTTAACACCATGTAGATGGAGAGATAATGGCTGCCTGGGACCAGGGTACAAACAGGCCTCGGCATTTATTGTGCCTTCTCCAGTCTTCCCATGAGAGGCAGGGGTGGGGGCGGGGCTGGGCGAGGGGAGGGAGGAAGACCAGGCTCTGAAAGCCTTAAGCATCAAGGGCTAATCATTGAGGGGAGGGACTGGAGAAAGGGTGACTATACTCCAAGGGATGCCCCTGGAAGAAAGGAGGAAGGAGCACCAAGCTTGGGGAGCCCTGGGCGGGGCAAGAGGAGAGGAGGAGGTGAGGGCAGGCAGGCTGGGAACCACTTCCCAGGCCCTTGGGTTCTCCCCATGCCACCTGGTCAGTGGAGCTAAGGGGAGGAGTTGAAAAGCAGCGGCAAGCAAGGGAGTCATGTGGACCCCCCACCCCGCTTCCCACACATGCATGGAGAGTGCCCCAGGCCTGCTTCTGATTGCTCATCTAATTTCAAACATGTCGATGGCCTTACCTGTCCACAGGAGACCCCAAACTGAGGGGCAGGACCTCTAGGGTGGGTGGGCCCCCTCTTCCTAGTCTGAGTGGGGTCCCTTTCTCTGAGGGCAGGACGTCTGTCCCTGGCCTGATCTCTACTCCTCCGGCTTTGACCCTGCTTGCTTTCTCCCGAGGGACTCAGAGTCTGAGAAGCTTCTATGGTGAGACCCCTCTGTCCACCCCCACAGCCTTCCCTGCTCCTGTTCTCTGCCCCACCCTCAGCCACCCCTTGCCATGGGTGGGGGTGGGGGTGAACATTCAGATATCTCAGCCACAGAGGTCGGGTCCCTTCCTCTCTCCCCATGGGAGGCCAGCCAGGGAATGGGGTGCCCCTCATTGCCCTGGACCCCCATTTTGAGGGCTGCAGTCTGATGAAGCCCCTCTTGGGGTGGGTGAGGAGTCAGGCTCTGCATCGGTGGGAGGCAGGGAGCCCCGGGCCCCCTGGCACTCCGAGCTGTAGTAGAAGGAGAGGAGGCGGAAGGAGGGCTGAAGCTCCTCCTGTATGCTGTCCAGAATGCGTGTGAAAGATGGGCGCAGGCGTGGGTTCGGCTGCCAGCAGCGGCTCATCAGCTCCTGCCTGGTGGGTGTGGGGAGCAGGGTCAGAGGCATCCGGGAGCCCCTGCCGCACTCTCAGCCTCCTGCACTGAGGGTCAGTTGGTAGGAGTGGGGATCGTGGGCCATTATGCCTGGGAGAGTGAGAAGGGATTAAATGGGAGTCGTGGGGGTTTGGAACGGGGGGCGCTAATAACTGAGGGTCAGTAGATGTCAAAGCATCAGAGGAGGTGAGCCAGAATCGTGGGGCCAGGTGGGGGAGGGTTGTAGGTAGATCAGCAATGAGGAAGGGGCAGGGGAGGTGACTCACAGCTGAAGGGGACAGCCCTCCAGCTCCTCCAGGACCCCGCCATCCATGACAAACTTGAGCACCTGCTCATTGGACAGGCCCTGGTAGGGTTGTTCAGCCAGGGTCACAATCTCCCAGAGTACCACACCGAAGGACCTGGAGGGCATGCAGGAGCGCCTGAGCCCAGCACCCTTCGTGCTGCTTGGTGCACTCCAAGGGACGGGGGTGTTCCAGGCCCCTCCCCAGATCCCACCTCCACATCCCTGGAGCCCTGTGCTCCAGCTCGGCCCCACCAGACATCCGAGTGGGTGGTGAAGATCCCATCTTTGAGGGACTCAGGGGCCATCCAGCGCACGGGCAGCAGCCCCTTCCCACCCTTGCGGTAATAGTCTGTCTCATACACGTCCCGAGTCATCCCGAAGTCTGGAAAGTGAGGGTGAGGGTGGAGGAGGTGTGGGGCATAAGAGCCACACATTTGCTCCCGCCCCTGGAATACCTCTCCCAATCTTCTCATCCTCCAGAGTCACCAAGAACCCTGGAAAGTAGGGGCTCAATGGACCTTAGAGCTCATCCCATCCAAACCCCTCTGCCCTCAGACAAGAGACTAAGATCCAGGGTGAGGGTGACTTGCCAAGGGTCTCACAGGCTGTCAGGACCAGGGCTGTGGGTTTCCTGATGCCTAGCTTAAGGGAGTCTCTCTACTTTTCAGGCTGCCCTCATCTGCCTGGCACCCTCTGTACCCCCGATCTTGACGGTGAAGTCCTGGGACACCATGCAGTTGCGGGCTGCTAGATCTCGGTGCACAAACTTGTTGGCAGCAAGGTAGGCCATGCCGTCTGCAATCTCACCAGCCATCTGGATCATTTGCCCCAATGCTGGCTGTGGGAGCCCGGGGTTGTTCTAGAGTCAAGATTGGGGGCTGGTGAGGAAGGAACCCAGAGGCTGGTCTCCTGTCCAGAGCTGGCCCCCACCTCCCACACTGTGCCCAGCCCTTCTTTCACTCCCCAGCCCCTGGGCTCAGGGTCTTCCTGTTCCCTACCTCTGCCTCAGGCCGCAAAGATCGAAGATGGCTCTTGAGGTCCCCATGGGTCATTAACTCCATGATGACCAGAGTTGGCTGGCCCTGAGACACCACACCCAGGAGACGCACCTGAGACAGACAAAGGTCCTAGCAAACCCCCTAGCTCCCATTGACCCATTTGGCCAAAAGCCTGATCTGCTATGACCACAGTCTGACTCAGACACCAAATCTGACACTAACCCCAACCATGACTATAACCTGACTCCTGACCTAACAATGACCCTGACCCTAACCCATGACCTTCATCCTATCTGATGATCATCACAATCATGAACTTGGCCCAACTTTGGCCTTGAGCCAAATCAGGACTCTAATAATGATCTGGACACCCAATATTGAGTCCCAATCATGACTGATCTCAGCCCTAGCCATGACTCTACCATGACCCTGTTTGACTCTAACCCTAACCATGACCTTCACCCCAATTAGGATCCTAACCATGGTCCCAATCTTGACCTTAATTGTGCACTAACCTCATCTCTGACCCTTTCTTTCTTACCACATGACTTTTACACTAATTATGACCCTGACAATGCCCCTGGCTCTCCCTTACCACATGGTGACACTTGAAGGCTTTCATGACAGAAGCTTCCTTGAGGAACTCAATGCGCTCCCGTGGGCTGGCCAGCTCATTCACCGTCTTCAGGGCCACAGGTGTCAACTTCTCTCCAGCCTCAAGTCCTCGTGCCAGGCCCTCATATACCATCCCAAAAGAGCCCTGGCCCAGTTCCCGGATTATCGAGATCTGCTCCCGAGGCACCTCCCACTCATCAGGGACGTACACTGCAAAGAGTTGGAGGGTCGCAAAGCAAAGATGCGCTCTCTGCCACACCTCACCCCCCAACTTCTCTTCTCCTCTTCTGAACGGTTCCGGTCCCAAGGCTATCTTCTGCAAGAAGGTCTCCTGGAAGTCTGTCTCTGCTCCTCTCCTGTTTCCCTTTCCCATACCACCTGTCCACCCACTCCCAGACCTACTATCGGAGGCGCTGAAGTACTCCGGATTCACAGAAGCATACAGGGTTCTGTTTCTGCAACGGGAGGTGAGGGTGTCAGGCTGGAAGGGTGCTCAGGAAGGAATGAGCAACATCAGAAGAAGGAAGAAGGACATTTCAAGGAGGAGGGAAGTTACTGACCACACCCCCAGCCTTGGTCAGGGTGACTGCTGGGGATCCCTAAGTACCCTCCAAGCTGGCCTTGGCCCTATTCCTGGTTCTGACAGGGAATAGGGAGGATACAAGAGTAAAGGGGCTTCCACCCTGTCAGCTAGTCCCTACAGCCAAGCTGATCAAGGTCCAGCCCCATTTTCCTCTTGCAGTCAGCCTTGGAAGGATCTGACATCAGGCATTCTGGAACACATCCCCAGGCCTCCTGCTTCTCCTCCTAATAAGGGACCAGCTTTATTATTTCTCAGCTTGCGCTGAGATTGTGGTGACCAACAATCCCAGTGTGGCTGGAATGAGGGGTTTCCTAGGATGCAGAACTTTTACTGATAAAACCAGGAAAATCCCAGGCTAACCCGGATAAGTTGGTCACCCTAGCTGAGAGGTATGTTTCCTCCATGCCACCGCAGGGGAAGAGTTACTGTCTGTATGGAAGACCTGTCTTTCTACTGTCTCATCTACCTCCCTTTGACAGACTTTATGATGAGGGCTCAGGGAGAAAAGGGGGTGGGGACTGGTGGGACTTATCATCACCTCTTCTTGCCGTAGAAGAAACCAAGGGCAGCTAGAACGATGAGCAGCGTGAGCCCCACAGGGGTGGCAGTGAGGAGGACATGCAGCCCCCCAGCATCCTCCTCCTCTGGCAGTCAGAGGGCAGCAGAGGGTAGAGTCAAAGATGTAGAAGTCAGAGAGAAGGCCATGCTTCTCTTTCCATGCTGGGAGGTGAGGATGGGGAAGGATGCAGGGGAGGGGCCTGTGGTGGGCTGGGGACCAGGTGGGGCTTTTCGGTGTTACAGGTCTGTGACAGAGGCTGCATATACCTGGGCCAAGGATGTAGAAGGCAACACTGTCTGTCCAAGAGCCATTGCCAGCCAGTGAGGTTGCCCTAACCCTGGCAGAGTAGTTTCCAGGGGGCAGCAGGGCCAGGTGGACTCCCCCAAACTTCGCATATCGAAGACGGGACACACAAAGCACTGTGGCCTCCTGAGAGTAACGCAGAACAGCTGGCTGGGAAGGCGATGTAGGCACAAAACAGGGCTGGGATGGGGATCCCACAGGCACCTACCTCTCCCAAGCGGCGGTACTTGATTTCATACTTGAGGATGAGTCCGTTGGGGTCCGGTGGCTCGAGCCAGCGCAGGAGGACACTGTTCTTGCTGGAGGCCTCCCAGGCCACCTTTCCTGGAATACCATCAGCCTCTCCTGCGGGAAGGGGCATCCAGCAGCCGGGCCAAAAGTGGTTCATCTCACTTTAGGTTCAAACCCAAGCTAAACTGGGCTGAGCTGGGAGGTGGGGAAAGCTTTGGGATTATGGAAACTGAGAGGAGCAAGCAAGGCGAGGCTCCGGGGTTAGCAAGAAGTCAAACCCCAAACCCTTGCATAGGGTCCTCGGGCTCGGTGACAGGGATAGAAGGTGTGTGTGGGGGTCACCTACTGTGGGGCATGGTGCGTGCAAAGACGAAGGTGGCGGCGCTGCAGCCCACGGTGTGCGCCGCGTGATTGCAGGCATGGATGTCGATTCGGTATTCTGTGAAGTGGCGCAGGCCGCTCAGTACCGCTCGCTCACGGGGTACCTTGTCCTCCTGGATCTCGAAATCCGAGCTGTTGCCCCCCAGCCGGAGGGGCCCAGTGGCCCGGCGGTGCCGCACGGAGTCCCTGGGGAGAGCGAGTCAGAGCCAAGGCCCAGCCCCAAAAGCCACGCCCCTCAGCACCGGCCCTAGTCCTGCTCACCTTTGGGGGCTCTTGTTGATGGACGTCACCTTCCAGGGGGATCTGGGGAGGCCAGGGGTAGCCCTATCAGGCCTGTCTGGATGCACCCCTATGCCCTCTGCAGCGCGCACTGCCTCCAAAAGCACCCACAACCCGGGCCCCGCCCACACAAGCAAGACCCCGCCCACAAACCTCACCCCTCCAGCAAGACCCGCCCCTCACAGGCCCCACCCATCAGACCGGCCCAGGCCGCGAGCGCTCTTCGCACTTGGGGATGGTGATCGCGTTGTGTAGAAAGTTTTCAAACTTCTTTTGGAACGAGGCCTCTTGCGCCTCCAGCGGGGGCAGAACCTGACCAGGAGGTGGGTGCTGGCAAGGGCAGCAGCCGGACTCCATCTCCGCCTCAGGATCTCCGTCTTCGCGGTCGAAGCGCGGGTCATTGTTGCTGGTGGGCAGCCGCAAGCCTGGCGCCGCAACGGGAAGACACTAGTAAGACAGGCGGTCTCCCTGCCCCTGATTCCCCCATCTGCCCCGGCCCTGCGCCTCCATCTCCCCTTCCCCACCCGCCCCGCGGCCGGCCTGCGCGTAGTCTCTGCCCACCGCGGTGGCAGTAGTCATTGAGATAGAGGTCGCTGTCCTCTGCCAGCCGCTGCCACAGCACCAGGTAGTAGGTGAGGTTCCCATTGCGCTGGGTCGGTGGCTTCCAGCGCACCCGGAGGTGGGAGGAGGAGTTGGACGTGGAGATGACGTCCTGGGGCACCGTGGGAGCTAGGAGTGCAAGAAGGATGCAACTCAGGGGTTGTGGGGCTTCCTCTTGAATACCGTCTAGTAATGAGCCCCTCTCTCTGGGGGTCCAACAGCCCTGTTCTCACGAAGAATAGGTGATCCTCATCTCTGCCTTCCTAGAACTCAGTGTTTTGTTTCTGTCCTCCCCTTCTCTGCCATACGCCCTTCAGTTCCCTCAGCTATTGACTCTGGACTGTTCCAATCCCAGCCCCGGAAGGACCTAGGCAGATGCCCCCTCTTCTTTCTAGGACTCAAGCATCTGGCCTCCCAGCCTCTGTGGGCCAGGTGTTCAGTGCCGCGGCTTCTCTATTTCTGATGCCTATGCTCCCCTGTTCTCATGGATGCAGGCGTCTGACTGACTCTTGCGCCCTCCAAATGCCTACCTGCAGGCAGCGTTCGGAGGTAGACGATGGGACTCTGGGCTCCTTGATGGGGGCTGTCCTCATCAGTGGTTAGCGTGATGGCCCGCACAAACACTGCGTACTGTGTCCAAGGCTTGAGGGAGGCTAGGGTCACCCCTGGCTCCTGGGTGCGGCTTAGGGGCAGCTCCACATCCAGCAGGTTCCAGCTCTGGGTTCCACAAGCATCTGGACCCACGTGCTCTGTGGCATTCTGGAATGGGCTGAACACCCATCCCCGGAGCTGAGGGGTCATTCAACCCCACCCCCAAGTTCTGGCACCTCCCCGACCCCCTCCCCCGCACTGAATCACTCCAGGACTATCATCGTCCTTCTTCCAGTACATGTGAGGGCAAAGCCATGACTCCAGCCACCTATTAGACCCTGGCAAAGGTGGGGAGGGGACGGCCTTTGATATCTGTGTCAGTGAAATTTGTAATGATGTATCTCCTCATCCTTAGCAGGGAATATCGAGCTCTAGTTTCAATGAATATTGAAAAAATCTTGCATTGTATAAATAAAACAAGAAAGTGTGTGTGAAAGAGTCCCCTCTCCTAGAAACAGCAAGCAATAAGGTTATCCTAATTCCCCTAAGTGTAACTGCTTGGAACCAGGACCTGGAGACTGCTCCCTTCCCAGTATCTTCACTTAGGCCTTTGAATTGACTTTGGAGGTTTATGAGCCTCCCAAACTATAGGGAAAGTTTTGTGCATGTGTGGTTTTCTAGAGGGTTCCTAGCTTCAACAGCTCCCAAACATGTCCATGACCCTAAAAGGCCAAGACCCATTGCCACAGGGAAATTAAGGGGCCAGAGGCAACTAGTGCTGGCTGCCCGAAGGCCAGTTTCGGGGCAGGGCTTGGGGAAGCATCACTGGCTTTAGGGTAGAAGAGGGCTCCCTGGGGGAGATGAAAGTGGGCCCCACACGGGAGATAGCAGAATAGACCACGGGAGACAATGGAACATCACACTGATGTTCATGATATTTGTTTCTTTGGTTTGGGAAGGGGGTGATGGAATTCATGTTGAGCCAGGGACAAAACTTGAGGGAGGTCAAATTGGGTGGTGATTGGGGAACTTGTGGCCCAGCTGGAAGTGCCTGCCTTTGTTGGGACCTATAAGCAGGATAGTCCAGGAGCAGCTTGGGGAGGGGTGCGTGGGGGCTCATAGTGGGTGCCATGGGAGCAGGTGTCCTGTGAGGCATGACACACTGAGCAGGTCTGGGTCTGTTTGGAGTCAGGGTTGGGCAGGATCTGCAGTGTGTGTCTCTGAGGTAGCATAGCTGCAGCCACACTGCAAGGCAGTGATGTTAGGGAAGCTTCTTGAAGGGCTCCCAAGGTTCTCTGCTCTTTGAGCCCAGAGACAGCTGTGTATAGTTGTGCAGATTGTGAAGTGCCCAAGCCAGGGAGCCAGGGGAGATTCACATTGTAGTCAGGCCAGTGCTCCATAGAGTGCAGTCCACAAACCAGCAGCTTCAGCATCTCCTAGGAGCTTATTAGACATGTGGATTCTTGGGCCCTGCTCAGGATTAACTGAATCAGAATTAGTGAGGGTGAGGCCCAGGAATTTGTATTTAACAAACTCTCCAGCTGCCCATGCTAGAGACCTTCACCTACCACTGAGACCTAGGAGAGTCTTGGCCATTTGAGTGGGTCTCCTACAACTGACTTCCTTCCTCTGTCCTCCCAAGCCAGACTCTGAGCTGGTGGTCAGCTAAGTCCTCTCCATTTTAATTCACAGGAAATGCTTCTAAGCCAGGTGGCCTCCATCTTCTATAATATCTATCAGAGAGAGAGCATGAACTCCTTACTCCTGCCCTCCCAGTCTGCATCCGAAATCCATCTCCCTCCTCTAAGGATGTCTCCTTTTGATTCCTAGCTGTGTTTTTGGAGAAGTCCTTCCTGTGGTCTAACCACTATCCTTCCTGTTAGGGTCAGTTGACTTTCGCCAAAGAAAAGAGCAGTGTGGTCCCTGGCGGCCCCTGCTCCCTCCCTTCCTAAGGCTTAAATGAAATGCTGGCAGAGCTGCTCTTAAAACTGGCCAAATTAGTGGGTGCTCCCCAAACCGCTGCTGGGGCAGGAGCTGTGGTCACTGTAGAACATTAGCATAATGAATTGAAGTTTAATGATCCAAGCCTTCCCAGCACGATGGCTCTCCTGGGCTCTCAGAAGCCCTGTCTTCTCCATTTCACTTGGTGAGGGGAAACCGAGGCACGGAGGCGTGAAGAAGGTGAGGGAAGAGAGCCAGACCTGGACCCTACCACGGAGTACAACTTGGGGGTCCTGGCTTCCTGGGTCTTCCTAGCCTCGCTGAGCTCCGCCCTCACCTGCCTGTGGTCCCTAAGAAATTGGTCTCGTCCGGCCCCGCCCCCGCTCCGGCCCCGCGCCCGGCACTCACGACTCCTTGTAGTACACGATGAAGCTGAGCAGGTCGCGGGCCTCCAGTGGCTCGTAGCGCTCCCAGCGTAGCAGGATGCGGTCTGCCTCCGTCACGTTGGACACGAAGCGCAGGGTGCGAGTCTGGCCTGGGTGGGAAGAGGGGCCTGCTTTCAACCACGCCTGACAGCTGCTTGAGCGCCCACCCTGACCCCGCGGCATCCCATTCCCAGTGAGACCGCGAAGAGAACTTCTCAGGCTGTCCCCTCAAGCACCCCTTCCCCGGGTGCGCGTGTCTAGTGTGTGGCCGCTTGTCCACGGGCACTGGGGTTGGGGTCTCACAGGCGGCGCGGTCTCCGTTGGTGCGGGGGTTGATCTCAGCTTTGTTCTGCCGACCTCGTGTGCCGGTCACCTCCTCCAGTCGGTAGATGTGCTCCAAGCAGAGGCGCGGGTTGAAAGCAAAGTAGATCTTGCCCACGGGAATGGTAAGCCCGGCGGCCACCCAGGACCCTAGCTGCTGTAGGTTCTGGTTGTCCAGCACGTAGAGAGTGTAATTCCTGGGGGAGGCCAGGAGACCTCGCTTTGCGGGGAGGTGGGGGCAGGGGGTAGGAAAGGGGATGGCTTATGGGTTCCTCCTGGAGGGGTTTTGCTGAGCCCAGGGAGGGGGGCACTCAGTGGCCGGCTCACACCAGCACACCGGGGGCATTCGTGCATACCCACTCTGTGCCACTGACCAGGAGTATGATGTCTGCCAAGTGACCCTATCTTTTGGTTTTCCTCATCAGTGAAATGGGGTCCACAGCTTCCCTGCCCCCATCCTTCCCTTGATTCTCTTTAAACTGAGCACCGGCTATGTGCCAGACTCTGGAGGCTTCCGAGACAGGAGGAGGAGTGGTGCTCAGCCTGGGCCATTCCTCTCCAGCTGAGGTGTGGACAACTCTGGGGTACATGCAATGTGTCTGGAGACATGAGAAGCCACAGGGAGCCACTAGACTAGATGGTAACTTTGTTTTTTTTCCTCACTCTGTCACCGAGGCCAGAGTGCAGTGGCCCAATTGCGGCCCACTGCCGCCTTGACCTCCCAGGCTCAGGTGATCCTCCCACCTCAGCCTCCTCAGTAGCTGAGACTACAGGCATGCACCACCACGGTTGGCTAATTTTGTATTTTTTATAGAGACTGGGTTTCACCATGTTGCCCAGGCTGGTCTCTAACTCCTGGGTTCAAGTGATCCTCCCACCTCGGCCTGCCAAAGTGCTAGGATTACAGGCGTGAGCCACCACATCTGGTCTAGATGGTTATTTATTTATGTATGTTTTGAGCCAGAGTCTCCCTCTGTCATCCAGGCTGGAGTGTGGTGGTGCGATCTCAGCTCACTGTAACCCCTGTCTCCCAGGTTCAAGCGATTCTCCTGCCTCAGCCTCCTGAGTAGCTGGGACTACAGGTGCCCACCACCACACCTGGCTAATTTTTGTATTTTTAGTAGAGATGGGGTTTCTCCATGTTGGCCAGGCTGGTCTTGAACTCCTGACGGCGTGTGATCCCCCTGCCTCACCCTCCCAAAGTGCTGGGATTATAGGCAGGAGCCACTGCGCCCGGCCTGGATGATAATTTAAAACATTCTTTTTTTTTTTTTTTTAAGATGGAGTCTCTCTCTGTAACTTAGGCCCTAGGCTGGAGTGCAGTGGCACGATTTCGGCTCACTGTAATCTCCACCTTCTGGGTTCAAGCAATTCTCCTGCCTCAGTCTCCCAAGTAGCTGGGATTAAAGTCACATGCCACCACGCCCTTCTACTTCTTTTGTATTTTTAGTAGAGATGGGGTTTCACCATGTTGGCCAGGCTGGTCTTGAATTCCTGACCTTGAGTGATCCACCTGCCTCGGCCTCCCAAGGTGCAGGGATTACAGGTGTGAGCCACCGCACCCAGCTCATTCTTTTTATTTTAAAAAATCCTGGCTACATTTTAGGTAGGTCTTGACTGGCAGGTGATAGGAATGGGTTTCAAACCCAGGCAGTCTTGCTCTGCAGTTGACAGGACCAGATGATGACAATTATAGCCAACCGTTATAGAGTTATATGTGACTGTAATTTATATTGTATATACTGTGTTCCAGGCATTGTTTTATGTGCTTTACACATAACAACTTGAGTAATATTCAAAACAGCCCTAAGAAGTAAGTAATGTTATATTAACCCTATTTTACAGATTAGAAAACTGAAGACCAGAGAAGTTAAACTACTCAGAGTCACACGGCTAGTGAGTAGCAAAATTGGTTCCAGAGCCCATTCTCTTCACCACTGTTCTGGGAGTGTTGGAGGAAGGAGTGTAATAGAAAGAGCTGGTCAGAGGCCTAACCCTTACCCATCCACCATGGCGTCTCCCCGGATTAGTTTGAGGTTCTTGAAAAAGCCCAGGGACACGAGGGCAAAGGAGTGCTTGATTTTGAGGAAGCCAGTAATGGTTTCTACCAGCCCCAGGCTGTGCTGCAGCTGCGGCTCCAGGTTGTCTAGGGATGGGAAGACAGGGCTGGAGCAGGGAAGGTGATGGGTCCGTAGGGCAAGGGGGCTGAATGGTGGACCCGCAGGACTGGGACCCAGGATGATGGAAAATCGTGCTGAGTTGGGTCATTGTAAGGGGTGTGTCTGGGAGGAAGGGTATGACCAGGAGGAGGAATGTGGCCCCAAAGTAGGTACTGACAGCCCTGGCGAAGGTTGAGGATGAGGCTTCCCTCCACATGTGTGCAGCCCACCAGATCCTGTGCCGCCTGGATGGAGTCGATGGTCTTGGTGCCTACCTTGCACTCTTTAGGGCACAGCCCCTCGCACTTGTGGCAGAATATGCTAGCAGGAGCAAGCAGATGTCCTGAGCCTTGGACCAGTTTGGGCCTCCTCAGGCCTCCTCACTGCTCCCAGGGTGCCCTCCACCCTCCCTACACTCACCTGCTGCTATTACGGGTGAAGCCAGAAGGGCACTGGGCCAGGCAACTGCCCTCATGTATGCCGAAGGTATAGGCGCGGCCGGGCACAGAGCGCAGGCTGGCACAGCGCTCAGCTGTGACACAGCGCCAGGACTCATACTGGTAGGTGCCTGGCGGGCAGGCCCACAGGCAGGCACCCTGGAAGTAGAGGTGGCGGCAAGCTACACAGGCACGAGGGTCTTCCGGCTGGCTGCAGCCCCCCAGGCATTCAGTGTGGCAGCACTCGCCCCTCGCTGTGCAAGCCAGCCCATGGGGGCAGGGGCACACTGTGGGGAGAGTGGTGTGTTAGACCTTGGCCATGCCCCCTCAGTCCTGGCTGTCCTTCCAATGCTGGCCCCACCCTGTTTCTCTTGGGATGACACTCAATCTGCACCCAGGTCCCTCCCATTCAGATGACACTGGTTGCCGACTCTGTTCCGCTCCGATGGGATTCTTGAGGACAAGGACTGTGGCCCTGTCTGTGGCTCCCCAGCTCCCACAGTGCCTAGTCGGGGGTGTCAGAGCTCAGGATAGAGCAGTGACCTTGTCCATCAGGGTTGTTGCTCTCCAGCCTGCTGTCCTGTCTATCCTGTCTAGGCCTGGTGCCCAGATCATGGCTGGGCATGGTGCCAGGGTGAGCGGGCCAGCCTCTCCTGAGCAGCTAGGCCCATGGGCCTGGGAGTGTGTGCAAGGAGGGGCCGACATCCGTCGTTTTACCCACGCTTCTGCCCATACCGCCCCCACCTCAGCTCCCCGCCCTGGGCAGGAGGTGGCTTCAAGCAGCAGTGGGAGGGTTTGGGGTTGGGGGCCCAATTGCCTAAAAACTGCACAGTGGTAGCTGGCTGGCTATGGGAACGATCTGTGGGGTAGGGGTCAGCCAGGTCGTGTTGACGCTGTACACGAGAGGATGTACAGCAGCTGTGTTTACAGCCAACAGGGAGGCATCAGGGAGGTGGGGCACAGCCGATGCAGCAGGGATCTGGTTACTCTCCCATCCACCCTGCTGCTGAGGCACTGGGGGCGAGAGGAGCTGACCTCCAGGAGCTGAGTGGAAAAAACCCCCAGGTTGGGGGACCCCAGATCTGCTCCCCACCTCTGAAAGGTTTTCCTCTCCTTTCCTATAACGTTTTGCTTCCTCCTGCACCAGCCATCCTTTTTTCTCCTTCCTCCTTTCTCTACTGCCTTTTTCCTCTCCTTGCATCATCCTAAAGGTACCACCTTACATCTTTGCTGTCACCTGTTCAGTTCTTCACTGATCATCTCCTTTCTTCTCCTGCTCACCCCAAACCTCAACCTCCCATTACAGTACTGCCAGCTGACCCCGGACCACTGTGCTGTGGCCACTCTGAGTACGAACATAGAACTGCTACCATGACCCAGGCACTCCTCTGACGCTTTGTAGAGTAACTCATTCCTCATGACACCCAATGATCATTTTACAGCTGAGGAAACTGTGGCACAGAGAGGCTAAGTGAACATAGCCAGTAAGTGGTAGAGCTGAGACTTGAACCCAGACCCTCTGCCTTTGGACTTAACCACTGCCCCACACTGCTTCTTGTGCTGCCTACTCTCCGTTCGTGCCTGCTGTTTTCCCCCCATGCCCACCTTGAACCTGTCCTTCACCTACTCCATGATGCATGCCGTCATGGGCCTACCCCTTAGCTGTCTTATGCCACATTGATTGTTTAACTTTTCTCAGCCTGTTTCCTTACCTGCCTCGTAGGATGAGTGAGGATTAAAAAACAGTGGCAGCTGAAAGTACTGACTCATACCATCCTGTGACCACCCAGCCCTATGTGACCTTGCTGTTTCTGTTCCCTACACTCATGTTCTGTGCCAGTGCCCACCTCTCTGGCAGTGGCTGGAGGTCCAGCATCTGTAGTCAGTGTGCCCGCTGAAGGTGGTCTTGGCACAGGGCTCACCAGCAGCACCCAGCACACCAGGGCACACGTCAGCACACTCCTCGCCCAGCTTGTTGCCCACAATGTGGTTGGCACCAGGTGCTGGCTGCAGCAGTCCCCAGTCAATGGTGGAGAGGTGGCAGAGTTCCTGGTTCTTCTCCACACGGACAGCCCCACGCAGCACGGCCCCAAGCGCAGGCAGTCCCACGTCACGCAGATGCGGCATCTCAAAGATGACCAGTGCGTAGCCCAGGAAGAGGCGCGTCCCGCGGATGACTGAGAGGTTGGGGAAGAGGTCGCGCAGGCTCTCCAGTCCGTAGACACGGAAGAGCAGCAGATAGTCGGTGACCTGGGTGAGGCGAGGGAAGCTGAGGCCACGGAAGTCCTCCCCGGTGGCTGTGAACATGAGCAGGATCTGCAGGTGGCCCTCCACCACGCTGCAGTTCTCCAGCCGACGAAGCTCTGCTACCTCTGAGCGAATGTCCAGGCTGGGACACACTGTGGGCATACATGGCATGCAGCATTGAGTACAGCCCAGGCCAAACTCCCCATCCAGTCCTGGCAGCTTTGGAGGGGAGCCACACCGGCAGTAGGACAGTGAGTGAGAAGCCAGGCTCTGCTCCGGGTGTGGGGTGGCCTCCTCCCTGGGCCCCAGAGGGCTCACTTGCAGCCTGCAGGGTCTCTACCAGATGAGCCACACAGGCAAAAATGAACTCCTGACCCTCTCTCCCAAGCCCATTTTCCCTTCTTAGTTAATAGCAACTTCATTCTTGCAGTCAGGCTCCCAACCTAAAGTCACTCTTAACACCTTTCTTTTTCACCTTCTATATCCTATAGGTTTATCTTTAACGTATGTCCAGAATCTGAACTGCTTGTCGACACCTTCACAGCTTCCACCATCATCTTCCCCTGGATTGACAGTAACAGCCTCCCAAACTGTCTCCCCAGTTCCACCCTTGTCCCTCTTTGGGACATTCTCCACTCTGCAGCCAGAGTGATCTCAAAACACATTGATCACGTTTCTCCTCTGCATATAACCCCTCATGACTTCCATCTGTCTTGATCTTATTACAGCCTACGGGGCCCTGCACGATTTGAGCCCCTGTAGCCTCTCTGATTTCATCCTTTTTATCTTCTTCAGCCACATTGACTTCTTTGCTATTCCTTATATATAACAGGAGCTTTACTACTATAACAAGCCAGCAAAGCTCCTTCCTCGGGGTCTTTGTCCTTCTCTTCCTTCTGGCCAGAACCCTCTTCCCTCTATATGGCTTGCTCACCTCCATAAGTCTGGCCAAATGTCCCCTTCTCAAAGAGGCCTTTTCTGACCATCCAATTTTATTTATTTATTTATTTGATATGGAGTCTTACTCTGTCATCCAGGCTAGCGTGCAGTGGCACAGTCTCAGCTCACTGCAGCCTCCATCTCCCGGGTTCAAGCGATTCTCCTGCCTTAGCCTCCCAAGTAGCTGGGATTACAGGTGCCCGCCACCACACCCAGCTAATTTTTTGCATTTTTAGTAGAGATGAGGTTTTACCATGTTGGCCAGGCTGGTCTCCAACTCGTGACCTC
Organism: Trachypithecus francoisi; assembly: GCF_009764315.1. Taxonomy (NCBI): domain Eukaryota; kingdom Metazoa; phylum Chordata; class Mammalia; order Primates; family Cercopithecidae; genus Trachypithecus; species Trachypithecus francoisi. The sequence continues at coordinate 92,608,377 of NW_022681470.1, read as the reverse complement.
AATCAATCCACCCACCTTGGCCTCCCAAAGTGCTGGGATTACAGGTGTGAGCCACTACGCCCAGCCTGAACATCCTATTTAAAATTGGGATTATAGGTATTTTCACTGGTTGGGTACAGTGGCTCACATCTGTAATTCCAGCACTTTGGGAGGCCAAGGTGGGAAGGATACTTGAGCCTAGGAGTTCAAGACCAGCCTGGGCAACATGGCGAAACCCTATCTCTACAAAAATGTACAAAAAGTAGCCAGGCATGGTGGTGCACACCTATAGTCTCAGCTACTCAGGAGGTTGAGGTGGGAGGATCTCTTGAGCCCAGGAGGTCAAGGCTGCAGTGAGCCGTGATCACGCCACTGCACTCAGCCTGGGTGACAGAGTGAGACCCTGTCTAAAGATAATTATAATAAAATAAATAAAATAAAATTGTGACACTCTTTACTCCCCCTTCTGCTTTATTTTTCTCTATAATTCTTAAAACTGACTAGTGTGTGTATGTGTCTGTGTGTTTGTGTGTATGTGTTTGTGTGTGTATAATATTTTGAGACAGGGTCTCACTCTGTTGCCCAGGCTAGAGTGTAGTGGCAGGATCATAGTTCGCTGCATCCTTGAACTCCTGGCCTCTTCAAGTAATCCCTCCGCCTCAACCTTCCAAAGTGATGGGGTTATAGGTATCAACTCTCATGCCTGGCCATATACTTATTTTTAACACTGGCTAAAATATAATTTATATATTAACATGGAAATTAATTTATAGAAACAGATATTTTGTTTATTGTAAGCTTCATAAGGGCAGGGATATTTGTATAATTCATGTTGTACCCTAGTAGCTGGTATAGCTCCTGGCACAAAATTGACCCTCAATAAATATCTGATGAATGAATGAATGAGTGAATTCTGTGACTGGGAAGAAGTGATCTGAGCTTCACAGGTCCCATGTCTCTCCCAGCCTTAAGGGAGTTAGATGCCTGTTCCCTGAATTAATTTGATTACTCTTGAAGGGACATTCCATTGCTAAAGATTCAAGTTTCAGTCCCTCAGCCTGACATTGCAGGGTGTAGATAAACTGTTCCTTACTAATGCCTCCAGCCTCAGAAGGGTCCTTCAGCCTCTAGGGACACACCTACCTTCCCTGACCCTCTTGCCTGGAGTTAATCACTTCCCTTTCAGGCTCAGCTACGCTTAGTCCAGCGCCCACATCAGATTACCTGGGGGCATTGCTCCAAAATTTTTGTATACATCTCTGTCACCCCCTCCAAGGGGGGTGGGACTCTTGTCAGCTCTGCATTCCCCCAGTTGTGCCCAGTCCAGGGCTGGAACCACTGGGCACTCAGGAACCATGGACAATGGATGTCTGGATCCCAAGTCCACTCCTTCCTTGGGGACCTGGATGTGTCTGGCTTCTTCACTACAGCCCAAGCCCCACTTCCGTTTCTCTGCCTGGACTCACTTGCTCCCAAGAGGGCCTTCTGTGGCTCCCCACTGCAGAAGATTCAAGTTTGAATGTTTCAGCCTGACATTCAGCTCCTGACAATGTCTCCAGCCTCTACTTCCCTTCCCACCGAGACCTCCGGTGTTATCACAAACATCACACGCCACATGCCACGCTATCCAGGCCTCATTCCTGATAGTTTGTTAAGAGAGGTGGGCAGGCAAGGCTGGCTCCCTGGGGGTTACTTCACATCTTCTCCCCGTTGTCATTAATGGTCCTGAGCTTGGCTCTGCCCAGCAGCTGTGTGTGTGTGTGTGTGTGTGTGTGTGTGTGTCTGAGCCCACACAGGCACACACACAAAAAAGAGGGGGAGAGAATGAGAAAACACTTCTATCCCTTCCAGAGGAAAGCCAATCAGGCTCTGCCAGGCAGATGGGGGTTCTCTCAGGCGCCCACTTCCCATCATGCCCCTGCCTCTCCAGGGCTCCCCTGATGGGAGTCATTTGGAAAAACAAATCTAAAACCTTCACAGTTTAACCCCTGCCTTCCCTCAGGACCTGGCTCTATGCAGAACTGCACTGGGAACAGAACATCTGGGTCCCCTAAGCAAATACTAGCCCCTCCAAGGACGTGCTCCTGTCCTGACAACCACACTCCCAGCTGGCATCTGTCGTGCAGAAGGTGGGGGGGTTCAGTGGTTGGGGGAGTGGTGCTATGCCTTACAGACAGAGGCTCTGAGACTAGCACCCTTCAGGGGACCTCCTACCTAGCCCATCGCATCACTCTCCCGTCTCCATGGGAAGAGGAGACTTCCCTGCCCCTGGGAGCCCCCAGTCTGAGGAGCATCATAGGACCCCTGGGGCAAGCAGAGAGTCTGGATTTCTGAGCTGCTTCAGTTTGGAAGAGAATGGTGGGACTGGGGAAGGGAATACCTCTTACTCCTTCCCTTTTTGAAGCTTCCACCCTCAGCTCTTTTTCCTCTTTCTACCAAGCCCCCAGTACCTCCATGAGGGTCATTTAGTCTATAGAGTCCCCCTGCCCCTCCTCTCTAAAACATATTCGTGGGAAGTATATAGCCTGCGGGACAGGCCCTGGGGTGTTGAGGAAAAGCAATCTTTCCCCAAAACCAGCCTTCCTCCCTGTAGGGATTGGGCCCTAATAGGCGGGACACAGGACAGGGCTCTGGAGGCAGGAGCTCAGGACCCAGTCTAGATTTACCCTTAGTTTCCGGAGCTGCAGTTTCCTGTAGGCAACATTGCCTCCATTACTTAATGGTGCCTGGTTCTCAGCTACCTATCCCACCCCTGCCTCTTCCCATTTAGTGGCCCTAGAGATGACTTCTAACACTCTCATGGCCTCATTTGGGTTTTCAGGCAAGCTTCACTGGGATCGCAGTTTAACTAGTAGGGATGGAAGATATCTACTCATCCTCGCTTTGAAGCTCTTCTCACCTCTCAGGGAGCTGAGGGAAAAACACCTTTATGTGGGGAACTAACTACTTTTTCTGCTGGGTAGTTCTCTGGAGAGCTAACCCCAGCCTCCGTGTTCCAGTGCAGAGTAAGTGGATGTTCTGTGGCTGCAAGCTCAGTTGTTTGGCCTCCCAGCTGGCTGGGAGGGAGGTAGGGGTCTGGGAGCCAGTTCTGGGGACTCACCCTTTACTGTATCCAGGCCAAATCCCAACGAGAGGAAGATCACAGGCAGGCATGCTCCCCAGGGCCACAGACTAGGCACTGCCATTGTCCCAGCCCTGGCTTGTGTCCAGTCCCGGGTCTCCTCCTGGTGACCCTGGGGAGAAGGGTTTGACAAGCCCTAAGGGACACACAGACCAGGGTTCAGATAGGAGAGGGAGGGCAGGGACAGAGAGACAAGGAGTCCCACACAGAGATATCAGGAGACAGAAAAAAAGAAATGAGAGTCACAGAGACACAAAGACAGTGACAGGCAGCTGGAGACAGAGAGACTCAGCATGAGATTGAGAGATGGGGACAGAGATGCAGACAGTGACAGGGAGAGTCTCGGGCTTCCAGAGGGAGAAAATGACACAGGGTTCTGAGCAAAAGGCAGGCCCAGAGGCCAGCCAACCCTAAGGGCAGAGCAGAAGGCTGGGGACCGCTCCCAAGGAGGGCAGCCGAGGTCCTGGGGTGCGTGGGACTCCACAGGGAGAGTCTCCCTGGATCCCTCAGGGCGCACGGCCCCCCAGCCCCAGCTGACCGCGCTCACTGCGGTCTTTCCCAGGGCGGGCACGCAGGGGCCGCGCCCAGCTCCCGCCCTCCCCACCCCCCGCCGAAACAGATTGGTTCTCAGGGACCTCTCCGTTCTCTCCGCCCCTCCAGCCAAGCCAAAATATTTAGCCTGACAACTGAGGGGAGGACAGATCTGTTGGGGAAATAAGGCCAAAATACGGGGGGAAGGGTGGGCCAAGAACTGAGCTTCCTCAAATCCCGCTGCGGCTGCAGCGGGTCCCCCCAACCCTTTATCCCCACCACAGGCTTCTTCCAAGTGGGGCTGCACCGCCGGAGGGGCAGCCAGCGCCCGGGCTTCTGGGGAGAACTGTGTCTAGATTCTCCTTCCCGGTGCCTTGACACCTGCCGGGTAACTTCTGGCAGCCTCGACCCGGGAGAACGTAGACAGCCCTTGGCCTCTCGGAGCCCCTCTCAGCCTCCCAGGAGGCCTCCCTGTCCTCTTTGGAAACCCCTTAGCACCAGGCTCCGTCACCGCCTAGTCCCTTGGTTCTGACCAATATCCCGATGAAGAAGGCGATCACTGTGTGGGGCTCTGCCTCCGTCTGGTCACCTTCTTGAACTCAGGCTGCTTGGTCGGTCAGTGTGTCCCTGTCTCGGGGATTTGGGGGACCATCCGTGCTGGGGCCTTGGCGGAGAGGAGAACCGTGAGCCTCTAGGAGGCCATCCTTCGCCTGCTCCCTGGGGCTTTCCCTGTCTCCCCGCCAAGAGAGACCCCCTCTTCCTCTCGCTCTTTTCAGCTTGAGACGGATGGGTTCGTGCAGCCACAGAGGCTTGAGCGGTGGGAGGGGTTGGGACCAGCCTTCTGCTGCCCTGGGTGCTGGGGATCCCGGGGCTTTCCAGGTGCGCGGCCACCAAGGTACACGGTCCTCAGCTCCACCCGCGGGCGGCTCCCGCGTCCGAGGAGCTAAGAGATCTATTAATTTCTTCACGAATAAATCGATGCTCTTGTCAGGGAGGCGATCGATGTCAGCTCTGCCCTGCCTTACGCTATCCTGCCCCCGGGCCGCCGCTGGCTGGACGGGATCAGGGACTGAAGCTGAGACCTGGGGCGTTGCTGATTGGGGGCTGCAGATCGCACCCCCAGCCACCCAGCCCGGGCGGAGAGCTAGCTCCTTTGCGCGCGGGCTTCTCGCGCCACCCTGTGGCTTCTCTTGGAGGCGCGGTCTTGGCTCTCTGGACTCCCTTTGGCCGGATCAAGTGACCCTTCCCTTTCTCCGCCCGGTCTGTGTCTTCCTCCCCAGGTTCTGCGATTGATCTTTGGTAGTCCTTTTCCTTTTCTTCCTAGAGTTCGGAGAATGTTCTACCTAACTTACTCCAAGTGACATGCGCACTCCCCCAGGCACGCGCGCGGTGAGGATGGAGCGCTGAGGCTGGGGCTGGCTGGGATGACCTGGACAGCAACCTTTCCTCAATTCAGTCATCTTCCCTCCTCCCCAAATGTAAAAATGCAGCTGCTTTAAGCTGAGAGAAATAACGTATCAACTTCCCACCCCCGGCCTCAGCAGACACCTCCGAGTCGTTCTGCTGCGGCCCCTCTGCATCTCCCGGAGCTGGGGGGATCCTCGGGGAGAAGGCTGACGCTGGCGGCCCCCAACAAGAGAGGGGGCAGAGTTGGGGGCGTCAGAGGGGAGAGAAGGGGGTGGAGACCAGGGGCGGGGCGGAGGCGGGCGGGGGCGACTGGCTCCGCCCTTTCCTGGCGGCTGGGCCTTTAACACCGCCCAGCGCACATGTCGGGGGAGGCCTGGCAGCAGCCCCTGAGAGCGCACAGACGGCTGCCCCGCCGGAGCAAGGCGGGCGCCGCCGCGATGCTGCAAGGCGGACGGCGCGGGCAGCTTGGCTGGCACAGCTGGGCTGCGGGGCCGGGCAGCCTGCTGGCTTGGCTGATGTTGGCATCTGCGGGCGCCTCACCCTGCCCCGATGCCTGCTGCCCCCACGGCTCCTCGGGACTGCGATGCACACGGGATGGGGCCCTGGATAGCCTCCACCACCTGCCCGGCGCAGAGAACCTGACTGAGCTGTGAGTGTCCGGCGGGCGAGGGGGCGCGGGGACAGGCAGGAATTGCCATGCCCCGAGGGCTCGGACTCTCCGCTTGTTTGCTTGATCAGGCAGGGCGAGTACAGCGGAAGGCTGGCACGACGCAGCTTTCGGCGGTGCACTGGCATTCCTCCGCAGCCGCCGCTGCCCTAGCAAGCTTTAGGGTCACTACCTGGATGTCCCCTAGTGTTCAGGGCAGCTGGGCCGCCGGCTTCAGGGAGATCGAGGGGGGAATCTCCGTGGACCAGGTCTGAGAGAGCCTAGCCGTCTAGAAGCCGCTTTCTGGAGCTCATTCAGAGGCTCCTGCTCTGTCCCACAGAGAAAGGTGGTTACCAGCAGAGAAGTCCCCAGTTTCACACCCTTACTACCTTTTCCCTTTTCTAGGGGCAAGCCAGCCCCCACCCACTTCTTTGTTATGAGGAGGCAACCCCAGCTTTTATCCTGGAATTGGGGATTGAGCTGGCTGGCATTGGTGGGAGGTGGTAGGGAGCTGGGTGGTTGAGCTCTCCTCTTTCCATTTTTACCATTCCCTCCCCCAGAGCCCCTTGATTTGGATCTGGGAAATGGGACCCCCTCCTAGATTTTCTCTCCCCACTCCCATCTCCCTCTCCAACCTGGGGCGGGGAGTCAGGGCCCTTGCTGAGAGACCCTCCTCCCTTTGGTACACAAAGCTGGGAGGAATCGTCAGCATTCTGCAGGACTCTGACATTCTGCAGGAATTGGTTACAAAATACTGAAGTACTTTTTAGCAGCTGGTGAAACCTATGGGAGTATGCAGTGATGACTGGCCTGGAGGTACTCAGGCATCACATGGTGATGGCTGGAAAATACTTGAATATTACATATGGCTATCATGGCCAGCAAGACATCTAGAAGAGGGGAGGAACTGCTAGAAAATCCTCCTCCTGTGGCCTGGGGTTTACAGGGTGGACAAAGAACCCCGGCCCCGTGCAATGATGGGCTGGAAAGTATCAAGGTGAGGATCATCACTGTCTGGAAGTTACTTGAGCAGCTTGCAATAATTGGCACTGAGTTACTCGGGTATCTCATGGTAATCAACGGGAAGGTACTCAATATCTCTCTCTAATAGCTCCAGGGAGACCAGGAGTAGAGGAGATGGCCTTGTCTTGGTCTGGCCTTGTCTTGATCTGGGCCTACGTCTCTGCATGATGGGAGGGGGCATGAGAGACAGGCTGCCAGTCCTAGTCCAGTTCTCTCATCACCCTGGGCCTTCACACTGGGGTCCAGACTCCTGAGTGCTTGCCATCAGGGCTTGCATTTCCCAACTCCTTCCAAGTCCCAAGTGGGTCCAGCAGGGTAGGGATGGGAGTGGTAGGGGAAGTGGACAGGCCAGGACTGGGGACTAGGAGGCATGCAGGGTGGTAAGCTGAGATGTCCCCCTGGGTGGGGTTGCAGCCTGACACCCCCTCCTCACTGCCTGCACAGCCCCTCCCTCCTCCCTCACCCGCAGAGCTAACGAGGAGATAATGGACTCGAATAGACAGATTGATTATGAATCCAAACGAATGAGGCAGCTTTGAGCACGCTGGCCTGACAGCTCACACACACCCTGCCAGCCCACTGCATTCTCACTCCCTCCCTGGGTCCCTACAGTTTGAAACCTTCTGGGCAGGGGCTGGGGGATGGGTAGAATAGGGACCTGGCCTCCCTTGTAGTCAGTGGAGGTTACTTTCTAGGTCTCCACTAAGTCCACAGGGAAACTTAGGATCTGATCCTGGCTGTCCTGGTGGGGCCAAGGCTGGAAAGGGAGGAAAGGAGGAAGGGAGGGGTCACTTAGGCTGGTCCTGGTTCCTATAAGGTAGGGAAAGTTAGAGGGTAGAGGGGGAGAGTTCCGAGAACCGGCAGTGAGTCAGGGGCCCCTGGCATGTGTTTTGTGGGGTGGGGGGGGCACACTAACGTGTCACTGCAGGGCAGCTGAATTCTCAGGAACTCCCTGGTACGTCAGATCCAGCAGTCAGGCAGGGCCCAGGGCATCAGCCGTCCCCTAGACCTGAATGCCTACTCATTCTTCTTTCGTTCTTGTCTGTCTTGCTTTCTGTAGCTAGCTATCTGTCCTTATCTATCTGTCTCGCTGTCTCCCTTCCCTTATCTGTCTTCCTTCTTACTTGTCACTATCTCTCTGACAGTCTCTTCCTGTCAGTTTCTTTTTCAGTGTCTCTGTTTCACTCTCTCTTTGTTTTTCTGCCCTTCTGCCCCCACCCTCCTCATTGAACCTTTCCATCTTTCTGCCTCTCTCTCTCTCTGTCTTGCTGTCTCTCTCTCGCTGTGTAAGTCAGCCAGTCTGTGCCTCTTCTCCCCTCCCCAACACTCTGACTGCATCCTCTCATTGCTCCTCTCCTCTTTCCTGGGTCCCTCCTTGGGGTCCCTGACTGATAGCCTCTAAGCCTCTTGCTTGATCTGCTGAAAAGGTGGTAGGGGAGGTTTCAGTGGAGTAAGGGTTGCTGCTTGGGTGTGGAGAGGGGCCAGAGGCTATGGGGGTGCAGAGATGTTTGTATGTGTATATGTGTGTGTGTGTTTGTGGAGTGCAGGTGAGCCCGGGCAGTGGCCCTTGGGCGGGCACGTTTGGGAACATGCATTTGCATGAGCACAGGCTTTGTCTGTGCTGGGTGGGGTAGCGGCAGGGATGAGCCTTGACTCTTTGTGGTAGCAAGTGTTTCAGTATAACCTCCCATTGGTGAGCGTGTGCCAGGCACGCCTGATATAAAAGCAGAACAACAATGTGAGAATAGACTTGTGTGTGTGCACGTGAGAGATGGATGTGAGCTGTGTTTCTGTGTGTCCATGTGTGAGCCTCTTCCTGCAGGCACATGTGCATGTGCATGGCGTCATCTGTGCAGATGCTTATGCCTCTGCGTGTGTGCATGTGCATACCTGGGTGTGTGCATGTGTGCAAGAGGTATGTGAGAGTGTGCATATGTGTGAGTGTCTGGGAATCCATACGTGTGTGCGCTTGTGTGTTCGTGCTCACACATGTGCATGTGCATATGTATGCATTCGTGTGTGCATGCCATGTAACTGTGTATGCAGGTCTGAGCAGGTGCATATGCGTGTGCCTGTGATGTGCATGTGGCATGTGCCTGTGTCTTGTGAGGGAGCAGGTGGGTTGGCATGGGAACTCAAGTGTGGGCCTGAGCCCTGTGACTCCCATCCCCTCTCCCCACAGCTACATCGAGAACCAGCAGCATCTGCAGCATCTGGAGCTCCGTGACCTGAGGGGCCTGGGGGAGCTGAGAAACCTGTGAGGAAAACGGGGACTGTGGGTGTGGAGCTCAGCATGGGCCTGGGGGAGACCAGAAGGTCAGGGAGGGCTCAAGAGTCCGAGTGCCTGGGAGGACCTGAGAGGCTGAGGACTGAGGAACTGGGAGAGGTCAGGAAGCTCAGGGCTTTGAGGGGTCTAGGGTAGTTGAGGAAACAATGAGGGGCCTGAGGAGGGGTAGGAGTTCAGCACAGGGGACTGGGAGGCTGGGATGGGCAGGGAGGGCCAGGGGCCCAGAGTAGCTGAGACCTGGGGACTGATCCTCCTGCACCCCTCCCCAGCACCATCGTGAAGAGTGGTCTCCGTTTGGTGGCGCCAGATGCCTTCCATTTCACTCCTCGGCTCAGTCACCTGTGAGTGTGGCCAGTGCTGGGCAGTGGGGATTGGGGAGGACACCCAGACTCGGGCTGCTAATGGGCTTGGCTCTCCCCGGGGAATGATTGCGAGGGGCCCAAGCCTGGTCAGGGAAGTCACCTCACCCGTTCTCCTGGGGCTTCCTCCCATCTCCCTCAGGGATGGCATGCTCTTGCTCCCGCCAGCTAGAGGTCCTCCTTGCCATCTCACTTCCATGGTCCATGCTGCAAGGATACGTCTCATACATGCCTGCCCTATCTTTCTTCCCAGGGCTCAGATACACACCAGTGCAAAGGGAGCAAGCATCAGGAGCAGGACTCCTGTGTTCTGGCTTGGACTCCATTTCCCAGGGACGCATTGACTTGGCTCCTAGGACATCCTGGGAGCTGGGGTGTTAGGTCTGCCACTTGTCACCCTCCTCATTCTTGGGAGTCATAGCTATCCCTCCTGTAGAGCAGCGGACCCCAACTTTTTTGGCACCAGAGACTGGTTTCATGGAAGACAATTTTACCACAGATGGTGCGGGAGGGGAGGATGATTTCAGGATGAAGCTGTTCCACCTCAGATTATGAGGCATTAGTTAGATTCTCAAAAGGAGCGCACAACCTAGATCCTTCGCATGCGCAGTAGTTCACAGAATCTAATGCCGCTGTTGATGTGACAGGAGGCGGAGCTCAGGCGGTAATGCTCACTCACCGCTGCTCACCTCACGCTATGCGGCCTGGTTCCTAACAGACCACATATTTACCCTGTTTATAGCCCCTCTTCCTTGCTGTCCCTCTCTTTTTCTTTATTTTTTAAGAGTCAGGATCTCCCTCTGTTGCTCAGGCTGGAGAACAGTGGCACTATTTACCCTTCTGTGGCCTGAGAATTGAGGACCCCTGCTGTAGGATAGAGAGGGTCATGGGATGGGCAGGAGAGACCATCAGAGTCCCCTGCAGCCCCTCCAGCTGGCCTTCTGAGGGCGGGAGTTCAGCTCCCCTGTCCCCCAACACGAGCAGGCGGAGAGATGGGAAGGATGGTGGGGGCTGATATTCATGGAGTTATGCGGGGTCCTCTACACTCTGCTGTGTCCAGCAATTTAACAAAGCAAAATAAAGTGATGTCATATCACCATCTATGCACCGGGGCTTCAGTTAAAAACGTGTTCAATGACACTTCACGATACTTATGTCAGTGAATCTTCACAGTCAACCTGGTGAGAGAGAGAGTGTTCTTGCCCCCATTTCATAGATGAGAATTCTGGGAATCAGAGAGGTTGAGTTTCTGGACTGAGGTCACACAGCTGTAAGTGGCAGGATAGAACTTACACCCACTCTATCTGGCTCTAGAGTGGGTTGTGTCTTTGGTCCCTACGTGTTGGTACCTCTCCAACCCAGCCACCACAAATTCTAGGTTGACTAGGAAAAGAGAGGGGTCAGGATAGGCCCCTCAGAGGCAGAGGGTCCCAGCAGCAGCAGCCTGGCAAAGGGCACAGGGCACTGGGGTTCCTACATCATTTTCCTGTGTGGCCAGGCCCCTGCTGGGCTCACTTTTTCCATCCCTACAACGAGGGGGCTGGGGGTGTGGGTCCTTTCCTGCCTGACCTTTTAGTCCCCAAGGAGGGCCTGGAAGGAGGAGGTGGAGGGGACCTGAGGAAGTGCGTTGAGTTCCTTGTGGTCAGGTAGGGTCAAGGGAGTGTGGCAACCTCAATCCTCCCCCTCTTCCTCTGGCCCTGTCCTGGGCTCTGTGGGGAGGGGAGCACAGATGGAGCCCTTCCCCCAGCTGTGGTCTCAGCACTTTGCCAGCTGGGGCCAAAGCAGTGGGGGAGGGAAGAGCGGCTGTTCCCTCAGATCCCCCTCCCTGGGGTCTGGAGAGGGGGCTAAGTAGGGTTAACCCTTGTTGTCCCAGGGAAAGGAGTGGGACTCAAAAAGCTCTCCACCACGCCCCCCCCCCCTCCCCGCCCCATCCATCCACACACACTGCCTTCCAGGGCTTGTTCTGGCTGCCTAGACTGGGGAGGGGGAGCCAGATGTCAACTTCTTTCTCGGCTCCTCCCCTCCCTCACCCTGGGTCAGAGTGAGGTCGGGTCATTCAAGGGGTCTGTCTTGCTGTGTCTCCACGCCCGTAGGAACCTCTCCTTCAATGCTCTGGAGTCTCTCTCCTGGAAAACTGTGCAGGGCCTCTCCTTACAGGAACTGTGAGTGGGGGCACTTCCAGGGACAAGAGCACCAAGTGTGTGTGTGCCTACGTGCAGTTGGGTCTGTGGGATGGCATTGGGTCACTGTGTCTGTGTGGCACTGCTGGGGGGTCTCTTTGGGGACTATGTGCATGTCAGTGAAACCCCCATCAAAGCAGGGGCTGCAGGACCACCCGTAAAGGGGGCTACTGCCCGGGGGAGCTGGCCTGGATGACTGTGTGTGTGCTGGGCCTGGCTGAGCAGATCATAGGCCCACTGTGTGTCCACGGCACATCTGACAACATTCCCAGGGCACCCTGCACAGGGGTGAGTGGGGCAGCAGGGGTCCATGTGTACCTGGTGGGCAGTTAAGGCCTCTGGGTCACTCTGGGAGGCTGTGCCCTTCCCTCCTTGTCACCATGCTGAGAGCCCTTGCCTGGTTTCTCATCCTGGGGAGCCTGGGGTGAGGGAGCCCCATGCATCCCTCAGCTATCAGCTGTCTTGTCTTCCACTTTCTGCGTTCAATTTCTTTCATTTTTACATTATTTTTTCTTTTTGTGGAGTTGGGGTTTTGCCATGTTGCCCAGGCTGATCTTGAACTCCTGGGCTCAAGCTGTCTTCTGCCTCAGCCTCCCAAAGTGCCGGGATAACAGGTGTGACTCACTATGCCTGGCCTATATCTTTTCTCTCTTTCTTTCTCTCTCTCTTTCTTTCTTTCTTTCTTTCTTTTTCTTTCTTTCTTTCTTCTTTCTTTCTTTCTTTCTTTCTTCTTTCTGTCTCTCTCTCTTTCTCCCTCCCCCCTCCCTCTCTCTCTCCCCCCCTCCCTCCCTCCCTCCCTCTCTTTCTTTCTTTCCTTTCTTTTTCTGAGAAGGAGTCTTGCTTTGTCATCCAGGCTGGAGTGCAGTGGCGCAATCTCAGCTCACTGCAAGCTCCGCCTCCTGGGTTCACACCATTCTCTTGCCTCAGCCTCCTGAGTAGCTGGGACTACAGGTGCCTGCTGCCACGTGGTCCTGGCTAATTTTTTGTATTTTTAGTAGAGACGGTATTTCACCGTGTTAGCCAGGATGGTGTTGATCTCCTGACCTCATGATCCGCCTGTCTTGGCCTCCCAACGGCCTATTTCTTTGAATAACATCCTGTTACTGGAGTCAGACGGAAAGACCTCTGTAGACCGTCCTCCTTGCTGCCTAACTGCTCTCTCATCCCTGTGATCCCTCAGGCCCCTTCCTTGACTCACTTGGTGTCCCCCATGCCCACCAGGGTCCTGTCGGGGAACCCTCTGCACTGTTCCTGTGCCCTGCGCTGGCTACAGCGCTGGGAGGAGGAGGGACTGGGCGGAGTGCATGAACAGAAGCTGCAGTGTCATGGGCAAGGGCCCCTGGCCCATATGCCCAATGCCAGCTGTGGTAGGTGCTGGGTGAGGGAGATGGTGTAAGGGGGCTGGGAAAGAGACCTACCTGCCTGGGGGAGAGGGCACTGAGCAAGCACTGAAAAGGCCTGGGGAATGGGCATTGGCAAAGGCTGGGGGATACTGCCTGGAGTGACATTGCTTGGGCTCCAGGTCACTGAGGAGGGTGGGGGAAGGAGCAGCCCTGCAGTAGAATTCTGAGGCCACTCCCAGCTCTAACACCCCTTGGCCCTCGGGCATCCTGGGTGGCCAGGTGTGCCTATGCTGAAGGTCCAGGTGCCCAACGCCTCCGTGGATGTGGGGGACGATGTGCTGCTGTGGTGCCAGGTGGAGGGGCGGGGCCTGGAGCAGGCCGGCTGGATCCTCACGGAGCTGGAGCAGTCAGCCACAGTGATGGTGAGAAGCCCTTCGCCCGCAGCCCCCAAGAGGTCCAGGCAGAGCACAGGGGACAAAGATGGGGAAAGAGAGACACACTGTGGAGGAAAGAGACAACAAGTAAAGAGCACACTGAGGCTGAGGGATGGACAGAGATGGTTTAGACCCACAGGGGTCAAGCCTATGCTGTAGGGCAGTCCAGGGCATGCACACCCTCGGGGTGGGCACTGACCCAGCAGGGACCCCAGGCTACACTTGAAGCCCCAGGACTTAGGACCCCTTTCTGGGAACATGGTGTTGGCTGCAAGGGAGAGGGTCACAGAAATCTTACATATTGGAGCTGAGAGGAACCCAACAGACTATCTCTCCCGTACATCCATTTTCTTTTTCTTTCTTTCTTTTTTTTTTTTGAGATGGAGTCTTGCTCTGTTGCCCAAGCTGGAGCGCAGCGCAGTGGCGCGACCTTGACTTACTGCAACCTCCGCCTCTCGGGTTCAAGTGATTCTGCGATTCTCCTGCCTCAGCCTCCCGAGTAGCTGGGAGTACAGGCACGCACTACCACGCCCAGCTAATTTTTGCATTTTTAGTAGAGACGGAGTTTCACTACGTTGGCCACACTGGTCTCCAACTCCTGAACTCGTGATCCACCTGCCTCTGCCTCCTAAATTGCTGGGATTACAGGCGTGAGCCACTGTGCTTGGCTGATCACTTTTCTATATAATGAAACTGGGACCCAGGGAGGAGGCATAATATCAGTTGTACTGCATCTGGGATGAGTTCTTGGGGGCCTCGTGGTCTTTTTTTTCTGGAGATTCTGGAAGGAGCATCCTCTTGGGCATGTGACGAACGCATTAGTAAGGGAGGCATAGGTCTGGCTCCAGCTCTCTCACTAATTAATTCTGGGAGTGACTTTCAGAAAAATCCCTTAATCTGCCTGTACTTTGGTTTTCTTATCTGTAAGCTGAGAAGGTGGACATGATGGCCTTCTGATGTCCTGCCTGCCCCTGGGCGTTCTCTGGCCTCTATCTCTGTTATCCAGACATGTCTTTGGACACCTTCCCAGGCCTTACTCTTTGTCCTTAGGCTGGCGATGGGCAGATGAGAGTAGCGACAGGGAACTCAGTTGGCCTTGCTGATGAGGTCGACAGCAGCTGACAATGGGCTGTGCCCACCCAAAAAGCTGGCTCCACCTGGGCAGGAGGAGTGGATATGAAGGGACCAGGAATGTGTGCCTAGAGGGCTGGGAGTGTGGTGTTTAGTTGGGGAGCCTTCACTTTGGTGGGAGAGTCAACCCCAGAATTGTTGGAGGCCCCTGGAACCATGTTGAGGGAGGAGCCACTGGGCGCTGAGCAGGAGACTTCAGACATGGTGGAGGGACCACTAGCCACTGAGCGGATCCTCTCCCTCCAGACAGCAAAGCTGCCTAGAGTGAGTAAAAGAAAGGGGACCAGGCAGAGGCCATGCCCCTGCATGGAGAGACCTTAGATCAACTCTCTGTTTGGGGCGATTCCAGGATTTGCTTTCTCTTTGGGAGTCTTACATGTTTGCTACCATTTGTGTTTTCTAGAAACTATCTATACAAAAGTCACTCCCTACTGGGCACAGTGGCCCATACCTGTAATCCCAGCACTTTGGGAGGCCAAGGAGGGAGAATCACTTGAGACCAGGAGTTTGAGACCAGGCTGGGCAACAAAGCAAGACCCTATCTCTTAAAAAAAATTGCACCCTAACTGGGTTAAATGGAGGGGAAGAGAGGCTGCTCTCCCTCAGTTAGGAGGATAAGGGTGGCAGAGCATCTCAAGAGGAAGAGTTATTGGCCTCACAGTAAGTGGAGGGGATGGGACAGCCAAGGGAAGCAGAGGGCAAGGCAGGGCTTCCCCTCAAGGTGGCTGGAACTCAAAGCTTGCACAAAAGGCTGGAAACTCTACTGGAGCCTTTGAACTTACGTATTCCATTGGAAGCCTGGGGAAACCATACCTCCTCTGGCATGTGGTCAGAGGATTCCACATTTATGAAGTTTTCAGATAAATGAGATTTATCCACCGCTTCATTATTTCATCATTTTGTGAAAATCACTTTCTAAAATGTCAGAAGATAATTTGTCCACCTCTTCAGCTTACAAAACAAACAAACAAACAAAAAAAAACCCATGGTTCAGCAAGACGAAGAATTGTCGTAAGATCATGTAACTTACACATGACAAATCCAGTTTCTTAGGAAGAGAAACTCAATCTGATTCAATCCTGACGACGATTCAGAATCAAGTCACTTTGCCTGTCTAACCTCGCCCATGGTCCTCATCTGCTGCAGAAGGCGACGCTGCTGCTGTTGTTTCTAACTGCGTGACATCCTTTAGCTGCTCAGATGGCTGGTCTTAGTTTCAGTTTGGGATATTTTGTGCCTATTTTGAGGTTATTGGTTATATTTTAAATTTTTTACATAATTAAATATGTGATCCAGGCGGGGCACAGTGGCTCATGCCTGTAATCCCAGCACTTTCGGAGGCTGGGGTGGGAGGATCACTTGAGGCCCTGTTCAAGACCAGCCTGGGCAGAACAGTAAGACCCCGTCGCTACAAAAATAAAACATAAAATTAAAAAAAAAGTGATCCAAGAGATAGTCAATGAACAAACCTAAGGAGGAAGGACATTCTCTGCTACATTCTCTCCCATCCCTCTCTCCCTCCTCTTCCCTCCCAGCCCTCCTCTCCTATCCATCTGGAGTCAGAGGGGCTTTCCAAAGACATCAGCCCCAGCCCCGAGCTGGCTAAAGCTCCTTCTGATTTCCACCTCTCTTTCCTGATCTAGAAATCTGGGGCTCTGCCGTCCCTGGGGCTGACCCTGGCCAATGTCACCAGTGATCTCAACAGGAAGAACGTGACGTGCTGGGCAGAGAATGATGTAGGCCGGGCAGAGGTCTCTGTTCAGGTCAACGTCTCCTGTGAGTCTCAGTGGCAGCCCCTGCACCCAGCCCCTACTCATCTCTTCTTCCCTCAAAAGAGGATGTAGGGTGGGGGCTGGAGGAAAGGGTGGGATGTGTGTCTCCACAGCTGCTCCCTCCCAGCTGTTTCCAGATTCCCATGAAAACCTGATCCTTTGGGGGAAGTCCTGGGGCTCGTCAAGGCCAGAGGGACGGAGATGGATTTCTTTCTGGCCCCCTGCCCAAGCCTTGCTACCTGAGGCCCTCAACACCAGATGCCCGGCTGTTCCCACTGCTCCGAAGTATTTTTTCATGCCCGTCCCTCATCGGGTCCTTCTTCCCGCATCCTAGTTTCAAAAGAGGAAATTCTCCTCCTGAGTTCCTCTTTAGGCTCGCTGCCTAATTTCTCTAGGTCAGCCAACAAATTACCTTAAACCTTCTACTTTACATCAGTTTTCTTCTTTTATTGTGAAATGTACATAGAAATGTGCAAACAATATATATACTTTAAACAATAACTACTCTTACCAGCACCATGGAAGACCTCCCCGCTGCCACCCAACACCTCTCCCTATTCCCAATCCCATTCCACTCTCCCATCTCATGTTGACTTTTGTCAGGACAACCATTTCCTTGCTTTTAAAAATAATTTTTCTCGAATATGCTTTCCTATCAGTATCGTTTAGTTTTGCCTGTTCTTGTACATTATATAAACGGAATCATACTGCATGTATTATTTTGTATCTGATTTCTTTCACTCAACATTATATTTATAAGATTCATTCATGCTAATGGGAGTCGCTGTATGTAGCTCATGCAGTTCATTGCTAAATAGTATTCCTGTGTATGAATGCTATATTGTATATATGTATGTATTTATTTATGCATACATACACTTTTTTTCTATCATTGAGGGGCTTTTGCTGTTACCAGATTGGGTCTATTTCAAACCCATATCTTTTTTCAAAAAGTGTGTGTCTGTGTGTATGTCTGTGTGTGTGTATGTTTGAAGAGATGGGGTCTCAGCCTGTTGCCCAGGCTGGAATGCTTTGGGATCATAACTCACCACAGCCTTGAACTCCTGGCCTGAAGCGATCCTTCCACCTCAGCCCCCTGAGTAGCTGGGATTACAGGAGCAAGTCACTGTGCCTGGCTTTTCCCCCAAATTTAACTGTGTATGCTTTTAGCTTGTTTGATTGTTAGGTCCCCTGACCCCTCCTCTTCAGCTTGGTTACACTGACTTTTTCTAGATTCCTTACACCAAAGACTCCATGTTTAATTGTCATAAGCTGGTACCCCACTTCTGTGGGGCTGTGACTTATTTATGACCCACCACTTACGTTCTTTAAGCCTCTGCATTTCATATGCCTGCTGCCTGATTTATTTGACATGTATTATCAACTTTCTTCAAAACGTCTCTCCTTGGTGAATTTCCTAGGGCCTGCTGACCTGTTTTTCCCAGGCCGGCCCTTTGATTTCGGATTCTACTTGCTTTGCCCATGGACTTGTCAGGTGTGTGCTGGGCTTCCTCCAGCTGCGCCCTGACCTCCTGCTGTTGCTCTTTCTGGCCCACAGTCCCGGCCAGTGTGCAGCTGCACACGGCGGTGGAAATGCACCACTGGTGCATCCCCTTCTCTGTGGATGGGCAGCCGGCACCGTCTCTGCGCTGGCTCTTCAATGGCTCCGTGCTCAATGAGACCAGCTTCATCTTCACCGAGTTCCTGGAGCCGGCGGCCAATGAGACTGTGCGGCACGGGTGTCTGCGCCTCAACCAGCCCACCCACGTCAACAACGGCAACTACACACTGCTGGCTGCCAACCCCTTCGGCCAGGCCTCCGCCTCCATCATGGCTGCCTTCATGGACAACCCTTTCGAGTTCAACCCCGAGGACCCCATCCCTGGTGTGAGGGCTATCCTGAACCCTGCTCCCACTTCTGGGTTCCACCTGGGTTAGAGCCAACTTCCTGCTATAGCCATTACCCCAGAAATTGGAGTGCCTGGTTCGGGACAGAAAGGAGTCTGGAGTCCTGGTGTCCAGCTGTTCTGGCCTCCTTACCCTCTCCCCAAGCCAGGACTCCTGAACTCCTGAGCTAGTCCACCCTTGTAGGCTGGCTGAGGAGACAGCCATGCAGCAGGGCATCATGGCCCAGCTGGAAAAGGGTCACATGCATTTTCTCCCTTGAGGCCCAGCAGCCCACCTCCATCCCCCGTCACCCCATGAAGGAATGAGTCCCAGAATAGGTAGGGGACTCACTGTTTTCCTTCTCCCTCTGACTGCTTTCTCTCCTCCCTCCTGCTGCAGTCTCCTTCTCGCCAGTGGGTGAGTAGCCCAAGGTGGAGGGCAGGTTCTGCCTGGTCTCTGGAGCCGAGGCTAGGGCAAAGGGTACAGCTGACCTGATCCCTGAAAGGCCAGCTGGGGCCAGGGTTGGGGGGTTACTGGAGGTGACTGTGTGCACCAAGGCTCACCCTTCCTGCCTTGTGTCCCCACAGATACTAACAGCACATCTGGGGACCCGGTGGAGAAGAAGGATGAAACACCTTTTGGGGTGAGATAGGAAGTAGAAGCTTGTGCAGACTTTGGGACCGGAAGGCTAGGTACAGGCTCATCTGCACGTCATTTCTGGTCAGAGCAGGGAGGTCACTACCATCTGGCCTGAATTCTGACTGCCACCCTCACAGCCACTGCAGGGGTCCCCAGGGGAGGATGAGGCAGGTCTGGAGGCCTGGTTCTGGGCTCCCATGCAGGATGAAAAAATGGCTTGCTACGGGCGGCTCTGAGAGTGCAGAAGCAGCCCCTGGATCTAACCACCCCTGCCTCCCACCAGGTCTCGGTGGCTGTGGGCCTGGCCGTCTTTGCCTGCCTCTTCCTTTCTATGCTGCTCCTTGTGCTCAACAAATGCGGAAGGAGAAACAAGTTTGGGATCAACCGTGAGTCGAGGCTGCAGAGGGCTGTCTGTCTGTCTGTTCTCCTGGCTTTGTTTCCTACTGGCTCTTCTTCACTCTGTCTCTGTCTGGGGGGCTGTGCACATGGGAGTTCCCGGGCGTGTGAGTGTGTTTGGGGTATAAATGAAGGCCTGGTTGTGAGGCTTGTGTGAGTGTGTGTCGGGCTGGTGTTGAGGTAGTTTCAGAGGCGGCAGCTGCTAATTGGTGGCTGGATTGTAGTCAAGCACTAAGTGGGTCTGGGAGGTCTGGGCTCTGTGGGGCGGGGGAGTTCTTTGGTGCCCATGGGGCCACGGATGGGACAGGAGCCAGCACAGGGAGAGGCGGTGGTGCCCTCTTCCCCCTGCCTGCTGTCTCGCTCCTAGCTCCTCAGTCTCTCCTCTGCAAGTTACAAGGTGGGGATAACCAGGCATCCTGCAGGCAAGGGTGGGCAGGGCCAAGATGTGGGCAAACTTCTCCATGTGGCTGTGTCTCCTCCCTAGGCCCGGCTGTCCTGGCTCCAGAGGACGGGCTGGCCATGTCCCTGCATTTCATGACATTGGGTGGCAGCTCCCTGTCCCCCACCGAGGGCAAAGGCTCTGGGCTCCAAGGCCACATCATCGAGAACCCGCAATACTTCAGTGATGCCTGTGAGGGGCTATGCTGGGTCAAGGGCAGGGGCGAGTGTGTGTGTGTGTGTGTGTGTGTGTAGAAGCCCCTAGGCCATCGCCCTTACCGACCGAGGCCTGAACGATCCCTCCCTTTCTCCCACCCCTCCCCAGCCCTATTCCAGCCATAAGCCCTGTCATATTATTCTCAGGCTGAGTCCAGCCCCGCTCTTAGCTGCAGCCCCTCTCCGGAGTCACAGCTAGCTCACACCTTGTCCTGTCTGGGCAGATGCAGCCCCATACTATGACCTGGGGCTTGGTGAAGGGGCACAGGTTGAATTTCAGCCCCCATGCAGCCCCTTGTCTGGGCAGCCTTGTGCAACACACAGCCCTGCCAAAACAGTCCTCCCCTACAACCCCAGCCCTCCCAAGATTGGGGTTCCCGTCTGACTCTGCAAGCCCCCTCAGGTGTTCACCACATCAAGCGCCGGGACATCGTGCTCAAGTGGGAGCTGGGGGAGGGCGCCTTTGGGAAGGTCTTCCTTGCTGAGTGCCACAACCTTCTGCCTGAGCAGGACAAGATGCTGGTGGCTGTCAAGGTGAGACCCTGCCCAGGGGGCACTGCTGGACTGGGTCCCACCCCCAGGAGCTCCATCACATCAGGACAGATTGGGGGAAGATGCAGAGGGCTGAGATGGCTGGAGGCTGGGGTGAGCGGGCTGCCCTGGATGAACAGCAGTGAGAGCTGGGCCCCCACTCAGTCCTGTCCCTGCCCCTTCCATCCAGGCACTGAAGGAGGTGTCGGAGAGTGCTCGGCAGGACTTCCAGCGCGAGGCCGAGCTGCTCACCATGCTGCAGCACCAGCACATTGTGCGCTTCTTCGGCGTCTGCACCGAGGGCCGCCCCCTGCTCATGGTCTTTGAGTATATGCGGCATGGGGACCTCAACCGCTTCCTCCGGTACCAGCACCTGGCCTCAGCGCTGGCCCCTGCCTCTGGGCCCCGTCATCCCTTCCCTATAGACATCCCTGCTTGTCTTTCGAACCAAGGGGAGACACCGAGAAAGATCAGGAAGGCACATTCCCGTCCCCAAGGAGCTCTGAGATGGTAGAGGAGACAGACGTGTGAATGTGGGGGCGACTCTTGCAAAGGACAAGTGTCAGTAGTCAGGGAGGTTGTGATGACAAAGGCCATGAGCTAAAATGTTGGGGTGGGTGGGCTTTGCAGAGGATGTATGTGCATTTGTGTGTGGCACACAAAGGCCAGGCCTCTAAGGGTGGCAGTTTAGATAACGACACTAACAACAGTAATGAACATTTATCAGATACCTTCTATGTTCCTGTTCCAGGTGCTATGCTATATACTTTATAATTTATTGTTAATATATTTTAATGTATTTATTAGCGTTATTGTTTTAGAGATGGGGTCTTGCTCTGTTGTCTAGGCTGGAGTGCGGCTGTGGTGTAATAATAGCTCACTGCAGCCTCAAACTCCTGGGCTCAAGCAGTTGTCCCACCTTGGCCTCCCCGGTAGCTGGGACTACAGGTGCACACCACTGCACCTGACTCTATGATTCGTTCTTATTATGATTCTATGTGCTGGGACATATATATCTTGTACAGTAATATAAATATGTATTTATTCTTTATGGCCTCCAAGCATATATTGCAATCTATACTTGAAGCAAGTTACAAAAAATTCCTTTATTTGACTTCGGACAGAACAACTCTGATATGTTTATCTATTTGTGCCAATTTTAATAACTTCGAGAAATGTGCCTGTTTCACAGATAAGGCTTAGAGAGGTTCAGTGACTTGCCCAAGGGTACGCAGGTAGTGAATGGCCCAGGGGTGATGTGACCCCAGGCAGAGCCCCTGCTCTCAACCCCTGATGTGATGGGCACATGTTCCCTCGGTCTAGTCCCTTGATCATCTTCTGATGAGATCGTCCCTGGGAGGATGGGGCAGTGTTTGCAAGGCAGGGAGAAGACCAGGGTTTGGAATCAGCTGCCATTTACGAGCTGAGCCTTCTTTGCCAAGTAGCTTTCCTCTCTGACCTCACTTTCCTCACCAGTAAGAGGGACAGTGGAGGGCTGTGGTTCTGGATGAGCAAGCGCTGTGTGGTTGTCCAGCTGATGGTCATGATCTGGTCCCCAAACATCCCCTTGGGAGTGATGGGTCATTTATGCAGTCAGGTGGCAGGACTCAGCTAGGAGAGACCCCTGAGTCTTGGGCTTATCGTGTGGACCAGGAGGGAGCCCATGCAGGGTGTGGAGCAGGAGGCGAGGCCAGACCCAAGGTTAAGTGTGGAGGAGGATCGGCATAGAGGAGCCCGAGAAGGCCAGGGAGGAGCCTATCTCTTTGCTCCCAGATATGGCATAGGCTCAGTGCTGGTCTTGAGGACACAGGCTAGGGAGATACCACCATCTGGGGCCCAGGCTGTGGGAGACGAGGCTCTAACTGCTGGATGGAACACTGGGGGTATCAATGGAGGGAATCATTAATGCTCAGAGATGAGTCTGGAAGACTTCCCCTAGGAGGGACCATCTGTTCCTTCTCCCCTCCAGGCCTTTGTACTTCCAGTTCCCTCTGCCTGTGGTACTGGGCCTCCCTCCCTCCATAGACAGACACACAGACTCTACCCGTCCCTGCCTCAGCCCCCTTCGAATGGCTTCAGGAGCTGAGTCTCAGTTTAGGTGTCCCTTCCTCTAGGAAGCCTTCCCTGGCTTTTTCCATTCCCACCCGTGCCTGCCAGGTGCCCCTCACACTACACTGCCATGACCTGCTTATCTGCATCATACTCTGCGCTGTAGCCCCGGTGCTTGGCACGTTGGAAATGTTTAACAAATGCCTCAACTAAACGAATGAGGAGAAGATTGGCTAGTAGGAAAGGGCATTCTTGGCAAAGTGATCGGTTCACGCAAAGGTTCAGGAGAAGGAACATTGGGGAATACAGATGAGTGACTAAGACTGACCCGAGTGTTCGCTGTGGGGAGAAGGCAGGCATCCTGGACACCTTCAAAAGGAAGGAAGATCCTGTAGGAATGGCTGGTCACTGAGGGCAAAGGGGAGAGAGACAGGACAATGAAGGACTCCCTGGTTTCAGAGTCTGCCTGGGTGGGGAGGGTCCCTTCCCTGAGGCAGGGTCAGGCTCAGGGAAAGACACTGAGCTACAGTTGGCAAGGGCTGAGTCTGACGTGCCTATGGCAAGGGATGTAGGGGCCAGTGGGCATCTGGAATTCAAGGAGCTGCCAGAGGGGAAGGCATGGATGTGGGAACCGTGAGCTGTCTCTGGTGGAAGCTCTGGAGGTGGGCACGCCTGTTCTGCTCCTCCATCCTGCCCCTCTGGACAGCTGCCTCTACTGTTCTCTCAATCCTCCACTACTAGGCCCCTAGTCTCCTCTCCCATCACACCCGGCTGCTGGGGATCGCCTTCCTCAGCAGCCGCTCCTGGGGGTTCTGTCCTCCCAGCCTACCCCACTCCTTTTCTTGTTCACAGATCCCATGGGCCTGATGCCAAGCTGCTGGTTGGTGGGGAGGATGTGGCTCCAGGCCCCCTGGGTCTGGGGCAGCTGCTGGCCGTGGCTAGCCAGGTCGCTGCGGGGATGGTGTACCTGGCAGGTCTGCATTTTGTGCACCGGGACCTGGCCACACGCAACTGTCTGGTGGGCCAAGGACTGGTGGTCAAGATTGGTGATTTCGGCATGAGCAGGGATATCTACAGCACCGACTATTACCGTGTAAGGGTCCTTTGTCCCCAACGCCTTCCCCTGACTCCAAATTGTAGACTCCCTGGATCCCAAGACCACTGAGAGCCTGCCCTTGCTAGGATGCCTGCACGGGTCTGAGATTGACTGGCTCTAGTTTTCAGCCTACCTCCTCGGCCCCCAGTGGTGGGGATTCTGTCTCCTTTGCTATCCTGGTCGGAAACAGCACCCTTCGGTTTTTGCCTCTTAGCACTGAGAGGCACATCTGTTTGTTTATTTATTTAATTTTTTTTTTTTTTGAGACGGAGTCTCACTCTGTCGCCGGGCTGGAGTGCAGTGGCACAATCTCGGCTCACTGCAATCTCCGACTCCCTGGTTCAATCGATTCTCCTGCCTCAGCCTCCCGACTAGCTGGGATTACAGGCGCACACCATCACGCCCAACTAATTTTTGTATTTTTAGTAGAGATGGGGTTTCACCATGTTGGCCAGGATGGTCTCAATCTCCTGACTTCGGCCTCCCAAAGTGCTGGGATTACAGGCGTGAGCCACCGCGCCTGGCATATTTATTTTTAATAATGGGGCAGGGGTGAGCTGTGCCTTGACGGGCAGTCCCAGGCGCCCCTGGAGTTGACGCAGCGCCCGCCCACGGCAGGTGGGAGGCCGCACCATGCTGCCCATCCGCTGGATGCCGCCTGAGAGCATCCTCTACCGCAAGTTCACCACCGAGAGTGACGTGTGGAGCTTCGGCGTGGTGCTCTGGGAGATCTTCACCTACGGCAAACAGCCCTGGTACCAGCTCTCCAACACTGAGGTCAGCCCCGGCCCATGGTCGCCCTTTGCTGGCTTCCCCCTCCCATGCCCCTTCAGGTCCCTTTTTCAGGGAACTCGGTTCCCCTTCTGCCCCTCCGCCACAGCCTGTTGGGGGTCCCTTTCCAGCGCCATGCCGACACTGTGTCCCCTCCACCCCGGCTCTGTTCTTCTCTTCATCCTCTATTCTTGCCTTCACCTACTGTCCTAAGCCCAGGCCCAGTTGGCCCCTGGGGGAACTTCAAAGTGCTTTGTACATGGAGCCCAGACCCCCATCTCTAGCTGCATTTTGTAGACCTAAGCAGGTATTATCAGAGTGGAAGGGACCAGCACGGGAAGAGGAGCCCAGCACAAGAAGGCCCAACGCTGCAGCAGGACGGCTGGAGGTCAGACTGTCAGAAGGACAGTCCTACCCCCTCCTCCTGCCCTCCTAGCTAGTCACAGCCAGAGCAGGCCCCAGGTGTTCTGTCTCCCAGAGCAGCTGCCCCCACCCCCTCCTTGGCTCGCAGCTGTCAGTTTCCATTTCTCCTCCTAATGCAGTCTGCTCCCTGGAGGCTGGTGGGGTGGGGGAGAGGGTTATAGATTTTAATTTTCTCAAGCACTGAGAGAAGAAATGGAATTAGTGCCGCCCATAACCCAAGTCCTCTAATAGGGAGGGGGAAAGAAGGGGAAAAGAGGCTCCAGGCCCCTTCTCCAATCACTCCCTGCCACCCTTTCTCCTTCTTTGGATTCCTGAACTGCTTTAGCAGTTATTCCTAGAGTCTAACTTTGATCTTTCTTGCTGCAGTTTCTTTTTGGGAGAGCTAGTCCCACAGAGTGGTATCCACAGAAGAGAGAAGAAGTGGGGATTGCCCTCTTCTTTAAAATGAAAGCCAGCTATTTTTCAAGGCCTTTAACTGCAATTCTGCTCTATTTTCTTTTCTTTCTCTGGAACTGAGAGTCAGAGGGCCTTTCTCCTCCTCCTTTCAGCCCCCGACACTAAACTGATGGATTTGATAAATACCTCAGCCCCTCCCCTTCCTCAACCCACCTGGCAAGTCTTCTTAGCATCTGATCCCAGATTTCTGGAAGCAATCCTACCCCAGCCCAAGCTTCCCAGAGTCAAGCCTTAATCCTTCTCACTTCTCAGTGTCAGAGCAGAAATGAATCTTGGGGTTCACTGTGTCCATTCAGGTTATTAGCGGCTAAGAAGCCCAGATGAGTGGTATGAGCTGCCTTGGGAACCTCAGTGAGGGCACTGGGGCTGGCCTCACTCTCTTGCCCCCAGCCTAGTGTGCTTTCTCCTGTCTCTCCGGTGGCCCCAGGCAATCGACTGCATCACGCAGGGACGTGAGTTGGAGCGGCCACGTGCCTGCCCACCAGAGGTCTACGCCATCATGCGGGGCTGCTGGCAGCGGGAGCCCCAGCAACGCCACAGCATCAAGGACGTGCACGCCCGGCTGCAAGCCCTGGCCCAGGCACCTCCGGTCTACCTGGACGTCCTGGGCTAGGGGGCCGGCCCAGGGGCTGGAGTGGTTAGCCGGAATACTGGGGCCTGCCCTCAGCATCCCCCATAGCCCCCAGCAGTCCCAGGGTGATCTCAAAGCATCTAACTCACCCTCAGCATGCGGGAGGGGACAGGTGGGGGCTGGGAGTAGAGGATGTTCCTGCTTCTCTAGGCAAGGTTCCGTCATAGCAATTATATTTATTATCCCTTGGCTGTGTCTCTTGCCAATTCTTGGGATGACGTCGTTCCAGGAGGGAGGCATTGGGATTCAGGTAAGGGGACAGCTCTCTGGGATCCTTCCCCACTCAGGTTCCCTTCAGTTGCCTACCCCTACTCCATGGTCCTGTCACTCTCACCTTTGACTATAGGTTGGATTCCAGTCCCATGGTCACCTGGCTCACCTGCTGTTGAGGCAGCCTCTGGTCAAACTTCCCAGACCATGAGAGCCTAACTGCCGATCTTTGTAGTTCATGTTCAGGAAGGCTGGTGCTACAGTGGAAGGGGTGGAAGTTAGATGTACTGGTAGACAGGATGGGAGCATTGATGGGGTGTCTTTCTTGTATTGGTGTATCCAGGACAGAGCAAGCACGCAGCAGCAGATGAGAGAGAAACGTGTGTGTGTGTGACAGGAACAGGGAGGGAGCTGGACTAAGGATTGATGGAGGCAGGACCCCTTATTCCTGTCCCTCTGTTACTCTTCTTAGCGCTAGGTGCTTTGATTAGCATCTGGGGGCCAGGAACTGTGTAAAGTGGCTATTTCCTAAGGACAAAGCTATCTCCCTGTCCCATTCTGTCCAAGGGAGTAGGTGAAGTCTCCCCTCTCCTCTGTCTCTTGGAACACCACTGGCCTTAACTGAGTGGTCTGAGGCTCTGTCAGCAGCACTGAGACTGGGCCCCATCAGGTCAGGGCGTCTGGGCCCTGTCTCCACCTTCCCTAACGCAAAGGCTTGCATTCCACCCAGAGCCAGGGAGGAGCAGCTTCCCCGCCACCCTCAGCCCTATCACTTCCAATCACCTGTCCAGTTCCTGCAAGAACACAAGCTTCCCATGGCTCCTCAGGGCTAATCGCATGGCTGTCTCATGTCCCTGGGTGCCAGTTCCACCCCACCCCCACCCCCATGATTCAATCTGTGTCTTATCACCTCTAGGCCTAGCCCGGTGGTGTGTCTGTCTCTTGTCCAGGCTGGTTAGTGCTAATGGAGGACTGACCCAGGGCTACAGGCTGATCGATGGGGGGATTAGGTTGTGTGTGTGCGGTTGGCCCCTAAGGGCCAAGTTCACAGGCCTTCCTCTCCTGCCGGGTATGGGTGGGGCTGGTGCCGCATCACCCCTATGAGGGAGGGCACTTACAACAGGTGGGGCCATTGGGAGGAAAGGGCTTGGGAACATGGTGAGGGATGCAGAGTTGGGGGATCAGATCCAACAGGTGAGCCCAGGGACAGATGCAAAGGGAGAGACAGTGCAGAGAGAGACAGGGACAGGACATACAGACATGGCGACATAGAGAGAGACTGCAGAGGGAGACGTAAAGACTGAGACATGCAGATAGAGAGAAAGATGGAGACAGACACACAGACATAGCCGGACACACAGAGAGAGAGGGTGAAACCAATGCGGCAAACAGACACAGGTAGGGCCTTGGCTCAATCGCAGGAAGCCCAGGAGGAAATCATGGACTCCCCAAGGGGCTTTCCACCTCACCTGCCCCCTCACCTCTGCTCTTGGAGCCTCTCTGCAGGGGCTAGGAGAGGATGGGACACCCGGACTTGGAGGCTCTGTGGGTAGAGACAAGAGGGGACCTGAGGTTTGCCCCATATAGAGCAGGATTGGGGCATCACTAAAGAGCTGGTTTGGAGGTCAGGTAGTACCAGGGAGCTGCCAGGGCATGTGAACCATTTTCAAGGTTATCAGGCCTCAGGCGTGAGGACATCAGAGGCTCTTAAACCATAACCAGAGGTATTGCTGGAAAAGCTGGGCAGGTGAGGTGAGGGATTCTGGGAATAAGGTTTGGACAGGGAAGGGAGAAGGAACTGGATATCTTTCATTGATCTGGGAGCAGGAGCTGGAGCCTGCCACTCTAATCCCTTCAGGTAGATCTGGACATGGGGCTTTGTCTTGATTGGTGAGGAGGGGGCTTGTACCCATATTTCCCTCCCCTGAAAGCACCCCATTCTCTCCCCTTCACTGATGGACACAGAAGTGCGCATCTGTGTCCTAGCTGGCCTACCCCCACACAGCCTAGACACACATGTGCCAACACAGACACATGCACACACATACACAGACACAGAGCTCCCTCCCCAATCACTCATAGCTGTTGGATTCCACTGTCATTAACAGTGCCCCCCTCCACCCCTCTGTGGCCCTTGCCCCCTCCCTGTTAATTACCTCCTGGCTGTGCCAAGTCCATTAGCGGCCCCCACCCTGACATACCCCAGAGGCTGAGCACCAGCTGAGATGGATTGCTGCTGGGGGATCGATGGAATGGGGCCCCAAGGACCCCATTGGGGGCTGGGACCAGGACAACAACCTGAAGCTGTAAAGATTGGACATTTGGGTTCCCCCCAACCTGGCCCAGGTCCCTTCCTTTTCAGAGAGGGCTGTCTTGGTTGAAAGACAGAGGCTCGGCCGGGCGCGGTGGCTCAAGCCTGTAAGCCCAGCACTTTGGGAGGCCAAGACGGGCGGATCACGAGGTCAGGAGATCGAGACCATCCTGGCGAACACGGTGAAACCCCGTCTCTACTAAAAAATACAAAAAACTAGCCGGGCGAGGTGGCGGGCGCCTGTAGTCCCAGCTACTCGGGAGGCTGAGGCAGGAGAATGGCGTGAACCCGGGAGGCGGAGCTTGCCGTGAGCTGAGATCCAGTCACTGCACTCCAGCCCCGGCGACAGAGCGAGACTCCGTCTCAAAAAAAAAAAAAAAAGAAAGAAAGACAGAGGCTCAGAAAGGGTCGTGGGCACCCCAGGAACACCCGCATTGAAGAAAGGAGCTGGAACTCTCCCGTCTAAGCAAGCCTCTGCCAGCTCCTCTGCATTTACTCTAGAAGGAAAGACTCAGTGGTGCAGAGAGCAGAGGGGCTCCCCAGGGGCCTCCAGCACTGGGATGGGGTCTCTAAAGAACCCAGGGGTGCAAGCCACCCTCAACCCCTTCAGCCTTCCTCAGGAGCTTCTGCCTCCTTCCTGCCCTGCTCCCACAGGGGCTGGTTTCCTGACAGAAGAGCAGAGCATCTGTCCAGGCTTCCAGGAAAAGGACAGGCAGAGTGCTAGGACAGCTCTGGTGAAGAATGACCCAGCCTGTGCCCCCTTGGATCCCCAGGCCAAAGATAGAACCTAGATAGAATTCCAGACGACAGAGGCCCTGGCCTTTCTAAGTACCAGCTGCAGAGAGCCTGTCTTGCTAAATTCCTGAAGCAGCATTGGACAAGCTCCCAGCAGAGGTAGGAAAGGGGGATTCCAATGGTAGGAGCCAGGACCCAGGAATCCAGACTTTCAGCCCGCTGCTTACTGAACTGCCAGGCGACCCAGGCACCCCTGGGATGCTGGGGAGTGAGGTGTCCCCATTGCTCTAAACAACAGTGCCCTCCCAGACTGTCTCTGTCTTCCACTCCCACCCCATTGCTGACGGACTCCCGTGCTAAGATGGAAAGTTTGAGCAGCAGTGGCTCTAGAGTGGTGGGCAGGAGAGAGATCTGGAGGCAGGAAAGATAGACAAGACAGGCCAGAGCTGCAGGAGGAGCCCACACGGCGGGGCAAGGAGGGGCGGAGAGGAGAGGCAACCCAGACCCATGCAGGGACTCAGCCCTGCATGTGCAGGGAACAGAGAAGAAGGCAGAGAGCCTGAGATACAGGACAGAACCCAAGAGCCATGGAAGCAGAGCCTCAGAGGCCATGCGCTTTCCATGAGCCCTGCTTCTAGTCCAGCCCCGGGGAAGAGAGGCTTTTGAGCCCACCTCCCACTGAATTGGGCCCCCTTCCTCTTCTGAAAGGGCTATGTTTCCTGGTGGTTAAGCCTCTAGACTCTGGAATCTGGTTGTGCCATTTACTAGCTGTGTGACATTGGGCAAGTTACTCAACCTTTCTGTACTTTGGTCTCCTCCTCTGCAAAATGAGGATAATAATAGCAATAACCTCGCAGGACTGTTATGAGGTTTAAACAAGTCTCATGTGGAAAGCTTTCCCTGTAGGGCCTGGCCTTAGTAGCTGTTATGTAAAAACACTCTTTCCCCCTCCTTCCTTCCCTCCCTATTCTTCCTCCTCCTCTCTATCCTGCCAGCCCAGGCCCTAGCCCTGGTGTGTGGGCGGTGAGGCAGGTTGTATGTTTTGAAGGGATAGTGCTTGCAGAAGAGAAGCTCTTATTCCCTGATCCCAACCACTCGCTTTAACTGCAAGTCCCCTGCTGCAGAGAGTGTGAGGTGAGGAAGGGGCTTCTCCCTCCCTGTGACACCGTGTGGGCTCTGGGTCCCTGCACTGATCCAGAAGGCCTTGATGCAGGAAAAGCCTCCAGCCTCCTCTGCCCCGTGGCTCTCATTTACTCTTCTCCTACTCTCTGATTTTCCCTTGTGAGAATTTCTCTCTCAGCTCACCGCCTCTGGGCAGCCCTCAGGGATTGGACAGGGATCTTTGTACCCTTGAAGGGTGCTTCTGAGGGCACAAATCCTCGTAGACCCTGAGACAGGTCTCCAAGAGTATGGACCTGGGAGCGGGAAACATGCCTCCAAAGCTTTGTATCCCTTATCCCTGTGGCTTCCCGTTCCTGAGTGCCAGGAAGTCCTTCCTTACAGTCTACCCTCCGGCTTCCCACCTGGATCTGAAGGGGTTACTCAGCTCCAGGCCCGCCCACGGCAGGTCCCAGCTGCCTGGGGCCTGTGGTCAGAGCTAATGCAGACGAGAGTTGGAGGACAAGAGGGGATAAAGTTATTAGCGTCTTCATCTTTGAGGAATATCGATCGCCAGGTCTCCAGGCTCACTTGGTCTTATAACGGGGCTCACGGGGGTGTTGGGAGGGGCTCAGAAAACTCTCATAAAGCCCCTTACCCATATCCTGGAGTGGGCACTGGGCTACCAATGTCTGCTGAAAGGAAGACAGGCAGAGACACAGTTTGGGAGGCGAGTGGCCTGGGAGGCAGGAGTGAGGCAGGGCTGAGAGGGGAGTCAGGGCTTGGCGCCCTGGGCAAGCAGCAGACTGAAATGGGCTTGATTTCAGTTTACTACACTTTACTTTAAGGTTGAGTGTGTGTGTGTGTGTCACACACAGAAAGACAGAAAGAGAGAGAAAGTGAGAGAGAGAGGGGGAGAGAGAGAAAGAGAGGGAGAGCTTTTGTAATTGAGTTAGAGAGGTCCATGATGGCCACCCAAGAGGGAGGAAGGATTCCCTCCCGCCAGACTCATGTACACAGGCTGGCCCCACCAACCCCACCCTCCTGCCTGCTCCTCCAGCCACTTGGCTGCTCTGAAACACCTTCCCTGCCCTCTCCAGGCAGCTGTCTGGTGCTCCTTTGAATGGGATGTTCTTGATGTGATTACATGTGTGATGGTGAAGGGCACCTCACAGTGGAGCGTGTCACCCTTTCCCACCCAGGGTGATTCTGGTCACAGTGTGTCTGGTTTTGTGTTTGTGTGTGACAGTCCTTGTGCGAAGGTCTGTGTAAACTCAGCTCTCTGCATGGGTCTGTGCAAATTCATGCTCCTAATCTGAAATCAGAAGGGATGTAGGCTGGAGACAGGGCTCAGGGATCTGGCTGTCCAACCCCTCCAGGGAGGTCCCCCTATGGGTGTTTCCCGCCAGAAGTTTCCAGCTCCTGGTTAACCATCTCCAGGGTTGGGGACGGAGCTTAGACTGTAGAAAGACCCTGAGGGGAGAGCAGCAGTGTCTGGGAACCGAGAGGCACAACTCCCCCCTACCCCTTCCCTCCCTCCCTCCCTCCCTCCCTCTCTCCCTCCTTCCTTCCTTCCTTCCTTCCCTCCTTCCTTCCACTTCTGTTCTTCCTCTCTTCCTCCCTTTTTCTTCGGAAGCAGGGAGGAAGGAGTAGGGGAGGCTTCTCTGGCCAGGGGGGTCAGAATCTCTGGCTCTTTGGCCAGGAGGAGCTGGCGTCCCCTCTGCTGGGCTGGGAGAGGAGGTAATTAAAGACAAGGAGGCCGGGAGGGGTGAGTGCTCAGGGCTAATGTTGGTATTAATCAGGAGCTGGTCCCCAGTGAGGGATAGGATTCAGCTGGGGCACTGTGTGTGTGTTGGGGGTGATGGGGGACCAGGACCTTCTGCCTCATGCCATCAGCCTCCTTCCCTCCCCAGTGGCCCCACCGCATCCAGCCCTCTTGCTCCTGCCCCTTGCCCTCATTTTTTTTTTTTCTGGAGGTCCCTCCTGCTGTGTCCTTCAACCTCTTGCTGAGGGAGGGGCAGATCCCTCCTCAAATCCAAGTCCATCCAGGCCACCCCCTCCCCACAAACCCCTCACCAGCCCTTCCTGCGGGCAGGCACATTAGGTGATTCCTGAGGCTGTCAGCCCTGCTAATTGCCTCTCAACCTTCCCCTCATCACCAGGGCGGCCCCCCACGAACTCCATTAGCCCCCCCCCTCCCCTGATAGCCCCTAAATCAGCCCCAATTATTCACAGGAGGGGGAGGTCTGGGCTGAACTGTGATTACAGCTAGAGTGGGGGGTGGTAGTGAGGGATGGGAGTTTGAGTGCCAGGCAGGCTGGCGGGCAGGCCAGAGGCAGAGCTGGGAGTGGGAGAGGAGAGTGCGGGTTGGGACCTTATGGGCAGATTCAGACCAGGGACCACCCAGGGGCAGGGACCTGAGAGCCTGAGAAGGAAGGGGAGGCCAGGCTGGAAGGTGGGCAGCTAGGGGGTCCTGGCTTGTATTTCAGGGACCACCCCCTCCACACACACACTCTAAGACCCAGGAGGGTAAGGGAGGGGTCAGATGGGCACAGGCCCTGTGAGTGGGCCAGGTCCACCGCTGTCATCGGCACCATTGCCAGGCATTTCTGCCAAGCTTGGTGGAGAGGAAAGGAGAGCCGCAAGAATGCGCTATCCCTGTGGGACTCCCCTGAGACAACCTCACTGCTCCTTGCAGCCCCTCCCCAGGCCAGCCACCCACCTGTGCCATGTGTGGGCAGAGGCCACTCCCTGCCCCTGTCTGTGTGTTCTGGCTAGAGCATCCCTGCAGCACTGTGGGTGAGACATGGAGTGGCGTGCAGGGTGTGCGCCAACATTCGACCTGCTGGGGTGAGTGTGTGCAGGAGATGAGACCAACCTCCTGCTCACCCTCAGCTACAGCCTCAGGGAGCCCTCTCCGGCCCCTTCCAGGAGCCTAGGACTCATCACAACCTCCTTCCCACCCCGGAGGGAAGAGGCACCCCCACCCTGACCCCAGCTGCCCTCTGTGAGCCCTTGTGATGTGCTGTGCCCCCTCCTCGGTACCTCCACTGGCCCAGCCACCAGGCTGCTCACCTGCGTTAGTGCTGCGGCCCATTCACTGGTCTCCCCATTTCCACTGTTGCTCCCCAGAGCCTATTCTCAAAACAGCAATCATTCTCTTAAAATCTGAGTTGGATCATGTCTCTCTTCTGCTTGAAATCCTCTCATGGCTTCCATCTCACGCAAAGCACAATCGAATCGGCTTACCACGGCCTAGGAGGGCCTGAAGGATTCGACCCCCATTAAACCTCTGTCTTCAATGTCTGCCACCATGATCTCCATCACTCACTCGGCTCCACGCTCCAAAGAGAGCTGCTATTGCTGTTCTTTGAATATGGCACACACTCTGGCCTCGGGGCATTTGTACTTGCTGTTTCTTGCTCTTCCCCCAGAAATCTGCATGGCTCCTGCCTTCATCTCCTTTACCTGGAGGTTACCTTTTCAATGACATCTTCCGTAACCACCTTTCCAAGAATTGCACCCCCAGCACTCCCTATTCTCTTCCCTGTTTTCTCTAGTTTAAATGATAGTTCTTTTAATAATCTAATATGTCATGATTTTCCTGATTTAGCATCTTTACCATCCCTTCCCCACTACCACTAACAGAATGTTAGCTTCATTTTTTTTTCCACTTTGTATAGTTAGGCAGAAAATCTTACCTATTTTGTTCATAGCTGTAGCCCCAATGTCTGCATATAGTAGGTGCTCAGTAAATCTTTATTCAATGAATAATTGACTCTTTCCCCAATTCACATGTGAGCTCTTTGAGGGCAGGAAACTCTTATTTATTGCTGAAATAAGTTATTAAATAAAGGTTTAAAATAGTACCTGGTAATCAGTAGGAGTTAGGTTAGGAGGAGGAGTTAAGTTAAATCAGTAGGAGGGTGGCACACCAGCATCCCCCACCCCAAAGTTAGTAGTTGCTATCGTCATCATCATGGTCATCATCAATGTCATTTCCTCTGTGTCCTGAGTACTAGGCAGACACAAAATGGTGTTTATTGGATGGGTGAATGAATGAGAACCTCGAGCCTGCATCTGCCTTCCTGGCAGGCCTCAGGGGACGTCCATCCTTTTAGCGATATGTAGGGCTAGGCCCAGTAGGCAGAGCTGGCGGGCAGGGAGCTGGAAGAGCACTGCACAAGGTGGCAGTTTATTGAGCACTTACTTTGTTCCAGGTCCTGGGAGCATAAAGATGATTTTGACCTGGCCCCAGTCCTTGAAGAATTCAGTCCCTAGGGAGAGAGACATGCGTGTGTTAAACATTTCATGTCAGAGTGTGGAAGGATGAGAACAAGAGGGCCAGGCAAAGGAAGGGAAGACTGCCTGTTCCTCTTCCTTTTCGGGCCTCAGTCGCCCACTCTGCTCCTTGAAGGTGCTGGATCAGGTGACTTTCAAGGTCCCTCTGGCCTCTGATAGTCTGCAACTCCATGATCTTTGGCCACCGGCCCTTGAGCTGTCCTATGGTTTCTGCTGCCCTCTGCTGGAGGCTCTTGGTGACACTGAAGTCCTAAAAAGCCGCCTTGAACCTTTCATTCTTCCCTTTCTTCCCCAAAGCCCCAAAGCCAACAGCACCATCCAGTTGCCCACCCCCACACACCTCTCATCCCTTACAACACCAATTAAACATCTCTTGCTTGTCTCTGACATCGAAGTTTCCCAGACAAAAGTATTTTCAGTTATACATTTTAGACCACCTGAAACTAGAATACGTAAAAAATTCGTAACTGTTATGATCCAGCAGTCCCATTCCTAAGCAGCAATCAAGAGAAATGAAAGCATACATATCCACTTGAGACTTGTACAAGAATGTTCATAGTAGTTTCACTCATAGTAGTCCCAAACTGGAAAAGACCCGGTGCCCATCAGCTGGGGTAGGGGTAAGACAAGGTTGATCCATACAGTGGAATTCTACTCATGGTGAGAAGGAGTGGACTTTTGAAAAGCTCTGTGGTAAGTGAAAGAAACCAAAGGAAAGCAAGCACACATTGTGCAAGTCCGTTTATATGGAAATTCTAGAACAAATACACCTACAGTGACAGAAAACACATGGGGGATTTCTTTCCTTCCTTCCTTCCTTCCTTCCTTCCTTCCTTCCTTCCTTCCTTCCTTCCTTCCTTCCTTCCTTCCTCCCTCCCTCCCTCCCTCCCTCCCTCCCTTCCCTCCCCCTTCCTTCCTTCTTTCCTTTTCTTTCTTTTCTTTCTTACAGAGTCTCACTCTGTCGCCCAGGCTGGAGTGCAATGGTGGTGCGATCTTGGCTCACTGCAACGTTCACCTCCCGGGTTTAAGCGATTCTCCTGACTCAGCCTCCTGAGTAGCTGAGATTACAGGCACCCGCCACCACGCCTGGCTAATTTTTGTATTTTCAGTAGAGACGGGGTTTCACCAAGTTAGCCAGGCTGGTCTTGAACTCCCCACCTCTGCCTGCCTCGGTCTCCCTAAACGCTGGGATTACTGGCATGAGCCACCGTGCTCAGCCTAGCAGATCAGAGATTTGACAGGGTTTGGGTTGAGGAGTGAGAATGGAATTTGGGGACATTATCTGTAAAGCGGAACAGGCAAACTTTGGAGGAGATGGAAATTTAAAAACTTTTTTTTTTTATTGGGCTGGTTGTTAAAACAGATGCACACACATACAAAAAATTCATCGAGCTAATATTATGCTAAGTGAAATAAGCCAGACACAAAAGTACAAGTATTCACTATTTCACTTATTTGAGGTACCTAGAACAGACAAATTTATAGAGACAGAAAGTGGAATAGTGGTTACCAGGGGCTGGGGGCAGGAGGAATGGAAGTTACTGTTTAATCGATACAGAGTTGCAGTTTGGGATGATGAAAAAGGTCTGACCTTTTCAGCGGAAAAGGAGATGAATAACACGATGGTTCCACACTGTGATGTACTTATGCCACTGAACTGTACACTTGAAAATGTTTCCGGCAGGGCGCGGTGGCTCAAGCCTGTAATCCCAGCATTTTGGGAGGCCGAGACGGGCGGATCACGAGGTCAGGAGATCGAGTCCATCCTGGCTAACACGGTGAAACCTCGTCTCTACTGAAAAATACAAAAAACTAGCTGGGCGAGGTGGCGGGCGCCTGTTGTCCCAGCTACACGGGAGGCTGAGGCAGGAGAATGGCGTAAACCTGGGAGGCGGAGCTTGCAGTGAGCTGAGATCCGGCCACTGCACTCCAGCCTAGGCGACAGAGCGAGACTCCGTTTCAAAAAAAAAAAAAAAAGAAAGAAAATGTTTCAAATGATACATTTCATAGTATTTATATTTTACCCCAATTTAAAAAAGTCTAAAACACAAAACTCATCAAATTGTACTCTTTAAGTAGGTACATTTTTTATTGTATGTCAATTATACCTCAATACAGTTGATTTTTAGAAGTCTCCCAGGAGAGATGATCCTGCTTTGCTCCTCCTCAACTAAGCTTACTCTGTGGCTCTCTGTGTGAGGAGGTGGAGCGTGAGCCCTGGAATCAGCGGACCACTGACCTCGGTTCAAATCTTGCTTCTAAGCCGGGCGCGGTGGCTCAGGTCTGTAATCCAAACACTATGGGAGGCCATGGCAGGCGGATCGCCTGAGCCCAGGAAGTTGAGACCAGCCTGGGCAACATGGTGAAACACCATCTCTACTAAAAATACAAAAATTAGCCGGGCATGTTGGCGCGCGCCTGTAATCCCAGCCAGTCGGGAGGCTGAGGCGGGAGAATCGGTTGAACCCGGGAGCCGAAGGTTGCAGTGAGCCGAGATCGCGCCTGGGCCGCAGAGCAAGACTCCGTCTCAAAACCAAACCAAATAGTGCTTCTGCTACTGATTAGTGTCCTAAGCCCCTCGGAACGTCGGTTTGGCCATATGTAAAAGGACGTAATAATGAAGCCAATCTCGAGTGAAGGATTCAATGAGGCAATACGCCTGAAGGGCTAACGATGGCGAAAGCTAATATTCATTGACATCAGGCGAGGAAGGGCTCCCAGGTCTGGTCCCCCGGCTATGGGGCGCTGGGAAACCGGTGCTGGCCGCGAGGTGGCGCTCGCACTGGCCTGAGTGGGCTCAGGAGCTGCTTGCACGCAGCGGGGCGTGGGCCTGAAAGGGGGCGGGCAGAGGTGGAGACTGCACCGGAGACTGCTTCCCAGGGTCACACTCTCCCGCAGTGTGACTTTTTTTTTTTTTTTAAAGATAGCGTCTCGCTCTGTCTGTCGCCCAGGCTGGAGTGGAGTGAAGGGATTTTGGCTCACTGCAGTCTCGACCTCCCAGGCTCAAACGATCCTCCCTCTTCAGCCTCCCCAGTAAGCTGAGACCGCAGGTGCGCACCGCCACACCTGGCGCGTTTTTTGTTTGTTTTGGTTTTTGTTTGTTTGACGGAGTCTTGCTCTGTCGCCCAGGCTGGTGTGCAGTGGTGTGATCTCGGCTCACTGCAACCTTCGTCTCCTGGGTTCAAGCGATTCTTCTGCCTCAGCCTGCCCCTGTAGCTGGGATTACAGGCGCCCACCACAACGCCCAGCCGATTTTTTTGTACTCTTAGTAGAGACGGGGTTTCACCATGTTGGCCAGGTTGGTCTCGAACTCCTGACCTCAAAGGATCCGCCCTCCTCGGCCTCCCAAACTGCTGGGATTACAGGCTTGAGCCAAGGCGCCCGGTCTTAATTTTTGTATTTTTAGCAGAGACAGGATTTCGCCATGTTGGCCAGGCTGGTCTCCAACTCTGGGCTCCACGATCCGCCGGTGTCGGCCTCCCAAAGTGCTAGGATTACAGGCATGAGCCACCGCGCCCGGCTTTCCGCAGCGTGATTAGGGGCGGCAGGAGGAGAGGAGGGGCCTCGCCCTGTCAGCCTCTCCGAGACTAGTGGGATGCGGTGCCCGGGCGGGGTCTTAATAAGATCACGGTTGCTGGGCAGCACTGGACAGCGCCCTACGTAGGCGATCTCACTGATTCCTTCCCACAACCCCACTTTGCAGATAGGAAAGCTGAGGCACGAGAGGTTAAGTAACCCAGGCCGCATAACGAGGGGAAGCTAGGGAGGGACTCGGGCCCTGGGTCCCTGAGCTGACCTCCTCTCCTCATCCCTCTCTGCTTCTGGCCCAGGCCGCGCAGAGTCAGCCTCTGTGATCCCACCCTGAACACAGTTTTCCCTCCCGGGCGCCTGGATCTCCCCTCCCCCGGCTCCTGTTTCCTTGTCAAAACTTCCTGCCTTGGCGAGGGCCCGAGTTCCCACCCCCTTCCTGCCCCCCGCCCCTCCGCGCCCCTCCCGGCCCTGCGATCAGCAACGTCCCGCCTCCCCGCCGCTCCCGCAGTCAGGCTGGGGCTTGAAGCGGGGACCCTCGCCCCGTCCTCGGTTGTCCAGTCCTCCTCCTCGCAGACCCCAGCAGTTCCCACCCGAGGCCACAGGAGAGACGGGGTCCCCAGGCAGGTGAGTGACTGCGCGCCCCCCGGCAGGGGAGGCCTGGGTGGTGGGGCCCGGAGACCACCCTGCCCCAGGGAAAGAGCGTGCGGCCCCGAGGTCCCCCTCCTCGACTAGAGTCTGAGGCCCCAGACCCAGGAGTGTAGAAAAGAGGGACTGATAAGGAGGGGAAGGGGGCAGTGGAGGGGGCCAGAGAGGATGGATTGGGGGTTCCCTTCCGTAATGAACATGTAAGTGAGATGAAATGCTAGCGAGGTTGTTCCCTGAGCCCCTGGTCCCCGGACTTTGGGAGTCAGGGGCAGCCTGGCTCCCTGCCCCCTCCCAGGGCTGGGAAGAGAAGACTGGGTGCTGTCCTTGGCCGGCACCGGGTGCTGTCCTTGGCTTTTAAGGGAAGTGTAGCCACAAGAGCATCGACACTGGAGCCAAGACTGCCTAAGTGTCACCCTCCACTCTGCTGCTGTCTGTGGGGTCTTGGTCAAGAGACCTGACCTCTGTGCCTCAGTTTCTCATTTCCAAAGGAGAATAATATGGGTTGTGAGGCTTAAGTGAGCAAAAACGTGTCTCCTGCTTTGAATAACACTAGATAAACAGATGATCAGTGTCGTCTCTATGCCCACCGGGGAGAAATGTTTGACGGAGGATGTAGAAGGACCCAAGTTTGCAGGTTCCTGGCTCTTACATCTTTGCCAGTTGTGAGGACTGGGGGTTCGGTTTGAGGTCTTGGGCATCTGGATCCTCAGAAAACTTGGCAGGCTGATAATCTGAGGTTGTGCTAAGAGCCAGGTGGGTGTGTGGGGGGCCCAGGAGCCCAGGCCCCATCAAGGCCACCCTTCACCCCTGCTGCCGTCTCCAGCCTCCAGTAGCTGCTCTCCACTCCCCTGTTCTGGCCTGTTATGAGTGGCCTCTCCTGGGGCTGGGCTGTGACCCTAGTCCCCTGGGACAGGAACAGCTTGTACTAGCCTGAGGTTCCCAGGCTCAGCCAGGCCTCAGCTCGGGCAGGATTAGGCCGGGTGTCAGCTCTCAACCCTGGCCTAAGCTGGCCTTGTGCTAGGGGGATGGTTAGAGACCAGGGAGCTCATCTCTGAACCCCACTCAAACCCAGCTCATGGTATAGGGCCTGTTGTGTGTGCTGGTGAGCCAGTCATAAGCCAGGGTGTGGGCGCAGCCCTCCTGTCTCCTGTGTCTCCTCCCTGCTGTGTGGCCTCTCCCACTCTTGAGGCCTCTGAAGGTCCACCCACCATGTTCCCCACTGCAGGTGGGGCTGCCATCTCTAGGAGCTGAGTTGGCCAGACTCACTTCTCTGCCTTCCTCTCTCTCCACTGGAGGGTAAAGCTAAGAGTTGGCATCTGTTCCTTCACCCTCTGTCCCCCCTCAACATCTCCTATCAGACTCTCCCAGAAGAGGAAACTCATGCTCCAGGCAGACCCATCCACCAGTCGGAAACCTGGAGAGAGATAGAAGGTCATGGGGCTGCTGTGTGCCTCCCCCCACCCGACACACACTGCTGGGGAGGAGACTGAGGCCAGGTGGAGCCTCTACCACGGTGCTCCCCAAGCCTCTCCTCTGAGGAGCCTTGGGAGCCTTGAGAAAGAGGCCTCCCAGGACTCATGGGGGACCCTGGGGTGCCATCCTAGCTCTGGGGAGGATGTTGGCTCCTGTCACCTAACCTACAGTGGAGAAACCAGAAGGACAGGGCAGAGAAGACAGGGAAGGAGAGAGAAACACAAAGACAGAGATAGAGACAGATATAAATATGGAAACAGAGGCTGACAGATGCAGAGACACAGCAGAGGCATAGACTCATTACAACAAAATGCCTGGAGGGAGAAAAGCAGGCCTGGAAAAATAGAGCAGAGACCTAGGGATAGAACAAAAAGGAGGCGGAGACTGAGGGAGAGGAGGAGAAAGTCAGAAGACCAAAGA
This sequence comes from Trachypithecus francoisi, assembly GCF_009764315.1. Lineage (NCBI taxonomy): Eukaryota > Metazoa > Chordata > Mammalia > Primates > Cercopithecidae > Trachypithecus > Trachypithecus francoisi. Next base: position 92,567,906 of record NW_022681470.1, on the reverse strand, counting down.
GAAACTATGAGGTTAGAAAGCAGCACACTGGAGGCTGGGTGCGGTGGCTCATGCCTGTAATCCCAGCACTTTGGGAGGCTGAGATGGGCGGATCATGAGGTCAGGAGATCGAGACTTCTGGCTGACACGGTGAAACCCCGTCTCCACTAAAAATACAAAAAAAAAAAAATTAGCAGGCGTGGTGGCCGGTGCCTGTAGTCCCAGCTGCTCCAGAGGCTGAGGCAGGAGAATGGTGTGAACCCGGGAGGCGGAGCTTGCAGTGAGCTGAGATCACACCACTGCACTCCAACCTGGGCGACAAAGCGAGACTCTGTCTCAAAAAAAAAGAAAAAGAAAGCAGCACACTGGAAACACCAGGTGAGGCGGCTCACGCCAGTAATCCCAGCACTTTGGGAGGCCAAGGCATGAGGATCTCTGGAGGCCAGGAGTTCAAGACCGGCCTGTTCAACACAATGAGACTGCATCCGTACAGTTTTTTTTTTTTTTTTTTAAAATTAGCTGGGCATGGTGGTGCCCGCCTGTGGGCCCAACTACTCAGGAGTCTGAGGTGGGAGGATCGCTTGAGCCCAGGAGGTTGAGGCTGCAGTGAGCCATGATCATGCCACTGCATTCCAGCCTGGGCACACAGTGAAACTCTGTCTCAAAACAAAACAAAACAAAAAGAAAGCAGCACAGGCTTTGGGATGAGATAGACCTGGCCCAAATCCCTGCTCTGGCTTCAGTTGCCTGTGTGGCCTAGGACAAATCACTGAACCTTTCTGGGATATTTCTTCATAAAATGGGAGGCATAATAGTGCTTACTTTATAGGATTGCTGGGAGAACTAAAAGACAGGATCTAGCCACAGTACACATTTAACGAGGCACGGTAATTAGTATTACAGCACCCATGTGCGGCAAGACGGGAGTCCTGAGAGAAACAGCATGTGGGTGGGCCCTGGGGCATGGCCTGCTCACTGCTGGTGGGTGCTCATGCCCTCCTGCTTTTGCCCTCCGTCCTACCCCCATGAAGTGGCTCCTGGGGCCCAGTCCCTCTGTGTAGCAGGAGATGTGTGCAGTGGACAGTGAGCGGGTGTTGGCCCTGGAAGGGGAGGCACAGGATGAGGGCTTATGCGGTGTGGGCATGCCCCTCCACCTCCAGGTGACTCAGGGCCTGGCGCTACTGTGCACTCATTCCATAGGAACTTGGAGGCCGGCCCTGAGGAATTCCTGCCGGAGGTCAGGAGGGCAAGTCTGGAGCCGCCTTTTGCTTTGTAACGTTGAAAAGTTCTTTCTGCATTCCATGTTCCATCATCTCATCAAACACGCACCTCACTGTGTCTTGAGGGCCCCGGGACAAGGGCCCAGCTCTACTGTCTGGAGTATGGGGAGACGCCACAGCCGCTGAACATCTCTCCCTCTCTCCCATGCCCAGGAAAGTCAAGGCGTATTGGAGTCAGAAAGATTTCAGGGTGTATCAGTCCATCCACTCCACACAAATGTTTAGTTATTGCCTGTTGGGTGCCAGGCATCCTGGGTGTAGGTGCTGGCCAGTGCTGGGGTTATAGTGGTGAGGAAGGCAGAGAAGTACCCTGTCCCCAGGGAGCTCCAGTTCAGTGAGGCAGACTAACTTTAATAAAAACATAATGACTCATAGGATGGGAGCTGCGAGGAAACACCCAGGAGGCACCCAGGCCCGCTCACAGAGCCTTGGAGAGGAGTAAGATTTGAGAGAGTCCAGCCTGGTGGGGAAAACAGACTCACAAACCAGCAGTCACAGAACGGGTATCCATCAGCCTAATCAGCCCAGCAGACTTGGAGTATTTCGGGGGCTGTGAACCCCTGGATTGGCCTGGGTGAGTTCCACTTGCCTCCAGAGGAGGTACACTGGTGCCAGGATTTTGGTTGAGGTTTGGGGAGGCGTGGACCCTCCAGGGACAGATGCATGTCCAGCCGGGAGCCGGCCTCAGGGCATTCAGGGGAGAAGAGCAACCCCAGCCTCCTTGAAGCCATGAGGGTCTGTGGTGACTGTGCTGAGAGCCTGCAGGAAGGCCTGGAGAGTAGGGAGGAGTGCGTGAGGCCAGAGCCACTGAGGGGCTTCTTGGAAGAGGCTGGCCTTGAGACTGTGTAGAACTGGGCATTTCAGGGGTGGCCTGAGCCACGGTGGCGGTATGGTGAGAGGCATGTGGGGTCAGCGGCTGTCCAGTGTGATGGGAGCGCAGGGGTAGAGGCAATGAAGCTGGACCCCCTGGTAGGGGCTGGCCCCCTGGGTGTTCTTTATTGGGGTGTAGGGAGCCACAGAGAGTGGGAGAGAGGGGCAGTGGCCAGAGTACTTTCTGAATGTAATCTTGGGGTGGCGATGAGCAGGGTGGGCCTGAGGGGGTGCTGCTCCCTAGCCTATGTCACCCCAGGGGTTACCTCCCCACACAGCTTTGTCCTTTGAAGCAGATTGGAATCCTGCTCTTGCCCCTGGCAGCCAGACAGCCCTTGGCAAGGCATTTTACCTGAGACCCTCCACTGTGCTGCCTACAAAATGGGGATGACAATTACCAGCACCTTCCAGGGTGGCAGCGAGGGTTGGGACGGGCACTGGTGACAGCCTCCAGGAGGTGTGCGATAGATGTGTGAATCGGGGTCCTTGCAGCTGTCCCATTTCCTGATTAGTAAACAGGTCGGACCTAGGACCCTCTAGCTTCTGTTTCCTGAGTCACAGAGAACACAAGTCCAGCCCCTCACCCCTGCCCCTTTCCCGCCCAGCCTCTGGCGCACTCTGGTCGCACACGCAGGCTTCCTGTTTCTCCATCCGGCAGACATGCCTGGCGTGCCGAGGGCCTGGCCAGGCTGGATATAGGCGGCGTTCTGTGCTTCAGTGTGCAAGTGTGTACATGGGTGTACTGGGTAGCCGGTGGAGTGCAGCAAGCTGCTGCGGGAGCTCCCTGTGTTGGGAGGGAGAGGAGAAGTCTTTGGACTGGGATCTCACTGCTGGGTGGGAAAGACTAAGTGATTCTGTCTCCATGGCAAAGATAGGTTAGAAAAGGCCACAGAGAAACAGACACAAAGACAGGGAGACAGACAGAAAGACAAGAGAGATACAGGGCAAGACAACCTCAGCACCAAGCTAAGACGCATGGCTTTAGTGAGTGGATCGTAGCTGGAGTTCAGCTTCCACTCTGAAAGTGGAAAGCCCTTGAAAGTGGATGCTGTTGTACAGTACATACACCGTGCAACTGTACATGACAGCCTTAGTATAGAAAGGGAAGAAGAGAGGCAGGAAGACAGAGACCAAGAAGCTGACGAAGGAAGCGGGTGGGGAAAGGTAGACAGCAGAGTTTCTGATGGAGAACAAGACAAAAGTCAAAAAGGAAGAGGCAGAAACCCTGGAGCTTGGAGGATTCTGTTTTGCATCAACACACATCCACGGAGCAGGCTCTAGTCTGAGGTCTGAGGTTCTGTTCCAGAATGGTCACTGGAACCAGCAGTTCCAACGTTTGCAGGACCCTGAGAGATGGCGGGGAGTGATAGTCTCCCATTTTACAGATGAGGAGATGAAGGATCAGAGGACTCAAGTGATATATTATAACTCAGGTTACACAGCTTGTAAGTAACAGAGATAGGACTAGAAGCTTTGTACTCCAGGATGGGAAGTGGTGAGAGAGAGAAAGAGGGAGATGGAGAAGAGAGGAGGGGGCAGTCGGACAGAGCAAGGAACTAGGGTTGGTGCTCAGGCCCAGGTCCAGGGGAAGCAGAATTCAGGCATTCTGCCTTGTCAACTGCGTCTGGCTTGAAGATGCACCTGGCGGGCAGCCCATTGTTTTGGGGGATCAGGTTCTCAGGGGAGCCTGGCCCCCTCCCGCCCCCACTTCCTTTCTCTCTGTCAGCATTTGCGGCCCCATTCCCATTCCCGGATCATCCTGGGGGTTCTTCAGAAAACACAAGAACGTTTTTCCTGGAATTAATACCCAAAGGCGCCAAGGGGAGGGCGGATGGGGGCCACATTGGGTGCAGGAGGAGGAGTGGGACTGAGGACGCTATCATGGAGACAGTTAACATTAACTGAGCATATTAGGTACTGGCTCTTACCGCTTTATCTAGAACAACTCATTTAGTCTGCCCAACGGCCCTACAAAGGAAGTGCTAATCTCATCCCCATTTTATAGGTGAGGGAACTGCAGGCTGGGATTCACACCCAGACTTGAACTTGGGCAGGGGCTGGGGGTGCAGAGCTGAGGGGTTATCCTTTGCTACATGATTTCCCAGAGAAGCTGGAAGGGAGCCCGTGGGGAAGTCCCTTCTGCTGTCTCACTTCCATTGCCCTTACTCTCTGCTTTCTATAGAAATGGATCCTCCTGTCCACCAGGAACTCTAATCACCCCCTACCCCTGCTCCCCCAAAGCCCACTCTCAATTCCTTCATCCTAGGAGGGGCTGGGGCACAGTGAGGATAGGGGTGCTCCCCACCAGAGGGAACCAGCTGAGCTGGAGTTTGGGGAAGCCCAGGGAGGGTGATCCGGTCTTCTGTGTGGGCTCGGAGGCTGAGAGGGCAGGGATGCTGGGCTGTGCAGGCGGGACTGGGATCTCAGGGGCTGGCCAGGAGCCCAGCTGATTTACATCTTGAGGTGGAGGAGAGAGAAGTGTCAGCTCATTCTTGACTGTAAACACATCTCAGTTCCCACGCTTCTGATCATGTTCTTGTGGCAGCCCCCACCCCCATCCCCTTCTCCTGTCCAACCCCCTGCCAGCTCCCCCACCCCCATAAGAGAGGCTTTGAAAAAGAAGATACAGAGCCCCTGGGCTTCCCATCTGGGCTCCGGAAAGAATGGAATCATGGGGAGTCCTCTGCCAGCAGCCTGGATTTGGATCCCAGCTCTGCCACTCCTGGTTGTGTGGTCCTGGTCAGGTTTCTTACCCTCTCTGTGCCTGCTTCCTCATCTCTGAAGTGGGCCATAACACCTACCACGGGGGTTAATGTGAACTTTAAATGTGATGATCCGTGTAAATCTCTCAACACCCTGCCTGTCTCAGCTCAGTGAACGATACATGGGGTCACATTATGATTCTTGGGAGGGAAGGTGTTTGAGTCCCTCAAACCAGAGGCTTGGAAGGTGAAGGTTGAGTAGGGGAACAGGAGGGGGCCTCTGCATGACGAAGAAGCAAGCCTGCAGCGGGGGTGCTCCAGGGTCCCCCTCAGTGAATGCAATGTGGACCCCCAGGGCAGGGCAGGGGCCCAGGAGTGGTCTGATTTCACCCCCTTGAGGGGTGTGTGCAATCTCTTGGGGCCCAGCGTTGCTGTGGCTGGGAGGGGTTGGGGGAGCATGGGCCAAGCTCAGGTGCCCTGCCCCTTAGGGACAAAGGCTTAGATGGGAACAAGCCTGGAGGCCAGGCTGGGGTTCTGGGCTCCTGGTCTGGCCTGTGTTCCCTTCTCAGAGGCAGAGGATGGTCAAGCCAAACCCTTGCTCTTCCTGCCAGGACCCCCACCCCATCTGTCCCCTCCCTGGGCCACCCACTGATCTCCCCTGACCCCACCCTGGCTTCCAGCCCCTGGGCTGACCAGCTGATGCCTCCTCCGCACTCCGGCCCTACCCTGAGGACCTTTGGGAAAACAGAACCTACCCACCCCTCCAGCCAGCTAACCTCCCAGCCAGCCAGAAGTGGGTGGGGATTAGAGTCAGCCCCTCCTCATGCTCCTCTGTCCTTCAGTCCATCTCAAAGCCACCCAGGTGAACCGTGTCCTCTAGAAGTTGGCTGAGAGGAGGTGACAGGGACAGGACCTGGGTGGGTGGGGGCTGACGGGAATGGGAGGAAGGACCTTTTCTAGGCCCAACAACAGCTCAACCTATACGGCACTTCCTCCCTGGGCCTTAACTCGGGTCCTTCCTGCAACAGATTTTGTCCATGCCACCACGCCTGGGCAGGGGGATGGCTGGAGAATCCCTGTGCGTCTCAGGAGATGAGGCTCACCCAGGGACAAGGGTGATGAGCCTGGCTTCAGACAGACTGAGCTGCAGTTGGAGCACAGGGGCCCCACACCAGGGCCAGAGCTGAGGGTCCAGGAAGAGGGGAGTGTGGAGACTGAGAGATGAGGCAGAGGTGTATGGAGGACTCGGGGTCCTGCCCATGGCCCTGGCTGCCAACCACACTGAGGGAGAGGTGGGGAGAAGGTTAGCTGGGGCCAGGCAGAGCGAGCCCTGGAGTGGGTATTGGGCCTGGGAAGATGACTGGAGCAGGACAGGCTGGGAGGGGATGGTTTGGGGACATTAGGAGAAGGAATGACTCTGTCTGGGAGTGGGGATGTGTCTGAGTGATGTGGGGGTGGAGCGCTGGGACAGACTCTGAGGAGTGTCTCTAGGGCACTCCTGACTGTGGCCTCTCGCCTTCAGAGGGGGCCACAGTGTCAGTTCTGGAGATAAGCCGCCAGAAAGAGGCTTCTGGTCATGGCTCTCCTGTATGTTACCCACTGCGTTCAGGATGGTGGGAGGACGGAGCCACCCCCGTCACGCTCCCTGATGTCCCTCTTCCTAGCCAGGCTCTGTTTCCTGTTTTCAGGCTTCATATCCTGAATGCTGGGATCTCCCAGGACATTCCCTGGCCCTCAAGCCCCAGGCCCCAGGACCCAGGGCTGAGCTGTGGGCAGGCCCTACCTGGTGAGTTACTTGGCTACTGAGGATGGATGGGAGGAAGCACAGAAGAGGCTAGAGGCTGAGATTCGCCCTGCGGGAGGTGTGATGGGGCATGCGGCTGAGCTGCACTGGAGGGGTGGGTAGACGCTGGCACTGGGAGGGGAGGTGGGCCAGCATCCTGGATGAAAGGCTGGAGATTTGGCTGCTGGAGGGTTAAAGGTGAAGGAGGAACACGGCAGTTGAGATAGGGTTAAGTTAGGAGCCTAGACCTGGGGGGAAGGAGGGGCCACCCTCCTTGGGGCTGAGAGCGGCTGTGGGGACCCTGGGAGTGTGTGGGTGTGGGGTGTGAGGTGGGGCCAGGCAGCAACATTCCAGAGATACTCGGGGGGTAAGGGGCCAGCAACCGCGACCTTTCTCTCATCTCAGAAAAATTATAAGCAGATGTGGGCGCCTCGGGGAGGCATAGAGCAGGGAGCCAGAGCAAGTTTTGGGAACACGGAGCGCAGAACCTGAAGCCGGCTGCGGGGATGGGCACTGTGGGAGCTCAGCCTCTCCCGAGCTCAGGAGCTGAGGCAGCAGAGTCGTCTGAAGTCCTGGGAGCCAGGGGCGGTGGGGATGGAGAGGACCCCATTTCCAAATGGCTGACAGGGCGGTCTGAGGGAGGCAGGAGCTTTTCCTTAAATGTAAGACCAGGTTGGTGATCTCGTCAGGTGATAACACCTAGAGCTGGGTGTTGTGGTGTGCTGGCTGAGGTGTCACAGCTGACTCCAGGAGGGAGACTGGCCTTGGGTTTTAGTGTTTGCTAGTTTGTCTAGTGTCAATAATCCCCATGCCTGATTTCAAGCTACTCATGTGACATCATTGAACATGTTGCTAGGAAGAGATGCATACAGTTGGCTCTCTGGGCCCGTATGAGCTGGCTCCAGCACACCACTGGTTGGGAGGTCACCTGGACCCAGCCCCACTCCACCTCATAGAGCAGGAAACCCCTGACAGCATTTCATCAGGCTGGTTTTGGCTTCCGCCTGCATATATATCCAGTGACGGGGAACTCACCACCTGAGGTAGCCTATTTCATTCCTGAGCCACTCTGACTGTTGGAAAGTTCTTCCTCTGACTGAGCCCAAGGCTGCGTCCTTCATCACTTCCCCTCACTGGTTCCAGTCTCACACCTTGGTACAAATATCAAAGTGCCCTGGGTAGGGCCTGGGCTGGGGACTGGGGATTCAGAAATGAAAGGCACTGGGTCCCTGCCTCTGGAGGTCATGGTCAGGGAGCAGGCACTGGAACAGTGGGGTGGGAGTGAATGGTACTGGGACCCCCAGAAGGAATGAGTGGGGTTGTCTGCCAATGAGGATCAGGAAGTGGCACCTGAACTAGACCTTGAAAGATAGAACTCCGGGTGAAGAATGAGACGTGAGTGTGTCTAAGCAAACTATGAGCAAAGACCGGAGGCGTGGAAGTGACTGCAGCTCAGGAGTGAGGTGTGGGGGAGCTAGAGCCCAGAGCAAGGGGCCAGAGGACAGGGGGCCGCAGCCTGGTCTCTTCTGCATGCCCACGGCTCAGGTCTCTGCAGACAGGTCCTCCAGGCTGCTGGCTGCAGTGGCCCTGCCCGCTCTGTGCCGACCCTGCTGCAGGCCTCTGCAATGTCACCGCCTCTGTGTTCCCTCCTTCTCCTGGCCGTGGGCCTGAGGCTGGCTGGAACTCTCAACCCCAGTGATCCCAACACCTGCAGCTTCTGGGAAAGGTGAGAGGGCCCCTGCTGCACCTTGAGGGCACGAAGCCCTAGCTCCCGATTGTCCTTATTGTCCCTACGGGAGTTCTCTTCCTGGTCCTCCTTTAACCTCCTTCCTTCCCTCCAGTCTCTCCCCTCCTGCCTATTTCTCTGTTTCTGCTCTCTCTACTCCTCTGTATGGGTTGCCTTTGACTCCAGCCCCATTTCTGACCTTGTCTCAGTCTCTGAGCCATCCTTCCTCTGTCCCTGTCCCTTAGTTCCTGTGGGAGGCCAACTTTGGAACAGAGCACAGAGTGGGAGTCATTCATTGTGGAGCAAGCAGAGGGGCTGGCCCAGGAGGAGCAAAGGAAACAGGGCGGGGAGAAAAGACCCAGGGCAAAATATAGCCGGAAATGCTTCAGCCCATCTCTGCCAGCTGGACCCAAGAGTCAGTTCTCTCTTACCCTTTCCATACAGTGAGGGGAGGGCAGGGAGAGAAAAATGGAAGGCTCTGGTCCAATAGAGTGGGAAGGGGCCTCTGATGGAGGGTATCCCAGGAACTTTCCAGTTCTGGGAGACACCCTCCAGATTTGAGAGGTGAGACAGAATGGGGGTCCCATCCTAGGCTTGGGGAGCCAGCCCCAGTGTTGGGCTGTGGATTCCCCACTGTGGCCAAGCCCTCATGGCCGTTTTCCCATTGCGGCCGCTCAGGCCTCCTCCTGCCCTCGGTCCTGACCCTGTTCCCTGTCTTGCAGCTTCACTACCACTACCAAGGAGTCCCACTCCCGCCCCTTCAGCCTGCTCCCCTCAGAGCCCTGCGAGCGGCCCTGGGAGGGCCCCCATACTTGCCCCCAGCCCACGTGAGTGCTCCTCATCCTCCATGGGTGGATGGGCTGCCTGAGTCTCTGCCTCAGCCTGGCCCCTGGCTCTCTGTACCTGTTTGCTTCTCAGAAACTCAGAGGAAACTCCTGGCTTCTAGGGACTCATTCTGCATGGTCTGTGTCTGGTGTGTGTGTATGGGATGTATATGTGAATGCGTGTGTGTGTGTTTAGGGTACACACGCATGTTACAGTATATGCCTGTGGGGCTGGGGTGGGGGCAAGAAGGGAATGCTCTTTCTTTCTTTTTTTAATAGACAGGGTCTCACTGTGTCACCCAGGCTGGAGTGCAGTGGCGAGATCGTAGTGCACTGCAACCTCAAACAGGGAATGCCCTTTCTATGCGCCCTCAGCCCAGAGTGTCAAGTGGTGCCCCCACCCTGGCCACACTGTGGTGAGTGCGGACAGCAGAGGGGGCTGAGGGCTGCCTTCCTGGCCTCCGCAGGGTTGTATACCGGACCGTGTACCGTCAGGTGGTGAAGACAGACCACCGCCAGCGCCTGCAGTGCTGCCATGGCTTCTACGAGAGCAGGGGGTTCTGTGTCCGTGAGTCCAGGGTTGGGTTAGGGAGCGGGGTGGGGCAATGGAATGGCAGGAGCTTAGCCTTAGCCTTAGGACTTAACCTTCTGAGTCCCTCCGGCCCCCGCTAGAATGGGGTCACTCCTCTGCCCTTTTGGGTTCCCCCTCCTCTCCTCTCCCTGGCCTTGTCCCCAGGATGTGGATCAGCACTTCCCTCTCCGTCGCCACTTCACACCCTTCTCTCCAGCCGGCCCCATGTGTCTCCCACCCCATCTCTCCATGTCCCTCAACGGTGTCTCTGCATCGCTCTCTGCCCTAGAGCTCTCGTTCTGTCTTTGGGCTGTCTCTGGGCTGTCTCTGTGTCTCTGTCAACTTGGTGTCTGGGTCTGCCTCTGTCTCTTCCTGTCCCTGACTCTCTGTTGCTATTGGTCTCTGACTTGTCATTATCTAGTCTCTCCTGCCCACTACACCCCGCACCCAGCACTCTAATGACTGGAGCTTGTCTTCCTCTTCCTCCCACTTCCCTCAGCCACTGCCCATCACTAGCCTCTGCAAACACTGCTTTCCAGAGAACCCCGGCCCTCACCCGCCCTCTCTCTGGACAGTGTCCATGTCCAGACCCCCTCTGAGATTCTTCCCCGAAGCATTTTCCCAACAAGGTGCTCAGACAATTTCACAAAAAGGAACAGGGGAACCCAGAATGCTGGCATCTTGCTAAGTTCTCCCCCTGAGTTGCTGCCCCTCAGTCTTGATCTTAGAGGCAAAACTGGGGCTTGGAGAACTTCAGGTCCCTGATTTTGGAAGAAGGTGGGGTTAGGCTTTGCAGGATAAAAGCTGGGTAGGGACAGGGGTGGACACATCTCACCACACCCATCTCTGTCCCAGCGCTCTGTGCCCAGGAGTGTGTCCATGGCCGTTGTGTGGCACCCAATCAGTGCCAATGTGTGCCAGGCTGGCGGGGCGATGACTGTTCCAGTGGTGAGTGGCTACTGACCCCAGGGAGTGGCCTCTTGTGCCTTCAGGGCCACAGGACCCTCAGGTACACCCTCCCTACCAGGGTACAGGGGCTTAGGACCCCAGGGCTATTACCCGCCAGAGCCCCATTGCTTTTCTGGAGATGTGGAAGACAGGGCGGGCATGTGAGGGCTGGGAGACAGAGACGGGGAGGCTGCGGATGGACTAGACCCCCGGTGACCCTTCCTGCCTCCTTATCCCACAGGATGTGCCCCAGGAATGTGGGGGCCACAGTGTGACAGGCCCTGCAGCTGCGGCAACAACAGCTCATGTGATCCCAAGAGTGGGGAATGTTCTTGCCCTTCGGGTCTGCAGCCCCCAAACTGCCTTCAGCCCTGTACCCCTGGCTACTATGGCCCTGCCTGCCAGTTCCGCTGCCAGTGCCACGGGGCACGCTGCGATCCCCAGACTGGAGCCTGCTTCTGCCCTGCAGAGAGAACTGGGCCCAGGTGTGTAATGGGGGGAATGACACTTTAACAAAGTCACAGACACAAGGCCACACAGACCTATGTGGGGAAATGAGGCAACTCAGAAAAGGCCCCAAGTGTGGGGATGGTGTGGAGGCCAAGATCCTGGTCCCAGCGGATCCTGTGCCACCTCACTAGTGGAGTGACCTTGAGCAAATCATTGACTCTTCGTGGGCTTGTTTCCTGTCTGTAAAATGGGAATAGTATTGTTTACATGGAAGGGTGGCAGTGAAGATAACATGAGGTAGCACGTGTGTGAAGACATGCTGTAAAGTGAGGCTGGGACAAGGACCCAGAGAACCCTGTTGCAAGGCAGGGTACAGGGGGAGCTGGGGAGTCCCAGGAGGAAGAAGGTAGAACTAGGTGGAAATCAGGATCAAGCTTTGTGGAGGCGCTCGTGGACCTGAGCCTATTACAGTAGCACAGATGTTCCCCAAGAGAGAACAAGCCCAGCCAAGGTGAGGAGGTGGGGGCGCCCAAAAGGCAGACATGCCACCCGTGGCTCTTTGCTCACCCCCACCTGCTGGGTGTCCCTGCCATTTCCAGTCCTGGAAACCTTTGCTTTCTGACTCGACAGTCCCCAGCAGGGAAGAGCAAATGTGAATCACTAAGTCCTGAGGTGGGGGTTGTGGGGGCAGTCCTTGGAGGCAAGAGGGGAAGCAGTTATTGCTTGTTTGCACATTGACTCCATCCGCTCTGTCCTGCAGCTGTGACGTGTCCTGTTCCCAGGGCACTTCTGGCTTCTTCTGTCCCAGTACCCATCCTTGCCAAAATGGAGGCGTCTTCCAAGCCCCACAGGGCTCCTGCAGCTGCCCTCCTGGATGGATGGTACGGAGGCTGGGGCCTATGGGCATGGGGTGTGGGTCTGGGGAGAATTCTGTGGTTGGTGCTAAGCAGGCCTCCAAGGAGGGTGTGAATGAAGGGGGTGAGCTCTGTGGTTATGGGGGTGTCAAGGGGTCCTGTGGCCTTGGGGAGGAGGCTGGGTGCCTGGGGCCCTGTTGACCTCTCATCCCCACAGGGCACCATCTGCTCCCTGCCCTGCCCAGAGGGCTTTCATGGACCCAACTGCTCCCAGGAATGTCGCTGCCACAACGGAGGCCTCTGTGACCGATTCACTGGGCAGTGCCGCTGCGCTCCGGGTTACACTGGGGATCGGTGAGTGGCGTGGGGAGGGCGGGAGGCGGGAGGGAGGAGGTGGGGCGGCGCCAGGCTCACTCAGCTAGGTGCCCAGGTGCCGGGAGGAGTGCCCGGTGGGCCGCTTTGGGCAGGACTGTGCTGAGACGTGCGACTGCGCTCCGGACGCCCGTTGCTTCCCGGCCAATGGCGCATGTCTGTGCGAACACGGCTTCACTGGAGACCGCTGCACCGAGCGCCTCTGCCCCGACGGCTTCTACGGTCTCAGCTGCCAGACCCCCTGCACCTGCGACCCGGAGCACAGCCTCAGGTGGGCCGCGGGACGAGTCAAAGGATCAAGAGGCCAATGGGGAGGTCTTCGGGGCCGAAGTCACCACAGCGCCAGGGCCATATCCAGGAGGGACAGGTGTCACAGAAGGGGAAAGGGAGGGTCCTCGGGGGCCAGGAGGGGCCTGGGGTACCGCTACTTGTCCCAACCCCGTTTTCAGAATAGCGCGGAGCCTCCCTAGTGGCCCCCTTACCCCAGCGTTGTGCGAATCCCACCCACCACGCGGAGGGGTCGAGGAAGGAAGCTGGCCTGCCCCGGCCCAGCTCAGACCGCGCCCCGCCCCGCCTCTGCCCCCAGCTGCCACCCGATGAACGGGGAGTGCTCCTGCCTGCCGGGCTGGGCGGGCCTTCACTGCAACGAGAGCTGCCCGCAGGACACGCACGGGCCGGGGTGCCAGGAACACTGTCTCTGCCTGCACGGTGGCGTCTGCCAGGCTACCAGCGGCCTCTGTCAGTGCGCGCCGGGCTACACGGTGAGGCGCGCCTCGCTGCAAGGAAGCGAGGCAGGTGGAGAGGCCAAGGAATGGGCCGCCCCTCTCACCCGCTCACCCTCTTTCAGGGCCCTCACTGTGCTAGTCTTTGTCCTCCCGACACCTACGGTGTCAACTGTTCCGCACGCTGCTCATGTGAAAATGCCATCGCCTGCTCACCCATCGACGGCGAGTGCGTCTGCAAGGAAGGTAATAGGACGGAGTTTCCCAGAGAGAAGACTTGAGTGATAGCCAAGGGAAGAAGGGAGATCCAGGAGGATGGGTAGGCCAAGGGCAGGGGAGCAGCTGCAGGGTAAGGGTGGAGGGGCAGCACCTGGACACAGGGAAAGTATCCAGGCTACTTCCTTCCTGGAAAATCCACTTTGCTTTTCTTCAAAAACAAAGATCCTACCTGTCCTTAAAGGCCGAGGCCAAAAGACACCTCACTGGTGAACATCCCTCACGCTCAGTCATACAGAAATACAATTACCACCCTGGGAAGGGCCTCATACCTGCCAGAGTGACACGTTGGCAACCTTTAGGCTGGATTTTGATACAGTTGTGTTTTGTTTGGCTACCTCTCTATTAACAAGTCTCCCATCTGCAGTCCCCACTACTCCCTATTGTCTGGCACATCCTCTGTATAAGTCATTTAGTTACCTGATGGAGCTCTTGTAAACATTTGGATTTACTGCCATCCCCTTTATCTTGCAGAAGGCACCCCAGACCCAGAATGGGGTGGTACCTCACTGAAAGGCAGTTAGCCTTCTGCTCAGCATCAAATAGTTCATAAGCTTTTCTCCTGTATAGTGCCATGAACACCCCCACCCGCCCCAGCTCATAGCATAGAACCTGGCCCAGCCAGCTTCCACTGTGTGCTTGCTCAGGAGGGGAGCTGAGTCCCCATACCTACCTACCAGGCCCCTCCTCCAGGTTGGCAGCGTGGTAACTGCTCTGTGCCCTGCCCACCTGGAACCTGGGGCTTCGGTTGCAATGCCAGCTGCCAGTGTGCCCATGAGGCAGTCTGCAGCCCCCAAACTGGAGCTTGTACCTGCACCCCTGGGTGGCATGGGGCCCACTGCCAGCTGCCTTGTCCGGTGAGTGCTGGACAGCCTGTCTGCCTGGGGGAGGGAGGGCATGGCGTCCCCTAGCTGACTGGCCTACCTACTCTCCACTCCTTCTCCAAGAAGGGGCAGTTTGGAGAAGGCTGTGCCAGTCGCTGTGACTGTGACCACTCTGATGGCTGTGACCCTGTTCATGGACGCTGTCAGTGCCAGGCTGGCTGGATGGGTGAGTATTCTGGGGCCCCAGGCCTACTGTGGATAGGGGGATGCATCCATGGGAAATGTGTCCAGAAGAGCCCCCTGGAACTGAAGGGGGCCCAGCCAGGCACACCCGACTGCTGTCTCCCACAGGCACACGCTGCCACCTGTCTTGCCCTGAGGGCTTATGGGGAGTCAACTGTAGCAACACCTGCACCTGCAAGAATGGGGGCACCTGCCTCCCTGAGAATGGCAACTGTGTGTGTGCACCCGGATTCCGAGGCCCCTCCTGCCAGAGATGTGAGGCTCCTTACTGCCCCCTCCACCTGCCACCAGCAGGGGTCAGTGTAGCGTCAGATGCCAGCGCACTCCCCACCTGCAACCTTACCCCTGGTCTGGTTCTCTGACTCGTCTTCAGACTAGTTACTGCAGTGGGAAGGAGGGAGGGAGACGGTGGGGTAAGGGTTGATTGAGGATTGGCCTCTGCCCCCAGTCACCATGTACCCCTTTCCCCCAGCCTGTCAGCCTGGCCGCTATGGCAAACGCTGTGTGCCCTGCAAGTGCGCTAACCACTCCTTCTGTCACCCCTCGAACGGGACCTGCTACTGCCTGGCTGGCTGGACAGGCCCTGACTGCTCCCAGCGTATGTGGTAGCTTGTGTGTCTGAGCACCTGTGCATGCTGAGAGGGGGTGCTGAGGACGGGAGGTCTGTGTCCCCCAGCTCCTGGGTATAAAATCCTCTGGGCCCACCTCGAGCAAATATTTATTGGGCACCACCTACATGCTGGGTACTGTTCTAGGTGCTAAGGATGCAGCAGTGGACGGGTCAGGGGAAAAGAAATTCCTGCCCTTCTGCATGGGAAGCCTGGGAAGAACAGTATTTTTACGGAGCAGGGGAAATCATAGGCTTAGCTTGGGACTTTTCTTTTCTTTCCTTTTTCTTTCTTTCCTTCCTTCCTTCCTTCCTTTTTTCTTTCTTTCCTTCCTTTTCTTCCTTGCCTCCCCTCCCCCTCCCCTCCCCCCTCCTCCCTATCCCCTCCCCCTCCTCTCCATCCCCTCCCCCTCCTCCCCTCCCCCTCCTCCCCTCCCCCTCCTCCCCCTTCCCTCCTCCCCTCCCCTCCCCCTCCCCTCCCCCTCCCCTCCCCCTCCCCCCCTCATCTTCCCCTCCCCTTCCTTTTTTTTTTTTTTTGAGACAGAGTCTCATTCTGTTGCCCAGGCTATAGTGCAGTGGCATGATCTCGGCTCCCTGCAACCTCTGCCTCTGGTTTAGTTAATTCTTTTGCCTCAGCCTCCCCAGTAGCTGGGATTACAGGCAAGTGCCACCACAGCAGGCTAATTTTTGTATGTTTAGTAGAGACCCCCAGGGTTTCATCACGTTGGCCAGGCTGCTCTCCAACTCCTTACCTCAGGTGATCCACCCGCCTCAGGTGATCTTGGCCTCCCAAAGTGCTGGGATTACAGGTGTGAGCCACTGCACCCAGCCCTTTTTTTCTTTTGCACTTTTCAGTTTATTTTTATTTATATATTAATAAATACATGTATTTATTTTGTGAGCCTTTCCCCCACAAAAATATATTACGATCATCGAAAAGATTAGTCCAAAAAAGCCAGGTAAAACGAGTTTGGAAAGAGGAAACAGGCTGTTATGAAGAAGGTTGAATGTCAGCTTACCAGCAGGCAGGGTAAAGAAGGAAGTCATCTTGGTGAAGAGTTTTTCCACAGAATCTGGTTACGACTACTATTAGAGTATTGTTAGTGTCAGACACACAAAAATAATGCCTTAAACAGGATATATGTTTACTTCTGTCTTATGTTAAAAACAAAACAAAAATCCATCTGGGGTAGCTTGGAAGCCTTTGGTTGTGTGGCACTGAATATATTATTTTGAAGTGCAGATGTTAAGTAGTTGGACATGTGGGTTTGGAGTTTGGGGAGAGATGGGGCTGGAAATAATCATTTGTGAGTCATTGGTTGCAGATACTGTTCAAAGCTTTGGTGTCCCCAGGGAGACCAAAGCTGAGCTAAAGGCTTCAGTGGTGCTGGGGGCTGAGAGTTCATCCAGGAGGAGCTGTACCCACCCCACCCAGACAGGCCCCTTGTCTCCCGTAGCATGCCCTCCAGGACACTGGGGAGAAAACTGTGCCCAGACCTGCCAATGTCACCATGGTGGGACCTGCCATCCCCAGGACGGGAGCTGTATCTGCCCCCTAGGCTGGACTGGACACCGCTGCTTAGAAGGTACCAACAGAAGGGGAACTCCAGGCCCCTGCCTCCAACTTACCCCTTACCCAAAAAGGAGACTAGAGTTTCATGTCCCCTCTGATGCCTGCCTGCCTCCTTGGCTGTCTCCCCAGGCTGCCCTCTGGGGACATTCGGTGCTAACTGCTCCCAGCCATGCCAGTGTGGTCCTGGAGAAAAGTGCCACCCAGAGACTGGGGCCTGTGTTTGTCCCCCAGGGCACAGTGGTGCACCTTGCAGGATTGGTGAGTTTTTTGCCCCCTCCTTCCCACCCATTGTCTCCAGGGAACTGGGACCTAGGCCCCTCATACTGTCCCTACTTCCCTCCTGGGCACCTCTCCCATGCAGCAGAGCCAAGATGCCATTCTGAGTGACCGTCCCATCCCACACAGGAATCCAGGAGCCCTTTACTGTGATGCCTACCACTCCAGTAGCGTATAACTCTCTGGGTGCAGTGATTGGCATTGCAGTGCTGGGGTCCCTTGTGGTAGCCCTAGTGGCACTGTTCATTGGCTATCGGCACTGGCAAAAAGGCAAGGAGCACCACCACCTGGCTGTGGCTTACAGCAGCGGGCGACTGGATGGCTCCGAGTATGTCATGCCAGGTGAGTTGGCATGGGGCCTGGGGCACAGATGAGTGGCTGGCTCATAGGCACAAGAGTGGATGCTGGGCGTGACCCAAAGGGAAGATGAGGAGTGGGGAGGAGGGAGGAAGGGAGGTCAGGGAGGCCAAAGTACTGATCTCCAGGGACAGAACAGCTCTCTTGGACTCCTGCCCGTCACTGAGCTCACCCTGTGCTTGTGTCTGTCATGCAGATGTCCCTCCGAGCTACAGTCACTACTACTCCAACCCCAGTTACCACACCCTGTCACAGTGCTCCCCGAACCCCCCACCCCCTAACAAGGTCAGTGCCGGGGGTGGGGGTGCACTGTGGAGGGAAGCGTGCAGACCTGATTCTCTGGAAAGCTCTGTCCTTGCCTCTTGCTCTCCCTCTTGCACTGCCCCCTTAGGTTCCAGGCCCACTCTTTGCCAGCCTGCAGGCCCCTGAGCGGTCAGGTGGGGCCCACGGGCATGATAACCACACCACCCTGCCTGCTGACTGGAAGCACCGCCGGGAGCCCCCTCCAGGGCCTCTGGACAGGGGTAGGTGCCGAGAGGCCAGGGCCTCTGGTGCGGGTGGACGTGTGCAGCCCAGATGCCGCATCCGAGTGTGTGTGTCTGGAGGCGGGGGCTCTGGGCCCCAGTTCTAGAGGAAGCACGAGCCTGGGGAGGGGACAGAGGATTGATTACTGGTTGCCTCCTCCTTCTCAGGGAGCAGCCGCCTGGACCGAAGCTACAGCTATAGCTACAACAATGGCCCAGGCCCATTCTATAATAAAGGTATGGGCACAGGGGCAACGAGGGAGGTGGCTGAGCTGGGGCTAAGGAACCAGTGCCTCCGTGGAGCCTGACTTCTTTCCTCTATCCTTAGGGCTCATCTCTGAAGAGGAGCTCGGGGCCAGCGTGGCTTCCCTTAGCAGTGAGAACCCCTATGCCACCATCCGGGACCTGCCCAGCCTGCCAGGGGGCCCCCGGGAGAGCAGCTACATGGAGATGAAAGGCCCTCCCTCAGGATCTCCCCCCAGGCAGCCTCCTCAGTTCTGGGACAGCCAGAGGTGGCGGCAGCCCCAGCCACAGAGAGACAGTGGCACCTACGAGCAGCCCAGCCCCCTGATCCACGGTGAGCCCTCCCTCTCCACTGGCAGGAGCAGCAGAGAACTGGGAGAAGGGAGGCAGAAACAGAGAAGGAACAGAGGGAGAGGAGAAGGCATAATGTGGCACCAAGAGTGAGGCCTTTGGGGTCAGCTTCGGGGTCAAATCAGGCATGATGGGGAGGCGACGTGGCCTCTCAGAGCCTGTGTCCTCATCTGGAGAACAGTTTGGTGAACCTACCTTGCCGGACTCAGGATTGAAGTGGGGTTGTATAGCATCAGAGTGGTGGAGCTGGTACCCAGAAAAGTAGGGAGCCAGGCAGGTGATAAAGTCTCCTCATATTATGGGAGGTGGGCAGGCTGAGGTGGCTTTCTCCCCTGGCAGCTGAGGAACTAAGAGTGTTTTGCTTGGAGCCACACGGCCAGCTGATGGTAAATTGGTGTATGTATCCAGGCCCTTCTCTTTGCCTTGAAGAGGTTGAAGAGGAGAGGAGTGAGGTGGGAGTGGTCGGAGGGAGAGTGGTGGGAGGAGCCACTCCCTCTCATCCTGTCCTTTCTGTTTCCAGACCGAGACCCTGTGGGCTCCCAGCCCCCTCTGCCTCCGGGCCTACCCCCTGGCCACTATGACTCACCCAAGAACAGCCACATCCCTGGACATTATGACTTGCCTCCAGTACGGCATCCCCCATCACCTCCACTTCGTCGTCAGGACCGTTGAGGAGCCAGGATGGTGTGGCAGAGGCCAGCAGACCTGGCTGTTGCTGCCCAAGGCTGGGGACAGAGCCTAGTGTACCCCTGCCAGGAGCAGGGAGTGGACCGGCAGGCCGTGAACATGAAGAACACTTAACGGAGCAAGTGAATGGAGAGATGGGAGCCTCGTTCCCGGATTCCACCATGGGAAACACTGATCAGCAGGATGCCTGGCTCCCTTTTCCAACCCACTGCTCCCAAGGCCCCCAGGGCCCTGTGTATATAAACTGGTGGGTTGGAAGTTGCTGGGTAACTGATTTCAGACGTGTGTGGGGTACCTTTTCTGTGCACGCTCGGGCTGGGCTCTGTGCGTGTGTGTGTTTCTGTGATTTTAGAAGGGTACCTGGCACAGGTTCTGTCCTAGGACACTTACCTTTTAGTAGGGAGACAGACCCAACCCAATTAACTCTAGCAATAGCCTCCTAACTGGCCTCCCTCCATTCATTCAGTGAACCTTCCAATGCACGGCTCAAAATTTCAAAATACAGGCTGGTTAGTTACTCCCTACCTGAAAGCCTTCATAGGTGCCCCTTGGCTCTTCTGCCAGTATCAAAACTTTTGAAGGCCTTAAAGTCCCTGCTTGCCTGGCCCATCTGTCTCTCCAGCCTCACCTTAAACTGTGTTCCTGTCACTGCACGCCAGTCACACAGGCCTCTAGGTCCTCCAGTAGGCCACACTTCTTTCTAGCACAGGGACTTGCACACTTGGAGTGCCCTTCCTCCCCCACTCACCTGTTCACCCTTACTCTTCCTTTACACCTCCTCCTCAAGGAAGCACCCACCCTCCGTACGGGTTTCACAGCCCTGATTGCAGCTGTGTTCACTCACCAGGTACCTGCAGAAGGCCTATAGGGTGCCAGGCACTTCTTTAATGTGTTCTTTCTTTATGTGATTATTTGATTAATCTCTGCCTCCCCCACTAGACTGTAAGCTCCCTGAAGGCAAGAATCCTGTGCTCAATATTAGCTCTCCCTTGGTACAGAGTAGGCACTCAATAAATGCTCCCCAAAGGCTGAGTGGCTGACTGAATTAAAGTACCAGTGACATGCAGTAACTGCTAAGATAGATGAGCCACCTGTGTGCTCTGACAGTTATAGACTGAATAAGTTGGAGACTTCCCTAAACGGTGGCATTTCCACAGGGTAACAACACAGAGCTCAGATGTGGGAAGGTGCCAGGGGCAGGGGGGCAGAGGGGCTGGGGCTGAGGGCGGGTGAAGAGGCTGGAGACAGGATTACAGGAGAGAGTACAGGCATGCCTCGATTTATTGCACTTTACAGGGAGTGGAATTGTTAAAGAAAATGAAGGTTTGGGGACATATAGGTGACAGCAATAGGTTAAGAAAAGTGAAGTAAAGAAATTGAAGATTTATGTCAACACTGCTTTAAGCAAATCTATTGGCACCATTTTTCCAACAGCATGTGCTCGCTTTGGGTCTCTGCATTGCATTTTGGCAATTCTTGCAATATTTCAAGCATTTTCATTGTTATTATATGTGTTATAGTGATCTGTGATCAGTGATCTCTGATATATTATTGTAATTGTTTTGGGGTGCCATGAGCCGCACCCATATAACATGGCAAACTTCATCAACAAACGTGTGTGTTCTGACTGCTCCATCGACCAGCCGTTCCCCCACCTCTCTTAGGGCCTCTCTATTCCCTGAGACACAACAATACTGAAATGAGGCCAATTAATAACCCTACAGGGGCCTCTAAGTGTTGAAGTGAAAGGAATAGTCACACATCTCTCACTTAAAATCAGAAGCTAGAAATGATTAAGCTTAGTGGGGAAGGCATGCTGAAAGCCAAGACAGGCTGAAAGCTAGGCCTTTTGCACTAAACAGCCAAGTTGTGGATGCAAAGGAAAAGTTCTTGAAGGAAATTAAAATTGTTACTCCAGTGAACACATGAGTAACAAGAAAGTGAAACAGCCGGCCAGGCGTGGAGGGTCACGCCTCCCAGCACTTTGGGAGGCCAAGGCAGGTGGATCATGAGGGCAGGAGTTTGAGACCAGCCTGGCCAACATGGTGAAACCCCGTCTCGACTAAAAATACAAAAACTTAGCCAGGTGTGGTGGTGCGCACCTGTAATCTCAGCTACTCAGGAGGCTGAGGCAGGAGAACCATTTGAACCCAGGAGGCGGAGGTTGCTATGAGCTGAGATCATGCCATTGTACTCCAGCCTGGGTGACAGAGCAAGACTCTGTTTAAAAAAAAAAAAAAAGGTGAAACAGCCTTATTGCTGATAGGAAGAAACTTTTAGTGGTCTGGATAGATCAAATCAGCCAAAATATTTCCTTAAAAGCCAAAGCCTAATCTACAGCAAGACCCTAACTCTCTTCAGTTTTATGAAGGCTGAGAGAGGTGATGAAGCTACAGAAAAGTTAGAAGCCAGCAGAAGTTGGTTCGTGAAGTTTAATGAAAGAAGTTTAAGAAACCATCTCCATAACATAAAAGTGCAAGGTGAAACAGCCCATGCTGATGTAGAAGCTGCAGTAAATTATCCAGAAGATCTAGCTAAGACAATTGATGAAGGTGGCTCCTCTAAACAACAGATTCTCAGTGTAGACAAAACAGCCTGTATTAGAGGAAGATGCCATCTAGGACTTTCATAGCTAGAGAGAAGTCAATATCTGGCTTCAGAGCTTCAAAGGACAGGTGTTAGGGGCTAATACAGCTGGTAACTTTAAGTTGAAGCCCATGCTTATTTACCATTCCAAAAATGCTCAGGCCGTTAAGAATTATGCTGAGTCTTTAATGTGGCGTGGTGGCACATGCCTGTAGTCATAGCTACTTGGGAGGCTGAGGTGGGAGGTTCACTTAAGTTCAGGAGTAGAAGGCTATAGTGAGCTAGGATCATGCCATTGGACTCCAGCCTTGGTGACAGAGCAAGATCCTGCCTCTAAAAAGAAAAGAAAAAAAAAGGCCGGATGTGGTGGCTCACGCCTATAATCTCAGCACTTTGGGAGGCTGACTGGGGAGGATCACTTGAGGTCAGGAGTTCGAGACCAGCCTGGCCAACATGGTGAAACTTCATCTCCACTAAAAATACAAAAAAAAATTTAACTAGGTGTGGTGGCACACATCTGTAGTCCCAGCTACTGGAGAGGCTGAGGCAGGAGAACAGCTTGAACCTGGGAGGCGGAGGTTACAGTGAGCCAAGGTCGTGCCACTGCACTCCAGCCTGGGTGACAGAGCATTAATCCATCTCAAAATAAATAAATAAATAGAAAAGAATGCTAATTTTACCCTGCCTGTGTCCCTGTGCTCTGGAAATGGAACAAAGTCTGGACGATAGCACATCTGTTTACAGCATGGTTTACTGAATATTTTAAGCCCACTATTGAGCTCTACTGCTCAGAAAAAAAGTATTCCTTTCAAAATATTACTGCCCCTTGACAATGCACCTGGAGATATACAAGGAGATTAATGTTGTTTGCATGGTTGCTAATACAGTATCCATTCTGCAGTCTGTGGATTGAGGAGCAATTTCGACTTTCAAGTCTGATTATTTAAGAAACACATATTTGTAAAGCATGAGTTGCCATACATAGTGATTCCTCTGATGGATCTGGGCAAATTCAATTGAAAACCTTCTGGATAGGATTCACCATTCTAAATGCCATTAAGAACATTTGTGATTCATGATGGGAGGAGGTTAAAATATCCATGCTAACAGGAGTTTGGAAGAAGTTGACTCCAACCCTCATGGATGACTTGGAGGGGTTCAAGACTTCAGTGGAGGAAGTAACTGCAGATGTGGTAGAAACAGCAAGAGAACTAGAATTAGAAGTGGAGCCTGAAGATGAAGCTGAATTGCTGCAATTCATGATAAAAGTTGAATGGATGAGGAGTTGCTTATGAATGAGCAAAGAAAGCAGTTTCATGAGATGGAATCTACTCTTGGTGAAGATGCTGTGAGCATTGTTGAAATGACAAGAAACGATTTAGAATATTCCATAAACTTGGTTGATAAAGCAGTGGCAGGATTTGAGAGAACTGACTCCAATTTTGAAAAAAGGTTCTACAGTGGGTTACATGCTGTCAAACAGCATTGCGTGCTATTGAGAAATCTTTTGTGAAAGGAAGTCAATTGATGTGGCAAACTTCACTGTTGTCTTACTTTAAGAAATTGCTACAGGCACCCCAACCTTCAGCAACCACCACCCTGATCAGTCAGCAGCCATCAACATCAAAGCAAGGCGCTGCACCAGTGAAAAGATTATGACTCACTAAAGCCTCAGATGATATCAACATTTTTAGCAATAAAGTATTTTTTAAATTAAGGTATGTGCATTGGGCTGGGCGCTGTGGTTCATGCCTGTAATCCCAGCACTTTGGGAGGCCGAGGTGGGAGGATCACTTGAGGTCAGGGGTTCAAGACCAGCCTGGCCAATATGGTGAACCCTCGTCTCTACTAAAAATACAAAAATTAGCCGGACATAGTGGTGCGCGCCTGTAATCCTAGCTACTAAGGAGGCTGAGGCAGGACAATCGATTAAACATGGGAAGCAGAGGTTGCAGTAAGCTGAGATCACGCCACTGCACTGCACTCCAGCCTGGGCAACAGAGACTCCGTCTCAAAAAAAAAGTATATGCATTTCTAGACATAATGCTATTGCACACTTAACTACAGTATAGTGTAAACGTAATTTTATATGCACTGAGAAAAACAAAAGCGGTGTGACTCACTTGATTGCCATATTAGCTTTATTGCTGTGGTCTGGAACCCAACCCTTAGTATTTTGGGGGTATGCCTTTACTCAAATGGGGCCCACCAGAGCAGAACCATCAGAGTCTAGAGTAGGAGTCAGGTGATGACTTTGAATCCCAGGTTTGTAAGGAGTGTGACTCACCTTATAAACTCGTTAGCGGATTAACTGAGTCCCCAGAGTCCTCCAGGAGGCTAAACAGTTGGGGGTCGAGAATAGAAACCTAGCACCACACCAACTGGATGGGTTTTGCTAGACCCCTTCCGCCAGGTGCTCTCTCCTTACCGGACAGGTGGGTGGACTCTGGAAAGTGGACCTGCCCCCACCTGGATTCTCCCTGATGTCCTCCGACTGCCCACTACCCCGCCCTCGCCGAGTCCGCCCTGCTCCCCCGGGCTCAATTCCAGAATGCTTTGGATTGCCCGCCCTCGCCCTATCCCGGTCCCCGCTCCAGTCCTAAGATCCACTCGTTTCCCTCGCCATGGCTCCGCTCAGGTCCTGGGTCACCCTAGCCCTTCTCCCTTAGCACAGGTTTGGCCAGCCCTGGCCCTCCGGGGCCCATCAGCTCCTGTGATCTTCGGCCGCCCTAACCCTGCCTGCTCCGCCGGGCTCTACCCGCCCCTCCGGCTCTCGCTCCGCCATCCGCCCTCCCGGGCTTTCCCCTCGCCTTGCTCTGCCCTGCGGCGCCCCCTGTCGGCCCGGCGTGCTCTCTGCGGTTGCCCCTTTCCCTCGGGCCCTCCCGCCTCGTGCGGTTGTCTAGGAGAGGGACGCGTAGGCGACGCCACCCCGGACCGGTCAGATCCGGTCCCTGGACGCGGAACAGAGATCCCCTGATTCAGCCACCTCCAGAGTGAGCCCCATAGAGTGCGGTCCTACCTTCCCGCCCCGACGAAGGTCCCAGAGACGCTGCAGACAACACCAGCATGTCGAGCGAGCAGAGCGCGCCGGGGGCCTCACCCAGGGCCCCGCGTCCGGGGACCCAGAAGTCTTCTGGCGCGGTGACCAAAAAGGGAGAGCGCGCGGCCAAAGAGAAGCCGGCGACTGTTCTGCCTCCCCTGGGAGAGGAGGAGCCCAAAAGCCCTGGTACGCTGGCGCCGGGGTTGGGTGATCGGGCCTCCGGGCTACGTCTTCCTGGGTTCCCACTAACTACTCACTGCTCCATGGCTATGGCTCAACTCATACATACCCAGGTTGAGTTCCTGAATCTCGGCTTGATAGATGTTTGAATTGAACTTGATCTTAAAGAACCCACACTCTGGTTTGGGATGGTGACAAATACCAGTAAGATGTGATAAGATATAGAAGAGAGGAAGGCCCGGGGGTGAGGGCACCAGGGGGGTTGCCAGGAGGTGTCTTTGAACAGAGTTTACAGGTGTTCATTCACTGATTCAACAATTACTTTCCAAATGCCAGCCATGAGGTCAGGTATGTCACGGAGGAGAATGAGATGGACATGGTCCTGCGGGGTTTACATCCTCTGGGAAAAGAAAATGAGTAGAATGGTATAAGTAGATGTACGGCCCTTTTTGATGTAAGTGATAGAACCCCAATCAAACTAAGCATGAAGGAGAAATGTATCAGAAGACTTTTTGATACAAATCTGCCAGCTTCAACATCACGGGGACAAGAACTTGCTGTCTCTGGAATCAAAGTAAAACAACTTGGGAGAAAGCTCTGATGGTCCAGCATTAGTCAGGTGCTATCTCCTTGTCAGTGCTGGTGGATGAGGGGAAGGAATTATAAGAGCTGGAGAAAGAACATCTTCTGGAAGGGAAGACAAGACAGTATAGAATCCCCTACAAGTATGAAGCCAGTTACATTCAACACACACACACACACACACACACACACACACACACACCCCGATGGCTGCTGTATAGAAAATGGGGTGGAAGGAGGCAGAGAGATGAGTTACCAGACTATTTCAACAGCCTAGTCCCGGGACAGTGGGAGTTGGGATAGGGCAGTGAGAATGGTGAGGGGTGATTGGGTTAGGCCTCTCAAAGAAACACTTTTGAGGTAGAAGTAATAAGAGTTGGTGAAGGATTGGACAGGGTAGGGAGTGAGCAACATAGCAAGAATGATTCAGGCTTCTGGACTGGGCACTAGGTGGGAGGAGGTGCCATTCATGGAGATGGGAAAGCCCAAAGGAGGTGCATGTAAGGGAGGAGCTCCAAGGGGTGATGCCAGCTGGACAGCTGGACACATGGGTCAACAGTGACTAAGATAGGTTAAGGGTGGAGTAGTGACTTTGGAAGCTGCTGATGTTCTGGCATAGTTAAGTCCTGGCAATGAAAGAGACCCCATAAGGAGGCAGGGAGTATAAACAGAGAAGAGGAGAGGGCTCAGGATCCAGCCTTACAGGTAGTAGAGGATGAGGAGTTGGCAGGGGAGCCTGAGCAGCCAGCAGAGAGGTAGGAGAGAATGGGAGGGACACCTGCACAGGCACCTGGATAGGACAACATGGAGGTCACGGTGGCCTTAGCAGACATCACTGTGTGCTGTGGTAGGGGCAGATGTGGGCTCGTGTCCGGTAGAGAGTGATGGCTGATATAGGAAGGTGTAGGGATTTAAAGGACATCCTATCTAATGGCTTTAATTCTCAAGAAGCTATGAGGTGAGATCATTAGCGAGCATGAGCAAGGGATGTGGGAGGGAGAAGAGCTGTGCTGTCTGACAGGTAGCTACCTGCTAAAGTGCAGAGAGAGCCCATTTCCACCGCAGCATGAAGTACTGTGGGGCAGCACTGTTTTACAGCAGGGCTTCTCAAGGTGCTGTCCTTGGACCAGCAACTTCAGCATCATCTGGGAAGTTGCTAAAAATGCAAAACCATGGCCCTCACCTGGGCTACAGAATCAGAATTTCTGCAGGATAGGGCCCAGGAAATTTGTTTCAAGAGGCTCTCCAGGTGATTTTTAAGATGTTAAAGCTTGAGAATCTCTGTTCTTGAGAAGGGAGGTATGAGTGAAGCAAGGAAGCATGAGGGGCTCCCCCAGCAGAGGTAAGCTTGGGAGGGCAGGGAGGTGTGCAGGAGCCAGCCAGCCCAGGGGGACATTGCAACCTCCCTATGCCTTCTTATCTGCTTCATCCATTTGGCTGTGTGCCTGGGTTCCCACTGATGGCTGGACACAAGAGGAACATGTCTCTCATGCCTTTCCGCATGAACCCTGGAGCCTCTCTGCATCCTGCCAGCCCCGCCACGCCCTCAGGCAAACTCCCTACTGCTGAGCTGCAGGTGTCCCTCCCCCACACAGCTCCTGCAGCACCTGCCCCTGTGGCCAGCGTGGTGTTCCATGGAGCTCCAGTCTGTCTGGCACTTGGCAGGGACTCCCGTCCCATCTCTAGGAGGCACTTCTTCCTGGGATGCCCTCAAGTTCGCATAGCACAGCCCTCATGTTGGGATGTGGTGGGCATGTGTGAATTAACGTAACTCACAAATGAGTTAATATTTCTAAAGCATTTCAAACAGCACTGGACACTAGGAAGTGCTATATAAACACACTGGACAGGGGAAGTGTTAAATAAAAGTATCGTTCTGCCTCACTTGGGTGTATGCGTAGGGAAGGAGTGGGAGTGGAAAGGAACTCACATCGGGCCTGCGCTTCTTTCTCCCAGGGACCCTGAGCAGTTCCAGCAGGGAAAGAAGTCTTGTGAGAGGAGGCTGGGCTGGGGACACCTGGGAAAGGCGGAGGCCCAGGCTGGGAGTGGAGAGCAGGGGTGGCAGTGGCTTTGACCTGGGAGTGGGAAAGCCAGCACACAGAAGAGGCGACCCCGTTGTCTACCGTGCACGCATGCCCCTTAATCCCCTTTCTCCGAGCTCTTGCTTTCCCCGTTTCCTATCAAGTGTTTTCAGCGTACGTTTTTCCAGGCATTTGCAAGTTGAATGGCTGCAAAAATGTCGATCTGAGGAGGGCCCCTCCGCCTGCGCTGTGAGCTTGGGGATGCAGGGGTGGGCGCTGCCCCTTCTCTCACACCCCCGCCCGCCCCTGCAGAGGAGTACCAGTGCTCCGGGGTCCTCGAGACCGACTTTACCGAGCTCTGCACGCGATGGGGCTACACGGACTTCCCCAAAGTTGTCAACCGGCCCCGCCCCCACCCGCCCTTCGTCCCCTCCGCCTCTTTGTCGGAAAAGGCCACCCTAGGTGAGTGACAGTGGAGCTCCCCGGTGCCTGCCAGGGTCGCTTCGTCCATCCTCAGCCTCCCTTCCCGCTCCGGGCCAAATGGAGGGACGCGGGGCCGTGTGTGTGTGAGTTGGGGGCGGGGGGGATTCGACGAGGCCGGTGGGGAGGTGGAGGAGTCTCCCGTCTTCCTTTCCAAATCCCAGCAGAGGCGCGCGTGGCCAGAGAGGCAGCGCCCGCAGGCCGGCGCCTCCCGCGCTGGCGGTGTCCTCCAATCCCACCCGGGCACCCGTGGGCCGGCCCAGCGTGGGGCCTGGGGAGGTGGTTGTTCCCCTCCCTCCTCACCTCTGCCTTCCAGACGATCCGCGGCTGTCGGGGTCCTGCAGCCTCAACAGCCTGGAGAGCAAATACGTGTTCTTCCAGCCCACCATCCAGGTGGAGCTGGAGCAGGAGGACAGCAAGTCGGTGAAGGAAATCTACATCCGCGGTGAGCCCCGCTCCCCGCACCTGCCCCAGCTCCCTCCCGCTCCCCTGGCGCCTCCCAGGTCTGAGGCGCCTGCCTCCTCTGGCCCGTAGGTTGGAAGGTTGAAGAACGGATTCTGGGTATCTTCTCTAAATGTCTGCCCCCGCTCACCCAGCTACAGGCCATCAAGTGAGAGGCACTGGGGGGATGGGCGGGAGGCCAGAGTGGGAGCTGGGGCTCCTAGTGGCTTGGGAGAGAGAACCAAGGGGCATGGGAGACCCTGGAGACAGTGGGGAGGTGGGAGGTGGGGGATGAGGAAGGGCGCCGCTGGGAGGTCGGTGTAGGGAAAGTTTTCCAGTAGGAGGCAGCGTTCTAGCTCTGTTTCTGCACTTACCGCCCACGCCAGCTTTTGGAAGGTGGGGCTGACGGATAAGACCCTGACCACCTTCATCGAGCTCCTGCCTCTCTGTTCATCCACGCTCAGGTCAGCAGAGTGGGAGGCCCCTAGTGCCTGGGCAGCCTGGCTGGGCGGGTGGTCAGAGGGAAGCAGTGTGGGGATGGAAGTGGCAGGTCCCAGCTCCTGTGGGCCTGGCTGGCATCCCTGTGGAATCAGAAGCAGGCAAAGTCTGTTGGATCATGATACCCCCATTAGACAGGAAGCCAGGTCCGCTTTTCTACCCACACCAGCACCCAAAGAGCCTGACCTTCAGGGGCTCATCCTGTCTCCCCTGCATTAGTCTCATTACCCTCTACTCCCTCCCCAGAGGTTCTCACTCTCCTTCCTGGCTGCCTGGGGCCCTGGCCCTGTACTAGGGGCTGGTAAGGCAAGTTCTTATCCTTCAGGAACTCACAGTCCAGGGAGGGAGAGAAAAGGACAAAAGAATAAATACTGCAGGGCAATGTGGAGACTGGGGATGGAGGACTGGTTCATCGGGGGAGGGAGTGGGCAGAGAGAAGTGCTACCCCACTTTATGGATGTGGGGCAGGAAGACCTGGAAGACTGCCTGGAGGAGGTGGTACTGAGCTGAAGGAGGCCTAGGAGCAGGCCAGAGAGGGAATTGGGAAAGGGCATACTTGTATGGGAAGAAGCAGGAGCAAGGTATAGGGCAGGTAACTACAGGTGTGGTTGGGAGTGTAAGGGGCAAGGCTGATTTGGTCCTGCCCCTTCTCTAGACTCCCACATAACCCTGCCTCTTCTTGCTTCATGGGGGGGCTACCCCTCCGTGCAGTGGCTTGCCTGTCTTCCTTCTGTGGATGACATGGATGGTCCTTGAGGGCAGGGACTGTATCTTCTTCAGGTGGGGGTCCCCAGCACTCTTTGTAAAACACCATGAAACATGTTTCATTCCATCATGGGAATTAGCTAGCAGAAAACAACTATATGAATTCATCTGTAAATAATGTGTAAAAGTAAGTCATAGCAACATAAACAAATTTAAACTGAATGTAATCAAGTTTGTGTGACAGATGAGGCAGGCTGAAAGGTTGAACAAAATAAGAAATCATGGGAGCAAATAGTCATTTCTAGCCATTAGTTCAGTTTTTGCTGTAACTTAGAAAAGGACCTCCACTCTCACAGCACTGTTAGAGAAGCCACTGCTGTGTGGATGCTCATGTTGTAGTTATCTCTTGCTGTGTGATAAATTAACCCCAAGATTCAGTGGCTTAAAAGGACATACATTTATGATCTCATAGCTGCAGTGAGATGACCTGGGGGTGGGCTAGCTGAGTGCTCTGGCTCAGGGTTTGAGGTTGCCTTACAGCTGCCGACTGGGGCTGCAGTTACCTCAAGGATCAACTGCGGTGGAGAATCTGCCTCCAGGCTCACTTGTGTGGCTGCCTGGGCCTCTCCACAGGCTGCCTCGAGTGTCCTTACCACATGGCAGCTGGCCATTTGAGAGAGTGCCAGAGACCAGTCAAGATGGAAGCCACGGCCTTTGTAGCCTAAACCTGGAAATGCTGTCCCATCTCTTCTGCCATGTTCTATTCTTTAGAAGCCAGGCACTTCTTTCCCTCCACCCCACCCCTCCTCCTCCTCCTCCTCCTCCTCCTCCTCTTCTTCTTCTTCTTCTTCTCCCAGGTTGGAGTACAGTGGCACAATCTCCGCTCACTGCAACTTCTGCCTCCGGGGTTCAAGTGATTCTTCTGCCTCAGCCTCCCAAGTAGCTGGGATTACAGGCACACGCCACTACGTCCCACTAACTTTTTGTATTTTTAGTAGAGAGGGGGTTTCACCCTGTTGCCCAGGCTGGTCTCAAACTCCCGAGCTCAGGCAATCCGCCTGCATTGGCCTCAAAAAGTGCTGGGATTACAGGCGTGAGCCACCGTGCTCGGCCAGAAGTGAGTCAGTTCTAATGTGAAGTCCACACTCAAGGGGAAGAGATGACCCAGGGGCATGAGTTCCAGGAGGTGGGGACCACTGAAGGCCATCTTAGGGGCCACCCTACCTTGGGTCACCAACTTTGGGGAGCAGCCCCTTCACAACACGCACACCTGTGAATTTTTAGTCTGGGGAATTGTCACATATCTTTCCTATATTGGGGGCAATCCTTCACTCTGCTTGCTAGCTCCTCTCTGTTCCCCTCCCTTACCTGGCCTCAGTGGTACCTTCTAGTTCTCAGATCTCCCCTGCCCTCAGGAAGGTGTCTCTGGAGGGGAACCCACTGCCGGAGCAGTCCTATCATAAGCTCATGACCTTGGACAGCACGTGAGACTCCCTGCCCTCATACCCTTTCTCTGGGCCTGTCTCGAAATTCCAAGCCATTTTTAGTTCCTGCCCTTCCTTGTCCCCCTACCATCTCGGCAAGGGCCGTCGATTCCTGCCCCTACATCCTCAGACCAGACGGCCCCCTCAAGCCCTCAAGTCTCCCCTATTCCGGCGGGCGCCCTGTACCGTTTCCAGCGACCCACATTCTCCCTCTGGCTGCCCCAGGATTGCGCACTTGTCTCTGCGGAACAATAACATTGACGACCGCGGGGCGAAACTCCTGGGCCAGGCACTGTCCACGCTGCACAGCTGCAACCGGACCCTCGTCTCGCTCAACCTGGGCTTCAACCACATCGGGGACGAGGGCGCGGGCTACATCGCGGACGTGCGTGCGCTGCGGGGAGGGACCTGCTGGGAGGAGGGGCGCCTCGGGCGGCTCACGCGTCCCTGCCCGCTTCTTAGGGTCTCCGGCTGAACCGTTCCCTGCTCTGGCTGTCCCTGGCCCACAATCGCATCCAGGACAAGGGCGCCCTGAAGCTGGCTGAGGTGGGTGTGCCGACCAGGTAGGGCCGGGGCGTGGGCGGGCCAAGGGAGCCGACCCTGACTCCGCCGGCGTCCGACCGCTGAGAGCCAGCCTCGTTCAGGTCCTGCGCGCCTTCGAGTTGACGCACACGGAGGTGGTGGAGCGCCGGCGTCTCCTGCTGGAGAAAGGGACGCAGGAGCGCTCGCGATCGGTGAGGAGTCACAAGGCCCCAGGACCAGCCGAGAGCCCCTCTGACCCTCGAGCCCACTCCCCAAGTCCGCTGCTTTTCAGCAAACTGGCCATCCGGTTTAATCTCCACCATCTGTCGTGACTGTCTTTCCCTCCGATTTCAGCACAGACGTTTGCCAGGCCCCTGCTGGGCGGGCTCTAATTACAGAACCACCTTATGGGCAGTATACGACACTAGATTGAGAACATCTGGATTCACTAGATTGAGAACATCTGGACCTGAAATCCGGCTCATCCATATCCCAGCTTGTAATCTTGGGCAAGCTACTAAGCTTTTTTTTTTTAGACAGAGTCTGGCTCTGTTGCCCAGGCTGGAGTGCAGTGGTGCAATCTCGGCTCACTGCCGTTTCTGCCTCCCGGGTTCAAGCGATTTTTCTGCCTCAGCCTCCTGAGTAGCTGAGATTACAGGTGTGTGCGACCACGCCCAGCTAATTTTTGTATTTTTTTAGTAGAGATGGGGTTTCGCTACGTTGACCAGGCTGGTCTCGAACTCCAGGTCTCAAATGATCCGCCTGCTTTGGCCTCCCAAAGTATTGGGATTACAGGCATGAGCCACTGCACCTGGCCTGTGTTACTTAACTTCCCACTGCACCTGGCCTGTGTTACTTAACTTCTCATTAGTTTCCTCATCTGTAAGTGGGTAATTGTACCTATTTCATGACTGTTGAGAGGATTTAGTGACCTATTTCCTGCAATGCAGTTAAAATAGCGCCTGGCACTTAGCTCAACAAAAGCTGCTATTTTTTCCCCTCAATATGAGAATCTGAGACCCTGCCTCACCCTTCATATCACCCCCACCCAGGTCCCTCTGCTATTTCTTCCCCAGAGCATCTCACCCCAGAGGAGTCCTATACAAATTATTAGGCAGGGAGGTGGGTGGGAGGGTGCTTTTCAGCTCAACTGCTCCCCAAGTATGCGTACAGCTACCTTTCATGCCCCCACTGAGGCTCTGGCTTCTTTCTCCTTTCCCTCCCATTTGTGAGCACAGCCCTCCTCCTCTCGACATGGGGACTCCAAAACGGACCGTGAGAAGAGTCAGATGGTAGGGATCAGCAATAGTGCATTGGTGGACAAGACAGACAAGACACAGACAATGAAAACCCCTAAGGGCCTGGGCAAGAAAAAGGAGAAGTCATGGGTAGGTGTGCAATGGGACAGAGCCTGGGCGCTGGACGGACAGGGGAGGGGGCTTCCATCTTGTGCAGAAGCGGTGGAGGGAAGAAGGCCACATGGGCCTTTGAAGTTCCCCCTAAGGCTGCAGGTCCTAATCTGGGCTGCTTCCCTCACCACTGCCCATCCCCTCCGGAGGTGGGACTTCCACCTCTCTTCTCACATTCTCCACAGGAATTGGCCAAGAAAGAGGAGAAGTCGGGGTCTGGGCAGTCACCCACACAAGGAACACCTAAGAAAGAAGATGCCACAAAGGCAGGCAAGGGGAGTAAGTGCGGGCGCCCTTTGGCGGCACCTTCCTGTGTGGAGGAGGGAAGAGTGCCTGGACCGTGCAGGAGGCTGTTCTGGGCCTGGGTGCGCCTGCCTGGAGCTCATCTTGCCATGTCCCTCTGGGCTTGATTTCCTTCTCACAGAGGGATGATGTGGAGAGCCGCATCCAGCCCAGACATCCTGACCCACTGCTCTCCTCATCCCCTTTGTTGGAGCTGGAGCTCTGTGGCCCTGTCTTCAAAGAACTCACCCACCTAGCTGGGGCCCCCTCCAGTCATTTTTTTTTCTTTTCTTTTTTTTTTTTTTAGATGGAGTCTCACTCTGTTGCCCAGGCTGGAGTGCAGAGGTGCAATTTGGCTCACTGCAACCTCCGTCTCCTGGGTTCAAGCAATTCTCCTGCCCCAGCTTACCCAGTAGCTGGGATTACAGGCATGCGCCACCACGCCCAGCTAATTTTTGCATTTTGAGTAGAGACAGGGCTTCACCGTATTGGCCAGGCTGGTTGCGAATTTCTGACCTCAGGTGATCCTCCTGCTTCGGCCTCCCAAAGTGCTGGGATTCAGGTGTGAGCTACCACACCCAGCCCCCTCCAGCCATTTCTGTTGGACTCAAACCCAAAGTTGGGGGGTCTCTTTGCCTCACCTAGCCTGTTCTTTCTGGGGAGGGAGGCTGGGTGGCATTAGAAGTGTGCACTGTGCATTCTGGCTGCTCTTCTGGCCCCAGAGGTAACCATCCCTGAGCAGAAGCCAAGCAAGGTAAAAGGGATCAAGAGCGGGAGCAGAGAGAAGCGCAGCATCCTCCCGGAGTCTGAGGTAAGCTGCCAGGAGGAGTGGAGGCAGGGGGCACACCCCTGGGATTCCAGGCTTGCCTGAGACCTCTCACCCTAGCCCCTCCTGGAATGTGGTCTCCAGCCCCATGCTGTGGCAGCAGCCATTTACTTTCAAATTTGTCCTCCACTCCTGTCCCAACCTCACCTGAAACCCCCTCCCATCTCACCCTGGGCTTCTGTGGGAATAGTGGGAGCAGGCCCCTTCTACTTTTACTTGTCTATTAGTAGCCCACACTTTGGATCTGCTGTCTCAGCTCAGCCAGGCTGCTTCCCCAGAGGCCCTCAGTTCCTTATCACCACCTCCATCACTTGCTTGGACTGTTGCATAGGAACCAAGTGTCTTCTTTTTTGCCCTTCTCAGCAGCTCCCCGAGGAAGGCAGCGCATTTTTATGGTCATGGCACTGCCCCACGCTACCCTGTGCATGGGTCCTTCTTCAGACCCTCTCTCTTTTGCCTTTGGATCTTCTATGCCCCCTTTCAACTTGGACCAACTTGCTGCTTGCACTGGAAGTCTTCCTGGGCTGCCTGCAGTGCTCCTACCATCCCTCATCCCTCCATTCTGTCAGCTGCCTGAGCATCTGCCTCTCTGTATTTTTCTCTTCCATCGGAAGACTCCCTGCACACCCTAGGCAGGGAAGGGCCCCTCTCCTTCCAGGAGTCTTCTCTGGCACCCAAGACAAAATCTTACAAAAGAGGATGTTCAGAGGCAGGAAGAGGTTGGGGTTGGCTTTCAGTTTCCATTTTTCATCTCTGCCTCTGTCTTGATCAGGCTGCTGATTGTCACTAGGACTATTGCAATTTCTTTTCATCGCGCCTGTCATTGTCAGTCACTTCCCTCCAATCCATTCTTCTCATTGCTCTAGGTGTTAGGAAACACTTAGTAAAACCTGAATGTGACATACTGTTTCATGCTTCCAGAGCCTTTCCACCTGCTTTCTTTGCCTAGAACACCTTTCCCGTACATGATGTGCATTCACAGGAGACCCTTCCTGGCCTGGCCTAGGTATTTCCTTTCCGTGCTCCCACAGTGCTCTTGAGTTTGCCTCTATCAGTGCTCACTCTAGACCACGTTACTTTCACTTTCTGGCTCCCCCACACAAAGGAGCTTCTTGAGGGTACGGGCTTATTTATTTTTGTATCCCCAGCACCTGGGACAAAGCCTGGACTATAGCCGGCAGTCAAAACATGTATGTTGAATGAATGAATGAATGGCCTGTTGACCAGCTCCCCTGCTGTCTGCTGCAATTAGTATTCTGCTTTAGCAGCTGGTTGTTGAGGCTACTGAGGTGATCAACCCTCTCCTGGAGCCTGTGGAGCACCGAGATGGGAAAGTTTTCATGCCTGGGAACAAGGTCCTTTTGCACCTCAACCTCCTCCGTATGTCTGCCAACCTCCCCTGTCCTCCTGCCATGAGGCTACCTGGGTCCTGTCCTGCCTGAGGGTGTCTGCCCTGACTCTATGGAGCAGACCTGGTCCTCCCATCTTTGGGCTACATGTCCCCCAAGGCTCTCTTGCACAGGGCTTGAGGGGCCAGGGGAAGTGCTGAGTCTGGGAGGCTGGGGACAGGCTATTGGAGTAATGAGGGGAGTTAGATGGGGTGTGTGTGAAGAGCTGGGTGAAGGGCCAGGTCAGGGAAAGGTGTGCCTGGGCCAGTGAGTCTGGAGCGGGGAGCTGGAGGAACTGGGCTGCTGGGGATGTCTGGTGTGTCAGGTGCCAGTGAGGCCTGCGGTGCTAAGAGGCCACCTGTCTGCACCTTCCACCAGGGAACCGCATCACAGAGGTGGGGCTGGAGGGCTTCCTCGCCACAGTGCAGTATCAGATGCAGTTCTCCAAGGCCAAGAGTGTGTCCAAGGGTCCAGTGGGGCTGCTGTGGCTGTCCCTGGCTGTGAGTCCCTTTCACTCTCTCCTGCTGAAGCAGAGCTTGCCCCTATCAATCAGCTGTCACACTAGACAGCTGCTGCAGGCAGCTTGTGTCTCCCCATTTCCAAGGAAGCTCTGTAGTTTCTCTGCTTCTTTTTAAAAATCACAACATAACCTCCGTTCCTTTTGCTGGAAGATCAGCAGTATTAATCACTCGCTTTTTCTGCATTTCCCCCAGCCCCTAACCCACCCTGCCCCAGGACCATTTTTTTTTTTCTCCCAGAGGACTAATCTTCATTCCTCTTGTCAGATGTCAGCCTTCCTTTTCTTTTCAGAAAAACTGCTTCGCCCCACAATGTCCTGCGTACGCCATAATCCAGGAGCTGATGTTGCCAAGGGATCCCATCAAGGCCAAACTCAGGGAGGATGAGGCCATGGCATTCTTCCCCTAGCCCCTCCCACCTGCTTGCCTCTGAGACTCGGGCCACAGAAGCACCTCCTGTCCCTGTGTGGGCTGACCTCCCTGGGGGAGATCTCAGACCAATAACAAAGTCCGTTGCTATACTTTTCCTTGAGGTTGTCTGAAAACTTTCTTCCAGAACTACTTGGAACATTTAGATTTTGTGTCTGTCCATGTTACATGGCCAAGAATGGCAGAAAAGTGGTCTGAATTACAGTTCTGCTGGGGACGATCTCAGCCCCTCTGGCCTCAGTTAGCCAGGGGCATTGCCCTTCTGCCTCCTGGGAGCTAGTTCTTCCTTGCTCAGGCAATAGCCATGCCCCACTGTGTTCCCTAGGGGACATGCATGATGCCAGGGTTTGCATTCAGAAAGATTTGGGATAGGGATTAGTAACTGACACGCACAGGCTTGGGAGGAGAGTGGGAGCAGCAGTAGGTAAAGCAGAGGAATTAAGCAAGCTTCCCCATCTGGCTGGCCCAGGTGTTTGACTACTTCGGAGGAGAGGTAAGGTTCAGCTTAAGAAAATGAACAAAGGCTTGGCAGGCCACTTTGGGGAGGGTGCTAAACGCTCAACATCTACATAGTAAAGGCTAAGCATTGAACATGAACCCTAATAACCCGCCTGCAAAAGTCAGCAATCTGAAACCGGAGGTGTGAGGTTCTTGAGCCAATTCACGGTCCCCAAACCTTTACCCTTCAGTGCTGCCTCCACTGAGGTCACCTGCCATTGCCCAGAGAGCACAGGACTGGCTTTGGGGAGCCTACCTGTAACCTACAGCAGTGTCCGAGAAGGCGCAGATCCACAAGGACCAGGCTTCCTTCCTCACTTCTGAGCAGATTCAACCTGTTCCACATTCTCTAGTCCTACTTCCCTCATTCCACTGCCTCTGCCTACCTAGAATTCCCTTGTTCTGCCATCTTACTTTGTGTGGCTCAGTGGCGCTTAGGCCTGTCTCCTGCCTCTGAGTGCCTGGAGCCCTCCTAGTCTGACTGCCCCAGCTGTCTCTGCAGCTGGTTGTGGAGCGAGCTTCTCCAGGAAACACCCATCATTTCTTTGAATTCCCAACACTGAACACATTGAGGTGCTGGATGGTCACCCCAGCTTCTGCAGGGAACCTTGCCATGTCCTCCAGAGCTTTGGTGACCCCTTCAGCCCATATCCTTATCCCACCCTTCATCATTAATGACTCCTGTATCAATTCTGATGCCCAAATAGACTGTACCCTAATGAGGACACAGCTGAGGATTGT
This sequence comes from Trachypithecus francoisi, assembly GCF_009764315.1. Classification (NCBI taxonomy): domain Eukaryota; kingdom Metazoa; phylum Chordata; class Mammalia; order Primates; family Cercopithecidae; genus Trachypithecus; species Trachypithecus francoisi. The sequence goes on along the minus strand of NW_022681470.1, from coordinate 92,530,234 downwards.
GAGAGGTAGGAGTCAGGGTTAGGGCTAGAAGAGAGTTTGTCACTTGAATCCAACACTGAATGCCAGGAGACAGAGGTGATATGGTTAGTCTTGGTGATGTGGCTGCGTCTGTGGGAGGATGTGGATGGATGACAGTGACGAACTGGCCAGGCCTGAGGCAACCCTCCCCCTTAGGTTTGGCTTTTGAAGTCCTCAAGCTCATTGAGGGCAGCTCATGAGACCTCTTGACTATGGTCCACTGTTCCTTTATATACATATATATGTGTGTGTGTGTGTGTGGAATCAGCGTCTTGTCATGTTTTCTCCATGGGGGTTGTAAAACTTAAGTTTGCCCAGCCTCTAGTTCAGCGAGTACACATCTGAAGCTCTGGGAGAGAACAGGCAAGACCTGGGTCTAGGGGTGAGAGGGCTCCCTCTGGTTCCCACTATCCAATCCTAACCAGTCTTATAGGGAACAAACACTGTACCTTTTATCACAGCAATTCCAAGAAACACACATACCACCATTGAAGAATATTTAACTTTTCTTAAAAAAAAAATCTTAACCATGAAAGGAAGAAAATAAGAGTATACATTATCTTAACAGCAAAACAGTCATTTCCATATCTATATTTTATATATTATATATATATTTATATATATATATGTATATATACACCTAGCACAGTGTGTATATTCTATTCATCAGGGAGAGTTGGGTGAGGACATGGTGATGGGGCCAATGCTGCGGTGGCCCCCTGGATGGTCCTGGGTGAATTCAGGGACTCAGCATTCAGACCCGCTATCCCCACCTCCTGGGCCCAGTCTTCAGCCCCGTACCTGCTTCACTGGTTTTCTACAGGGACAGGGTGGGGAAGGGGGGACATAGGTGGGGTAAGAAACTCCCCATGGTCCCCATCTTGTGACGATGAGAAGTCCAGGGAGGGAGGGAGTAGCCCGGCAGCAAGCTGTGGAGGGCAGGCTCTGGAGCCAGGCGGGACGGGGAGCCAGAAGACCTTCCCACTCACAGGGACAGGGACACTCAGGCCTGGCTCCCCCTTTAGGCTCGATCCTGGAGCTGGGTTGTTAACTAGGAGATAAAAGTGAACCCCCTCTTCCCTAAGCAGCTCCTTCCATATCACTGCCTCCAGCACTTCAGGAACAGGAACAAAAAAGGTCAAAGTTATTTACAATAGCAAAGATGCACATACGATACATACATATTTATAGGAAACCAAAGTGACAAAGAGGGGAGGGGAGGCACCCACCTCCGCCTGGGGTCTTATGGAGAAAGAGGGGAGGAAGAAAGTGCATTTACACAGAAGCCTCCTCCTTTCACTTGCATGTCTGAGGGCAGCGCACGTACAGGCGTGCACGCACATGTGGGGTGAGGGCAGACCATGGTGAGTGGGGGCCTTTCAGATGCAGTCAGCATGCTTTGGAGACACAAGGCCTTGGAGGGTTGGGCTGAGGGAGGGAAAAGACACTGAAACTTGACTCCGATTTGAGCAGACCAAGCAACATGCGGGTCTCCCCCCAGGCCTTGGCTAGATCCTAGTTTCCCCAACTGCCTCCTCCACAGGGAGGAGCGTTGGGATCCCCCCTACCCTGCGCCCTGGTCTCAGGCCAGTCCCTGAAGGAGGAGTGGGGACATAGAGGATTTGGTGGTTTGCACGGTTATGGTCCTGGTGACGCGGCTGCGTCTGCTGCGCTGTCTTCCAGGGGGGCGTCAGAGCCTGTGGGAGGAGGATGAAGGTAAGAACTGGCCAGTCTGAGGTGACCGCGTCCACATGTTCTGTCTAGAAAGTCTTCAGGCTCGCGAGAGCAGCCCCTTCAGCACCTTCCTTCTCCTCCAGAAACCCCAGTTTCTTGCAGGGCTTGAAAAGGGTTGTCTACTGAACTCCACTTTCATCAGCCCCTAAAGCCCTTAGATCAGGTAGGTACATGCCTTGTCTTCCTGAGTTATGACACAGCTGTGTCCCTGGCTCACCCAGTGCGGTTCTGAACCATTTAATCAGCACCAGTCTTAGGCTGGCACTGTGTGTGCACCTGCAATCCCAGCTGCTTCAGAAGCTGAGCAGGGAGGATCACTTGGGCCCAGGAGTTTGAGACCAGCCTGGGCAACATAGCCAGGCCAGCCCTTGTCTCGAAGAAATAGAAAATATTTATATTACATACACACACACACACACACACACACACACACACACACACACATATATAATTTTAAAAAGTACAGGTCTTAGATGTGAGACCAGGCTCCTCCTGGTTTGATACCTCCATATACAAGGAAAAAGAGGGCTCAATTCTAAGCTCCCCATTTTTCCGGGGAGCTTCTGTGGGACTTCCCTAAAAAGATCCCTCTCTGAAGCTGAGGGAATGAATTCGTTTCACTCAAGGGGAAACCAGACTCTCAGAACCACTATCTCTCACTGCTTAGTGATGTGTCCTCACCAGGTGGCGGACTTCTCCCCCATGGTAGGTACTGAGAGGGACCTGGCTTCACTCACCATCCTCAGGGCAGGGCCCCAGTTCATGGCTGTTCCTGGAGTCAGAAGCCAGGGGCTCCTTAGTGGGAGGTGAGAGGGAGCCGTCTGTCCATCTAGCTGCTTCTGTGTGGAAACTGCCCACAGGCGTGGTGCCACCAGATGACTCTCCCCCAAGGGACTTGAGCAGTTCTCTGTGGGCCAGCTCCATATCCTGGAAGAGTTGGTGGGGGAATGTCTGCTCAAGTCCTTCTATTCCTAAGGCCCCTGGGGAAGGGGTCACACTCTGATCTGTGCTGGGCCTTGGGGATGGGGGTGTGATTTAAGGGTGGCTGGGGGAAGATTCCCGGGCCAGGACAGGATCTAGGGCTCCCGCGAAGACACACATCTCACTCATGGGGAATGGTTTTGGAGTGATGGACTGAAGGCCTGCAGGGACCCAAGCCCTGTTTCCCTTACCTTGAGCCTGTTGAGCTTGAGGGTGAGCTGCTCAATGGTACGGAAGATCATGCCTACGTCCCTGAGGGCCAGGCTTGGGGGAGAGCGGCTGAGGCGTCTTGGATCTCCATTGCCTCCCTGCAGCTGAGGCTGAGGCTCTGCCTGCCCTGCAGGGACGCTGTCAGGCTGAGGGGGGCTTGTGGGTACCCCTGAGTGGTCGGTGCTTGAGTCCAGGGGTCCTGCTGGCATGCTGACATAAAAGCAGTTCCCTGTCCCCACAGTAAGAGAATGAGATCAGGAGGCAAACAGAGAAGTTGAAGCTATCCTCCCGCGCCTGTGGGATTCCCTAGCCACCTGACAGAGCAGGCCAGGCAGTCCTCTCCAGATGAACTTGCAGCACACGGGCCTTGCTCACTGTCTGCCAGCCCCCTAAAAGCCCTGCTCCCGAGACTCTTTTTTTTTTTTTTTTGAGACGGAGTCTCGCTCTATCACCAGGTTGGAGTGCAGTGGCACGATCTTTGCTCACTGCAACCTCCGCTTTCTGGGTTCAAGCAATTCTCCTGCCTCAGCCTCCCAATTAGCTGGGATTACAGGCACGTGCCACCATGCCCAGCTAATTTTTGTATTCTTAGTAGAGACGGGGTTTCACCATGTTGGTCAGGCTGGTCTCGATCTCATGACCTCGTGATCCGCCCGCTTCGGCCTCCCAAAGTGCTGGGATTACAGGCATGAGCCACCGTGCTCAGCCACTCCCGAGATTTTCTAGATGGCACTTTGTTCAGTCTGGCCCCAACCCAGGGGAGATGCTGAGTGGTGAACTCAAGGGAGAAGTGGCAGAGCTGCAGTATTTCATTTGGGGAAATCCGAGTGGCTCCCCGTCCTTGAGTAAACAGATTGTGGACTGGTTTCAGGTTCTTTTGAAAGGAGCAGGCAGCAGCCCTCCTGCCCTGCCTGACTCCAGCTCTGGATGAACTGCAGCCCGCCCTGCCCCTCTTCCATCCATGCCGTGATCCTCTGGAGGTCTCTTGACCCAACCAAGGGGTATCAGAGAGAGCTGGAGGAAGGGCATGGAGGGTTCCTGACAGGCAGGAAGCACAGAGAACCACCGTGGAACCTGGGGGGCCCTTTCAGCCGATTTCCACAGTGACACTGGAGCGGCGGCTGAGGTGGGGAAGTGGCTGCTCGAGTATCAGGTGAAGGACACTGGGTCCCCAGAACCAGGCCAGGCTTCCCTGCCCCTCCCACAATTGCACACAGGCATTTATCCCTGCCACTCTGAACAGGAGCCTGGCCAGGTGGACTCTTAAGGCAGCACAGGGCCTGTCCCTGTCTTTAGAGCCAGATCTTCCTCCTCCTCCCCATTCCAGGCAGCTGAGGGAGCTTGTGGGTGTGTGTGTGACCACGGGCAGGGGTCTGACTCTGCCCTCACAGGTTCCACACTCCAGTCCTGGCCTGTCTTTAGCTCCAAGGAGAAAGTTATTACCCGTAGCCTTTGTTCCGCCTTCCACTTCAGGTGGCCCAGGCTCTGACTGGCCACTCTCTGGTAGTGCAGGGACAACCTTGCTGCCTGCCACCTCAGCTGCACCGACACCACCACCACCAGGAAGAGGAGAGATCAGAAGACAAGGAAAGGGAAGGGAGAGAGAACAGGAAGGAGAGAGGGCAGGAGGTGGGGACAGGGGGAGGAGAAAACGGGAAGAACAAGGTGAACACAAGATCATACACGATGACATCCCAGGCAGTGCAGAGAACTTTCCACCAATTCACCGACAGAGAGAGAAGGAAGGTCAGTTCCCAGAAACCCAGGAGACAGGCGGGCATTGGGCAGATGGAATGAAAAATGCTGCTGGAAGGGAGGCAGAGTGGAACCTCAGGGGAGGGCAGGCCCACTAGCACGGAACCCCACCCCAGGTGTGCCCCAGGTTTTGTTCTACCTTTCTTGTCACCCTCTCAGACCAGCCCACTCTTCCCGGGGCGGGGACCTTCCTCCCTGGGCTCACTGCTTGGGCTGGGCAGACCTGTCGGCCTCCCTGTGAGCTTGTCTTGGCTTTTCTTGTCTCAAGGCTGCCCATGGTGTTTTGCAACCCGGGGTGCCCTCCCTGCCACCTTATTCACTCCCCATACCCCTCACTCGCCAAATGTCTTCCCAGCTTTGTCTTCCACCCCTTCCAGTCCCAGCTGCCACCTCTACTGCCCTAGGTGCTGTTGCCTGGTGTGAGGGGCTGCATGCATCTGCCCTGTCTTTCCCAGCCTGAGGCTCCTGAGAAGGGGGGCTCTTTTCCCTGGGACCAGATGAGTGAGGAGCGCTAACAGAGACTGGTGCTGGTAGCTGGTTTGCGCCAGGCAGAAGGAAATGTCCTTATGTGTTACAAAATGAAGTTCAGAGATGATTCAGAATTTTGTGTAAAGCCACACAGATATTAAGTGGCAGAGCTAAACTCTGAATCTCGACTGTCTAACTCCAAAGCCTGCCTGGTATCAGCGTGTCTCCTTCGTCCAGGACCAAGTGTAAGTCTCTGCTCACATGGTACCCAGGGGGAATATAGGGAAGGAAGCAGCTATTCGGAAGACTTATCTCACCTAGCAAGGGAGCTTGTCTCCCCACTGGACACTCTCATTTATTTTACCTTTTCTCACAACTTTGTAACCTCCTGCTGCCTCTGTGCTTGCAGCCTCTTCAGCCGGATTCCTGTCCAGTTCTGGAGACTCCCATATCCCAGAATTTCTGGTCCTTGGGGGTAGGTGTTCCAGAGAACAGAGACCCAAGTCCTCCTGCTCCGGCCGTTCACCCTCTGGCCCCGCAAGCTGGGTGTTGTCCTCTTGACTCCCAGGGGGCGCCTGCCCTGGGGAGCCTGGGTCCCAGGGGTGAGAGGTGACACTGATGACAGAAGGTGTGGGTGTCAGGTCGTCCTCGGGCTCCCGGGCAGCCTGAGTTTCCATGGTGTGACCTGGCAGCAGGCTCCACAGGATCAGGTGTCGCAAGTTCTCCACTGGAAGGGAAACAGGGTGATGTCTTCCCAGCATAGGATGGCACACCATGCCAGAAGGATCGCTGTGCTGCCCCACTGACCCCAAGGCGGTGACCTCAGGCACAGGTGAAGCTGGAGGGCTCTGGTCAACTAGCTGGTGGGGGTTGGGTGGGGAATGACATCTGTCTCTGCATCCATCTCTCCTCAAGCACACCAGGGAGAGCCTTCAGGAAGGTGGAGGGTGCAGGCGCCTGCCAGTTCACACTGGCTGTGCAGCTGGGGACCAGGGGCTGAGAGCAGGGCCTTGGAGCACTCACCATCTTCCAGAGCGGAGTCAGCGAGCCCTTCCATGAACAGAGGGCCTGGGAAGGCCAGGTGGATGGGGTTCCTTGTCCTGATGCCCCTGTTCTCTCCATCCAGGGATGTGGAAGGGCAAGGCAGGACACCCAGTTCTTCCTCTACACTGCCCTCCTGCTCAGGGTCCTCTAGCAGCACTGGGTGCTTCCCTTGGACCCTCTGCTGGGGCCCAGTGCCTGTTTTGGATGAGAGAAGAAGGCAGGGAAAGGGAGAGGGCTTGTATGGGAAAGCCTATGCGCAGCTTTGGAGCCAAGGGGCTGGGAACACAGATTCGTTCTACAGTTGTTTACTGAGAACTTCCTGTGGCCGGCACTGTCCCAGGCTCTTGGCATATGACAGTAAGCAAAACAAAAGATCCCTGCCCATGTTGAGCTTACATTCTAGTGGATGGACATACAAAAATAAGACTCTTCAGCCAATTATGTAGTTTGTTAGAAGGCAGTAACTTCCACGGGAAAGAGGAAGACAACAGCAGGGCATGGGGCTGGGGGCTGGGCAGTGCTGGCTACAGTATTAAACAGACTGGGCCAAGAGGACACTGGAATGAAGACACGAAGGAGGTGTGGCGTTAGGAGGAAAAGCATTCTAAGCAGAAGGAAACAACAGACACCCAGCCAGGAAGCCCGAGATTTCTCCTGAAACCCAAGACCCCAGGTTACTTCACACGCAAGCTCTCAATGAGAATGCTGTCCCCATCACAGTAACTGCATCTTAAGCCCTTTGAGCTCCCCAGCCCTCCATGTTTTCCATCCCCATAGTTGCAGTACGCATCTCTCTCCCCAACAGTAACCCCTGGAGGATGCAGGGCCCGTGGATCCCGCCAGACTGCTCGTCGTCTTCCATGGCTGACGCTGTCACCCAGAGAGGCTGGGTGGGAATCTCTGGTCAGGTGAGCGAGTTCATCCTTTCTTAAGTCCGTTCACTCTGCTCTCCTTCCTCTTCCATACTCTTCCTCCTGCCCTGTTTCTTCTCTACTCTTTATCAAAACCTCACACCCTGGGCCTCGATGGACTCTCCCATCATCCCCATACTCACACCCAACCTGTGCCTACAGAAAAAGGCCTGGGCAGGCTCCCACAGGACAGTTCAGGGCCCTTACCTCCAGGCAGCTCCTCGGGTTCGGGTTCACCATGGAACACATCTGAGTCATCCAGTTCTACCCTGAGGGAGGAAACCAACTCAGGGTAAGATGTCATGAGATTCCACCCCGGACTCGTGTGTTAGAATGGGCAATGCAGTAGGATCCGAGAAGGACGGTGTGGGCCTCCTCACCTGGCTGGTCTGCTTGGCAACCCGGAGAGGAGGGGGCCTACTGGCTGAGCTTCCCTGGTCCCCTGCTCTACATCCCCCTCACCCTACTTCAGGCTCAGCTCTATTACAGCCAGGTGGCAGACTGTGGGGGAGCGGACAGGGACAGGAAGCAGGGATGGGGGCATGTTTCTCCATCTGCCAGCGCTTGGAGCTGCCTGCTCCCTGCTAGCATTTCCCTGTTGTGGCTGTCCACCCCTGGGGTTGAAGGGCTTAGAAGCAGCAGGAAACAGGAGGTTTGGAGTGGAGAGAGTGCGGGGTCTGGAGGGCTAAGTGCTGCACCTGCTGGGTGTGAGGCCCTGGTGGGCTGGCTCCTGGGAGCCTGGGGGTGGAGGATGGATGGGCATCGGGGCAGCTCCGGGGTGCCTGGTGGCATTCCGCACGGCCTCTTCTAAGAGCTCCATCCATCTGTTGCTCGGCAGGAACAGAGAGGACTGTAGTGAGAGCAAGATAGTGGCACACACCACCCCGTACTGAGCTCACTGGAGCAGGGCTTCCAGGCCCTTCTCCAGGCCCTAAGAACCCTCTGCCTGGCAGGTGCCCACCTCCCTGTACATCCTCCGGGGCTGCTCCCTTGGGGTTATATTACTTGCAGCTACCAAATCCTGGACACCAACCCTTTGTTACGCTCTGGGCAAAGCATTCTGTGTTTTCTCTCTAAAGTAATTCTCTAACAGGTAGCATTAGCCACATTTTGAAAGATGAAAACCCTGGAGTTGGGAAACTGTCTGACTCGACCTGTCTCCTTCCACTGTACCACGCCACCTCTGGCAGCTGCTGTCAGAGAACATGGGTTGGGTGGGAGGCAAATGCTTGAGAAGGATGCATGAATCTAATTCGCCTGATGGTGAAGGGAGCAGGGCAGGAAGGAAAGCAGCAGCAGCAGCAGCTGCTGGAAGACTGCCAGAAACTCATTCTCCCAGAAGTGGGCCTGGTGACCAGCTCAGGGGTGATGACCCCTCCCAGCTTCTCTACTTCTGTCCTACCTCCCACTTCCCTTCCCAACCCCCTGTCCAGGCACTGCTCTGGGGCCCAGTCCTGGCCTTGCTCATACACACCACCCTGGTCCCAAAGGGACTGTGGTTACGGGTAACCCCTCAATCAATTCTCACGTGTTCTTGTCTGATGATGTCAATGCAACCAGCTCATAGATCTGGGGTGGGCCCAGCTTGGAGGTGCAGATGATGAAGAAGGCCCGTTTATCTGCGTGAGGAAAGGAAGGTAGAAGGGTCTGTACTAGGGATGGGAGGTGTGACTGCAGCCTGGGCCAGGGTGACAGAGTGGGACTCAAAGCCCTGACCCTCAACGTGGATGGATAGTGCAACACGAGACAGATGTGGATCATGAGGACCATTTAGAACCCACTTACACAAGGGACAGAGGAAATTCCAGGACCCCTAATGTCATCTTTCACAGCCACCCCCATTCCTCTCCTGCTCTAATAATAGTGAAGGCTGATGTGTGTATGGTGCTTAGGATTTATAAAACTTTTTGTTGTTTTTTGAGACGGAGTCTCACTGTCGCCCAGGCTGGAGTGCAGTGGTGCCATCTCGGCTCACTGCAACCTCCGCCTCCCAGGTTCAAGCGATTCTCTGGCCTCAGCCTCCCGAATAGCTGGAATTACAGGTGCCTGCCAACATGCCCGGCTAATTTTTGTATTTTTAGTAGAGACAGGGTTTCACCATGTGGGCCAGGCTGGTCTTGAACTCCTGACCTCAAGTGATCTGCCTGCCTCAGGCTCCCAAAGCTGTGGGATTATAGTTTATAATTTTATAAAACTTTTTCATACCTGTCATTCCTTTTGATGCCCCCAAGAGGTAGGGTAGGTATCACTCCTATCTTACAGACAAAAAAAGTGAATCTAGAGAATTTTGCTCCAGAGCTCTTTCTCACACACACTGCACTTCTCATTGAAACGTCTCTGTCCACTGGATCCAGCTCTGTACCGTGGGTACTAACATCTTCTGTAACCAAACTCTGCCCCAGTCACTCTTGTAGCAGAAAGGCTTGTCCTACTTATTCTGCCTAATCCCATTCTTCCCAATCCTGCTCAGACACTCTTACCCCATCCCGGGTGTGCACGTCCCATCCAAACCAGCACTGTGCTTGAGGACTGCTGACAATCCCTGTGCCAGGTTGTCTATCTTCCTCTTGGTCCCCATCCTAACCCTCATTCTACCCCACTTTGGGCCAGTCCTCTTGCTTAGGCTGGGACAGGAGGAAAGGAACACAGGTGGACAGGTAGGTCCTGTAAAGGCTCCACACTGACCCTACCTCACCCAGCACTCGCTGGACATGGTCCCTGAGCCCCAGGCCAGCCTGGACCATCTCCCCAGGTACCTGTGGCCACAGAGCGGATGAGCACAGCATTGAGCTTGAGTACGGGGCTGAAGGTCTGCTTGCTGTCTGAGGAGCCCACAGCTGTCTTGCTGTGGCATTTCAGCAGTAGCTTCTCGTCCTGTTTCTGCAGCAGCACTAGGAGGTCCTCCAGCAGCAGCACATGGAGGTCTGGAGGGGTATGGTTGTGGGGAGGCGTTCCCTGGTGCCCACTCATCCCTCATGAGCACAATGCAGGGCCATAGGCTCTTGGAGGCTCTAGGAAGCCCTGGGAGTCTGGTGACCCCATTTCTCTCTCTGGTTACTCCCTTTACATGTCCTGAGCTATCACCTCCAGTCATGTTTCAATGCTTGGGAAAGACAGAGAGAAGAGCCCAGGGAGGCCCACCCACTGCAGGTTCCCGCTCAGTCCCAGTCCCCTGGCACATACCCAAGGTCTTATCCTTGCTGATCCTCCAGGTCAGGGGCCCCTCGTGGATCATTTTTCTGGTTGTAAGATCCAGGCTCTGTTAAGGAGACACCATTCATTCATTCATTCATTCATTCATTTAAGTGTTTGAGAACCTACTGTGTGCCAGACATTGTGTTAAGGTGCTGGAAATTGGTAAGAAAAAGTCCTTGCTCTTACTCTCTTGTGGGGGATGAAGACAAGCAAAAAAGTAACTGTGAAGTCATGTGCCATGTGCCAGCGGGGGGATATACCAATGGCTCTGACTTGGGTCTCCCACCTGCCCCTACCATGTGCCAACTACAGTCCCAAGAAGATCACACACTGCTTTTCCTGCCCATGCCTCCAGCTTGATTCCCTCCCAGAAGATCTCCACCTTACCTCCAGTTTGACCCGATCCCCTGCTCTCTCAGGCTGAGTTCCAACATCTAGTCTTTCTTGGGTAGGGCTGTCTACCTTGTCCATCTAGGGACAGGGTGACAATCACAGGGTATATGCCTTCTGGGGCTCCATTGTGCCACCCTATCTGGTCTTTGTCTCCTACCTCCAAGACTCTCCAAGCCCTGACCAGAGTTCTGCTCCTAAGGGTGCCCACAAAGTGTGAGGGGTTGACTGTGATGCAGTCTCTGCCTCCTACCTTGAACTCTGCTGCCAGAGGGTTGCTGGCCCTCTCCAGGGCAGTGGCGTCCAGGCGTTTCTGGTAGCCCTCTAAACGGTGGCGGTTCTCTGTTTGCTTTACCGCTTCATTCACATACTTGAGAATCTCCCGGCACTGGTCCCGGGCCCGGCACAGCTTCTCATGCTCAGAGGTGCCACCTACCAAAATGGACAGAGGAGATGGTTGGGGCTCCTGCCTGAGAAGTCTAACATGGCATCAGCTATTATTTGCCTGAATTCATCCATGGCAACTGGCTTGCTTCAAACCAGCAGGCATGGGTGGAGGTGAGCCACCCTTGCCTCACACGAGGACCTCAAGTGGTAAGGGTAACTTTTACTGAGCATCTTCAGGTCTCAGACAGACCACTGCTTTGAAGACACTGATAGCTCTTGGGAATTCCTGCCTCTACCACAACCAGCTCTACAGATGCAAGGGACAGAGACTGTGGTAAATGGCCACAATTATGCCACTAGAAGGCCTGTTCAAATCAGACTGGGGTTCCTAACACCTCTCTGTCCTGACTCCAATGTCTGAAATTTGAGGGTAGTGAAAGATACCCAGGATCCCAGGGAGAGTGACAACCTAAAGCTAGATCCTCTCGTTCAGTCTGGTCCCCTGCTCCTCTAGTGTTACCATGTAGGCTGTGTCTTTTGTGCACTGCAGGGGGCACGAATGGGGATAAAATCCAGCTGCACGCAACCAGAGGGACCCAGGTACCCTTGAATGCCAGCCTGTGTTGGGCATCGGATGCTTTCCTTGGATTTGCACAAAGGCCCACACAGGTGGGCCTTCGATGGTGGCCCCTACTCCTCCCACTGTTAAACACCTTGTATTTTCCAAAGGACATTTACGATCATTTTCTTCTCTGAAATACCCCACAACAGAACAAGGATGAAGACACCAAAGACCACAAGGTACAGTGATTTGCTAAGGTCACAAAGCAGTGCCAGAATGAGGGTCTGGCACGAGGCCCGCTGCCTGTGACGCCAGCCCCTCCCCAGGCGCTACCCTCTGTGTGCTTGATGATGCTCTCCAGCAGCAGCGGGTACTTGGTGAGCCGCTGCATCTCAGAGATGATGAGGTCTCTCAGCTGCAGCCGCCGGCACTGAGGGTGGCTCTCAGCCTCCTAGACAGCAGGACACATAGAAGGGAGGAGATGTCAGCGTGGCTGGGAGCTGGCTTATGGGCTCAGGGCCAAGAAGGGTGTGAACATGACAAACAGGTCCTAACACCAGGTGGATCACTCAGAAATAGTAGTGGAAGCTTCTTCCTTAAAGATGTAGAGAAGGGTTTGTGGTGGCAGGGAGACACCAATCCAAAGTGATATGGTCAAAACAGAAGGGCAGGCATATTGCTGCCACTCCATAGACAAGGAAACTGAGATCCACCTCAGTGCACACAGGTGCTGGTGGGTGAGCCAGGCCTCTGACTGCTAATCCAGGATTCTTTTCAACAAACAAAGGTCTCTTTGTCTAGAGTCAGTCAGTTTTGAGGAGCTTGTGCAGAAGGATAGAGGGAGTTGCTGTAGAGAGGGAGGATGTGGCCAGAAGGACAGAAGTTCAGGAGATCCTTGGTGACCCTGACGGAGATGAAGGAAGGCCAAGGCATGGCCAGGGACGCACCTGCATGAAGAGCTGGAATCGACTCTCCTTGCGTTGCTTGGTCTTGATTAGCTCTAGGGCTATTGACTGATAGGAACAGAACTGTGCAGCCACTTGCTGGAGTTCCTCTCGGGCAGGGCCATCAAACTGAAGAGGCAGAATGGACATGGGGCCAGGCATCACACCCCTGCCTGGGCCCAGACCCCTGCCTATCCATTCCTTTGCCAAATTCCCTGGCCTTGGGTAATGAGACCCTGCCTCCCCCAATCTCCTCCTTGCCAAGAGGGAGAAGTTTGGAGCCATACCCGGGCCAGCATGAGGTCACTGATCTCTTTGATGATGGGGCCTTCCTCCCGGAGCTTCTTCATGGCTTCACACCAGGAATCTGGGGCGAGAAAAGAACAACTCGAAATGCCTGGGGTTGAGCTCAAGTGCCAGAACCTTTCTGACAGAGAGAAGCGAATCTCTGACAGCAGTGCCATGGGAAGGGTCTGGAAACCATTTTACTTTCAGGGTGAACTCCAGTGCTGGTTTCAGGCTGTCCACAGATCTTTTTCTCACCAGGGATTGGTGGGGGGTTATCTACTCAGGGAGGTCCTGGCAGTGGGGCCAAAGTGGAACAGGAAGCTGAAGGGAGGCAGAGGAGGAGTCTGGAGGGGCACAGGCTCCTTACTGTGAATCTCTATGAGTTCAGGCAGGTTCGGGAAGAGCCGGGCCAGCTCCTCCCGGGGCATCAGGTTCTCCTTCTTCATTCGCTGGTAGAAGATCAGGTCCAGGACCCGGAGTGTGCGCAGGTGGGAAGCTTCAGTCACAAACAGCTCTGAGTGGTGGTTGTGACAAGAAGGGTAGAAAGCCAGGGAGAACATGGATCAGCAAGTATCTAGAGTCCCTGCCTGGTTCCCACACCATTCTAATTTTGGGGGAGCTTCAAGTGCTGGTTTCAGATTATACAGCAACTGTTCTCTTATCCCAAGGGCCAGAACTGAGGGGGACCTATAGCAACAGGCAACATGGACCTGCTCCAGCACACAGGGGCCCCCCACCCTATTAACCTGTTTCCCACCCTTGTGTCTTAGGCATCCTGGACCCATTCCCACATGTGTGAGCGGAGCTGGGGGCAGTGGAGCACGTTCTCACCATTTATGACCTCTTGCCGGTCAATCTCCCTCTGGGTTAGCCCAGCCACCACATCCTTGCCCACTGTATGCTGCCAATTTTGGGCATCTGGCTCTGGCTCCAGGTCAGACAGCTGGCCCAGATCATCCTCTAGGAGGTGGGGAAGGAGGGCATCCGTGCAGAACCCCAAACTGGGGGACTCAATGCTCCTGGGGGAAAACAGGCAGCTCAGCTTCACTCAGGAGGAAGAACTCACATGGAGGGTTTGGCCCTCCCTCTTCTGCCTGACCTGCTTGCCCCGTGCACATGGGAAACCAGCAGGCCCGGAAGAGGAGACACCCACCCAACCAGCCCCTTGTGGGTAAGAGGAGCAGCTGGATGCGGATGGGACACAGAGACACCAAACAGAGGCATCACTGTGCCCATCACTTACCTGCGGCCCATTTTGGGAGTGAAGGGAGGGGTTGGGTTCTCAAGAGACCTGTGGAGGGAATGTCAACTCTCAGCAACCCTCTATCCTTGCACCCACTCCCGAGATGTCCATGGGTGCAGCCACTGTAGCCCTGCCCACCTGGTGGAGAGGCTGGAGGCAGAGGACGAGGCTGACTGGTGCAGGCGAGTAGCCTCCGCAGCAGCATCCATGTCAACATCACTGCGAGAGCGGGGCACGTTCTCCGCCTTTCGAGACCGTTTCATCTCTTCCCGGCCCTTGAGGCTTTCAGAGCGGCCCAGGCGAATCTCTGAGCGTGAACTGGGGGAAGGAACAAGAGACTTTGGGAGTTGGGAAGTCAGTGGGCCATGCTTACATCCTGGCCAGCTCTTACCTGTGACTCCATTTCGAGGATGCCTCCATGCCACAGGTTCTCCCCTTGAACATGGCCAAAGCACCTGGATGGCAGTGGAAGCTTCTCAATGATAGACCATTTTTGCTGCTCTACAAACTCCTCTCTCCTCAGCCTAGCCTGATGGATGGACACAGTCATCTTCCTCTGGAGTTATTAGGAAGGGATCCTAACAGGAAGATGAAATCTGGGGCTAATGGAATCCGAATTATAGTGTGTCCACAGGCCTGAGACACCATGCTCCTGTCAAGAAGGTGGTAGACATCATTGTCCCTCATCAGGGACCACAAGGTCCCAGCTCTCTGCCCATGGGGCCATCTAGTGGCCAGTCCATGTTGCCCTGCTTTGGAGTGGTTCAGCTGCCACCTTTAACTCTGCTTGAGGCGGACCTCTTTGAAGAGGTCTTAAGAGGACAGTAGAGTCACTACATTCACAGCTCATTTTAGGATTTTCCACACGGCCTGTCAGAAAGTTCTATCTGCTGCTGGATTCCTAGCCCTCCAGTTGTGATGCGATGAGTTCCATTCTTAACAGTACCGTTCCTAAGATTCCATTTCCTCTCAGGAGCAGACAGGCTTGTGCTTCCAGGGGCCTTTTTACTGACAGGCAGGACCTGCTCCTTGGCCTGCCATGCTTGGCTACTGTCTCTGGGGTTTGATGAGATGCTGATGACTGGGTGTTGCAGTCGAGTCCTGCTGTGCATCAGCCCGAGACAGCTGGCACCTCTGACCCCTAGCCACCCCAGGATGGTCCCCCCACCTCCATGCTGTGGCCCTGCTGGGCTGCTTCTCTGATATTATTAGTAATCTACATCCTGCTCTGCTTCTAGGACCACAGGAGGCCTAAAAATGTCTGCAGAGCTCTTAATAGCACAGCAGGTTGCCGCAACGAGGAGCTAAATGTCTTGGTCTCCATTCATCGTGCCCAAACCACCAGATGATCCAAAATGGAGCTCATCTCCTAGGGTCCTGAGGGTTTCATCTGCAGGGTTAGAAAACGTACTGCCCACTGATCCCTTACTGAATTCACCCCCCAGAATTCTGCTAGAACAATCCCAACCCAGACTAACTGAGAACACTTTTCAGTGTCCTAATGGGTCACTGTACCAGCACAATAAACACCCAGTGGAGCTACTGGGGCTGCAGAGCTAAGCACCTTCCTTCACGCACCCAGAAGTAAGTAACGCTCCCACCAAGAAGTGAGGCATATCATCCAGCTTTGCCCCCAAATTCCTAGGGTACTGCCTTCTAGAACTGGGGCATCTTATACCTGTTGAGTATCTACAACAATCTCTGACCCACCATACTGCTAATACTGTTTCTTCTGAGATTGCCAATGAGTTTATAATCATCAAATCCAAAGGTTTCTGCTTAGAGTAGCTTTAGGATCCTAGTGAGTGTCTTAGGGCAAATTTACCTAGCAATGCCAAGAATGCAAGTTTGTAAATGGTCTCAAATATTTTCTCAAAATGTTGATGTCTTATAATCTTAAAATATTTGATTTATCTACAACATCATGTGCTACCACAGGAATCACATAATGTGCATATTTAACTTACCCATTCATGTTAGAACTCAACCTTCCCCCAGTACAAATCTAACCTTTATCTCCTGTAAATCTGTCAGTTCTCATGGGAGCAAAATCTTTTCACACGTGTTAAGCTGAAAAAAGGCTTCATATAAACAGAAAGGAGTAACCTGCATTCAACCAGGAAAGCTTGGCTTATGGTTTGATAATTAGTTATTTCAAAGGCAAAATAGGCCAGGGGCAGTGGCTCATGCCTATAATCCAAGCACTTTGGGAGGCTGAGGAGGAAGATTGCTGTGGTTAGGAGTTCCAGACCAAGCTGGGCAACATAGTGAGACTGTCTCAAAAAAATAAAAATAAAAATAAATTAGCCAGGTGCAGTGGTGCATGCCTGTATCCCTAGTTACTCAGGAGGCTGAGGTGGGAGATCTCTTGAACCCAGGAGGTTGAGGCTGCAGTGAGCTATGATTGTACCACTGCACTCCAGCCTGGGTGACAGAGCAAGACCCTGTCTCTTAAAAAAAAAAAAATCCCCCAAACAAACAAAGGCAAAATGGCTTGAATATCCACACTGCTTCATACTGACTCGCTTTCATGCCTACCTGTACTCTAGCTCAATGCTCTGAGGCTTGAGTGTCCGCAAGATTATCTCCCTCCGCACAAGACTACGTTACTATACCTGTTTAAGTCACCTTTAAGGGTGGCACGAATACTTGTGACTACAGGCATGTGATTTGAAGTGCTGGCTATAGAGTTTTATACATAACTTGACTGGTGTCATGCCATGATCAAGAGCAACTAAGTCCAAGAACATGTTTTCATACCAGATGAGGACTCTAGTGAGAACCTGACCAAAGAAGAATATGAGAGATGCCAGTCTCAATTCCCTTTTTTCTTCTTGAAAAGGGAAAAACAGTTCATTTGTAATCAATCCACTTTGCCTGTCTTTGCTGAGGTGGACATCTGATGCCTAGAGTTACATCACTTGTCTTTAAAGGACCCAGCAGAACCTCATCTCTGGCTCTCTTCTTCACATGCAGACACGAAACGACTTTCTTTTGCCTGCCTAGGTCTTTTTTCCCCAGGACTCCCTCTTGCCCCCACTACAGTCTTCCTTATCCTTGTCACTTAGGGTTTCCTGATTGGCCTCTTTATAACATCTAGCTCGATCTTGGATGAAGGCTACTGAGTAGTCAGGTGATAGATCCAAAGGGAATTTGAAAAGTGTGTAGTTCTTGGGATGGAAGTCAGGGATCTGCTTGCTCTTCCACTGGCTTTTTCACCAGCACACAATGTGTCTCCTGAAGATACTATGGGTGGGGAGGAAGTTCTGTAGATGGAGCCTTAGAAGCTAGTGGAGAGGGGTAAAGTAGCTGGAATTAAACCCCAGCATCAGCCCTGCCCATGCGCTACTCTTCGAGCAGCTAGTGAGTCCCATCCAGCCACTGCTACCTGTCACTCTCCAGCAGGTCCTCGGGAAAACTTCCGGTCGAGAGTCGCTGTGTCCCAGGTTCTGGGGCGTCATACTGCTGGTTGTTCTCAAAGTGCTGAATGATGTTCCTCACATTGCCTGGTTTGACTAGAAGCAAAAAGAAAATGAAGGACATCAGGCTTGCTGTTCAGGGACGGCTTCTCAGGCCCAGACTTCCCCAGATCCCAGAAGACAGAGCAATGAGCAAGCGTGGATGAGAACAGCACTGGACCAAGAGTCAGGAGATGTGTTCTGGTCCTGGCTCTTCTATGAATACGTTTTGTGGCGCTGGGCAGTCACACTATCTTTCTGGGTTTATTCTTCCCTCGTGCACAAAATGAGAGGGTTTGGAAGTATATTTTCCATAAGCGTTCTTTTGGCTCTCACATTCTTCTGCTTGAAAGTCATGATTAGTACCCAGGAATACCAAAGCACATCTACATGTAATTTGGCCATGTTGCCAAATTATTAGGCATTTCTCAAATTTAAATGAATTTTTTGTTTTTCTCTGCCTCTCCTTCCTGTCCTTTCTGCCCTTCTCTGGCCTCCATCACTACATAATCAGACTCTTTAGTACTGTAAGAGATGACCTAGGAGGAACAGAGGGGAGACTTCACTGGCATTCAAATTCCAGCCCCCTTTCAAAGCTCAGACAGAAGAGAGCTGTGCTTGTTCAGACAAACAGAGAGGGCAGATGGGAGAGTGAAAAGGCACAGGTAATGCCACCTACAGCCCCTGGGGAACTCAGACCCAGAGTTCCGTGGCTCTCAGCAGGAGGGAAGAGAGATAAGGAGTTCACCTTCAAGTCAACTAGCTCAGTTCTGAGCCCAGCGATATTAGAACAGGGGTGGGCTAGAAATGCTGGCTGCCTGAGACTAGCGGAAAGGACAAGGGGAAATGGGGAGGCAATATCAACAGCCCAGGGTCTGGGCCCTGATCCTACTTCAGAGATTCTGACATCTACATATACAAACTTACAAATCTGTCTCAAAATCTGACTTTCATAAGAAAGCTTCTAAGTCAGAGAGAACAGAAAAAAATTTAGCTGCTGTCTTCAAAGTGTACAATTTCACGGCCTTTAGGCAAGTGGCTTGGGAATATTTTTCTAAAACTGTGCAAGTGGCTGTGGGTGCACATTACAGGAGTAGGGGCTATTACCATCACTCTCACTTTGGAGATTAAGAGCAGATCTGCCTGTCCCAGCCTGAATGTGCATCTGGGTCTTGAAGCCATGCAGATGCCAGGGTCAGCTGTGCAGCTGCAGCCCGGAGCCACCCTGGCTGGGTGATGATGTGGGAGCCTGGGAACATCCTATAACTGAAAGCCAGCAGGCTGAGTCCACTCTTCCCTTTCCCATGGGCCACTTGGAAAATGCTCAATTATGTTCTAGATAGAGTTATACCTTAGCTGTGGTAAAATACAGGCGTAGCCCTGAGAGCTGGTATAACTGAATGACCCAGAGTAACAGGGGAAAAACAGGTAGAAGGAAATGGATTTTTAAAAAGAGCAAAGTGGCTAGGCACACAGTGCCTCATGCTTATAATCTCAGCATTTTCAGAGGCCAAGGCAGGAGGATCGCTTGAGCCCAGGAGTTTGAGATCAGACTGGGCAATATAGTGAGACCCTCTCTCTACAAAAAATAAATTAGCCAAGTGTGGTGATGTACGTCTGTGGCCCCAGCTACTTGGAAGGCTGAGGTGGGAGCACTGTTTGAGCCAGGAGTTCAAGGCTGTAGTAAGCTATGACTAGACCACTGCACTCCAGCCTGGGTGACAGGGTGAAACCCTGTCTCAAAAAAAACAAAAAAAAACAACCAAAAAAACTGAGGAGTGGATTTCAAGGCCATTCTTTTTTTCCCCTTGTTTTATAAACTTTTTTTTCATTAATTCCTTATTTTTATTGCTTAAAATGGCATACAGTCTAGCAGTTTAGTAACTTTTAAATTAATTTTGAAGATAATATTTTTAATTTTCACTTTTATGTAAAACAAATTACACTAACAGAATAGTTTCCAGATTGCATCCCATTGCTATCTCGCTATCTCTCTCTCTATATTTATTGTTGAACCTACAAAGTGTTAATCAATTGCATGCATATGGACCTTATTAACAGGAAATGAACTTGCTCAATTCTGTGACATTTCACTGTAGGCTCTAAGCTTCTTATGGATTAATGTGTATCACATTAATGTTTTAAATACATGGATTCTGGAAGATACTAGGTCCTCTAAAATACATTTAGGGTCATTCTTTTTTCACTGCTGTGGTTATACAGTGCCGGTAGTTAAATGTCAAAAGAGATGGAGGTGCTATACTGAGGGGCTTAAGTAGATGATACGAACAAAAATACCCAAGAGAAAAACTGTTAGAGACCCATACTTTACATTAAAAAAAAATCACCTTCAAAAATGATATTTTTATTATTTTAACTGAAAACAAAAATCTGAGGCACTGACTGGGTGTGGTGGCTCATGCCTATAATCCTAGCACTCTTGGAGGCCAAGGCGGGCAGATCACCTGAGGTCAGGAGTTTGAGACCAGCCTGGCCAATATGGTGAAACCCCGTCTCTACTAAAAATACAAAAATTAACTGGGTGTAGTGGCACATGCCTGTAGTCCCAGCTACTCGGGAGGCTGAGGCATGAGAATCCCTTGAACCTGGGAGGCGGAGTTTGCAGTGAGGCAAGATCACGCCACTGTACTCCAGCCTGGGCGACAGAGTGAAACTGTGTCTCCAAAAAAAAAAAAAAATCTGAGGCACTTCTGCTTCACTGCAAGACCCTTCAATGTGTGAGGGTTTCCCTCACTTATATAGAACTCTGGATTTTTAGAAACTCATCATGGAGATGTGACTGAATTATAGAGAAAAGGCCTCAGGCTGTGGAAAAACCGCCAGAGGAACCAGAAGTCTAGTCGTGGCCAGAACTACCAGAAGGCGCTGTCCCTGCGGGAGAAGGGGCTCTGCCCCCTGGAACTCTGGGTTAGGAGACAAGGTCTCGTACCTGGCATGAGGGTGGTGCCCTCCCCAACCACCCACAGGGTTTGCAGCACACAGCAGCTTTAGCAACAATGAGCAGCACGTAAGAGAAATGGAGAGAAGAAAGAAAGGGAGGGAGGAGTAACAGGATGGGAGATGATGAGAAAAAAACAGAAAAGACAAGATTTGGGAGATGGAAACTCAATGCTAATGCAAAGACAAACCCAAAGAAAATGGTCCTTTTACCTTCCACAGGGGACAAGGGAATATGAAATGCTAAAAGAAAAACAAACAAAAACAAAAGTAAACCATGAAAAGTCAAATCAATGTTTTAAGAATCAAAATAAAAATTACATCAAGCCAGAAAATGAAACGGTAGTGGTGAAAACCAAGGCTGATCCAGAAGAATCCCTTTCCTTCTCCTGCAATGCAGCAATTTCAGAAAGGGCAGCCGGCCCACCCCACTACCCCTCACAGATTCCCACTGATATTGGGGGGCTTAAGGTACTGACTGGGAGGGGACAGCAACAATTTCCAGACAAATGACACACACTGGGAAGAGATCGATATAGCATCAGTTGAGTTTGGGTTACTGATGGCATTAGGGGAACCTCTGGGACCCAAACTTGCCCCCAACCTGACTAGTTCTACTCAATAGTGACTCAACCATCCCCCTCCTGCATCTGTACTATTGCAGTCCTGTGTGCTGGGACCAATTATAGACCCTTGGATGAAGGTGAAGGGAGTATTTACTGTCCACAGGGCGATCCTTGCCGAGAGGAAATGTTTCTCACGTGGTCGTCTGGTAGCTAGAACTGCTCTGGGTTCCTAGACTAAGACCCAGGGACTGGGACGGTTTCCTTGGCTCAGAAATATTCACCTGAACCTCAGAGATCCTGCACTGGATTTGGCAAGGGGAGAGAAAGTGGCTGTGGTCTGAGTTTGGATCTGCGGTTCCCAGAAACACAGGAAGGCCCTCTGCCAACATACTGGTACATGAAAGGGCTGAGGTCCCTGCCCAGGGAATGCCCAAGGCTATTGCTCCCCAAATACTCACTGCTTTGAGAAGAGCTTTTGGGCTTCCCAATGTATTTGAGGATGGGGTTTCGCTTCTTGTCCTCCAAGGCATCTTTTTCTTTCTTGGAATTGCTGCTCTGCTGAGACAGGAGACACTGGGGTTTGGAGGAGGCCCTGATACTCAGGCATGGCTGCTAATCAATTCTGCCATTGTCCCCCAAGGCTGGCCCTCAGTAAGTAACTGGAGAGTTGACTCTTGCTGGTACCCTAACAAGCACATTCACCTCTGACCTGGGTTTGGAAGGGACTGAGAGCTGCTCTAGTCTGGGTGTTCTCACTGAGTCCACATCCAGATGAAGGGATGTAGCCAGAGACCTGCAAAATGGCTTTCCTGACCTACCTCAGCACAGAGAACTGCACCAAGAGGAGATACGTTCCAGGATAGCTGTTACCTTCTTTTTATTTTTTTTGAGACAGAGTCTCACTCTGTTGCCTAGGCTGGAGTGCAGTGGTATGATCTTGGCTCACTGCAACCTCCAATTCTTGTGTTCAAGCAATACTCGTGCCTCAGCCTCCCGAGCAGCTGGGGTTAAGGCATGCACCACTACGCCGGACTAATTTTTGTATTTTAGTAGAGATGGGGTTTCACCATGTTGCCCAGGCTGGTCTCGAACTCCTAAGCTCAGGCAATCATCCGCCTTGGCATCCCAAAGTACTAGGATTACAGGCATGAGCCACCATGCCTGGCCCTCACCTTCTTGGTCTTAGGGAAGAAGGGTAGCCACTTGTCCTTGTCAGGAGCAGACTGGGCCTTTTCAGCTGTGTTGGAAGGTCGTGCCTCTCGAAGACGGATCCCAGCATGGCTCATGTAGGTATTGAGGGCAAAGTCCATGGGGGCGCTGTAAAAGAGGAACAGTGTCCTGAATCAGAGAGCTCAAGTTATCTTCCCTGTGCCAAACAATCTCTTCACCACCACCCAGTGGAGTGGGGAAGGGGTAGTTACAGGTGAAAGTATTCAAAGAAAAGTCTAGAATAATTAAATGGGACAGCAGGCAGAAGCTGCCAAAAGTTGGACTGTGTGTGACCTTCTCCACACAGTGAGCCCACAGGTAACCAAGAATAAGACTTCTACCAGGAGAAGTCTTACTCTTTCCCTAAGCAGAACTCTTCCCCATGAGCAGATGATGGTCAGTGGAAGAACACGCCAATTCCCTAAAATGTAAGTAAATAATTTCCTGCCTGGTCAAGATACAGGCAGACGTGGAAGACTGGCTGAGGTCTGCAGCTGATACTCTCAGGCATATGTGCAGGGGTGGGGAGGCCAGGGGAAAGGAGAAATGCCAGCAGCCTCTGCCAAGGTATACTGCCTTCACCATCCTCCCACCCCAGTACAGAGAAAAAGAGATGGAAAAGGAGCTGTCAAGTGGCTTCCAACTGCCACAAATGAAAATGTCCAGAGTTCTGTTTTAAAATGTCTTTGTATCCACAATTTGCTGGATGGATGATGACCCACTCTGCATTCAATGCAGCAAGGCTTCAGCTCTGTCTGTATTTCCCTCTAAAACAGACTCCTAACCCCATTTTCTCTCCCTTATTAGTGTGTATGCTCAGGAAATGCAGACTCATTTTAACCTTGGCTAATGAAAAACAATGAGATAAATATATAGGCTGCAAAAAAAAAAAAATTCTAATATGTGCCAAGAAAGGAACTGTGCTGCACACCAGCTCCCCTCTGCAGATGCCACTAACAGGCTGATTCCACAATTACTGTCATTACTTTAGGTAGTTTAAGGGAAAGAAGTGAGAAGGGAGACAAAGGGCTCATCTGGGTAGAGAAGCTGCAGCCAGGCATGGCACTGTGAGGAGCAATGGCAGCTTGGCGTCTTCCCACTGAGGAAGAGATCCACATCCCCAGGTGGTGATCCCTAAGCATTAGGGGCGTGGGCCTCATGA
Source organism: Trachypithecus francoisi (assembly GCF_009764315.1). Lineage (NCBI taxonomy): Eukaryota > Metazoa > Chordata > Mammalia > Primates > Cercopithecidae > Trachypithecus > Trachypithecus francoisi. The sequence continues at coordinate 92,506,751 of NW_022681470.1, read as the reverse complement.
ACCCTATGTTATGGTCACATAGACACCTGAGAGCTAGACTTGCAGGAACCACGGTCCTACGTGGTTGTACAACATGAGGGACTCCCCTGTGACTGTCAGAAATGGAAAGCATAGTAGCTCATCCCCACTCCTTCCACCTTGAAAGCTGCAAATGCATATCATAGACTTGCTTACCTCCTATCTTCCTCATACTTGGACCTGGAATGAAAGAAAAAACAGATTACTCAGACTGCAAAGACAGAGGCTGGTCACCTGGTTAGAGGCTAGGAGGAGGTAACTTTTTCCTAGATGAAAGGAGGGTTAGTGGGGGAAAAGGAGGGAAGTACGTTTGATGCACAATATTTGGTACATAGCAGGAACTCCATAAATATTTGCCGAGTTGGAATATCAGCCTTAGCAGAGACTGCATAGGTTTCATCTTCTTTGCTATTTTTACCCTGTCCTTGAAGTGCCCGGCTGTGCCGATGGATCTGACTTGTATGGAATGGCTTAACCAAGGTCACATAGCTACCTAGTAAGAAGCAGTATTAGGGAAAAAAATTACTTCTAAGCCTGAAGTGTCCCCACAAAGTCTGTGATACTGGGGCTTTCATCACAGGTGCCTACGACACTTTTGAAAATGGCGCTAGAAAAACGTAACAAAAGCAGCTGTGCCAGAAGCGTCTTAATATGTTGCACTAGTTCAGTTTTCTGATGTGGATTAGTAAAAGATGGTTCAATTTCCCCTAAGCCAGTTCTAGCTGCCTCCTGAAGGAACTTTATCCACTGGGTACACACAGCACTGGCCTCACTCTCTGTGACAGATAAGATCTTAGAGGCAGGAAGGGAGAGAGGTCAGGAAGCGGGCCAGCAGGGGAAAGCAGAAAGCTTACCACATTCCTGGGGCCCGTGGTCTGTCATAACCACCAAATGACTATCAGGAGCTGCAGGCTCTGCCACGCCCTTGAACACCTGCAGCCCTCAGCCTGACCAATGCAGCAGGAGGGCACGACTCCCCATCTTTCAGGGGCAGGAGAATCAGGCAAGAAGTGGAAGAGGTGGAGAGGTTGAAAGAACAGACCCACAAAATATGTCAACCTGCTTGGGACGTTCAGTGGGGTGGGAGGAAGCTGAAAGACTCACAAAATATCTCCAAGGGCAGCCAGCTGCTTCTCAGCCACTTGGCGCTCTCGGAGAGGGTCCCCATCCAGGTCCAGCAGGTCATTTTCACCATACAGGCTGCCCAGCCCCAGAGTGCGCTTCGTTCTAAGCCAGATAAACACAGGGAAAGAAAGAAATATACACAAATACTCAACAGATGGATACCCAGAAAGAACGAGGCAAACACATATAACAAGAGATATGTGCATGTCCCAGAGGGAAGGAGCCAAGGCCAAGAGGCGGAGGTGCGAGGAGAGTGGTGGGAGGGCAGCTCCTGGGCCAACCTGTAGTCATGGATCTGCTCTTGGATCTCAGGCATGGCTGCCTCTTGAGCTTCACAGAGAACACCACGGGCATCCTCGCTGTTCCGCAGGCGCGAGTCTGTAGTGGGAGACCAGAGAAAGCAGGGTGGGTAGGGTACTGGGGGTTGGGGGGAGATCACTTCTGTTGAGCATCTCAAGGCATTTCAACTCCCTGTGACACTGGGAGGAAGGGCTGGCTTTCTGCCCTGTTAGCCTAAAGGGAGAGGAGGCCTGGACCTCTCAGGTCATTCCTGAATTCAGGACTGGAATCCTGATATCCAAAGTCCAAGGCAAGGACAAAAATATTTTCTGGATGTTCTGTGCTCCATTAAGAGAAGGATTAAAGCCCCTCTTACTGGATGGGTCTAAGTATCATCTTCTGATATCCAAATGCAGACCTCTGAGAGGCTTGTTCCCCTCTACTGCTCCAGAAGCAGCTCAAAGCTAAAAGAGGCAAGCACTTCACATTCCATGAAACCTGAGCTCCCCAGTAGAAACCGAAAGATGTCTCTCCTCTAGTCCCTGCATCTAGCTCCACCCAGGCGAGGCTAAGTCCCTGAGAGTTGCGCTTTACTCTCACTCTGCTTTCGAGCAAGCTCTGTTCACCCTATGCCTGGGCTCTCCTCCCCGTCACACGTGCCCACAAATCATCTCTTTCTACATGCAGCTACCAATTCCTGTCCTCTAAAAAACTGCCAGTGATTAGCTTCTCAGGCTGACATCACCTTAGACTGCCTCCCCTTAATTCTTCTACTGATGATTAGAAGGAGAAGGGAGCTGGGCACCATCTAGCCTGCCTGGTCCTCACTCTGGACTCGTTGCTGTCAGTATTAGGGAACTTATAAAAACAAAAATAAAACACCCCCCACACTCCCCCCCACAAAAAAAAAAAACCAACAAGAAAAACCACTCTGGAGATTCCAACTCTGCAAGGAGGATGGAGTGAGGCCCTAGTTTCTGTATTTTTTGAGTTCCCCAAGGGATTCTTGATAACCAACCTGGCTGAGGAATCCCTGATCAAGTCTGATTTCCTCTTTGTACAGATAAGCCAATGGAGAACCAGAGAGCTCATGTAGAAGGCTGGCAGACATGAACCCAGGTCTCCTAACTCCAAGTCCAATGTCTTCCCATGACAAGCTCCTCCCCGGCAGAGTGAGTGCCTAGGCAGGGTCTGTCCCATATGCACCTGTCCATAAGCTACTGTGCAGTGTTCTGGAGCAACTGTCTCATGGGTCTTTTCCTCTATTAGAAGATGGTTGCCCAAGAACAGGAACTATGTCCCTTCTGTCCTCTGGAGTCTCCTGAGAGCTCAGGACAAGAAAGGCACCAAGAAGAGACTAACCGACCAATGAGCCAACTTACCAATTTCAGCCTGTAACATCTCAGGGATCTTGACTCTCAGAGGCTAAAAAATAGAAGTGTGGAGCAGAAGTGGTCAGGTCTGTACACTCCAGGGAGATCAACAGTGTGCCAGGCGAGGAGGGCTTGCCCATATGAACTTCTTGCCTTTCTGCCTACATCTGCCTAGCATTCTTCTCATTACTCCCCAACTGCACACCTGAATTCTAGGCTAGGGTTTCTGGGAAATGGAGTCTGAGGTTACACAGCAAGCTGGTACAATATTCTGAGGGCGGCACAGGCAGTTTTTTTTCACTCTTATTTCCAGGCCATTAAGAGTGCATGGAATGGCATGTTGTCCAAAACGTGGACCCATGCTGACTTAGCAGCAAGGGAAAAGCCTTTATTGGGCTATTTGGTGGACTTTCCCTCCCCCTCACTCCCATGGGAAAGCTAGCCTTGTGTCACCTAGCCTTGCAGTTAGCATGGTGTTCTGGCTTTTGCTACACAAGTCCCTGACACCTGGATACTGGAGAGGTTCCATAACAACCAACAGAGAACAACTGGCAGCTCTAACCTTCCTACTCAAGACCCATTTAAGAGGGCAAATAGAAAACTCTTAAGAAAAACCAATTTTCTCCAACCTCATTAACCCTACTAGCTTACTGCCAAAAGAATAAAGTTACCTTGGAATTAGTCTAGTTAACTAGATTAGAAAGTCTGGGATGGCAATTGCCCTCTGCAGGCAGAGATGCTCTTGCCAGCGGGATCCCTGACACACCCCTGGGAACTCTGTCCCAATGTACAGGGTGCCGTCTACCCCAGATACTCTGGGGCCTCCCACCTCTGACTCCTGCCTTTGGGCAGTAATAGCAACTCAGACTGAGCTTCAGAAACCGGGGTTCTCCTCTTGCCTCGCTGATCTAGATCATCTGATGTCTCTAGACCTCTGTTTCTTCAGCCTAGGGATGGGCAAAGCAGGGAGGGTTGGGAGGAACCAGGGCACTGAATCAGGGAGAATTTGGTACAATCTTTTCCTCTAAACATTCCAGGGAGAGGCAATGTGTATTCTATATGTGGAACAAAAGAGGTACTGCGAGATTTTTTGAGAGTGGCACTAGGAACAGAATCCAGGGATATTAATCTCTCAGCCTAGATTTCTCTTTAAGAACCTGTCTCCGTGTGGCCTGAATGTTTTGCTTAATTTTCCCTGCCTCTGAGTAGTTCAAAGAATATAATAAAATTATAATCCAATCTATGACTGCCTTACCGCATTTTTCTCCAGGAAAATATTCCAGATGTCTTTCCCCAAGTTTCGGGAATCCTTGGGGCTTGTCTGCTGATAAACTTCTGCACACAGGTAAAAAAGCTAGGAGAGAGAACTGGGTTAGAGCAGTGGTTCTCCCCCAACAGTGATTCTGCCCCCTAGGGGACATTTGGCCATATCTGGAGACATTTTTAATTGTCACAACTACTGGGCAAGTGTGGTGCTACTGGCATCTAGTGGGTACAGCCCAGTGATGCAGTCATATTTCCCCAAAGGCACGGAACAGTCTACAACAAAGAATTCTCCAGTTCAAAACAGTGCTGAGGTTGAGAAAGCCGGGGTCAAACTATTTCAGAAACTTGTGGCAAAATAATCCCCACCCCCTTTCCCACAGGCTCATCTTCAACACTGATCACTCCTCAACTCTGCATCCTCTCCACACGTGGTATTTCACTTGTGTCTTTGTGCTGGTTTATGTCTTGTTTCTTAAGGGTTCATGTTTTATTTCTCTTTGGGGTGTGCCCTGTCTTTATTCAGGAATGCTTCTGGCCCTTGAACTTGCACACAGGTGTTCAATCAATACCTGTGGATGGTTCTTCATTCTGGCTTCTGATGGTGTCCCCAGAAAGACAAAACAGCAGCCCATGCCCCAGGTGAGAAGTTTATTCTGAAGAATACAACCGCAACCCCTCTCCTCCATCTCCTCTTCCTTTCTAAGCAGCTGAGCAGAATGAGGAAACTGGGAAGGCTGCTGGCTCTGAATACTGTCCCCGGTACTTTGTTCTCCATCCCCTCACATTCCTTCTTGTCATCACCTTCACACGGAACACCCTTTAAGCCTTGCCATCTGCAAGTTTTCTCACAGGGCCACTCTCTCAACTCCTTAGTTGGTCTGTATCTGCCTTCAATTAAAAACCTCTAGGAAGAGCAACTTCTCCGAGACGATTTCCTGAACTGATCAAGAATGAGTTTTCCTGGCCTTGCTCTCTTGCTCCTCCCTAGGCAGCTGATGTAGTTAGTTAGCTGCATCATAGTGAAAAATTCCCTCTGCATAGGTTTCATCTTCTTGGCTATTTGTCTCTGTCCTTGAAGTGCCTGACTGTGCCCATGGATCTGAATTGTAACAGCCAGGGAGCAGAAACAGAGGCTAGAGGTCCTCTCTGCCCAACACCAGCAGGCACTCAATCAAGACAGATGCTTCTGACTTACCAGTGGACTGGGGTCTGCCTGAGAGAAGATGTAACGTAGAAAAACCCCCAGGTGAGCTGGCCGAGACTTCAGTTTCTCCAGATCCTGGAATATGATGTCACTCTGGAAGGCAGAAGGATGAGCATGGTGGGAGGCCGGGCACAGCAGCACAGCAGGTTCCAGCTTAGCTCCCATGTGATTCCCCGTCCTGGGTTCATAAAGGAGGCTCCCCGCCCCAAGTTCCCTTCACAGCTGATGCTAGTCAAACTGCTTCTAGTCAAAAGCAGCTTGTATGACAAAAAAATGATGAAAGGAGAAAACTAGGAAACCGTTACCTCGTTGTTGAAATAACCTGGGTCATAGTCTTCCTCTGGGCCAATAATTAAAGGCTTTGGGCTTTGATCTACACCCTGGGGGAGAGAGTCAAGTTGTAGAGATGAGAGGTTACAGAGGACAGAGAATTCAACCACCTCAGTGAAGTTTGTTTAGTTGCAGCACTCACAAAGCCACCCGGGTCTGGTGAACGTTGGCATCTCACTCCCGCCCCCAAATCAGAGCACAGATGAAATGATTTCCACTTGCAGGAAGTCAACTGCTTCTGGGTGGGGCAGGGCAGATTCAGAGAAGCCTGGTCACATGACATATGAAGATGGGAAGTAGGAGAAAAATGCTCTCTTCCTGTTTGCAAAGGTCTGGGGTGGGACTGTCAGTCAACAAAATAAGAGCCTATAGTTCCTGCTGGACTGCTGGGCTGGGGACTCTGTTCTCCTTAACAGACTAAACAGCCACCCCTACCCCAAACACACATCCTCCAAACCCAGTGTCTACCACAGTGCTACTGAACAGTTATTCTGTGCCTAGTAAGTACTGGTGGCTAAATTATGGGAGAGCCTACTAGTAGATCTCTGCCTCTCTGAACAAATGGAGATGCGGCTGATCTTTCTCTAACACCATTTGCATTATTTCGCTTGCCCGCTCAAGAATCTGTGGTAGATCCCCATTCCCTGTCTAAAATCCACATTTCTTAGTCTGGCTTTTCTTTCTTTCCCCCTTATACTAATTTAAGTAAAAACCTAATCCTAATGGACATGCCATGGATTAGGTATGATGAGAGAGACTTCGTATTGCATAAACTTCTCAGAGGCTTCACTGCACAAGTTTTTCTCCTAAAGGTTCCTTGAGCTTTCAAAGCTTTTCTGCTAACTCTATTTCTCACTCAACTGGACCTCCTTCATTTCTAGTGATTCCCCAACAAGGTCTCTGCTTCTGGAACCCACTCAGCTTACATGTGCCTACTTTAACCCAGGCCTATGACACCCTCCTAACCCACTTTCTTAAGGGGCTTTTCCTGACAGTTCCTCTTGATGCTCCTCACTCCTTTTTTGTTTTCCTGGGTATTTATGGCCTCTACGCCCAGAATGACTGAGTCACAGAACATGAGTGGCCCATAAGGTATCTCAGAAACTAAAGTCTAACACTCATTTGTAATTGAAAAAAGTGAGGCCCTGACAGACTGACTGGCGTGCTCAAAGCTGCAGAATCAGGCCTGTTGTGCTGTATTTGTATTTCCCAAACACATCCTGAGTATCCTCCTCTCCTAAATACCCTAGTCTCTGAACCTCTTGGGGTCTGAGCGCCCCAGGAGGTGGTGGGTGAGCACTTCTGGCTCTACTGAGCTCTCTGGTTAAAACCTGAAAATCACTAGGTTTTTTCTTGTTTATGGGGAGGATTTTTTTAAAAAGTCTTTACAAATACATATTCTTTCTGATTACAAAAGTAGAATATGCTTATTATTAAAAAGATCAAACACTATAGAACAACATAACAGAAAGTGAGAGTTCCTTCTGCATCCATTTCCCTGCTGCTGACAGTTTTATGGAAAGTATAAGTTTTCTTCCTATGCTGTTATTAACATTTATTACGATTAGGAAACTGGAATTATACTCTATTTGCTCTTAACACTTGAAAATAGCAACTTAGTTTTGAGAAGATGAAACAATTTCGAAGAGGAAAACAAGGGCTCCAAGACCACTGACCCCACACCTACTTCTATGAGCCACCTGAAGGAAAGCCTTTCCTAGAACAGGATGGATGCCTGACCCCCTTAGGAACCTGAACTTGGTCCTTCAGTTCTACAAAGACAGGGTTATAGAGAGGGCAATAAAAGAGTGGTTAGGATAGGAAAGAGCTCTGTGTTGGGGCCCAGGAGAACTCAATTCTAGTTCTGACCCTGCCGGTAACAAGGTTAGCCCTTGAACATTCCCTTAGACCACACGAAGATTCCAATGGCCAACTTTTTTCCTGATTGTGAGAATTACATGAAATTTTTTGTAAAGATCTGGCACAGCAGCTGGTACCTTAGGCATTTCAATATCCATCAGATCCCTTTCCCCACCTTTCCCCTCCACATTGTAAGAATAACCAAACTTTATACAATGGGTAAAATTAGAGTATCATATGTTGTCGTCTTTTTAAAATCCTATTTTTTGTGAATTCGGCAGCCCAACCAGAATAAGTTCAGAGAGGCTTGCTCATATGTATTCTTCTTTTGCACAGTAGCTCTTGATTAGAATTTTCCTTTGATGCCTGCATGACTCTAGATTTATAAAAACCATGTTCACTTAGGCCACGATCCTCTTTTCTACAGATCACACTGTGAAACTTCAGCTTCAAGAAACTTAGAAGCTCTGGATAAGTCCTCCCCTAAGATGCCACTCAGAAGACAATTTTGATTACTACTATTCACTCATTCATTCACTACACATTATGAGGCGGCTACTATGTGCCAGGTGCCTACAGAGATAAAGCAAATAAAGTTGAAGTAAGCCACATAGGGAAATAACAGCAGAGCGATAAATGCTCTAAGAGAAACAAGATGCTGCTTGGAACTCTGAACTCCAAGGTGAGAGGACAAGTTTACTAAAACCACAACGCCACCAAAGAGAGCTCAGCGAGCAGGATTATCATTTGCTTTGTTTTCTTCATTGTACCATTTCTCCCCCTTTATCCAAATTACTTTAGAGACCCCATGTTCTGAAGACCTCCTCCTGGACTCAGTGATTAATAGGCTCCCAGAGTCAAAAGAACTCCAGAAAGTAGGTTTCAAACTTTCTGTTGACCATGACTTCTAATAAATATGTTTTCACTGCAACTCAGCACACACATATGTAATGAAAACAGAAGTTTCACAAAGTTATACTCTTATTACATATGATGAATTCTGATATTTTCTTTTCATGCTATTAGATTCCACCTCATTAAAACAGATGCTGCTCATGACCTTCAATACCAATATCATGACTCACCAAAAGATGACAACCCACAGTTTGAAAATACCACCTGTATAACTCCTGACACCAGTGCTTTCCAGTGTGGGAAGCGGAACTCAAAATGATTTTAAGTGAGATGATTTCTGTTGAGGGTCCAAATGATTTTAGGTGATATCTGGACATGGCATTAAATAATACTGGCTCAGATTGTTTAAGAAAGTTAGTTTCTTTTCAGTTCTCATTCCATCCTTTTGATTAACCCAGGAAACATTTCAGCCTCGTGCCTGCATAGCTTTAATACCTTTAACCAAGGCAGAATTGGCCTCAAGCTTAATTAAAGCCTTTGACAAGCAATAGAACTGAGCTAGAGTTTATTTTTCAGGTTGTTTTAAATTTTGTCTCTACATTTTGAGTAAGTTACATCATGTAGTTTACAATTAAAAGGACACAAAGGGGTAAAGATAATAAAAAGTCTTCCATCCACTTCATCCTCAAGCCACCTAATTCCCCTCCTCAGAGGCAATAACCATCAGTTTCTTCAACATTCATCCAGACATGTCTTAAGAAAGAGGCTCCTTTTCCTCTTTTTAATATAAATGGCAGCTTTCTTCTACACTGTTCTATATCTTTCTACGTAGAATTTAACAAACTTGGTTCTAAACTTACATTTAGGGTTATAGTTACTCTGCATTTATAGTGTGTGATGCTGGTTTTCATTTAAGGTTCATTTAAGGTAATGACACATTTCCTTAAGATTAATTTAAGTTTAAAGAACTGAGTTGGCTTAAAGAAAAATACTAAGTAACATTATACAGGTAGAACACTGAATACTTAGATGTCTAACGTTATTAGACACGGTTAACAGTGTTTGAAAAACAACAGGCAATTCTCTGGCTCTCAAGTCCATGCCATTGCCAGACAGCCCAGCTTCTTTGAAAGCTGTTTGCATTAAGTCAAAACCCGTCTTCCTGAAGTCTCTCCTGGATCTAGCTCTATCCTTGAGAACAGGGCCTTTCAAATCAGGTTTTGCAGAACCTTAGGGCTCCATGGAAGTGCCCTTGAGGGCAGGCGGAGGTTGATCAGTAAAGGTCCTAGGGGAGCTGAGCTTTGTTTTTTTTTTTTTTCTTTTCTGTTAGGGTTCCAAATAATAAGACTTTGTTTGAGAAAAGGATTTTGCTAAGGAACGGGGAAACTGAAAATTAGCATCCTGGAGAAACACTGCCTAAACCTATTTCCTATTCTGTACAGACAGAAAGACCAGCTATCCGCTCCTTAGCTGTTACTCTTTACAGATGCATTCACCTACTCTCCACATAGAAATGGAGCCAGCCTTACTTTTGTATCTCTATTTATGCCATGTTCTCTTTCTTTACTGTTTGCTCTCTATGTAAGTGACTGTCTCAAAGTTTGGGTTGCTGAAGCAGGGGTTTAGCCTGATGATCCGAGACCATGTATTGGTAACACCCAGGCCTCCAAATCTCACTTCTGAGAAAAGAAAAGGAAAACTGCAGGGTGGCTCCGGATCACTCACCTGGTCACCGGTTGAGGGGACAGCTGCATCCGAGCCCTGCCGCCTGTGGTGCTGGGCCACCCTGGCCATGATCACAGGGGAGGTTCGAGGACTGTCTAGCCCAGGGTCTGACAGTATTGAGTTCCGATTCATCAATGACTAGAGAAATGAAGAATTCTGTGAGAAGAAAGACCCTCAAGGCTCAGCTCTTTGGTGTTGGTGGTGATGACCATACTTAAACATCAGCTGAGAGAAGTGCAGTATTTGCTCTGTGCCTGGCATTATACTAAGCCCTTCATTACATATTATCTCATTCGATTCTCACAGTAGCCCTTTGGGGTAGATACTATTATTCATCCCATTTTCACATGAGAAACTGAGACTCCAAGAGGTTATGAGACTTGCTAAGTCAGAGAGCTAGTCATGAAGTGTATCCTGGACTTAACCCAGGCAGCGTCAACCCACAGCATACACTCTTCATCACTAACTCCATGGCCTTCCAGATAATGTCAACTGCAGATTCTTTAGGATCCCCGTCCCACTCTACTTTCTTGGTGATTTTCCCACATACTGATCCTTTCACATATATTTCATCATTTTCCCATGGACAGGGCAGTAAGAAAATAAAATTGCAATTGTTACCTAAAATTAGGTTTTTAACATGTTTTCAACCACATATTCACATATTTAATTACTCTGGCTAAGCAAATATTTTGCTAACTTCATTACTACTTCTTCCACTCATTCTTACTTTTATAATGCAGTTTACAGTTTACATATGCAAACTGAGAACACCTGGAAGAGATAACCTTCGGGGTCAAAACCCGAAATTCTTTTAGTCATTCCAGAAAAGACAAGCTATTTGAGAAGAAAAAGATCCACAGCAAAAAACAGATTACCACTTCTGAGTAGGTTGGGTTCACTGTATTAATCTAAGATGATGTTATTCCTGGACAGGTGGAAATGTGTTTTGGTCAAGTCATTGTTTTAGATTATTTTGTTTCTGCTCTCTCACTCTCAAAGGCTTGCCATAGTTCATGCCATGGCCATCCTCTCCACCCTACTCTTTATATAACAGAGTTGACTATGATAAAATGAAAGCCAGATTTGATAGTCTTGCATGTTGGATGCATGTGAAATTTCTGCTTTGGAACCCAGAGCACAGTGATTACATCCTTGGAACTAGATGGATGGAAGAGGCACACAGAGTCCTCAGTGCAGCCAGTAGGCAGCAGAGCCTTGGGGCAAGGGAAGGGACCCCAAATGCAAGTTCTGAACGGGCCTTGCCCTGCTAGGACTCACCTCACTGAGGGAAGGAAAGCGTTCTGTCCCAGAGTCCAAGCCACTGTCCCCCTCTTGGGAATCCAGAGAGAGCCGGCCTGAGAAGAAAATAGTTTCTATAATACAGAAGGAGCTGTGGCCTGGGGGAAAGAGAGCCTTTATTCTGGGCAACTGCGCAAAGGACAGGAAGGGGAAGCTGCCACCTTTTTTCACCAGTTTCCCTTCAGCTCTCTCATCCCATGACCCCTAGACTTGGACACTTACCAGCATACCTCCCCTCTGCTCTCATCACATCTAGCTTTCACCTGTCTCTGCACCTGGGCACAGGCCATGTCACCTCCTGAAATAAGACTCCATAGCTCTCTCTCACAACTAGTTTTGCCCCTCAACTCCTTCCCAACCCTCTTCTGGTCACCACTCATTTCTTCTTACAACAAATATTTGCCGAATTCCTCAGCGCCAGGAGCTGTCAGGCAAGCTGCTGTCTGAACCATACTTATTCTGGTATTTTATTGGCCCTTATCTATCCTGGCTACTGCCTATACACTCATTTCTACTGCCTAAGTTGTATCCAGCTTCCCTGTGTATTTGTACTGCTTTCTCCCATTATTCTCTTTCTCAGAGGGCAGGCACTATATATTTTCTTCCCTGGAATCTGCCCCATGGGGAGGGTAAATAGATAAGAAACCTGGACTAGAGATATGCCAGAGAAAAAGGGGGTGATGGGGGACTTACCTTCTGATGGTCTCTGGCTGGTGTCACCATATAGTGGAAGTACATCCTGAAACAGAAAGCCCACAGGGTGGGCAAATTCTGTGAGCCTCTCCCCCTACGGTTTCCTTCCACCAATCAGTGCCTTATTTGCTTACAATTAGTGGCCTCTTCTGCTTCATTGCCTCAAAAATGCCCAGCTAGAAGAGATATTGCTTCATTTGTACAGTTTGAGGATGACAATGACCCCTAATGGTGGAAAGGGAGCTTTACCATTAGTGAAATTCTAAAAGCTAGCTTTATCTAATCACCCTGGACCTCAAAGCATCTACTGCCTTATTTGGATACAAGAAAGAACTTCTTAACCATCAAGAAGTATAAAAAAAAAAAAAAAAAAAAAAAACTCAAGCAGGTGACCGAGAGAAGATACAAAAGGTTTACCTTTGGAGGTCTTTGAGGAGGATGGACAGGCATTGGCCTGAGATCGACTAAGGTGGTGGGATGTGAAGGAAGCAATGTTGATAGTGCTTTGCTGTTTACAAAGCACTTTTCTAAGTCACATTTAATCTTTCAATGGCTCTAGCTTAGGCACATTACTCTCATGTTATAAATGAGGAAACAGAAGCTCAGAGATCTTAAGTAACTTGCCCAAGATATACAGCAGGTCAACCCTAAGGCCAGGGTTGGAGCTCAGACCTTCAGATTCCAAGCTTAGTTTCTCAGACTCATCACCTCATAGTACAACCAACAGTGCAGTGGCAGCAGCAAACATGTACAGTCCCTGTGTCAAAGGTATGCTTTAACTTTGACAACACTGTTATCTCCATTTTATAAATGAGGAAGCTAAGACTCCTATGGATTAATTAACTTGCCCAAGAGTCTTTAAGCTGATAAGAAGTGATGCTGGATTTGAATCCAGATGATCTAAGTCCCCAACCTGAGCTTCTACCTATCAACCGTGTAATATGAGAAGTCCTTCAGAAAATGAAGCAGTTTAAATGTATTTGCCTGTGTTTCCCAAACTTTTTTGATCTGGATATCCTAAAAGCAAAAGTAGATCATCTTTAAATAATTCCTATTGGCTTTGGCAAATGTTATTGTTGGAGACCTTAAAGTTTCTGGAGAGTTACTTCTTATTTACCCAAAGAATTAAGGCCTGATGGAGAGCAGTAAGACACTAATAGCCAAGTCCCTGAAGAGAATAGATAAAGAACCATCTACTCTCTGGAGTTTTTCATAAAATGTGGTTATCTGCTGATACAGATCCATCTCAACTGACTGGGGGTCTCTTATGTAGGCTGAGTTTAAAAAGTACTTGTATTTCTTTGAGAAGACTCATTACTTGATGATAGGTGGTGGGAAACGATACCAGATGAAATACTGGGTAAAACCAGTATAGAAATATACACACATCCACTATGAGGAACTACCTAGAAGGGAAGGATAATTCAGAGACTAACACTGACAGTCTGTTTATTTCATATTTCTTTCTTTCCATTGCCCATGTTGTCGGAGGGCAAGAAATAGACTTTTTCTTTTTATGGTGTCCCAAGTGTCACTACAGTGTTCAGCCTCTCTGGTGCTGACCTTGGTTTCTTTGTAGAATACTAAACACTTACTAGTTCAGCCTCGAGGTCCTGGCATAACCCAAGAAGCCTTCTGTCCTTGCTGCTTCTCTCACTCTACCCCCAGTTCCACTGCATGTGCCCTTACTAGAGCTGTGCCTACATCACTCACCACTGAGCCACCAGTCTCCTGCTGGATCTTCAGCTGTAACTGAGTGACTCGCCGCCGGGCACCTTCGATCTGCTCTTCCAGTAGGCTGGCGGGGTTCCGGCTATAGACCTCACAGATACGCTGGGGATGGGTGAGGAGGAGAAGGGGGAGGGGAAAAGGCAGAGGGGTGGTTAGTAGAGAATGGATGACTCACCAGTGGAGAGAATAGGCAGTTATCCCAAAACAAAGAGGATAGAGAAGAGGTCTCTGCCTCCAAGTAGATACACGCTATTTCAACATCATTTAGGATCAGAAAAAGATGTGATGAGAAAAAGAACACAGGAGACAACCACAGAAAGAGGACAAACACAAAGGCCTGTCCTAATCTGAGCCATTCTTCAAAGTCTGCCTTAAGTTTCACATCCCAAATGAGGCCTTCTTCAGCTACCACTCAAGTATGAAATATTAAAGTGACTGTCCAGACCAGAACATAAAAAAGTGCTGAAGAGGGAACTTACACACAATGAGAACCACAAGAAATGAGAGGAAGCAGTGTCGACTAGAACAGCCAATGCCTCTGCCAGTCCCACCCTCAGGAAGCTCCTGGAGAGCAGGTACCATCCTAGCCACTTTCCCAGCACTCCTCAGGGCACACAGCAGGGGACAGCACAGGGGTGGAGGGCTTCACAGTTAGGGACACCTGGCTTTGAATTCTGGCACCTCCACTTACTAGCTGTATAGACTTGGGCAAGCTTGAATACATCCTCATCGATAAAATGGAGATGACAATACCCGCCTCATGGGACGGGTGTAATAGTGGAGTGAGATTATGTATATGAAGTGCTTAGCAGAATGTTTAGCGCAAAGTCAGACACCTGAATACATGGCAGCTATTAACATTTCATTACAAAAGGAGATGCTCCATAAAGCTTGGTTAAATACATTGGGTTCACATATTACCTAGGCTCATCTGGGGCTTCACTGCTACCTGACAACCATTTTACAAATTCCCCATATTTAATATTTCATCTTCTCCATGCCCATCCAACTCCAACCCTTCCCTAGCCTTGGCTGATAATACCATCTGGTAAAAACCTTCTCAACTGTAGCCCATTTCAAAACATCTTCAGCCATCTTTTCTTCCTGGCTTAGAAGAGAAACTAAGTCTAAATCTTTTAAAAAGTTAATCTCTCTGACTGCTTTGGGCTCTTCTTGGGCACTGTTTACATATCTTCAAAGTCTCCTTTCTATCAATGGCTCCTTCTCTCCGTCCTACAAAATGTTCAAGTTTCCTGATTTAAAACAAAAACAAACCACCACAACAAAACTTTTTCAATTATTTCTGAAGATTCTTCAAGCCACTGCCCTATTTGTTTCCCCCTCTTTTCACAGCCAATTTTTTTTTCTTTTTTTGTAAAGGGATATGAGCCTGTGGTTTTCTGATTTTATTTTATTTATTTATGTAAATAGACACAGGGGTTTGCTATGTTGCCCAGGGGTCTTGAACTCTTGGCCTAAAAGTTCCTCTGCTTTGGCCTCCCCAAGTGCTGGGATTACAGGTGTGAGCCACCATGCCCAGCCCATAGCCAAAAGTTTCAACACATTAGTCTACAGCTAGGGCCCTGCACTTCTTTGCTTCTAGTCGCTCATCAACATATATAATCTAGTTTCCTCCCATTACTGCACAGGCTACTCTTCCAAAAATCAAATGTAATAGCAAGTGGTGTGATATTAGAGGTTGGTACCATGTGCTGTAGAAGCACATATGTCCCAAAAGTCCATCCTCAGTTCTCTCCTCTCTGTACTGGTACTCTGGGTGATCTCTTTCAGTCATCCAGTCCCCAGTTTCAACTATCACCTTCATACTGAGGATATCTGAATCTCTATTTCAACCCAGGCTTTTCTCCTAAGTTCAGCCCTGTTATCTCCATATGCCTGGTGGCTGGTTTTTATCTGAATGTCTCATGGGCACCTTACACTAGTATACCCAAAGCTGACCTTCATTTCCTTCCCCTCAACTCTGCTCCTCTCCTCTATCTCACTCTGTCACCAGTATCACCTGATCTACCCAGACATACAAACTTGGAGCCATCTTTTATTCCTTCTTCTCCTTCACCAATGGATGAGTTCTGCTGATTGGCCCTCTGACAAGTCTCCCATTGCTATCCTCTCCTTTTTGTTTGTACTCCTACCATTCTTGTTAAATCTGTCATTATTGCTTATCTACTGCAATAGCCTCCTAGATGGTTTCCTTACATTTAACACACTTCTCTAAAGAACACTGGTTTGAAAATGTGATCAGTCCCCCACTCAAAATTCTTTCATTCATTCCCACAGACTTCAAAACAAATTCCAAGCTCCTCATGGTATTCAAGGCCAATAACACCTTCCAGTCACAACACTCACTGCGTTTTTTCTTTTTCTTTTTTTTTTTTTCTGAGACAGGGTCTTGCTCTGTCACTCAGGTTGGAGTGCAGTGGTGCGATTATAGCTTTGCAGCCTTGAACTCCTGGGCTTAAGTGGTCCTCCTACCTCAGCCTCCTAAGTAGCTAGGACTGCAGGTATGCACCACTATGCCTGGCTAATCTTTAAAATTTTTTTAGAGACATGGTCTGACTATGCTGCCCGGGCTGGTGTTGAACTCGTAGGCTCAAGTAATCTTCCCACTTTGGCTTCCCAAAGTGCTGGGATTACAGACATGAGCCACCACTCCTGGTCCCACTGCCATTTTCAATATTCTATTAACAGGATACTGAAACCAATTCAAGCACCACCTCATGAAGCCTTCTGATTACTGCATAAATAATTATGCTTTGTTTTGGGCTTCAAGAGCATTAAAATTTTTTTTGTTATTCAGCTATAATTCATATGACATAAACGTCACCATTTTAAAGTGTACAACTTAGTGGTCTCTAGTATATTCACGGAGTTGTGCAGCCACCCCCACTATCTAATTCCAGAATATTTCCATAACTCCAAAAAGAAAGGTGGTACCTGTAAGCAGTCACCCAATTTCCCCTTCCTTCACCCTCTGGTAACCACTGATCTACTTTCTGTCCATGAATATGCATATTCTGGACACTCCATGTAAGTGGAATAATACGACCTGTAGATTTTTGTGTCTGACCTCTTTCACTTGGCATACTGTTTTCAGGGTTCTTCCATGTTGTAGCATTTATCAGTACTTCTTTCTTTTTTATGGCTGAGTAAAATCCCATTGTATGAACAGACTATATTTTGCTCATCTATTCATCAGCAGATGAACATTTGGGTTGTTTCTACTTTCTGGCTATTATTAATAATGCTGGTATGAATGTTCATGTACAAGTTTTTGTGTGAACCTATGTTCTCAATTCTCTTGGATATATACCTGGGAGTGGAATTGCTGGGTCATATAGTATCGCTGTGTTTCATGTTTTGAAGAACTGTCAAACTGTTTTCCAGAGTGCTTGCACTATTTTACACTCCCACCATCAGTGGCAGAATAGATTAGGATAGTGAATATGCAGACAAAACATAAACAAGTATTGTTTAGATTTCTCTACATCTCACAACGCTTGTTATTTTCCATTATTTTGGTTATTCTAATAGGTGAGAAGTGGTAGGTCATTGTCATTTTGATTAGCATCTCCCTGTGAATAACAATGTTGG
Source organism: Trachypithecus francoisi (assembly GCF_009764315.1). Lineage (NCBI taxonomy): Eukaryota > Metazoa > Chordata > Mammalia > Primates > Cercopithecidae > Trachypithecus > Trachypithecus francoisi. The sequence goes on along the minus strand of NW_022681470.1, from coordinate 92,489,378 downwards.
GCATCTTCCCATGCTTACTGGCCATTTGTATGTCTGTCTTCTTTAAAGACTGGCTATTCAAATCCTTTGCAAAGTTTTTAAATTGGGTTGTCTTTTTATTGTTGAGCTTTTAAGAGTCCTTTATATATTCTGGTATTAGACCCTTATCAGACATATGAATTGTAAATATTTTTCCCCATTTCTTCTACGGGTTGTCTTTATTTTCTTGACAGAATGCTTTGACACACACAAGTTTTAAATTTTGATGAAATCCATCTTTTTTTGGGGGGTGGTTATGCTTTTGGTGTCATATCTAAGAAACCACTGCCCAATCCAAGGTCATGAAGATTTACTACTACCTAAAATTTTTTCTAAGAGTTCTACAGTTTTTAAAAATAGTCTTGGCTCTTACATTTAAGTCTTTGTCCACTTTGAGTTAAATTTTGTTTACTGTGTGAGGTAAGGGTCCAAATTCATTATCTGTATGTAGGTATCCAGTTGTCCCAGCACCATTTGTTGAAAAGACTATTCTTTCTCCATTGAATTGTCTTGGTACCTTTGTTGAAAATTAATTGACCATAGATGTATGGGTTAATTTCTGGAATCTGAATTCTGTTCCATTGATCTATAGGTCTATCCTTGAACCAGTACCATACTGTCTTGATTACTCTGACATTTGCCAATATATAAATATAAGCACTTACCATAATAGAGTATATCTTCATTCATTCATCCATATCCTATGAAATCACTAACTCATTAAAGGAGAAGTTCACCTCTTGCTTATCTTTGTAACCATTCCAACACCCACCCCTAACATTACTCCCATCTACTGCTCCAACACACACACAGTACCTAGCATATAGCAAGGACTCAGTGCTTGTGAAATAAATACATGTATTTTCATATCTTTGTGCCTTTGACCTATGCTGTCTTTTCACTAGCATTCCCTCCCTCATCTCTTTTGCCTACTAAAGTATCACTTTTCAAGGCCCAGCTGAAATACTATCCTCTATGTGAAGCCCTTCCCAATGTTTCCCATTATTAATTATTATTTCTCTTCTTTGTTCTCTTATTGTACGCTCTTTGTTCCTCCCACTCTCCCTCCTACTGTGATCTGAATTTCTTCCATTAGATTTTAAACATGTTGAGGGCAAGAACCATCTAATCTTTTTTATTTCTATATAGCCTAGAAACTAAAACAATGTTTTATATATGGTGGCACTTACATGGATAACTATAATAGGAATCTGGCTATTCCACTCCAGCAAATTCATCTTACTGTTCTCCGTGCACATCACTTCCTAGGCCCAAAAACTCTCTTCATCCTTCACCCAAGTGCTCCCCACCTCTTTCAGTCTGGCCCAGCACTCACCTACCCAGCCCTTTCTTCCTTCTTTTCCTTCCCTTCCTTGGAAATGTCCCAGATAAACTCCACTGACGTTTTTTTTTTGTCTACATATTCACTATCCTAATCTATTAGACATGGAAAATCCTACTCATTTTATTGGTGAAATTCTGCTTTAACAAATTCTACTGGCCAATGACAATTCTTTAGTGGTCCGGAAGTTTTATTTTTTGAGGTTTTACTGTGATAGGATATTGCCTGTAAATTAAGTTATATACATTGGCAGACTGCTCTGATAAAGTATTATTTCACTCAGGCAATGGCCAGTCTACCCCTGGCAGTGACCTTACCTGTAATTCTTTTTCTTCCTGCCTCAGCATATTCCTGAGGATCTGGGTGGCATGTTTTTGAACTTCAGGATCCTAGAGATGGAAAACATGGCAACATAAGAGTTAGGGACTAACTCAATAGCTTAACTCTCTTCTATCTGCTGATTCTTGGGCAAGGAAAGCTATGAGAGTACAGCCTGGATCATAAGTATGTTTTATTCAGTACCTTGATGGAATGCTATAAACACAAAATCTTATTTCGAGTTTATGCCTCAGTTTCTAGAAACCTTGGCTGTAATCACCTTCGGTATCAAGTTGCTCCCTAAAGTCTCCCAGGACTTGTGGGTTCGGTCTTCATTCCAACTGAAAAATCCTGTTCCCTATACTTGTCTCCATTTCGTCCCCCTCTAACTCTTCACATAGGTGTTCCTTGCTTCTAGAGTTCTCTTTCTACTTGTTTGTTTGTTTTTTCTTTGAGATGGGGTCTCACTCTGTCACCCAGGCTAGAGTGCATTGGCACGATCACAGTTTACTGCAACCTCTGCCTCCTGGGCTTAAACAACCCTCCTACCTCAGCCTCCTGAGTACCTGGGACCACACGTGCATGCCACCATGTCTGGCTAATTTTTTGTATTTTTGGTAGAGACAGGGCTTTGCCATGTTGCCCAGGCTGGTCTCGAATTCCTGAGCTCAAGTGATCCTCCCACCTCAGCCCCACAAAGTGCTGGGATTACAGGCGTGAGCCACTGCGCCTGGCCTCTACTTGTTTTTGTCCTTTTTTGATCCCTCCCTTTACTGAGTGGGCTCTATATTTTGCACCTTGAAGCAGGCTTTTTTCTCTAGAAAGCCTTTCCCCTACTCCTTGACTTTATACCAAACCCTGGTTAACACTGACTGGCAACGGTCTTGAACAGATGCATTCTGTCCCTGCCTGAAGTGTACACTCTCTCTCCGATGAGGAGCACTTTTGGACAGCATCCTTAGAGCCTTCTACACATTTAGGAAACAAACAATGTTACTGTGTGATAAAACCTCATATGCATTTGCATGGAAGGAGGACACTAAGGCATGGAACAACTGTTATTGTGCAGCCGCCATTTTTGTTCAACTCTTTCAATGGTCTTCCATGTGTCTTTTGGCTTGTCTCTGTCTACCACAGCCCCATTGGATTTAACCTGCTTTCCTCCCCAATGCGGAGCTTTTCAACAGTACATTAGGGTGAGCAAAGAAAGCCAGAAGGACTATTACCTGTAGAGGTTTGGGTCCTGTGATGCGTTGTGGAGGTGGCAGAGGTGGAGGAGGTGGTGGCTGGGGGATCACTGGCGTGATTCGGGGAGCTCCTGCTGGGAATGGGTCCTGCTGGAGCCCAGAGATGCCCACGGATGAAGGTGAAGAGCCCAAGAGGGTGAGTGCGACATAGGCGCCAGCTAGAGGGAAACAGAGAGAGATTTGCTCCAGGAGTGCTGTTCTGCAGACAGTCCAGCTATACAGGAGGGGGCTGTTCTCCCTTGTCCTGTCATTAAACTCATAATTCTGTAGATGAAGTTCTCCTCACTTTTAATGCCCCACACATTCTCTAATCCCTGCCTTCACGCCTTGCATTGACCCAAGTATTGCTTCCTGCCCTTCCTTCGTGCAGAGACCTCAACTAGAATTCCACTCATAAATATCTGGGAACACACCCCACAGGCCGCCTCAGCAGCCCCGTTTCCCTCTTTATCTCACTAAAGTAAGTAGCCAGTGTCATGCTCCGAGCATACTGCCCACATGGCACAGATCAGGCACTCAGATTCTAGCCCTCTGCTCTCCCCAAACTTCCCACATTCTTCAATTCTCTCTTCAACATTTGTTGTTTCTATTTGAATATTTGTGCAGACTCAATTGTTGGGCCTTCCTGGCTATAAACAGATTATTGTTGCTATTCCCTGCCAAATAGAAAACAAATGAGTAAGAATGCCCATCAGTGGCAGAGTGAATTGAAAGGTATTTGAGGGAGACCTGGTCTCAGTAGGAATGTGGTCTAAATGGGAGTGGCAAAGATGAATGTGGGTAAAAATGAAGATGTCTCATGAGAGCCTAGTACTGTCTCCACTTGAAATAATAGGGAATTGTGGCCATTTAAGTGGATCACGCCATGTTAAGATTAAAGATGTGACTTCAGCTGCCTCACACATCTACAAAGGAAACCTCCTGGGATGGCAGACCTGCCCTTTCCTCCCTGTTTCCTCCCTCTTGGACCATCTGCTCCCCTACTTTAGTTGTCACCTCTCTCCAACTCACATTTGATCAGCTTTACCACTTCCAAGTGTGAGCTATTGGTCACCATGGTGCCGTTGACCTGTTGGAGGGACAAACAGTATTGATTAATGGTGATGAACAGCTAGGGGATCCTTCTGTAAGTTCAAAATGCCACGTTTTTAGGAAGCCATTTTCCAATGCTCTTTAGCCTCCTCTGGTCACTTGTTTACTCAAATCACACTATGAATTTGGTCTCCAGCTAGCCTATGAGTTTTCAAGAATAAAACCTGTGTCTTCATTCCTTAGTTTGTTCATTCATTCACTTATTTTTGGTATACACTTTTCTAACCACTTGCGTCACACACATGTGAATGTCCACTCACCCAGTGTGCTTCCTCCTTACAGAGGACTAAGAAGTCTCTGCACCTAGGATTTCCTTAATGCATCCACTATGTTGCCCAGGCTGGTCTTGAACACCATTCTGTCGAAGAAAGGTCTGAACGACCAGAGCAGGTTACAGTAGTTCAGAATGAGCAAGGACCCCAGCTTGGCATTATATGGAGGAAAGAATATCAACCTGAGAATTGAAGTCTTGGATCCTTCACTAGTTACTAACCCTCCCTCTTAATCTTATTTTGGTAATTTGTGAAATGAGAATAATAAAACTTGTTGTAGAAGTTTGGTTGCTTTAGAGTCAAGAAGGGCCTAAAATACGGAATACAGCTATCCTCCTCCTTACTCTCTCTTATGCTATACCACTATGCTCCCTCGCATGGTACCACTCCTCACTCAGTGGCTGCCTGGCAGTTGGTATCAAGATGAAAGTGTGCAGGATGGGCCAAGGCCAGGAGTGCCCTGCACATCTATTTCCACTGCTGGGAGTGGGAGTGCGTGTTGGGGTCACTCACTTTGATGATCCGGTCGCCCTCTTTCACACCGGCCTTCATGGCTGCACCTCCTGTAAGGAGAAGGCCTGGTCAGCACAGCCCAACAACCTCTTCCACTGAAGCTACACCAAGGTCCCTGTCAGATCACCTCTCCTCTGAAATTTCCTCTTATTTCTCTGTGTTAAGTATCTCAAATTCTGGGTGTACTTTCTATTCTACTCCAGTGACACAAATACTCTAAAGCTAGAGTGAACTATATAAGGTCCCATCTCCTGCTCTTCCTTTCACCAAGATGCCAGACTTTTAATAGCCAGGCCAAGGCAGGAGCGAGGCAGGGCCAGGCTCTGGAAAGAGCACGTGTGCCTCACTCGAATGTGTCTGGATATGTTCCAAGGTCAAATCAGAGTTACTTTTTATTATCCGGGGGGAAAATGAGTTTACTGTATGAAACATAATTGTTAAAATAATAATTAAGAGAAATACAGAGAAAAGGATGAAAACAAGAGTTTCCTAAGTCCTGAGAGGTTCATAAAGATATTCTGGGTGTTCACATCATTAAAGATAACTGTTTTATTTCTTTAAAAAAAAAAACTGTTTTAAGCCATTTACAGTTTCTCTGCTCCTTTATTTTGTAGACAGAGTCTTGCCCTGTAGCCCAAGCTGGGGTGCAGAGGTGTGATCTCAGCTCGCTACGGACTGGATCTTCTGGGCTCAAGTGATCCTCCCAACTCAACCTTCCAAGTAGCTATGGGACTATAGGTGTGTGCCACCATGACTGACTAATTTAAAAAAAAAAAATTTTTTTTTTTTTTTTTTTGTAGAGATGAGGTCTCACTATGTTGCCCAGGCTGGTCTTGAACTCCTGGGCTCAAGTGATCCTCCTGCCTTGGGCTTCCCAAAATGCTGGGATTATAGGCGTGAGCCTCCATACTCAGCACAGTTTCTCCCTTTAAAATGGACCAAAGGAAGAGCTTCTGATGGTGACTGACTGTGAGGTGCTCAAAAGAACATGCTCTTGACTTTTTCAACTTGTCATTCAACTGGAGGCTACAGTGGTTTTGACCACAATATGCTTTGTTTGTTTGTTTTGAGACAGTGTCTCACTCTGTCACCCAGGCTGGAGTGCAGCAGTGTGATTTTGGCTCACTGCAGCCTTGACCTCTCAGGCTAAGCGATCCTCCCACCTTGGCCTCCGAAGTAGCTGGGACTACAGGCATGTGCCAACACACCCGGCTAATTTTTGTATTTTTTGTAGAGACAGGGTTTCATCATATTGCCCAGGCTGGTCTTGAACTCGAGCTCAGGCAATCCTCCTGGCTTGGCCTCCCAAAGTGCTGGGATTACAGGCATGTGTCACCACGGCTAGCCTCATAAGATAGTTTTAAATGATTTATATTCCTAGTTTAATTTATATCCAGGAAGCACAAAAAACACTAAAGCCAAAACAAGTTAATGAGAAGCATAAAAATTACATATTGTACATTTGCCCCAATGTGATCATTAAATCTGTAAGTTGCATTCCTCTGATCAAAACAAAACTCCCACAAAGCCCATCTAAATGTTTCTACTCTAAAAAGAAAAATACAGTGATGACTACATTCCAATTTGGCTTTTCAATACTGGGACTCAAGACTACCCTCATCTAAAGTGTGCTATTTATGGAAGAGTACTTGCAAATAGCTTAAAATTTCGTCTTATACATTCATTTAGAAACTAACATTAAAGAGAACAGAGCTATCTTGCCTGAATGTATGAAACACGTGAGGTGACTTCTAGTAACTTAGTGTTTAAAAAAAAAACTAAACTCTTCAGAGTAAAGGAACTTGAGCAGTTCTCAGACTTCAGCAAGCATGAGAATCACTGGGAATTTTTAAAAAGTATATTTCTTGGACCTCTTGCCAGAAAGCAATTCAGTGTTTCCGAGGTCAGCCCCAAGAAAAAGGATTTCAATCATCTTGGGCTTAGGTGATTCTAATACAAGCAGAACACAGATTATACTTTGAGAAACAGTGAATTTAAAAAACTTAATATGTACCTATAAAAGATAACCGCTGCTTTGCTACTCTTGTGACTTCAATGCCAATCCAAATGAAGTCTCTTCTACTCTCCTCCCCAACACACACACACACGCACATATGCACGCACACACAACTCACACACACACAGACTCTAGAACTCATATTCTCCTTGTAAGCCATCTTTTCCTTCTTTCCTCTCTGGGTCTGACTCTGCTCAGCCTAAGAAAAGGAAGAAGGTAAAGGAGAGCTGAACCTAGACTTCACTGGAGGGGATCCCATATTTTCTGTACCAGATTGACCGGCAGAGGAAAAGTACAAGTTACTGGCAGTTCTACTAACTCTGTCTCACCCTAGTCCAGGAACCCTGAGAAATAAGAAAAGCAAAGAATAAAACTATCTTTTTAGAGCTTCAGCCCAGGATATGCAAAACAAACCTCCCACTGATGTAAGTTTACTCCCAAACATAAGAAGCCATACTTATTTATATCCTTATATGATCCACATACCTCATTTTGGTCATAAATTTGAAATTCTCTTTTCATCTTTCCTGTGAACATATCCCATATCTTCCTCCAAAATCAATGCAAGTCTATTTTCCCTCCTGCTCTGCACTATCAGGAAACCTGCTCCCAATCCTTTCCTTGTGCTCTTGTCTAAGCCAAGCCTAGGATGCTCCATGTCACCAGCCCAATGCTACTTACTGCACTGAAGTTTACTCCTTTTAGGGACACTTCTTTACCCTTTAAGGACTCTTCTACTCCCACTGCCTTTTCTTTTTTTTTTTTTTGAGACGGAGTCTCGCTCAGTCACCCAGGCTGGAGTGCAGTGGCACAATCTTGGCTCACTGCAAGCTCTGCCTCCCAGGTTCACGCCATTCTCCTGCCTCAGCCTCCTGAGTAGCTGGGACTACAGGCGCCTGCCACCACGCCTGGTGAATTTTTTTGTATTTTTAGTAGACACGGGATTTCACCGTGTTAACCAAGATGGTCTCGATCTCCTGACCTCGTGACCCACCTGTCTCGGCCTCCCATATTGCTGGGATTACAGGCGTGAGCCACCGCGCCCGGCCACCCATTGCCTTTCTGATTGTCTTCCTCAGCCTGGACCACCAACAATGGTTCCACTACCTGGCATATGCTAGAGTTTGGACTGTTCACGCCCCTTCTATACACAACTGGTAACTGGATGGATTTGGCTATGATACCCACCCACTCTTCATTTCCTTCCCACCAAATTCCTATCCTGCTGATCTGCTTTTCATTTTCATCTTTCAAACTACTTCTAAAAACCCTGTTTCTTTTAAGAGGGCTTCCCAAATGATCACAAGGAAAATGGCTATGCCTCAAATCACAAACTACTCAAACTTCCAAACACCATTTCCCCTGACATCACATCCAACATATATCATTCATCTGTTTGTAATTTATTATTTAATGTTAATTGTATCAGCAAATGTGCTCTGTAATCATTTGGACCATTGTGCTTGTCTCAGGTTATAAAACTGTAGAAAGTGACCATCTGTGCACTTAGCCAGGTAACATGGAGGTAAATATGAAGAAAGGGGGTCTTTGATTCTTCCACAGAATCTTGTGACCCAGTATGAGGGGCTCCCTTTGATGGCAATCAGACATCTGCCTGATGACCTGACAGCTATTTTGCTGGTTTTTCACTTCCCAGCCAGGGAAGCAAGCACGAGCTGCAATCTCTAGAAATTCTGCCTGGGGGCTTAGCATTAAAGAGGCTTCCCCAGGCACCCATGGAGAACTAGTTCTAGAGTAATTCATTCATGCCCCACAGGAAAGCACGAGTGGCACTGTCACATACATGGTGGCTTTGCAAGAACTGTCCACCGTGGGCAGGAGGGATGCAGCACTCACCAGGCCGCACAGACTGCACCAGAACAATGCGATCCCCACTGACTGTGAAGCCGAAGCCATGCTGGTCCTTTTGGATAATGACACAGCGTTGAACGAGACCTGGGAGGCGGAGAGAAAGGTTGAGTATGCAGTGTCATTGGAAGGTTAGTGTACACATGCCAAGACCAACCCAGGGAAGCCTCAGTGCCTTTCTTCTTCAAGGAGCCTTTTCACATTAACCAAATTCCCTAGACTATTCCTGTCTAAACACTACTGCAGTGACACGCCTCCCTCGGTGGTTGGCAAAACCTATAACTTACTTTGTATTCCAAATAAGAAACTACCCTTCTCTGAGGTGCTAAAATGCTTGTCTCTCACATACATGTCTGTCCCTTTTGGTGTGTCTGGGTGAGACTGGTCAAAGAAGGGGCAGGACTAGGTCTAGCCATCCTCCTGAAGACTAATATTATCGATAAGGAGCCTCCCTGGGTTGAAGCCCAAGTTAGCCTAGAAGTTACATGTTAAGTGACATCCAATGAATGCAGCAAGTGGTATACCAATGCTTGTTGATTCTTTTTATAGAGCTGGGTAACTTATGCAGGGTGTCTTAGGAGTGGTCTCTTGCCAAATCCAGGGAAGGATACATGACAAGAAGAAAACCCTTTTATTTCTGAAATATTTTATTTTATTTCAGAAATAAAAGGGTTTTCTTCTTGTCATGTATCCTTTAAAAAAATATACAGAATTAAAAAACAAAAAGAAACAGAGGTTATGACTACCAAATGTCTCCATCCCTGTGAGTGTATACTAGACATTGCACATGTGTATGAGTATGTGTGGTTGCATCCTGCAATGATTAAAGCGTGGGTTCTAGAGTTAAAACAGAACTGGTTTCAAGTCCTGATTCTGTCCCCAATAAGCTTGCAATCTTGGACATATTTCTCAACCTCTCTGTGCCTCAGCTCCCTCATTTGCAAAATAAAGATAATAAAACCTAGCTTCTACGTTGATGTATGGAGGCAATTTATATAAAACCCATTAACACAATGCCTACTATACATCATGTGCTCAACATAAACACTAAGTTGCTTTACATTTGGAGTATACAGATCTGTCTGTATGAGTGTGCATCTCTGTATCCATGTGTTTTTTTTCTGAGACAGAGTCTTGCTCTGTCACCCAGGCTGGAGTGCAGTGGCACGATCTCGACTCACTGCAACCTCTGCCTCCTGGGTTCAAGTAATTCTCCTGCCTCAGCCTCCTGAGTAGCTGGGACTACAAGCATGCACCACCACACCCGGCTAATTTTTGTGTTTTTAGTAGAGATGGAGTTTCACCATGTTGGCCAGGCTGGTCTCAAACTCCTGACCTCAAGTGATCTGCTCGCCTTGGCCTCCCAAAGTGCTGGGATTACAGGCATGAGCCACCACACCAGACCATATGCTTTTTTTAAAAAAAAGAGATGGAGTATCACTATGTTGCCCGGGCTGGAGTACAGTGGTTATTCATAGGTGTGATTCCACTACTGATAAGCATGGGTATTCTGACCTGCTCCATTTCTGACCTGGGTCAGTTCACCTCTCCTTGGGCAACCCGGTAGTTCCCTGCTCCTGGGAGGTCATCATATTGATGCTGAACTTAGTACAGACACCTGACCGGCATAGCACACTACAGCCAGAGCTCTTGGGCTCAAGCGATCCTCCCACTGGTCTCCCGAGTAGCTGGGAATATAGGCAGGTGCCACCATGCCTGGCTGTGTTTGTGTGTTAATTCCCAAGGAGGGTACCTGTTGTCTCAGAGGCATCCGAAGGCTGGCGATGGTGAGAAGGGGACTTGCGCTCAGGTGCAGAATCTCCCAGAGAAGACAGGCTACTTAACCTGGAGAAGGAGTAAGGAAAGCATGTCAATGAGCTGGGCAGGGAGGGATCAGCCTTGTAGTAGATGGAGGCTCTGTCGAAAGGGGCCCTGAGTCTTGGATAATGAGAGACCAACCTACCCACCCTGTAACCCAATCTGGTAGGACATTAGCCATGTGTACACCACTGGTAACACAACCTATCTGGAATCCTGGGCTGGCAGGGCAAGCATGATCTCTTTAATACCCAGCAAGGTGTGAAGGGAAATAACCCTTCCTGGAGTTAGGCGACAAAGAGACAATAGCAAGCAGGGGATGTGCACACGTATACACGCTTGTTGGGTCTTACCAGGCTGCAATGGGGCTGATGGAACAGAACGGAGTGGCAGAGAAAATGAATGCAAGAAAAAGACAGGAAAAAACCAAACAGCCAGTTAGTTTTAGGTGATGATTTGCAAAGGAAGGGGAGACTAGAGGGAGGGACGAGGTGGGTCAAACACACACAGAGGTCTGCATGAGCACAGCATGGGGCTGCAGTGGCGGTAGCAGAGACAAGCTCCCCATTTAGCTTCATCTCTTTGTCCCTCAAAGTTCCACCTCTTCATAGTGATCTCCAGGAGGGTAAATGGGCGTGAGTACAAGCCCGCTGGGTAACCGGCAACTTGCACACTTTCTAGAACAGAGAGTAGAGGAATGGCCCAAGCCTCTGAAAATTCCATTTATCCTTTGGGTACCATGGGAGAACCGGAACCTGGTCTGTTTGGTGGCAGTATTCCAATCCCATATTCAGCTCCGTTCCCTCAGCCAGCCTGAGGCACTTTGCCTAATTGGAAACTATTAAAGACCCCAAACCTCCAAGTGGTACTGATCACCAAATCAAAGGATTCACTGCTGGATCTCCTCTTCAACTAGGACCCTCACAGGAATAGAAGAAATTTCAGTCATTGCTGTGGCACTCCTTTTTGGAAAAGTGTACAAGTTGCCAGCTCCTGAATCAACAGTTGCTGCCCCTCAGAAAGGGGCAATTCCTATCCTACCTATAGCAAATGACTAAGTAGAAGGCTACTCATGGAAGCAGTGTGTGTGATGGCAAAGCACTGGAAATAATCTAAATGTTCACAATGAGTGACTGGTTAAATACATTACAGCAATATAATGACAAAGAATTCAGTCATAAAAAAGAATGAAGAGCCTCTTTATACACGATAGAGAATGATCTCCATGATACGTTACTGAGTGAAATAAACAAAATACAGAATTATTTGGACAGTTTAAAAAAGTGAGTAAAAGAGAGAATAAAATTATGTGCTTATATATGTTTAAGTATTTGTTTACATATGCAAAAATATCTAAAATATCTCTGGAAGAATACAAAAGAAACCTATAACATGGTTGTCTCTGAGGAGGGAGACTGGGTGGCTGGGGCACAGCAATGGGCCTGCAGGGTTTTATTATATTCTTTGGTACTTCTAAAGTTTGAAATCATGTGAGGGAACAAGTAACTTATAAATATAAAGGAGGGGGTCTTCGTCCCCCCTCACAGTGGCACCCCTCTTACCTGGACAGGTGAGACTGCTTTTTACTGGCTGATCTTTGGATCAGAGAGAGAAGGACATCAAGGAAGAAGAGAGTGTGGGCCCAGGAGAGAGCGATGCAGGACAGGAGGAAGAAAGAGAAAGAAAAACAAAACACGACATAAACCAGACAAGACACTAGAGATGGTTGGTGCAAAGAAAAACCACAACAGAGCCAAGAGTGACCCAGGGGAGGCACCTGGTCACAAGGTGAGCTTACTAACAGCCATGAGCTTAGTAACATCCCCTGTCATTTTGCCGCTTAAAACCTTTTAGAACCTCCCCACCGTACTCAGGAGAACAGTCATCTGTCCTCAGCTAGGCCATTCACCACAGCATCTAACAGGAAGTATAATGCCTGATGCCCAGGGAAGTGCCCTTTGATGTTTTCCACAGCTCCCAGTATCTATCCTTCCTGCAGCTCAAATACCCAACCGAAAAAGCTGTTGTTCACTTGTCTGTAAAGCTGTACAAGCAAGGTTGCAAGGTCCGTGAAAGCAGAGAGGGTCTTGCTGCTGTGGTCCTCAGTGCCTGATGCAGTAGGGGCTCAGTCCTATTCTTGGTCCCTGCTCTTTACTGTCCTCCTTTCACTTGCTATGGTTTCTGGCTTCTGTCTCTGCCTACACTGTTCCTTCCTCCTACATGTTCTGCCTACTTTATTCTCTATGACTGCACAGGGTTATCCACAATAGGCTTGAATTTCTCCTCCTTCCTACTTAAAAAGAAAGCCCATCTTATCTTGGGACACCTCGGGCCTTCTTGCCTTGTTCTTGACCCCACCAGGAAGCTGGTTTCCTATGCCCATATTAAAGCCTAGAAGGTGCACTTGAACCTAAGAACCTGATATGGTTTGCATCTGAGCTGAGGCATAAGCAGTTTCACATAATCAAAGGCAAATGAACCAAAAGGTCCATGTCCCTGCTGTCAACAACTGTTAGGGGCATGGACAAAGACCATTTCAGCAGTCATCAAAAGTTTCTCTAAAATAAAATCACAGGCTAGGGCAGGTATGTGGGGGACAAGGAGTTGGCAACATAAGTATACTCGCAACAGATGCATAATTTTTTTTTTTTTTTTCCCTGAGAGCTTAAAAGAGAGAAAACTACCATTGAACTGAAGGAGGAAGAGATGCCTATGGAAGGCAGGCCTGGTGGACAGAATCAATGGATAGACTATTGTGTCAGCTGGGTTGTAAGTCCGAGTACATATTTGGGAGGAAGACTTTGGAAGGTTAAAAATCTGAGAAACAAGGAAAGGAGAGAGGAAGGTAGTTTGGCGTGAATTGGAGGCTGTCATAGATAGAAAAGACTTTAATGGTGGCCCCTCCCTCTTCCTGATGACATTCTCATCAAAATCTGACAGCAGAGCTCAGATTCTGCTCAGCCTAAACCTGGGGGTATGGAGGCAACCCTGAAGAGTGGAGAATTTCTCCCCAAATTTGTACTCTAAATGGCACCAGTGAGACAGATTTTCTGACCCAACTTCTCAGTTATCCCCTACTGCCAGTCAAAGAAACCCGTAGGTTCTTTATAATCTTTTCCCAGAGTCGCTCCTTTCTTTACGTAATCATTTACAATCATCCCTTTAAGCTACATGTCTAGTGCCTCATGCCTGGATTACTGAAAAAAAAACTCTTTTCCACTCTCCAGTCCATCCAGCACTCCACCACCACAGACTAACTTACCCAAATACTACTCCCTCAGGCCCTCTCATCAAGAACTTATTATCTACACAATCAGATGTGACTCCAATAACCTGGTATTAAAGGACTTTCATCCTGTGGACCCAAATGTCTTTTCAAATTCATCTCTGATTACTTGCCTGCTACCTACCTCTACTGGATCCTAAGCAATGCTGTACTCATTCCCATCTCTGACTTGATAGTTGCCATCCCTTGTCATCTCTGTCCATCTCCTACTACTTTTTCAAGGTCCTGATCAAATGGCATTGACTCCATGAGGAAATCCCTGACCACTGCAGCACACATTTCATTTACCCCAACATTTTATTTTGAAAAATGTCAAACTACATTAACATTGAAGAAGCAGCATGGTGAATATCTATATGCCCTTCATCTAGATTCAGCAACTAACATTTGTCACATTTGCTTTATCTTTCTATGTTTATACATTTTTTTCTCACTTGAAAATTGCAGACATCATGACACTTTACCCCTATTTTAGCCTATATCCCCTAAGAGCATTGAAATTCTTCTATATAACAACAATGCCATCAGCACACCCAATGAGTCTGATACAGTATTATCTAATATACAGTACACATTCAAATTTTCCCAATTGTCTTATTAAGTTCTTTATAGCTATTCTCCAATTGCTTCAATTCAGGAGCCAATCAAAGATCTCGAATTATACTTATGTCATGTCTCTTTCAGATTAATTTAATCTAGAACCCTCCCCACTTTTCTTGGTCTTGTCTCTCATAACACTGACGTTTTGCAGAGTCTAGGCGAGTTATCTTGTTGAATGGCCTACAATCTGGATTCATCTGATGCCTCCTCATGGTTAGATTCATGTTAAACAGTTTTAAGAGACTATTACATAAGTGATGTTGGACAGCTTGTCCCATTTTTGTGATGGTAGGTTTGATTACTTAGGTAAAGTGGTACTCCTGAGATTTTTTTCAATGGTAAAAATCTATTTTCTCATTTGAATTAATGAGAAATCTGTGGGATGATATTTTGAGACTGCAATAGATACTCTGTTTTCCAACATCTCTCATCTAATAGTTTTACTCTCCATAGACGATTCTTGCCTAAAGCGCTTATTTATTGCACTGGTGCCTGCAAAATGGCAATTTGCTAATTCTATTATTCCTTCTACATATATTAGCCAGTAAGCTTTTACAAAAAATGTCATCTCATCTCTTTTCTGGAGTAGTGCTATGAACTCACAGATCTTGTTTCTCCCCCCAAAGTAATACATTATACTCTATTACCCTTAAAAAAAAAAAAGTTTAAAATGTTCCAATTTGACCAGTGGGAGCTTCTGAAAGCCAGCCCCTGTGTCCTTTTAACATGTCACCATCTGTCTTTGATCATGTCCTTGCTTTCTGGCACAAAAAGGTACTCCAGGCTCACCTTGTACTTTCCCTATGCCAGACCGGAAATCAAACATTTCTCCAAGGAGCCCTGTTCCTTTTAGCTGGAAATGCATTTAGAAACAAGATCTGGCTGCTAGGTACTCATTGCTGCTGAGCTGTCCCTCGTTCCAGGCCCTTTTAATGGACAAGAGCTAGAAAAATTTATTATACATTTTTGAGTTCACATTGGTATCTCCAATTTGAACTCAACACAACAGGGTTCTTCATCTTCCCCATTCCATATTGCATCTTCCTTTTCTCATATTGAGAACCCCGTTCCTAAACAATACCAATATATTTACTCACTGCTCAATTCAATATGCAGAAAAGTTAGTTCCTGGAGTTACTATATCAATATCGCTAGTAACAACAAACCTATGAAGTTCAAGGTTTTCTTGCAGTTCTTTTTGTCCTCAGACTATATCCCAGTACCATCAGTAATGTGTGTGAAAATTTCTGGGTTAATCTGTTGGGTTTTTTGTTTGTTTTGTTTAGTTTTTTTAGACAGGGTTTCACTCCATCAACCAGACTGGAATGCAGTGGCACGATTACAGCTCACTGCAACCTCTGTCTCCTGGGTTTAAGTGATCCTCCTGCCTTAGCCTCCCAAATAGCTGGGATTACAGGCAAACATCACCACGCCTGGCAAATTTTCATACTTTTTGGAGAGATGGGGTTTCGCCATGATGCCCAGGCTGGTATTGAACTCCTGGGCTCAAGTGATTCACCTGCCTCGACCTCCCAAAGCACTGGGATTACAGGCGTGAGTCACTGTGCTCAGTCTTAATCTATTTTTATGTTATCAATTTGAGATATATTTAGGTTTCTTTTTATATTTGTACTGAATTTTAGGGTTTGCTTTTTTTCAAGCTTATCTATTTCATTTTTTGAATATATTAAACATTTACATGGTTGAAAATCAAAATGAAATTTTAAAAGTATATTCAGAGGTATACCTATTCTTTCTCCCCATTCCCCAAGTAACCATTTTCATTTGTTTTTGGTTTCCTTGCTGTGTTTCTTCTTGTAAAACTAAATAAACACCGATACATATTCTTATTTTCCTTTCTTCCTTACGCAACAGGTAGTATTATCCCCTTTTGCGCTTTGCTTTTTTTCACATACAGTATCTGCAGAGTAACCCGCAGAACTCTTCCTCTTCTTTACAATGCAGCCCGCATTGGCGCACACATTCTCCCCTCCTCCAAGGCTCCCTGTGTCAGTCCTGCCTATCTGCTGGAGGGCAGAGGTTGCAGTGTGGACTTCCCGGTATGCCTGAGTGCAGCACAAGGCACAAGCAGGTGCTTTCTAACTATGCATCCACATGTTCCTCTCCCCAGCCTACAGGGTGGGCAACAAAGCAAGGACATGCTTGGTGACCTTCCAGAGAGACCACATATCCTTTTTGTTGGCCTGTGGTGTGTCTGTGTGTGAATGTGTATGTGTGTCTATATTTTGAAAGTTAGTTGCTAAGCAATAAAATACAGATTTCTGACTTCTCTTGAAAGGTCAGTCAGAAGTTCTGGCATCCTCAAGCTTACGGTCTCACATAGTGACAATCAGCTGAAAATGTGTGGTGGCAGCCCTCTCCAGGTGAGCATACCTTACCTTTCGCAGTCACCACTGCCCATAGCTTACACTGCCCACTGCTTCACTCAGACCCCTACAAAGTATACGAGTTCGAACTTAAGGTGGCCAAACAGGACTGGCTTCTGGAGTTTAAAGAAACAAAGATAAGCAAACAACATTATGTCCTTTCCATCTGCCAATGGGAGGTTCCTGGTCAGCTCACTCCTACCCCATCACAAATATGTAAATGAGGACAAGGCCTAGAACATCCACATTCTGTGGTAATAATGAAAAAGTTCTTACTACCTACCAGGTGCTGTGCTAAGCACTTGATATAACCTAATCTAATTCAATCCTCACAAGTCTGCTGAAACAGGGAGTGCATCCCCATTTTCCAATACGTGAACAGAGAGGTTAAATAAATGAAGTTAAGATGTGCATAAAGTTGGTGTGACTTCAACGTCTGTGCTCCTAAACAAAAAATTATATGACCTGTATATGCCACATGTAGATTTGCTTGGTCTTTATTTTCTCTTTTACATACATACATACATACACATTCAAGACATATACACATATATACATCACATGTGCCCACACACATATAATATATATATGACATGATTAAAGATATATATAATACACATATGCTATATAAGTATATAAATACATAATACACATACATAAGATAGATGGATAGAGAAAGAGAAAAAAGCACACTATACACAGGCTGAGCTAGGTCTTCCTGAGTCTGGGGCAAAGTAATATTCCTGGGCCCTTCCCTAAAGACAAGAGCAGTAAACCAGGAAACAGCCACCCTACCAGGACCTTAGCTCCAGATAAAGTCCATACTTACAGAACTCTGACCTGGTCTTACTGGTTGGTTTCCCTTATCTCCCAGGGTGGAGTTTTCAGCAGGCTCCTGGGCACCCTAACTTTCTATGGATTCTGCCTCCGGGTAGAATTTTCCCTCTGGTCTGAGGCTGGCAAACACACCCTCCTAGGCTTGCATATCCCTACAGTAAGGGCTATGAGGAAAGACGCCTGTTTGCAGACAACCTCTGGTGATCTGTAAGTATCAATCCCTCATCTCTTAAACTAGAGGATAGACAAATGGTCTCTGGCAGTGCACCAGAAAAGGTTCACACCTCAGTTGGATCACTTCCTAGCTATCCAGTAGCATGTGAATCACTTGAGGCCCCACCCTCAGGGATCCAATTCAGCAGGTCTGTGGTGTGGAATCTACTTCACCAAGCAGCCCAAGCCATTCCTTATTCAGAGGACCGCAACTTGGAGAAACTCTTGAAACAAGTCCCTTAATATCTGAGTCTATCATCAGTCTATCATCTTTCTTATCTGCAAAATGAACACATATTGATATCATCTGTTAGTCTGTCTTCTCTTTTAGACTTTAAGCCCCTGAGAACAGGGACCTTGTATCACCAGCTGAGTTCCAGCACAGCCTGCTGCACAGTGAGGGTCACTCCAAACATGTTGGCTGAAGGACCATACATGTCCTTTCTTTCTTCCAGGGCTGATGTGAGGGCAAAAAAGATAATATTTGTTAAGTACTTTGAAAGTGTAAAGCCCTTTACAAATGGTTTTATTGTGTTTTTTTGCTGTTTTTTTCCTTTCCCCCAGGTGTACAGTAGGTGACCTATGCTTGAAAAATGTCAGGCGTGAGGGGAACAGAACTAGAATGAGTGAGTGAAAAATACCCCCAGGGTGTTCGATTCTAGGTAGGGCAGGGCCAGTAAACCTCACCTTTCTACTTTCATGAAGGTCTTAGACAAGAAGAGATTTTGGGATTTGTTTGACTATCAGAGTAGACAACTTGGCAGGCAGTTGTGTGTGGAGAAGGGACGCAGAGAACTGGTGTATTGAGAAGGCTGCTTAGCTTGATTCAACACTGAATACTCAGCACACAGGCCATGTGGTATGGTTTCAAAAGCACAACTTTAGGAGTCAAAATACTGGCACAAGCTCAGGCTCAGCCCTTTCTTGGCTATGCAAGTCATCCAACCTCTCCAAACCTTAGTTTCCCAATAACAAATGTGGATAATACTACCTTTCTCAAAGGGTAATTGGGAGGACTAAATCACCTTCACTGATACCTCAAAGCTACAACAGTCAAATTGCAATCAATCTCCCCCACCCTGCTCGTTTCCTCCTCAGTAAAACACTGCGGTGCAATTGCTCATGCCAGAAATCTGAGGTTATCTTTGACATCTCTCTGCAAATCCAATCAATCGACAAGTCCTACTGATATGACCTCCTAACATTCCTGAAATCCATCTACTTCTCCCCCTCTCTGCCACCACGATGATTTAAGACACCATCATCTCTCACCTAGAAGAACTGGCCTCCCCACGTCTACTCTAGCCCCCACTCATTCTTACACACAGAGTGATCTTTTAAAGAGAGAAATTAGAGGATATACACTCTTTCATGGTTTCCCACTGTCCTTGTATGAAGTTCCAAATCCTGCACATGGCTACCAGGTCCTTGGTGAGGTCTCATGCCTATTCTCAAGCCGTATCTGGTCACTCTACCTCTCAATCACTGTATTTCAACCTCAGGGGCCTTCTCTCCCACCTTGGCCTGGGGAACCCACACTCATTCCTCAGGGTTCAGCTTAAGTGTCTCTTTCTCAGACACTTCCTGTGTTGGATCTCCCTGAAATTTACCTTTGTAATGTGCCTAACTCAATAGTAACTACACTATTGTTTGGGTGCCTATCTTTCTTTCTTTTCTTTTCTTTCCTTTTCTTTTCTTTTCTCTTTTTTTCTTTTCTTTTCTTTTCTTTCCTTCTTTCTTTCTTTCTTTCCTTCCTTCTTTTTTTTTTTTTTTGACAGGATCTCACTCTGTTGCCCAGGCTGGAGTGCAGGGGTGCAATCATGGCTCACTGCAGCCTCGATTTCCTGGGTTCAAGCTCAAGCAATCCTCCCACCTAAGCTCCCTGAGTAGTTGCCCGGCTCTTTTTTTTTTTTTTAATAGAGATGAGTTCTCACTATCTTGCCCAGGCTGATCTCAAACTCCTGGGCACAAGTGATCCTCCGCCTCAGCCTCCCAACGTGCTGGGATTACAGGCATGTGCCACTGTGCCCAGCCTGTTTGGGTGCTTTTTTTAAATGTCTGCTCTTTTCCCACTTAATGATAAACTTCATGTATCTTGTTCTCTAGAGCACAGAGCAGCTCCAGAACACAGTACATAGTAGATATTCATTAAATATGTGTTGGAAGATGAAATCAGATATAGGTAACAGATCTTTAGACATCAAAATATCATAAGCATATACTTATCACAGCAGTTGAGAGAAACATTTTTGAGTGACCTCCACAATGCATATAAATTAGGATTAAATTCATAATTTCATAGTTTTAACAAAGACTAATAAAGTAGAAGGGTGTTAACATTTCCATGGACTTAGGCGGGGAGTATGACTGGTGACCCTGTAAGAACTGTTTAAGCTCCTAAATTCTTCAATGCCCCAGATTGCTAGAATTGAATTCTGCACATAAGACAGTGAAGCATCAACTAGATAAGAAACTGCATGTTCAAGTGTGTTGGTAGTTACAAAGTAGATTTGGGGAGGGGATGGCCAAAGAAGAAATCAGAGAGGAGGTGGACTTTAACCAGAGCCTTGGAGGAAGGGGAGGATTCTGACAGGTAGCTATGCTGTGGAAGGACATTCTAGGGGAGGAAGCAGCAGAAGGCAGAGGGAGGACACACGGACTCTGGGGAGGCTGTCAATGCAATATGGGAGTGAAGGGGATAGATCTCACAACAGGGAGTGTAACAGGAGATAAAATTTAAAAGACATGGGTCTCGGTCCTGATTCTGCCACTTACTAGCTGGCTGAGCTTAGGAACCTCTCTCTCTCTCTTTTTTTGAGACAAGGTCTTGCTCTGTCATTCAGGCTGTAGTGCAGTAGTGTGACCATAGTTCACTGCAACCTCCAATTCCTAGTCTTAAGTGATCCTGCCGCCTCAACCTCCCAAGTAGCTGGGATTACAGGTCTGCACCACCACATCTGGCTAGTGAAAAAATTTTTTTTTGTAGAGATGGGGTCTCCCTTTGTTGCCAGGGCTGGTCTTGAACTCCTAGGCTCAAGCAATCCTCCCGCCTCAGCCTCTCAAAGTGCTGGGATTACAAGTGTAAGACACTATACCCAGCCAGGAACCTCTCTTACACTTTTTGAGCCTTATAATTCACCTGCCCTGTCCTACCTATCTCACACAGCTGCTATGAGAATTAAGTGAGATAAAGTATGTCAAAAGGTTCTGCAAATACTAAAGTAACATATCATTGCTAGGGAGTATGATGGAGGGAAAAGACAGGTTATGGAGGGCCTTAAATGGTATCTAAGAATTATAGATTTGATTCTTTACAGATGGGGGAGCTGTTGAAGGCTTTCTCGAAGGAGTAATAGGATCAGGTTTAGCCTTTAAAAAGATAAGTCTGACTGCAGTGACTAGAGTGGCCTGGAGGAGGAAAGGCTGGAGGCCCAGAGACCAGCTGCGGCAAAGCAGATGTGCACCTGAAAGACAGCAATGCTGTGGAATGCTCTAGAAAGCACAGGTGAGTGACAGACTGCTGAGAGTGGGTTACTAGGAGCTGCCACCGGGAGCACCCTCTAGCCCTGCACTGTCTTAACAGGAACCACAAGTCACGTGTGGCTAAGAGCACCAGAAATGTGGCTGGTTCAAATTGAAATACACTGTATAAAATGCACATCAGAGTTAGAGTTTTAGTTAAAAAAAAAAGTCTCAAGAACATTTTATATTATATAAGAGTATTTTGAATATATTGGGTTAAATGAACTATATCATTAAAATTAATTTCACCTTTTTTTTTTTTTAACTATGGCTACTAGAAAATGTTAAATTAAACATGGTTTGCATTATCTTTTTATTGGACAGCACTGGTCTGGCCTCCTTTGGCCACAGCTGCACCACACTTCCACCTTCTCTCCTGTGGTGAGGCCTCCTCGCCCTTCAGAACAGTCAAAGAAAACTAGAAGCCTGCCCAGAGTCATCACTCCAAGAACTTCTGTCTCCCACAGCACCTGGTATATATTTCTGCCAAAGCACCTCCTCCCACATTGTCGACCTCTCTCCTTGTTCGCTGGACTGTGAGTTCCTAAAGAGGCACACCAAGCTCATCTGTTTCCCAGGAAGGAAGCAGAGCCCGGCTCTGAGGGCACCATCTTCATCCCTTAGTAGAGAACAATCCAGCACTGCCCTAGGCTGTGTACTCTTTTCTCCACTCAGAACCCAACACACCCCATCAGCCTCGCAGGCTCCATCAGCATGGGTATCGGCACAAGCTCACACCTGACTTATCTAATTTGTCACATATTTCTCAGAAAAAGCTCAATGCCCAAGCTATGCCCAGGAATTTACATTGATATTGAGGAGCAGTGTGGTGAAGTGTGGAGTTAGAACAGGCCTGGCTCTGCCTCTGGCCATCTGTGGGACTGAGAGCAAACTATTTTCTGTGAACCTCAGTTTTCTCATCTACAAAACGGGAATACTAGCTACCTATCCTATCAGGCTGTTTTAAGAATTGGTGCAATGTAAGTACAGTATCTAGTAAAACGCCTGGCATACTGCAGTACTTTAAAAATGGGTGCTATTCTTTGCTGTAAGACCCTAAGTCAGACATAAATTAGTAAGCTACTGCCAAAGCAGGCACATCTTGCCTTGAAACACAAAATCAACAAGTCTTGAGTTATCTAACACGTAACCATCTTACAGATCTCCTAAGCTCTCCTAGATGATCTACTGCCGAATATTATGTTTAGCCCATATTTATTTGCTTTTGTCATGGAGTCCTCCACCAAACTTACGTTCAATGAAAAGAATAGCATCTCACGACATCAAGAGGAAGCCAGGAGACCTAGATATTGGTGCTAATTCTGCCATTTACTAGCTGTGCAACTCCAGACAACATAAAGCAACTTTCAGGAAGATCCAAGATCTGGTTGTTAGGAGTAGAAGTCGGGGGTGAGGAGCAAAGCCACAGGGAGGGAAATCATGGAGGCTGCCCCAGCAGGAGGGAGGGGGCAGGGCCTTCTGACAAGAGGGCAGGACTGACAGCTGACAGCCTAGACATCTGGGTTCTAGACCCACTCTGCCCTTATCTTTTTATATATTCTTGAAAAGGGAGAAGAAAATTACATATAGTAAGCGTGTGTTATAGGCATTTATTTAATCCTGACAACCTAGTGAGATAACCATGTTATTTTCCTTTACGGATAAGGAAAATGAGCTTCAGATCAGTTACATAAGTCGCCCCAAGCCATACAGCTATTAAATGGTAGAGCCAGGACACAAGTTCAAGTGTGCCTGATACCAAAGTCCCAGCTTTCTCTCTCTGTGCTTTGGCCCTATTATTTCCACGACGAGGGAGCTGAGCTAGGTCATCTCACGTCCTTTCTTAATTCTGCTAGATTCTTTGTCCCTCGTAATTCTTCTTCAGCATATCAGGTCTTTGCACCCAGGCAGAACTACATCCCTAGCCTGGAAAGGAAAGATTCTCTCTAAAGAATAAAGGGAGGGCAGGCCACGGCCAAATGCATTTCAACTGGAAAAGAAACAACAGACACCATCACCAACCATGATCTAGAAGCAATTCTGTGCCTGCAATGCTGATATCTACAAGATGAATAAGTATATCTTCATTTGAGTTTCCTGGTTTTCAACAAAGGGCAAAGGAGACGAGCAGAATCTAGAACCTACAAGATAAAGAACAGGCATCTGTCACAGGGACTTGTCATGGTCGAAGGGAAAGGCCTCCATCTGTGGAATGAGGCTTCCTCCTCGCCACGTCATGGCCACTGTGTGGCACTGGGCAAGCCACACCACTTCTCAGTCTCAGCTTTCCTAACAGTAAGATGGGAAGACCAAGCCTTGTACTTTTTGCAGGGCACTGTGATAATTAAATTATTTGTCATCCTAAAACCACTCTACAAGAGTATCTTTTAAAAAATTTTTTTGAAACAGAATCACACTGTCACACAGGCTGGAGTGCAGTGGTGCGATTTCAGCTCACTGCAACCTCCGCCTCCCAGGTTCAAGTTATTCTTGTGCCTCAGCCTCCTGAGTAGCTGGAATTATAGTGTGTGTCACCATGCCAGGCTAATTTTTGTAGTTTTAGTAAAGATGGGGTTTTGCCATGTTGGCCAGGCTGGTCTCAAACTCCTGATCTCACGTGAGCCACCTGCCTCGGCCTCCCAAAGTTGCTGGGATTATAGGTGTGATCCACCGTGCCTGGCCCTACAGGCACATCTTGTTTTACCTAATGTTTTCCTGAAAAGATACGTAAATATGTTCTGAAGTAAATCATCCTGAACGTGATAATACCTTAAATATAAATTCTCAAAAGACTGGGTTTTCTTCAAAGAAGGCATACTTTATACCTTGTATAAACAGAATTGTTACTGGAGTTGATTTTTTATTACTGGCACAACTAAAGGACCAACCATAAAACAGGTACCCAGGATAATGGCCAATCCAAGAAGTCTTCATTTTGCTTTTTAAAAATGTGTCATTTGGCCCAGAAGATTCACCTTTCTAATTTACTTTCTTAAGGTGGATTTTAAATTAGCTCCCTTTCCCTGAGTTCATACCAAAATTGATAGGAAAGTCCTGGGTGGCAGAGGAAAGTTAGTGTTCGGCTTTAAAACCACTGAGGTTGAACCATCAAATGGGTAATTCGTGGAAGTAATGGAAGTTGACGGTGTGAGGTCTGCTTGTCTTTGCAATCCCCCTTCCTACCTTGGGGAGGCTGTATACAACCTGTTCTTCAGCTGAGGTAACTGCAGGTAGATGCAAATTGAGTCATGGCAACCTAAGCTCCCAACTGTAATGGGGGGCAGAAGCGGGAGGGGAGCCAAAGCTTCACAGGCTGAGTCCATAACCTCCACATTCTTGGCTGCTGACTTCAGGAAGCCCTGCCAGAAGTAGAAGAAAGAAGGGCGGGCAGGCAGGGGAGGTTATTCTCCACCCCGCAACAGGTCCCCCTGGAAATTCCTGTTCTACCCTTCTAAAACCTGTCCGGAAGCTCCCCTCCTTTAGGAAGCCTTCCTCAATGAACTCTCGAATGATGACCACTTCTATTCTTTGCATCCCCTGGCCCTTAAGCATCTGACTACATCCCTAGTTTGGAAAGGAAAGATTCTCTCTAAAGAATAAAGGGAGGGCAGGCCACGGCCAAATGCATTTCAACTGGAAAAGAAACAACAGACACCATCACCAACCATGATCTAGAAGCAATTCTGTGCCTGCAATGCTGATATCTACAAGATGAATAAGTATATCTTCATTTGAGTTTCCTGGTTTTCAACAAAGGGCAAAGGAGACGAGCAGAATCTAGAACCTACAAGATAAAGAACAGGCATCTGTCACAGGGACTTGTCACGGTCGAAGGGAAAGGCCTCCATCTGTGGAATGAGGTTCCCTCCTCGCCACGTCATGGCCACTGTGTGGCACTGGGCAAGCCACACCACTTCTCAGTCTCAGCTTTCCTAACAGTAAGATGGGAAGACCAAGCCTTGCACTTTTTGCAGGGTACTGTGATAATTAAATTATTTGTCATCCTAAAACCACTCTACAAGAGTATCTTTTTAAAAATTTTTTTGAGACAGAGTCACACTCTGTCACACAGGCTGGAGTGCAGTGGTGTGATCTCAGCTCACTGTAACCTCCGCCTCTCAGGTTCAAGTGATTCTTGTGCTATCATCACAGATCCCTGCCTGTGTACTGCTTTTAAAAGAAACTCACATATTCTACCATGTGATCTGTTTAATAAAATACCTGTTCTGAAGGACAGACTTACATCTTCTATTTTTTGTTTTTTTAGCACTAACTCTCCAACAACCTGAAATGGGTCTCTCAACCCATAGACTGAGCTCTACAAAGTATACCTGATATACATAGTTGGCTAGGATGCTGACAGAAGGCCAGCCAGAGAAAATCAGAGCCAAGTTTTCCAGTAGCCAGATCCCTGCAGCTCTCGACACTGTTTCATCACCCAGGATCCACTCTGGAGCTCTCTGCTGCTTACTCCATCCCCTCACATTGACTAATGGGCCTGGGACCACTAGAACATTAGCCACTGTGTTTATGACAAAGACAACCCCAAGCAACAAACTCAACATGTAGCTGCCTGATAGGAGGTACAATAGGCAGGCCACAAACCAAAAGAATGCTCCATTGACTCTGGTTATGCAGGCACTTTGCAGGTCTAGATCATACAAATGGAGGGTGCCCTCTCCACTGGGGGAGATCCCAGACCATTCTGTGGGAGGAGAAGTGGTTTTTAGAGCAGTGGCTCCTACCACTTCCAGCAAGTGTTGCTGTCTCTTACACTCTTTCCCACTGAATTACAACTTTGATATTGAGGGGCTTGCACAACAGCTAAAAGGGTGTTAGGAAGACAAAAATTATTGGCACTGGGATATGGGCTTATAATTCCCTGTGTAGGTTTACAAAAATGGTAGACATTTGTCCTAGAGCACTTAATTTGACTCACAATTTACTATCACGCAGCACAGTTTAAATAAAGTATCCTAAAGGTCTGAAGATTTGGATTATAGTCTTAGTTCTAGGCCTTATATTTCTCCTAAGCAAAAAGTGTGGTTGCATGTGCATGCGTGGGATTGGGGAGCAGGGCGGTGAAATCATGGGAGAGGGGACGAGATGAATGAACCAAGTGGTCCCTGCAGTTCCTTTCCAGGACCTGGACACATATGATCATTCTATCCAGGCACAAATCACATGATAATGAGGCTTTATTACATCAACAATGGACCACCTCGAACAGGGCAATAATAGCATTTCAACTTGGAAACTGCTAGTTCACAAAACACAATCTCCAGGAAATGAAACTGGATTGGCCAGGAGAGAAACAACGGCGACTGAGCAATCAATTTGGATATTATTCTCCATCAAGTGAGGCACATAGGATACACTCAACGGAAATCTGTTGAATGCTGAATGTCCAACCTTGAAATTCTAAATCCTCCCAAACTCTAGTGCTCCAAACAGCTCAACCTTGCCCTTCAGCCCACTTTTCTAGGGCTGAATTCAAGGATTATCATCTCCAGTAAATTTTCTAACTAGTCCAATTTACCCAGTGATCCTTTCAGTAACTAAGTCATTTTGAGTCCTGCATTTTGAGTCCATACGATGCTATTTTGCACTTGTTATCAAATCGTTTCATCCATATTGCTCATATCTCACTCCAACTAGATGATACACTCCTCATGAGCGGAAATCCTATCACATATACTTTGTTGACACAGCCCGCAATAACGAATACAGTGCTAAGCATATACTCTTAGTAAATCCTTGTGACTGACTGATAAATGGGAACTCCTGATGATGATAATAATAAGAGCTAGCAAATTCTTAAGGCACTTACTGAGACAAGAATGTAGGCTCCTGAGTTCCCCTCCCAGATGTAAACCCTGGCCCTGACATTTATTAGCTGTGTGACTTTAGGCAAGTTACTTAATCTCTTGCCTCAGACTACTCATCCAAAAAATGGCGATAATAATAAAGAGAATTCATGAGAACGTTAGGATTCTATTTCATGAGAATGTTAGGATTAAATTATTTAAAACACGCAAAAAACACTCAGGCCAGGGCCTGGTACTCAGTTGATTGTTGATTATTCATATTAGCCATTCTTATTTATTACATTTAATCCTCATAACAACCTCATGAGTTGGCATTATTAATGTTGCCATTTTACAGATAAGAAAATGGGCTACAGAAAGGCTGAGCCACTTGCTTGATTTCATGCATCCAGCAAGTGAGATGAAGCTGGCATATGAACCCAAGCAGTTTAACTTCAGAGCTTTTACTCTGCTAATGCTTTGCACTCTGTCTAGAGAGAGTCCTCACCATCCATTTGACTTTGCCATAGATCCATCTTTAACTTATGCCAGTGTTCTAAAACCTCAGATCACAAATTTAGGAGGGTAGGGACTGGGGCTGCTTATTTTGAGTCTATACTATGCCACTTATTCGAATTCCCCTCATTCAAATTCAGATTCTGCTAACATACACTAAGCGTCTGCTGAGTAGCAGGTGTTGTGCCAGATAGTATCTCACTTACCCCTCAGAACAACTATGAAAAATATGTTTCATTAATGGAAAACAGGTTCAGAGAAGATAAAGGACTTGCCTGAGGTCCCAGGGTTGGTGAGACCTAGAGCTAGGACTTGAACTCAGATTCTCTGACGCCAAATCCAACAGCCAGCCTCACTAAGCCAGTCTGGCTCTGAGTGTTTCCTGACACAAGCGAGTAAAATGCAGTGCAGACAACTATTTATATGTCTGCTAGCCAAATGCACAGGCTTTAGAATCCTGATGCTGACACTCACTGGGGCCATGACCTCAGGTAACATATTTAACCTCTTAACCCCACGTTCCCTTAGCTATAGCAGAAGCAACTATTACATGGGATTGTTAAGAAATTAAATGGTAGAATTCATTAAAGCGTTTAGCACAGGGCACACATTAAGTGCTTAAAATATGTTAGCCATTATTATTATCACCACCATGGGAGAAGGGGGACTTAAGTTGCTCCTTTGTATTGGTCTAGCATTTCTCCACCTATGCTTAAGGGACATCCTTGTTAGAAAAGACAGATATTCAAATCAAATCACTGATGGAGAAACTAATGTCTAAAGAGATTAAATAACTTGTCCTAGGTTAGGGACACAGTTGACATTCTAACTTTAAGCATACAACTCTTTACCAGGTCCTGCTATGCCGCCTCTCTGAACTTTTCAAAAATGTCTAGCATTTCAGAGCATACAACCTCTCATTCAGTTCCAAAGGAAGACCTTATATTCCTACCACTATCCTAATTGCTCCTTTTGAGCTTTAGGGATTCTCTGCTCCCCAACCAAAATGGGGGCTGGGCAAGTTGCTCCAAGTGGAAAATTCAACTCCATCCCAGGCGGAAACCCCAAATCTCTGCTGTGCCAGCAGATTTCCAGGACGTGCTGGCTCCCAGAAACCACAATTACAGGCAAGCTCAAGGCAGGGAGTAATTAGGCCCATACCATCAGCTCAGCAGTCTCCTGGCCTCTCCCTCCAGGGCTGACTCCATCTCTCTACTTCTCCCATCCCCCCTCACCAAAATCCCCATCTGAACCACTGCATAGCCGAAAGAGATGCAATGGGAATTTCCATCCTTTCTCTCTTCCAGCCCCCATTCCATTTCCAGGAAACTGAAGACGGGTGGGGTGAGGTAGGAAAGAAGCCATCTCATGGATACAAGTAATGTTGAATGGCACTAAGAGCTGAAAAAAACTTTCACAGAAAGAGAAACATTCTTGGGGCCCCTCCCCTCGGTTCCCTCCTTTACATCCCACAAAGATGACATCAGGAAGGAATTCCCTGGGTGAGACCCCCCAAATGTAAAAATAAAAGGGATCTTGTGAAATAGGAAACAACTTCAATCTCTCCAGAAAGGAAGAGCCTTGGCTGGAGACAGGATGTGGAAACGATGACATCCAGAAGGCCAAAGTAATCTAGGACTCTAACTCTTACCCCCAAGATCATAGAGGAGTCCTGCAGAAAATCTACCCCTCCCACAGCTCCTTCCAACCTTGGCTAACAGGAAGGAATGCCAGGCCTTGCCTTAGTTTCTAAATATGCTGCTTTTCTATCCTAAAATGTAGGGCTGATGTTCCCATTATTTCAAACTCCAGCACACTCACACTTTGTATAGTACTTCCCTTCTTCCTTCCTGTGTTACTGCCCGTTGCTTGGGCAGTGGATTTGCTCAGCTTAGTTTGATGACTGCCTTATACCCACCATTAAAAAAAGAATGTTGTCCCTTACAGCTCCCAGTAGTCTCAGGGTTGGCTGCATCCCCCCAACCCGCACAATGTTGATTGCCTTCAGTGGGTCTGGGTTCCCTGGAGTCACCTCTAGGGACTTTCAGGAGGTGAAGTTAATGTTGGATAGTGCAAAAGATGGATGGAGGGCATCTCAAATAGGAAGTGGACTTCAACATCCTAAAGGTCTTTTGAACAGCGATGGCTCAGAGGTCAGAACTGAAAGTTGTCAAGGCAGTTTCTCAAGGCCATTCAGAGCCCCCAGAATTCTCATTGATAGAGTAGACTGAGAAATGCCCCCAAACAGTCTGATACTCACCCAATTCCATCAAAACCTAACTTAAAATGCATTAATCCCATGAAGCTTTCCTTGATTCAGCCTCTCCTAACTTCAGTCCTCACAAATTTATTCTTGTACTGCTACTTAGTCTCTTACAACAAAATCAAAGTGAAAAAGTCAACACAAACCCATTCAAACCATTTATTTCAAGTTATATTTCACACATTCAGCATGACCAAAACTATGAACTTTCCCTGGAGTTCATTCTAAAGAGACCTGATGTCTATATTAAAGGGCACTTGTTTTAACACTCTTTTTCTAGGTATTCTTAGATCAATATACTTCTACATCCCTGGTTTCCCCAACTAAGCTGTAAATTCCTTGAAAGAAAAGAGTATGTCTCCCATTTTTGAAATTTTGCATTCTCCTCTGCCGGCCAGTGCGATGAAAAACATGTTTTTGCATGGGCATGTGTGTATATGTACCTACACATAAAACATTCACTATAAAATATAGAATTCTACACAAAGCATTGTTTAATCCACTTGTGTGGCAAATCAGTTGACAACTGATGGCAGCCAGGACATCACAAATCTATTTTTTTGGGTAGAGATAGGGTCTTGCTATGCTGCCCAGGCTGGTCTTGAACTTCCTGGCCCTTCAAGTGATCCTCCTGCCTTGGACTCTCAAAGCACTAGGATTATAGACACGAGCTACTGCACCTGGCCCACAAATCACAAATCACAAATCTAAAAGACCAGATAGCCAAAGAGAAACTGGAGCTATCCAAGATGGAATCACACAACCACATGGGCTAAGAATCGGAGGGCCAGTTTAATTAGATGACTGCCAAGATTCCTTCCAATCCTGAGTTGACTGATTTGAAGACGGAGTGGGACTGTGAGAGGGAGTGAGAGACCTAGGATGTATCCCACCAAAAGCACCATAATCATAGAGTAGAAATGGGTAGAATCTAGTTTCTCTCTTTCCTGGGCTTAGAACAAAAGGGTTCTGAGGACAAGAGAATTGCTCTCTGATCCTGTCTGCCCTCTGGTGCAGAAGACAGCTCTGGCCTGGGACTCAATGCTCTGGTTCTTGGTAACAGCATGGGAAGTCAGGCAGATCTGGCTTTCCAGACACTTGGATAGGGCTCAGGTCAGAAAGGCAGTGAGAAGACAGCAGAGACTGAGAAAAATTTCACCATCTGCTGGCACCTCCTTCCCTGGATCACATTGAACCTTTAATGATTTGACTGGTATGTGATGCCATCCCCATAATACACTAAGTGTAACGTGCCAGGAGCCTGAGCCAGAGGATGAAGGGCCCCAGTGAAGTACCCTGAGAACTGCAGCATGAGCTCTGTGCCACAGGCCTAGTGAGGGGCCGCTCCTGCAGGGCCAGGCTGGCTAAGGTTGGTAGCCCTTTCTAATTGACTTGTGTCAGAATCTCTCCCCTCAAGGGTTCTGCATGCTCAGGCAGCACAGAGTTAGGGGGAGGCGGCAGGGCATAACTGACTGGGGAAATGAAGAGAACTCCTCACCTGTGTCACACCTGTTCTCCACATACATTTCAGGGTACAAGGGAATGACAGGATGGGAAGGAGGAGAAAAAAAGCAGAAGACTTAGAGATGGAATAAATACAGACACGAGATGAAAAAACAAAGAAGTGGGGGGAAATGTGGAAGTTACAAAAGAAAGGGAAGAGCAAGAGAATGATAGAATAAAATGGCTGGGGATAGATGGTTATGTGGAAAGATGTGGAAAAAGGAAAGAAAAACCAGCAAAAGAGAGTAAGAAGCATTGAAAAGGGGAGTAAAGGGCATCAAAGTATTTAAACATCAGATTGTCTCAGGGGCTGGTACAGATTCTAAGCCAGCCAGACTTCCCAGACTCAGGCAGTACTGGCAGCAGGGGTGTTCAATGGAACTTCTTATTACAGTCCTTGGGTTGAGATTTATAAAAGGGCTGTGAAATCATTAATTAGTATAGAGTGTCTGGCACAAAACAGAATGACAGGGTTGCGGCGGGGGGAGGAGTATGTGCACACAGAAGTGAGTTGTCAGCATCTGGGAGCAAGAACCAGGCTACCGTAGGATTTTAGGTTAAGGCGCTTTCCCTAGCAGGGTCTCCGTTTCTAATCTGGCACACAGAATTCAACACTCTCTCCCCCTTCTCGACACAAATACCACCTAAGATGATCTTCTCTCTGACTGCCTTATCTAAAATTGCAATCCCACATTCCTGATACTTTCTATTCTGTCTCTGTAACCACTATTACCCACCACACAGTAATATCTAACAAATAATTTTCTTATTTAATTTGTTTAGAATGAAAGCTCCAAGAAAGCAAAGGTGTTTTTTGTTTGTTTGTTTGTTTGTGTCTCTTTTGTTCTCTGTTACAGCTCCAACGCTTACAACAGTTCCTGGAACACAGTAGATGCTCCAAAAATGCTTATTAAATAAAAGAATAAGCCTAACTCTATTTAAACCTAGCCCTATTCAGTTCTCAGTTGCCCAAGAAAACATAGGGGGAAACATTTCATATAACTCAAACTAGAAAATAATGCAAATCTACTTCTCACAGAATTATAAATGATAAAAGCAGGAAAGAATCTCAACACTCTCATTTCACAGACAAGGAAACTCAGGATCACAGCCTTTGTTATGGACTGAATGTTTACGTACCCCAAAATTCCTATGTTGAAGCTCTACCCTCCAATGTGATGGCATTTGGAGATGGGACCTTTGGAGGGTAATTAGGGTTAGGTTAAGTCATGAGAGTAGGGCTCTCACGATGGGATTGGTGCCCTTCTAAGAAGAGACATCAGGAAGCTTGCACACGCACACACACACAGACACACACACACAAAAGGCTATGTGAGCACACAGTGAGAAGACAGCCATCTACAAGCCAGGAAGAGGGCCCTTACCAGAATGTGACCATGCTGGCACCTTGATCTTGGATTTCTAGCCTCCAGAACTACCAGAAATAAATGTCTGCTGTTTAAGCCACCCAGTCTATGGTGACCCAAGCTGACTAAACCAGCCTTTAATTGGATTTCCCCCAAGTGGCAGAGTGAGAACTAGAACCTAGGGCTCCTATCCCAGGAGGCCAGTGAATTTTCTATTACACGAGGCCTTGGAATGTGTTTATGTATCAATGTAGCGGTGATGGCCATTCTGGAAATAACAACACTAGAAGAAGCTGGAAGAATGGGTTCAGCGTCTCTATCTCACCTTTCATTCAATTTCTCAGAGCTTCTTACTCTAAGCTGGGAGCCAATGGTATCACCTCTGAGAGGGATCCAAAGGGAGCTGTTCTCCTAAGTCCTACTTCATTCCTTCACAAGGTGGGGAAAGGAACAAAAGGTAAGGCATGGATTTGTTTTCAAAGGCTTTTCCTCCTAGCTATTGTTGAACTACAAATTGCACTCAGTAGGGGTTAGTAGAGAAGCTGAGCAGGTCCACAGGAAGTAAAAAGGCAGACTGCCCCATATATCACCTGTAGATAATTAAGAATGAAACTAAATAAATCCTAGGGGCAGTTGAGTATTAATGTCTCTGCACATTTTTAAAAACCCAAGTGTGTCTGTGTCAAATCTTAAAATTATGACTTTTAGGTGATCTTCACCTCTATGAAAAGTCTGCTTATCCAGTATAAAATGGACTTATACTTAATATGCTCCCCAAATGACTCAGGGATCTTTGTATTTATGACCACATTTACCTTTATCAACAGTTAACAACTATTTACTGGTACAGAGAAATGCTGTGACATTTGAGGCATATATTAAGGTGCAGGCATCGTTCTTGTCCTTGGGAAACATACAATCTTGAGGAGTTAGGAGACACAGGCAAAACGGACTTAAGTCTGTGCAATGTACAAATAAGAGAAGTTAAGTCCAAATCCACAAAGTGCCAACAGTACACAGAATGTACTAAGTAATAAACACAGTCATCAGAAAATGGAACTCATCAAGGAGAGCTATCCTAAGGTTGGTGGTACTAAGCTAGGCTCTTAAAAGGTACCCACAAGGGATAAACACTCATCTTCTATTTCTCCTGGATTCTAAACCTGACTCTGAACCACGATTTGATCTAAATACGGGACTCCTTACTAACACAGATTCATGAGCTAGTCTAAGCTAGCTGGAAAACTTCTGTGGAGGGTGAAGCCAGTCTACCTGGCTGGAAAGGCTGAAAGACACTAAGATGCCCAGGACCTGTAATCTTATTATTTGCCACTTCATTCCAATATAAAAAGGCTCCCATTCTCCCCATGCACTCGATTCTATATGCATCAGCTGAATCTCAATCTGAACCTCTCTTGTTTTCTTCTCAACATGAACCTGCTGCCTGGAGTACCTATCAAATTCAATCTCACCCTTCCCTCAAAAACAAATGAAAATCCCACAGCTAACATCATACTCACTGGGGAAAGACTTGCCCCTAAGATCAGTGACAAGACAAGAATATTTGGGCTGGGCGTGACAGCTCATGCCTGTAACCTCAATACTTAGGGAGGCCAAGGAGGGAGGACTGTTTGAGCCCAGGAGTTTGAGACCAGCCTGGGCAACACAGTGAGATCCCATCTCTATAAAAAAATAAAATAAATTTTAAGAAGACAAGAATGTCTGCTCTAGCCACTTCCATTTGATGTTGAACTAGGGGATTCTGGCCAGGGCAATTAGGCAAGAAAAAGAAATAAAAAGTTTCCAGATGGAAAAGGAAAAACTAAAACTCTCTCCGTCCACAGATGATGTGATCTTGTACACAGAAAATCCTAAGGAGCCCACACAAAAAAATTAGAACAAAGTTGCAGGATGTAAGATCAGCATATGAAAAATCGTATTTCTTTTTTTCTTTAAAAGACAGGGTCTTGCTCTGTCACCCAGGCTGTAGTGCAATTGTGTGATCGTAGCTCACTACAGCTTCAAACTCCTGGGCTCAAGGGATCTTCCCGTCTCAGCTTTCCAAGTAGGTCATCAGCCTGGCTAATTTTTATTTTTAAATTTTTTTTAGAGATAGGGTCTTGCTACATTGCCCAGGCCAGTCTCAAACTCCTGGCCTCAAGTGATCCTCCCATCTCGGCCTCCCAAAGTGCGGGGATTATAGGCATGGCCCACCACACTTGGACTGAAAAATTGTATTTCTATACACTAGCAGTGAACAATACAAAAATGAAATTAAGAAAACAATCTCATATTAATACCAGCAAAAAGAACAAAATATCTAGGAATAAATGTAACAAAATAAGTGCAAGACCTGAATACTAAAAACTACAAAATATCACGGAAAACAATTAAAAGACATCCATGTTTACAGAGTGGAAGATCTAAGATTGTTAAGATGGCAACATTCCACAAATTGATCCACAGATTAAATGAAATCCCTATTAAAATCTCAATTTTTTTGAAATTGAGAAGTTGACCCTAAAATTCATATGAAAATCAATAGCTAAAACAATCTTGAGAAAGAATCAAGTCAGTGGACTCATATTTTCTGATTTCAAAATCTACCAGAAAGCTACAGTGAGCAAGTCAGTATGGGACTGGCATAAGGATAGACATAGATCGATAAAACAGAACATCCAGAAATAAACTTTCACACTTATGGTCAATTCATTTTGACAACAGTGCCAGGACAATTTAACGGAGAGGTAATAGCCTTTTCAATAAATGGTGCTAAGACAACTGGATATCTACATGCAAAAGAATGAAGCTAGACCCCTGCCTCACATCATATATATGAATTAACTCAAAATGGATCATTGACCTAACTGTAAAACTCTTAGAAGAAAACATAGGAATAAATTTTTGTGACCTTGAGTTAGGCAGTGGTTTTCTAGATATGACACCAAAAGCACAAGCAACAAAAGAAAAAAATATATAAAAACTGGACTTCATCAAAATAAAAAACCTTTGTGCTTCAAAGGATACCATCAAGAAAGTGAAAAGACAACCCACAGAATGGGAGAAAATATTTGCAAATCACATATCTGATAAGGGACTTGTAACCAGAATACACAAAGAACTCTTACAAATCAACAATAAAAAGACAACACAATTAAAAAATGGACAAAGATCTGAAAAGATACTTCTCCAAAGAAGACATACAAATGGGCTACATGCATATGAAAAGAGGCTCAATATCATTAGTTATTAAGGAAATGCAAATCAAAACAACGAGATGCCATTTTACATCTACTAGGATGACTAGAACAAAAGTAATGGAAAATAACAAGTGTTGGTGAGGATGTGGAGAAATGAGAAGCTTAATACATTGCTGGTGGGAATGTAAAATAGGGCAGCCACTTTGGAAAATAGTTTCGCAGTTCTTCAAAATGTTAAACACACATATGCTATATGACCCAGCAATTCCACTCCTAGGTATACACCTAAGAGAAGTGAAAAGTGTTCACACAAAAACTTGTACATGAAGCTTCATAGCAGCAGTATTTATAAAAGCCAAAAAGTAGAAAACTACCCAAATGTCCATCAACTGATTAACAGATAAACAAAAAATGGCATATCCACGCAATAATGTGTTAACTGGCAATTAAAAAAAGAAGGAAGTCTTGATACATGCTACAACATGGATGAACCGTGAAAGCATTATGCTAAGTGAAAGATGCCAGTTACAAAGATTTCATGTTGTATGAGTTCATGTATGTGAAATATTCAGAATAGGTGAATTTCATACAGACAGAGAGTGGATTAATGGCTAGCTGGGGCAGGAATGAAGGAGTGGGGAGCAGAAAAGGGAAGAGCATAGGGTTTCCATTTGGAACACTATAAAATTCTAAAACTAGGATGTGATAATGGCGTAATTGTGAATATACTAAAAATCACTTAACCATATAATTTAAATGGATTAATTTTATGATATGCGCAATATATTTAAAAAAAAATGATAACATACAAATAAAACAAAGAACCAGCCCTCTACTTCCGTGCTTTTCTGGTTTTACAGATACGAAGAAAATGTCTTTCCTAGTACTCTCATAAGAGATTCTCAGAAGACACTACTTTCCTTACTGTCTACTCTGAATGGATAACTGTTGCCCATATACCCAAAGTAAGTAGTTTCTCTGTCTAGGTATTAGTTCAGTATTTTTGCCTCATCACCACCATCCTCATCATTTCTCGGCCATTCATTCAACAAAATTTACTGTCTAATGTACATGAAGAAACAAACATATTATAGCTAGTTCTCAGGGAGAAGAATAAAATAGGGCACAAGCCAGATCTCCCTTCCTTGTCTGGTGCAAAGTCACTGCAGGTCTTTAGATAAGGGTACTTTTTGTGGGGGGTTGACAGGGCAGTGATGTGGAAGGGGAGGTATATGAAGTTGATAGGCTAATATTCAGGTGCACTCCTCATCTTTTGCTCTGCTATTTAGTCCTGGATGCCTACAAC
This sequence comes from Trachypithecus francoisi, assembly GCF_009764315.1. NCBI lineage: Eukaryota > Metazoa > Chordata > Mammalia > Primates > Cercopithecidae > Trachypithecus > Trachypithecus francoisi. Next base: position 92,452,065 of record NW_022681470.1, on the reverse strand, counting down.
TGACTACCTCTGCCTAGACCTTTAACCACTGTTGCTCTATTGTATAGAAAGCTGGTTTATTTGCAGGGCTGAATTCCATTCCCCTTCCATCATGTACTTGGGTCTGTCCCCAACTCCTCATAACTCCCCACTATCTCACACACACACACATCAAGAACCTTCTCTGGTGGGTTGGTTTTTTCAAAGGCAGTTTTGGTTTTCCCTGTGCCGCTGTATATAGCACAGCCAAGTCTCACCATGCCTACTCCTTGGATGCCTGGCAAAAACTCCTGCTTATTCCTCAAGCCCCTATGAATTCCTCAAACATTAATCCTTCTTGGTGAAGCGTTTCCCTGCCTCTCCCCCAGCATGGCTGCTCACACCTTCCTTTTGGCCCCTACTTTACTTGGTATTCTCCCTCCCTCTATTACAACACCTTTCATTCTGCATAGCAAATCTCCATTTATGGATGTCTCTCCTTCAACCCACTTTGAGTTCCTTTTCTTCCCTTAATTTTCATGACTTTCGCTCCCATCCCCACCTCCACTACTCATACCCAAAACTACATGTTGAATCTTGACATTGCTCACAACTTCCACCTTCAAAAACACAGGCTCCAGTTTCCCCTCATACATTCAATCTTACCCCATTTGCTCTTCCTGGTGACATCACCAGACCCTTGTCTTTTCCTCCCAGGCATCAACCTCCTCTCAGCTTCTCTTCCTTTTCACCTAATTCCACAGCTGATCACCTAAGGCAGCAGTCCTGATTCCTTTGCATCCCCAGTCCTCCCATCAAATTTGTCCAACAAACTAGCACTGCAGCAAAGCTACCATTTTCAGGTTTTACTTCAACTTTGTTAGCTGCTCTCAGCTAGGGAAAAATCACACCGCTGTGTGATCTAACACGCAGATTGAAGGTCTCCAGCCTTGCTCAGGCCTTTGGTGCCTCTAATCACGGTTTTATTAGTGTTTCCATGACCTTTTCCATCACAACTCTAAAACTTTACAGCTCCCCTCAGCCTCCATATTTAAAGCCTGCCCTCTCCCTATCACTAGATTGTATTGCCTCTTACCACATAAAAATAACTGGAGCCTTTAAGCACTGTTCTTCTTCAACTTCCTACCTCTACCTACAAGCTCCTCGCACTCATCTTAGCCTTCTCCCTCTAGTTCCAGCTCAAATCTCACTCATGCCCCTCCTAAATATTCAAGGTCTAATTCTATTGGCTCTTCCTCCTCAGCCCATAAATTCATCCGATTCTCTCTCTCTCTCTTTTTTTTTATTCTCCTCTTTTTGAGACAGGGTCTTGCTCTGTTGTCCAGGTTGGAGTGTTGTGGTGCCATCCGTAGCCTCAAACTCATAGCCTCAAACTCCTGGGCTAAAGTGATCTAATTCTCTCTTAACCTGAGGAAAAAATATTTCCTTGACCCAACAATCCCCTCTAGCTGTTACCAATCAACCAATCTCTTTTCTCCACTTCTCAAGCAGGCTCCTGGAAAGAGTTGTCTACATTGACTGTCTCCAGTTTCTCACCTCCCACTTACCCCCTCAATCCACTGCAATCTAGCCTCTGCCTCTAGAACTCTGATGAGATTGTTTTCAGTAAGATTACCAACAGCCTCTCAACTGAGAAGTTCAGAGCATTTTCTTTTCCAGATCTCATCTCACTGGACCTCTCTCTGCATGCAACAATGTTGATTCCTCTTGCTTTCAGACTTGCTACTTTATCCTACCCTTCCTTCTTAGGAGACAGTGCCTGCTCTCCTTTTAACCAACTTTTATAACAACGTGGACTGTCATTCTTGTTTTCAGCCTTTAGTCTCTCTTAGGTTTCAGGCTCCAAATGGAACTTTCTGGGGGACAACACAGCCAATAGATGCTCAAACTCAACACACTGACAAACTCATCTCCATGCACCACACCTCTGTCCTTCTCTTGTATTCTCTCACCCCCCAGGTAAGAACTCTGGCAATCAATCTTGACTCTTCTTTTTCTCTGACCACAGAGCCAGTTAAACAATACATCCTGACAATTTGATACAAATGTCTATGCTTCTCATACTTCAGGAATTTTAGAGACTGATATAGTGGTTAAGAGGACAGAACCTAAGGCCACACTGCCTAGATCTGAATCCTAGTTCCACTACTTACCAGCTGTGTGACTTGGGTAAGGTACTTAATGCTGTCTCATTACTTGCAGCTATGAAATGGGGACGCTCACAGGCTGCTATGAGGATTAAAGGAATTATTATGTGCAAAGTTCTTAGAACAGTGCCTGGTACATAAGTACTATATGAGTATTTATCAAACAAACAAGCAACCCCACTCTCCTCCCCTGGCTGGGTTATCTTTACCGTGCTCCTAACTCACAGGGCACATCCCCATCACTGCATTCATCTTGCACTGTAGTCACCTATTTAATGGTCTCTGAGCTATTTGAGGCAGGGATTGTCTTATCCATCTTTGCAGCCTGAAGGTCTACTGCCATAATTACACTCTAGGTCCTCAGTAATGCGCAGTGTGCGTCTGCTAATGGTCACAATATCCTGAAGGGCCTTACCGCATGCAGCACAGGCACGCGTGGATCGGTGTCTCTTTCCACTGCAGAAGGAGGAAGCACTGGGATGGAAGGTCAGCCATGGGGCTCTTGGCGATCCGGCCCAACGAGTGTGTCTCCCAGGGGAGCCAGATACACTCATTCACCCAATCAAAAACATTTGCTGAATTTCCACCAGGTGCCAGTCACTTTGCTATTATGGTCCCTGCCCTCTGGGAATTCTCAACCCAGGAAGGGGAGAGACACCTTTTCACAATAGGGGGATTGGAAGAGTGATGTGATGACTACTGCAGTCTTAAAAATAAATCAGGAGTGTGGATATCTCTAAGATTTTAATCTGTAATTAAACAACAAAAGAACAGTAGGAAATACACTTGCCAGGAGTCAGAATGCAGCCAATCACAAATAAGAACTACACCCCCAGGTGCCTATTGTGAGGACTGAATGAGGCCGTGGATCCACAGAACCCATTACAGGCCTGGCACATGGTCAGCAAGCAACAAAAGGGAGCTACTTCTAATATTACTGTTTTTATATGTTTTCTTTTTCCCTTTTTTTTTTTTTTTTTGAGACAGAGTGTTGCAATCTTGTGGCATGATCTTGGCTTACTGCAACCTCCACCTCCCAGATTTAAGCAATTCTCCTGCCTCAGCCTCCTGAGTAGCTGGGATTATAGGAATCTGCCACCATAGCCAGCTAATTTTTGAATTTTTAGTAGAGACAGCGTTTCACCATGTTGGCTAGGCTGGTCTCGAACTCCTGGCCTCAAGTGATCCACGTGCCTCAGCCTCCTGAAGTGCTGGGATTACAGGCGTGAGCCACGGTGCCCAGCCTAATATTCCTGTTTTTAAAATTCTTTTTCTCTGTTGTTAGGTTGTTTGGCGTCTGTTCATTTTGTGTGTGTGATAACAGTATTGTGGCTGTATTTTTAAGCGTTTTCATCTTTTAGAGATACATACTGAAAAATTTACAGATAAAATGTCTGTAACTTGCTTCATAATCTGATGAAGGGTATGTAGGAGTGTAGACAAAATGAAATTGGCATGAGTTGATAACTGTTGTTCCTTATCTCATCCTACTCTTGTTTGAAATTTTCCATAATAGAGTTTGTATTATTTATTTATTTATTTGAGAGAGAATCTTGCTTTGTCATCCAGACTGGAGTGCAGTAGCACAATCTCAGCTCACTGCAATCTCTACCTCCCGGGCTCAAGCGATCCTCCCACCTCAGCCCCCCAGTAGCTGGGACTATAGGCACGCCCCACCACATCCAGACTAGTGAGATTTAAGGCTAGAAGCTAAGGCTGCTGCCATACCATGTAAGATTTAAAAAAGAAAATAGGAGGGAGAAGAAGAACTATTGATAAAGATGTATTCCTTTCAGACTCCCCATAATAATAAAGCAAATATGGACAATCAGGATGGGGAAGAGGTAGAATTTCCCCAGAGAGCTCAGTTTAAACACTTTCTTATCAATGACCTCCAAGTATTCCTCATGCGGTCATACCCTTCCAGGGCAGCAGGGTCTGCAAAGATCATCTCACTGCCCAGATTCTGAACAGTCCTGCCTCTAAATTCCCAGCACACTCTGTATCATAACTACCATGGCACTTATTACACTTACTTGTTAATTATTTGTTTATATGTCTGTCTCTTCCATTAATCACTGGTGTCTGATACAGTGGGTACTAAATGTTCACTGAATTAATAAAGAAATGGAGAAGGCTGGGCACAGTGGCTCACACCTGTAATCCCAGCCCTTTAGGAGGCCGAGGCAGGTGGATCATGAGGTCAAGAGATTGAGACTATCCTGGCTAACATGGTGAAACCCCGTCTCTACTAAAAATACAAAAAATTAGCCGGATGTGGTGGCACACACCTGTAGACCCGGCCACTCGGGAGGCTCAGGCAGGAGAATCGCTTGAACCCAGAAGGCGGAGGTTGCAGTGAGCTAAGACCGCGCCACTGCACTCCAGCCTGGACACAGAGCGAGACTCCATCTCAAAAAAAAAAAAAAAAGAAACGGAGAAGAGGATTTAATAATCTCTTTTCTTTTGATTTTTAAAGAATTTCTGGTAAGAGAGAATCTAACATCTGCTCCAAAGGTCTACCAAGAAGTTCTAAAATCCTGATTTTCTCCAAAACTCATAAAACATTTAGATTGGAATGAAGATGTAAAACTGTAATATTTCCAGACAACATGACTTAGAATCGAGCAAGCTGATTCTAAAATCCTAGAGAATTAACAAACAAGCTATGAGAGAATAGGTAAATTTAGCAAGGTTTCAGGATATGAAATCTATATATAAATATCAAGTATGTTTATACATACCAACAAAAATAAATGAAAATTGATATTTAAATACTACCAGTTAAAACAGCCTCAAAAATATGAAATACTTAGGGATAAATTTTATAAGAAATGTATAAGACTTGACACTGGCCGGGCGCGGTGGCTCAAGCCTGTAATCCCAGCACTTTGGGAGGCCGAGGCGGGCGGATCACAAGGTCAGGAGATCGAGACCATCCTGGCTAACACGGTAAAACCCCGTCTCTACTAAAAATACAAAAACTAGCCGGGCGAGGTGGCGGGCGCCTGTAGTCCCAGCTACTCGGGAGGCTGAGGCAGGAGAATGGCGTGAACCCGGGAGGCGGAGTTTGCAGTGAGCTGAGATCTGGCCACTGCACTCCAGCTTGGGTGACAGAGCGAGACTCCATCTCAAAAAAAAAAAAAAAAAAAAAAGACTTGACACTAAAAACTACAAAACATTGCTGAGAGAACTTAATGACCTAAATAAAAGAAGAAATACATGGTATTTATAGACTAACAAACTGAATGTTGTTAAAAATGCCAATTCTCTCTGAACTGATCTATGGTTTCTGCACAATCCCAGTCATAATCTCAGAAGGCACTTTTACAGAAACTGACAAGTTGATTCCAAAATCTATATAGGAATGAAAAAGATTGGCCGGGCACGGTAGCTCACGCCTGTAATCCCAGCACTTTGGGAGGCTGAGGCAGGCGGATCACAAGGTCAGGAGATTGAGACCATCCTGGCTAACACGGTAAAACCCCGTCTCTACTAAAAATACAAAAAAAAAAAAAAAAAAAAAGGCGGGCATGGTGGCAGGCGCCTGTAGTCCCAGTTACTTGGGAGGCTGAGGCAGAATGGCGTGAACCCGGGAGGCAGAGCTTGCAGTGAGCCAAGATCGCACCACTGCACTCCAGCCTGCCGACATAGCGAGACTCTGTCTCAAAAACAAACAAATAAACAAACAAAAGAAATGAAAAAGACCTAGAATACTAAAACAATTCTGGAAACAGAAGAATAACATTGGAAGACTTGATTAGCTGATTTTAAAACGTATTGTAAAACTACAATAATCAAATCAATGTGTTTCTGATATAGATCAATGGAACACAGTAGAGTCTGGACCACACATATATGATCAATTGATTTTCAGCAAAGATGCCAACACAATTCAATGAGGAAAGAATATGATTTTCAAGTAATGGTGCCAGAACAACTGGACTTCATATGCAAAAAATAGTAATAAATTAACCTCAATTCTTCTCTCACACACTACACAAAAAGTAGCGAAGAATAAATCATAGATCTAAATGTAAGAGCTAAAACCATAAAATGTCTAGAAGAAAACAGAGGAGGAAATCTTACTGGCTATGAAATTGGCAAAGATTTATTCATTAAATACAAAGAGTACAAACTATAAAAGAAAAACCTTATACATTGGATTTCATCAAAATTAAGAACTTTTGTTCTTCAAAAGACAAAGCATTTTACTGTATGCAAATTTAAACAAGTTTTAAAAGACACTGAAAATGGATAAAAGACCCAAACAAACACTTCCACAAAAGAAGACATATACACGACAAACTGACACATAAAAATATTATTATTAGTCATCAGGGAAATGAAAATTAGAACCACAATAAGATGTTACTATGCATGTACTAACATGGTTAAAATTAAAAAGACTGAACTTACCAAGTGTTGACCAGGATACAGAACAACTGGGAATAGGATACACTGCCAGTAGGAACCACTTTGAGAAACAATTTGGAAATTTCTTACGACATTAAACACACATCTACCATATGACCCAGCCATTCTTCTAGGATTTAGAGAAGAAAAATGTAAACATGTCTGCACAAAGACCTGTACATGAATGTTCACAGCAGCTTTATTTGTAGTAGCCCAAATGTCCATGAACAGGTGAACAGATATACAAATTACTCATAAAATGGAATACTACTCAGTAATAAAAAGGAACACACTATTGAAAGACACATCAATATAGATCCACGGCAAAACAATTGTGTTGGTTGAAAAAAGTCAGACAAGAAATGAGTATATAGTGTATGATTACATTTACATAGAATTACAGAAAATGTGAACTGATCTACTGTGAGAGAAAGGAGGCAAGTAGTTGCCTACGGAAGGGAGAGGGGAGAAAAGAAGAGAGAGATGCACTTTGGGAGGCCGAGGTGGGCAGATCACGAGGTCAGGAGTTCAAGACCACCCTGGCTAACACGGTGAAACCCTGTCTCTACTAAAAAATACAAAAAATTAGCCGGGCGCGGTGGCGGGCACCTGTAGTCCCAGCCACTCGGGAGGCTGAGGCAGGAGAATGGCATGAACCCGGGAGGTGGAGCTTGCAGTGAACCGAGATCGAGCCACTGCACTCCAGCCTGGGTGATAGTGCGAGACTCTGTCTCAAAACAAAAAAAAAAAAAAAAAAGAAGAGAGAGACGGATTACAAAGGAACACAAGGAAACTTTTGGAGGTGATGGGTATGTTTTTTATCTTGATTGTGGGGATAGTGTCACAGATGTACATGTATGTCAAAACACATCAAATTATATACTATAAGTGTGCACATTTATTGTACATCAAATATATCTTAATAAAGTAATTAAAAGAAAAAAACAGCATTAAGAAAAAAATTATTCGGGGTCCATGTTAGAAACTCAACATTCTCTTACTCAATTAGAGATGCAGGTACTCGCTCTTTTTAGTGGTAATATAAGGCTGTCCCAAGACATTCTATTTCTTGTCCAGGTCATAGTGCTGCTAGATCCTAAAATGAGGCTATGGTCTTTGAATTTAAAATGGAAGAAAATGACAATATGTACATACACTCTTGCATTTTATCTGTTTGTACATACATATGATTATTTAATCAATTAATGCACAGGCAAGTTCCAAACACACATATTAATGGAGAGGCAACACAAATAATCAGCAAAGACAGATAATTTTTACAAAGCACATTTTCATTTGCCTTTGTAATATAATACAGGGTTTTGTTTTGCAGCAAATATATTCTTAGGGATATTGGGCTTTGACTAACATTAAAATGAACTGTCATTTTTTTCCTATTTTATACTAGAGCAAGAGCTAAGGAGTTCACAGCAAGGATAAATTGCAATGCTGACATCGATAAAAGCAATTTCATTATCACCTCAAAAGGATTAAGTCCTGGTTAGGTCATCACGTGATGACAGCATTAACAAGACCACCCTCTGAAAGTTTTCTTTTCTTTTTTCTTTTCTGAGACGGAGTCTCGCTCTGTCGCCCAGGCCTGAGTGCAGTGGCCGGCTCTCAGCTCACTGCAAGCTCCGCCTCCCGGGTTCATGTCATTCTCCTGCCTCAGCCTCCCGAGCAGCTGGGACTACAGGTGCCTGCCACCTCGCCCAGCTAGTTTTTTGTATTTTTTTTTTAGTAGAGATGGGGTTTCACCAGGTTAGCCAGGATGGTCTTGATCTCCTGACCTCATGATCCACCTGCCTTGGCCTCCCAAAGTGCTGGGATTACAGGCTTGAGCCACCGCGCCCGGCCCCTCTGAAAGTTTTCAATCCAAGACAGTAATGATGGTGTTTCATAAAAGGAAATAGTTTAAATAAATGGAATCAACTGTGGGTTACAGATGCGAAAGGAGAGGCCAAGTAAAGCAGTGGAAAAAAAGTTAGACTAAATTCAAAAGTCTTGCATTCCTGTTCTAGTTTGACACTATGTGGTCACAAGCAAACAACTTATGCCTCGGTTTCTTCACATGGAACCTAATCACACAGGGTTGTTTCAAGGATCAAATAAGACTCCATTTGCATAAATCCTCATCAAAATATCAGTAAATTGAATCCAGCAATATAGATAAAGGATTCTTTACCATGACCAAGTGGGATTTATCCCAGGAATGCAAGGTTGGTTTAACATATGAATCTCAATTTGCGTAACACACTATATTAAGAGATTAAAGAACAAAACCATGATCATCTCAATAGATGTAAAAAGAGCATCTGACAAAATCCAACACCCTTTTGCAATAAAAAAAAATTCAGCAAACTAGAAATAGAAATCCTCTACCTGATGAATATCATCTATAAAAAAGCCAAAGCTATCATACTTAATGGTGAAAAACTGAATGCTTTCTCCCAAAGATCAGGAATAAACTGAGGATGGCCACTTTCACTACTTCTGTTCAACAATGCATGGAATCTAGTCAGGGAAATTAGACAAGAAAAAGAAATAGCCATCCAGGTGGGAAAGGAAGAAGAAAAACTTATCTCTATACATGGAATGATCTTGCATAGAGAAAATCTAGGGAATCCACAACAAAATCTATTACAACAAAAATAAAGTCAGCAAGGTTGCAGGATGCAAGATCAAGATACAGAATTAAATACATACAAGATATAGAATTGTATTTCTATACATTAGCAATAAAAAATCTGAATGAAATTTAAAAGAAAATTTCCATTCACAATAGCATTGAAGAGAATATAATACCTAGGAACAAATTTGAGACTTGTACACTGAAAACTAAAAACCATCATTGAAAAAAGTAAAGACTTAGATAATAGAAAGACATCCACATTTATGGGTTGGAAGGTTTAAAATTGTTAAGATGATACTACTCCGCAAAGTTATCTACAGATTTGATGCAATCCCTATCAAAATCTCTGTTGATTTTTTAATAGAAATTGACAAGCTGATCCTAAAATTCATATGGAAATATAAGTGACCCAGAATGGCCATAATAATCTTGAAAAAAACTCAAAGTTGGAGAACTCACACTTTCTGATTTCAAAACCTATTACCAAGCTTCAGTGTAGTATTGGCATAATGACAGAAATCAATGGAATGGAACTGAGAAACCAGAAATAAGCCATCACTTTATGGGTCCACTGATTTTCAACAAAGGTGCCAAGATGATTAAATGGAGAAAGAATAGTTTTTTCAACAAATGGTGCTGGGACAATCGGAAATCCATAAGCAAAAGTATGAAGTTGGACTCCTACCTCATACCATACATAAAAATTAACTCAAAATAGACCATAGACTTTATGAGTTAAACTATGAAACTCTTAGAAGAAACATGAGAGTAAATCTTTGTGACTTTTGAGGTAGGCAATGGTTTCTCAGACATGACACCAAAAGCAAGCAACAAAAGAAATTAGACATAATTAAAATTAAAAAGTCTTGTGTGTCAAAAGATACCATCAATAAAAGGGGAAAGACAATCCATGAGATGGGAGAAATTATTTGCCAATCATATGTTTCTGACAAGGGTCTAGTATCCAGAATCTACAAAGAACTCTTAAAACTCAACAATAAGGGATGAATAATTCAAATAAAAAATGGGCAAAGGATGTGAACAGATATTTCTCTGAACAAGATATATAAATGACCAATAATCACATAAAAAGATGCTCAACATCATCAGTCATTAAGGAAATGCAAATCAAAACCATGAGATCCTACTTTATGCCCACTGTTCAGCTATAATAAAATGACAGATAATAGGCCAGGCATGGTGGCTCACACCTGTAATCCCAACACTTTGGGAGGCCAAGGTGGGCAGATCACCTGAGGTCAGGAGTTCGAGATCAGCCTGGCCAACATGGTGAAACCCCATCTCTACTAAAAATATAAAAATTAGCCAGACGCAGTGGCACGCACCTGTAATCCCAGCTACTTGGGAGGCTGAGGCTGGATAATCGTTTGAACCCAGGAGGAGGAGGTTGCAGTGAGCCAAGATCATCCCATTGCACTCCAGCCTGGGCGACAGAGTGAGACTCTGTCTCAAAAAAAAAAAAAAAAAAAAAAAGATAATAACAACTGCTGGAGAGGATGTGGAGAAACTAGAACCCTCACACACTGCTGGTGGGAATGCAAAATGGTGCAACCACTTTGGAAAAGTTTGGTAGTTCCTTAACATGCTAAACACAGAGCTACCACATGATCCAGCAACTCCCCTCCTACACATACAACCAAGAGAAATAAAATCATATGCCCACATAAAACTTATACACAAATGTTCATAGCAGCACTATTCATAATAGCCAAAAAGTAGAAACAAGTGTCCATCAACTGATGAACAGATAAACAAAAGGTGGTATATCCACACCACAGGATATTAACTGGCATAAAGAAACAATGAAGTATTGATACATGATACACCACAATGAGCCTTGAAAGTATCATACTAAGTGAAAGAAGCCAGATACAAATGACCACATTTTGTATAATTCCATTTATACGAAATGTCCCAAATAGGCAAATCCATAGAGACAAGGCAGACTAGTGGTTGCCTGGTGGGACTGTAGGAGGGGGAATGAGAAGTGACTGCTAACGGGCTTGAGGTTTATTTTTGGGGTGATGAAAATTTCTGGAATTATAGACAGTGATGATGGGTGCACAACCTTAGGTGAATCTTATGGCATATGAATTATATCTAAAAAACCTGTTATAAAAGAATATATATGAAAATTCTCAAACTATAAAACTGCAAGTGCTACACATACATAAGCGATTATTATGAAACAAAATAAATGGCTATGGATTGTGAAGTCATGAAGGTTAGATGAAGTAGCAATTAAATCAGCCAACTCGCTAACCTCAAAAAACTTGTCTTCAGGTATAGGTGGTGCCTAGCCTGCTATGCTATGTAAATATCTTCTAATGTATTTATCTCTTGACTTGCGGGTCCATTTATAATAATCTCCTTTTCATCTCTGACCAAAAGCCATATTAAAGATACGATGCATCGGGGAAAGGAAAACAAAACAAACGAAAACATGGAAACCTATCTCTTTCCACAGTTAAAGAAGTCTGTATCTGTGCCACAGTTAAAACAACAGATTTTTAACTCCATAATTATGCCCATCATCTCTTGACTAGATTACTTTAATAGTTCTCTCATGTCTTCTCTTGAACCCCTTGTCTCTTCACAACACTAGAGAAAACCTTTTAAAAGTGTGTGTTAGATATGTCACTCCTCTGGCACCTGGAATGACTATTCCTTTCCTATTTTTTGAACACATACCTCATGTTAAGTATATTCTTATAAATTAAATCCCCACAGCCTCTGTCTAGCACAGTGCAGGCACATCAACTTAGGATCAATGAACATCTCTTGCTGAAGTCAATTAATTGCCAAATAAGACTTGCAAGTAAAATCAGAAAGAAGGGGAGATTTGTTATCTCCACCAAACTGATGGTATAGACAGTAAGCACTCCTGCTGTGGGCTGTGGTGCCTTTACTCTGCCTTTCAAGTGAAGCACTCTGCTGCTTCCAGGTTCTTAGGTCTTTTGCAGGTGCCTTTCCAACAAGCCTGAGGTTCCCTAAAGGCAAGTCCACTTGTCTCCATTATCTTCCCCAATGCATATTGAAGGTAAATAAGCACACAATACAAAGTAGGTGTAGATACTGACTGAGACGATGGTAGCTGAAATGAGATGGGATATAAATCTGGTAGAGAGGGAAAAAGGACCTTGGATTCCACGAGTATCTGTGCTGCCAGCTAGTTATCTCATCCTTCCCTCCTCACCACCCCTCCCCTACATCTTCCTGAACATGCGGGTTCCTAGCCTGAGTTGGTAATCTTTCTGCCCTAGCCAATTTATTTTCTAATCTTGTAGCTTTCATATAAAGGGCTCTCCGTGAGATTGATGATGACAGTCTGGGCAGCCACACAGATGAGTGGGCTCCCCTGTTAATTACTACCAGGGAGGGAAGGCACTCTATTCATGGGAGGACAGATCAAGGAGCTAAGTTATATCAGAAGGGGGCAATTTCAAAAGCTGGAAACAGCTATCAAAAAAGTGTGTCCTAGGGGAACCCAGGCAGAAGGAAGGAGAGGAGAAAAGGGAAACTAAGTCACTTGGAGGGATATGGCTCCTTCATCATGCCCAGGCTCTTCCTCACAAGTCTGTGATGAGGGTAGGTATAACAATAGATGGAAAGTGCTTTAAAGAATAAAAATGCTATATAATGCTTGGTACTGCGAGGATTATTATATTAAGTGGATTCTTATCCTTTGCCTGGTTTATATCCTGTTTCTTGCAATGGCACCCTAACTACATTCACCAAATATTTCATCATCAAGACAGGAAATAAAATGAAGCCAATTCTCAGTGAAGAGTCCCTGACGACATAAGTATCATTCTGCAGTCAGGGGCAGATACCAGCAGAGTCAGAGGCAGAGACAGCATCAGTTTTGCATCTGCCTGTTCTCTCCTCGACTGAAGAAAAGAGAATTTCAAAGTTACCAATTCTTTTCTCTACCTTCTCTAGCTACTTCCTGTCCTTTTGCCCATTCTGTGCTTCCTATTTTATTAAGCACTATTTCTCAGACAGTCCTCCTAGAACACACTTACTTACACACACACACACACACACACACACACACACACACACACACAGAGTTTCCCCTAATGGGAGGGCATTTTTTCAAAGTAACCAAGCTCATAGGGCGCCCAAGCAACACAATCCCCAGGGTAAATAATCAAAGCAGCAGAGGCAAGACCATGTGAGGAAAACAAAGCTCTGAGTCCCAGATCACCCAGATGATTATAATAGAGAAAGTAGGGCTAGAACTGTAGAAGAAAGAAATTTCATCAGAGTTCAGTACCCTCAACAAAGACTGGAAGGTAGAAGGCAATTTCCGAGATCCAGTGGGGAAAAGCCAGAGGCCTGCCTCAAGCAAGGAGAGGAAGTCCAGAATTTAGGGTCAGAGCACAGGTTCAATGCTACGTGATTTCAAGTACCAACTCCCATGAACCTCAGCTTTCTCACTATTAAGGAGAATAATAACTGTAACAGCTATGCTTCAGAATGCCTGTTGTTAAAGCACTTTCCAAAACCAGTAAAGTGCTGAACAAATGCTAATTGTTATTACGGATCTCTCCTGACCCTCTGTCTCTCAGTGTCTATCAGTCTTTATACCTAGATGTGATAACACGTGAGAAAACAAAGGGGCAGAAAACTTGGGCTTCCCTAAAGTGCAGGATGGACCAGGGTTGGGGGTCAGTCTGAAAAAGTGTGAGAATTTTTAACGCCGAGAGAACCAGTCAATATTTGATCACTAGCTGATTAAAGTTATTGGAAAAACCCTAGTTGGAGATTTTTAGTACACCCTTTCAGGTAGCTGGTCAACAGTACTTAAAGAGTACTGTCTAGGCTGGGTGCAGTGGCTCACACCTATAATCCCAGCACTTTAGGAGGCCGAGGCAGGAGGAATGCTTGAGCCTAGGATCACTCGAGACTAGCCTGGGCAACATGGCAAAATCCTGTCTCTACAAAAAATACAAAAATTAGCCGAGTGTGGTGATACGTGCCTGTAGTCCCAGCTACTCGGGATGTGGGCGGATAACTTGAGCCCAGGAAATCGAGGCTGCAGTGAGCCAAGATCAAGATCACACTCCTGCACTCCAGTCTGGGTGACAGAATGAGACCCTGTCTCAAAAACAAAGAGTACTGTCTGGTTTGGGTACTGTGGGAGTATTTATAGATACAGAGGCACAAGAATAGATAACTGGATGTCATATAAAAATCAAAAGGGACCTACATGGTGAGAGGTATAGGAGAAAGAAGAAACCCATATCAAGGAGAGTTAATAAGGTAAGACTTCACTAGTAAGTTAGTTTTGAACTGGTATTTGAAGGAGAGGAGGGACAAAAATTAACAATAAAGGAGTTAAATAATTGTGGCAAATGAATTTTCCAAAAGTAACTGCAACAGTAGTTCCCATCCCTGATGCTCTTCCACAGCCTTGCCACTGCCCATCAGGAGGTAGAGTCTACGTCTTCTCCCCTGATCCTGGGCTGGCCTTTGTGACTGCCTCAATAGACCCCCAAGGCTCATCCAGACATCACCTCTGCAAATGTCTTGTGATGCCTGCTCTGAGAGCCTTCACCTTCCTTTTAAGAAGTCAGCTACTCTGAGGTCGCCATGTAAAGATAATCTAGAGATTCCAGAGAAAGGGTGGTGGGAAAGAGAAAGAGAGATCCCTGAAGAGCCCCAGCTGTTTGAGCCCTCCCAACAAAGGTGCCACAGTGAAGAAGTCTTTGGAAGCCCAGCCCTGTCTCTATATGACTACAACTGAATGAGAGACCTCACGTGAAAACAACTGCTTGGCTCAGCTCAATCAACCGCCAGAATTCTTGGCAAAATAAACGATTAGAATTATGTTAAGCCCCTGTTTGGGAGCAACGGATAAACTGAACAATACTGATCTGTGCAAAGTCTCCAAGATCAGGACAAGCAAGTCACATCCAGGGGCTGGGGAGCTGGCTTGTTAACTGGAGACTAGAAGACATGAAGTAATGATATAATAATAATAGCTGACATTTATTGAATTCTTAATTACATCAGGTATTTTGCTAAGCACTTCACATACATTATTTTTATTTAATCTTCAGAGGAACCTCTTGAAAGAAATACTTTTTTTCTCATGTTCCAAAGGGAAAAACAGGCTTAGAAAGGTTAAGGAACAAGAAACTTAGGTTGATTCAACATAAAAGTCATACCCCTAATAACCAGACTGGACTGCAACATGGTAGTGAGTAGAACCCTAAAAGAGCGACCAAATTACCAAAGATTAAATAATATTATATTTGAATGGATCTCAGAGATAAAATCCAACTTCCCCACTTTACAATTTATAAAACTGAGGCCAAGAGAGGTTAAATGACTTAGCTTAAAACGCTATCCATTCCTCAACAATAAAAGCACAAATAACCCAAATCTTTAAATGGGCAAAGGATTTGACTAAACATTTCTCCAAAGAAAATATGCAAATAATCAACATAAAAAGATGCTTGGCATCTTTTTTTTTTATTATTATACTTTAAGTTCTAGGGTACATGTGCATAACGTGCAGGTTTGTTACATATGTATACTTGTGCCATGTTGGTGTGCTGCACCCATCAACTTGTCAGCACCCATCAATTCGTCATTTATATCAGGTATAACTCCCAATGCAATCCCTCTCCCCTCCCCCTCCCCATAATAGGCCCCGGTGTGTGATGTTCCCCTTCCCGAGTCCAAGTGATCTCATTGTTCAGTTCCCACCTATGAGTGAGAACATGCGGTGTTTGGTTTTCTCTTCTTGTGATAGTTTGCTAAGAATGATGGTTTCCAGCTGCATCCATGTCCCTACAAAGGATGCAAACGCATCCTTTTTTATGGCTGCATAATATTCCATGGTGTATATGTGCCACATTTTCTTAATCCAGTCTGTCACTGATGGACATTTGGGTTGATTCCAAGTCTTTGCTATTGTGAATAGTGCCGCAATAAACATACGTGTGCATGTGTCTTTATAGCAGCATGATTTATAATCCTTTGGGTATATACCCAGTAGTGGGATGGCTGGGTCATATGGTACATCTAGTTCTAGCTCCTTGAGGAATCGCCATACTGTTTTCCATAATGGTTGAACTAGTTTACAATCCCACCAACAGTGTAAAAGTGCTCCTATTTCTCCACATCCTCTCCAGCACCTGTTGTTGCCTGACTTTTTAATGATTGCCATTCTAACTGGTGTGAGATGGTATCTCATTGTGGTTTTGATTTGCATTTCTCTGATGGCCAGTGATGATGAGCATTTTTTCGTGTGTCTGTTGGCTGCATGAATGTCTCCTTTTGAGAAATGTCTGTTCATATCCTTTGCCCACTTTTTGATGGGGTTGTTTGTTTTTTTCTTGTAAATTTGTTTGAGTTCTTTGTAGATTCTGGATATTAGCCCTTTGTCAGATGAGTAGATTGCAAAAATTTTCTCCCATTCTGTAGGTTGCCTGTTCACTCTGATGGTAGTTTCTTTTGCCGTGCAGAAGCTCTTTAGTTTAATCATAACCCATTTGTCAATTTTTGCTTTTGCTGCCGTTGCTTTTGGTGTTTTAGACATGAAGTCCTTGCCCATGCCTATGTCCTGAATGGTACTACCTAGGTTTTCTTCTAGGGTTTTTATGGTATTAGGTCTAACATTTAAGTCTCTAATCCATCTTGAATTAATTTTCGTATAAGGAGTAAGGAAAGGATCCAGTTTCAGCTTTCTACTTATGGCTAGCCAATTTTCCCAGCACCATTTATTAAATAGGGAGTCCTTTCCCCATTTCTTGTTTCTCTCAGGTTTGTCAAAGATCAGATGGCTGGTATTATTTCTGAGAACTCTGTTCTGTTCCATTGGTCTATATCTCTGTTTTGGTACCAGTACCATGCTGTTTGGTTACTGTAGCCTTGTAGTATAGTTTGAAGTCAGGTAGCCTGATGCCTCCAGCTTTGTTCTTTTGACTTAGGATTGTCTTGGCAATGCGGGCTCTTTTTTGGTTCCATATGAACTTTAAAGCCGTTTTTTCCAGTTCTGTGAAGAAACTCATTGGTAGCTTGATGGGGATGGCATTGAATCTATAAATAACCTTGGGCAGTATGGCCATTTTCACGATATTGATTCTTCCTATCCATGAGCATGGTATGTTCTTCCATTTGTTTGTGTCCTCTTTGATTTCACTGAGCAGTGGTTTGTAGTCCTCCTTGAAGAGGTCCTTGACATCTCTTCTAAGTTGGATTCCTAGGTATTTTATTCTCTTTGAAGCAATTGTGAATGGAAGTTCATTCATGATTTGGCTCTCTGTTTGTCTGTTACTGGTGTATAAGAATGCTTGTGATTTTTGCACATTGATTTTGTATCCTGAGACTTTGCTGAAGTTGCTTATCAGCTTAAGGAGATTTTGGGCTGAGACGATGGGGTTTTCTAAATATACAATCATGTCATCTGCAAACAGGGACAATTTGACTTCTTCTTTTCCTAACTGGATACCCTTTATTTCTTTCTCTTGCCTGATTGCCCTAGCCAGAACTTCCAACACTATGTTGAATAGGAGTGGTGAGAGAGGGCATCCCTGTCTTGTGCCAGTTTTCAAAGGGAATTTTTCCAGTTTTTGCCCATTCAGTATGATATTGGCTGTGGGTTTGTCATAAATAGCTCTTATTATTTTGAGGTACGTTCCATCAATACCGAATTTATTGAGCGTTTTTAGCATGAAGGGCAATTGAATTTTGTCAAAAGCCTTTTCTGCATCTATTGAGATAATCATGTGGTTCTTGTCTTTGGTTCTGTTTATATGCTGGATTACGTTTATTGATTTGCGAATGTTGAACCAGCCTTGCATCCCAGGGATGAAGCCCACTTGATCATGGTGGATAAGCTTTTTGATGTGCTGCTGAATCCGGTTTGCCAGTATTTTATTGAGGATTTTTGCATCGATGTTCATCAGGGACATTGGTCTAAAATTTTCTTTTTTTGTTGTGTCTCTGCCAGGCTTTGGTATCAGGATGATGTTGGCATCTTTAAGCATTAAGGAAATGCAAATCAAACCACCATGAGATACCACTTCACACCCACAAGCCTAGCTATAATCAAAAAGAAAGTATTGGTGAAGATACGGAGAAACTGGCTGGGCACGGTGGCTCATGCCTGTAATCCCAGCACTTTGGCAGGCTGAGGTGGGCAGAGCGCTTGAGTCCAGGAGTTCCAGATCAGCTGGGCAACATGGTGAAACCCCATCTCTATTAAAAATACAAAAAACTAGCCAGGCATGGTGGCGTGCACCTGTAGTCCCAGCCACTCAGGAGGCTAAGGTGGGGCAGTCACCTGAGCTGGGGAGGTGAAGGCTGCAGTAAGCCGAGATTGTGCCACTGCACTCCAGCCTGGACAACTGAAGTGAGACCCTGTCTCAAAAAAAAAAAAAAAAAAAAAAAAAAAGAAAGATATGAAAAAACTGGGCCCTCACAGATTGCTGGTGGGAATGTAAAATGGTGCAACCATTTTGGTGGTTTTTGTTGTTGTTGTTGTTGTTGTTCTTGAGACAGAGTCTCACTCTGTTGCCCAGGCTGGTGTGCAATGGCGTGATCTCAGCACACTACAACCTCCGGCTCCTGAGTTCAAGCGATTCTCCTGCCTCTCAGCCTCTTGAGTAGCTGGGACTACAGGTGCCCACCATCATGTCCGGCTAATTTTTGTATTTTTAGTAGAGATGGGGTTTCACCACGTTGGTCAGGCTGGTCTTGAACTCCTGACCTCAGGTGATCCACCTGCCTCAGCCTCCCAAAGTGCTGGGATTACAGGCGTAAGCCACTGTGTCCGGCTGTGCAACCACTTTGGAAGGCAGTTTGGCAGTTCCCCAGAGTTCCCATATGATCAGCAATTCCCCTCCTAGGTATACACCCAAGAGAAATGAACATATATGTCCACACAAAAACCTGCACACAAATGTTCATAGCAGTATTATCCACAATAGCCAAAAAGTGGAAACAATCCAAATGTCCATGAACTGATAAATGTATAAACAAAAAATAAGTCTATCCATACAATGGAATATTATTCAACCACAAAAAGAATGAAGTACTTACACATACTAAAAAATGGTTAAATCTTTAAAATATCACGCTAAGTGAGGGAAGCCAGACACAACAAACCACATACTGTATTATTACATCTACATGAAATGTCCAGAATAGGCATAACCATAGAGGAAAAAGTAATTAGTTGTTTTCAGAGGTTAGGGGAAGGGGGCAATGGGGAGTGACTGCTAATGGGGCAAGGTTTATTTGGGGGTGATTAAAATGTCCTAAAATTAGACATTGATGATGGTTGCACAACTCTGTGAATATACTAAAAATCACTCAACTCTAAAGCAGTGGATTTTATTGTACGGTATTTCTCAATAAAGCTGTTAATTAAAAAAACTGTATATATTTTCAATAAAACTTTACTGAGCAGTCCCAGGCACCATAGTGTACACAAAGATAGGGCCCCTGAGTAGCTTAAAGATGCTGCGCCGCTAAGTGGTAGAGTGCTGAGCCACTTTTGAGGAGATTGCATCTTTCCCAGCCTCACTGAAACATTACCAGCCCCAGCGTGCCACTCTCCCCACCATTAACCAATGAGGAGGCAAAGAAGAGGGACTTACCCTTTTCTTAGACAGTGAATGCAAACCTCAAGTCAAAGGGGCCATGGACAAGGAAATTGTATTGGGAAGAGACAGAAAAACTTGGGGGACTTGACTCCTGATTTACCTATCTCTTTCCTAGAGGTTACTTTTCACTACTGTCAGGCAAATCTTACGACTGGCTCCCTTAAGAATTACACATTTTTAGCACCAAGCCTTGACAGGGGTACAGGAAAAGAGGATCAGCACTAGCTTAGGGCTCAGTAGGCACAGAATTAAAAAAAAAAAAAAAAATCCCAAATCCATTACTTCTTAGTTTCTGGACCTTAAGCAAGTTACTAAAGCCTCCCTGAGCGTGCTTCCCTACCTATAAAATGGGAATGAAAATCTTTGCCCTGGACCACCTCAATGAGATAATGGACAAAAGACACTTTGCCAAATACATCTTGTACTGCAGAAATACAAAGAAGCCTCATCATCACTGCACTCTTATCTTGGTCCTCAAGCTTCCATCCTTCTCTTCCCATGAATTATGCCCCCACCCCCGCCGGCCCACTTTAAAAACTTACTTCTCTTCTTGACTCTAATCCTTCCTTTAATCCTGTCACATCTTTCCTCCTGCCTCTCCCCAGCAGTTATGAACCCAGGTCTTATAAAATTCATGTATACGCTGGATCACAATAATAATAATTTTAAACATTTGTTTGTTGTCTGTCTTGCTCCACTAGAGTGAAAGTTTCAGTGTATCCCCAGTGCCTGGGATGCTGCCTAACACTTAATATGTATTCAGTAAATGTGCTGAATGAATTTTAAAATTCCCATAGGCCAGACCAACAAATGGGAAGTAGGATCTTAACAAAGGAGTGGTCTCTTCCCCCCATATCTTGCCCCGTTCTTTCTCAACCTGCCAGGCCTCAAGTTCAGGATTAGTAAACGGATGTGTCTCCAGGCATGAGTTCCAGTAGAAGTGTAGCTATTAGCTCTGAACTAGGCTGAGCTAAGAGAACTAGGATTTCTTCTGGGTTTCCCATTGCTTAATTAAATGATCCTAAGGCCTGAAGTGTTATTTAGGAAACCCTTTGGCACAAGAATTGCCAGGCCATGTTATGTACCTACCACTATCCTCTGACCCACACCTGCATCTCAGACTCAGAGCCATTGGTCTGGAGAACCTGGAGATGATGAGAAATGGCCCACTAATGCACAGGGCAAAAAGAAAAGCAGGAAAGCAGGAAGAGGCTTGAGGGTCGGGGGCTCTCAAAAACCACAGTAGTGTGGTCCCTGAACCCAATTTCAAGGGGAGTGACAAAGGCCCTAGAACAGAACCCCAGAACTGCATGGGATCCCTACTCCCACTCATTGAGCAGAGAAGCCATAGTGGTGGTGTGGACTCCTGCAAGGGTAGAACAACTGATCACTCTGTGGAAGCATGTTGTGGAGCCCTAAGCTCTTTCAGTGCAGCAACCACATGTTAAGAGCTCTAACAACATTCTAGGAGGCAACAATGACATTCCAAGGATCCTTACCACTGGAAAATTCAGAACCTGGGATCAGTTGGAGAAACCATTTTAGGAAATTTATTCTCTCAATCCGAAACTGAATTATTGAAATTACATATATTTGATTTTGACAATTACTATAAGCTTTGACATTTCTCTTGTGTATGACTCTTCTGGGCTTTAATTTTGAAATTACAGAAAATCCTGTAAGCCCACCATCCTTAAAGATCTCTAGTAGATAGGATTTATTTGCACCTATGTCAGAGGTAGACAGAAATGGGCTAAGCAAGGTTTTCCAGACGGGGAACTGACATTAAGCTTACAAAGTCTGCTCCAAGGTATTCACAATCCACTGAAGCAATTCCCAGCAGAGTAGAGCCACTGACAAGTTTTGAATAGACAGTGAACAAAAGTTCTGTTCTGAGAACACAAGAAGAGTCCATTAAGAGCGCAGATGTCATAAGGCAGTGGCTCTGGAAGCACAGAATGCCAGCATCTGGGAAGTTGTAACAATGCATATCCTCAGGCCCCAAACTCAGCTCAAACACACTGAGTCAGAACATCTGGGGTGGGGCCCACACACCTGTATTTTAACAAGCTCTCCAGCTGATTCTAAAGTATTCTAAAGATTGAGAACCTTTGACCTAGGGCAATACATCCCTACCTTGAAAAAATTAAAGTCCTGACAGGACCAGGAGCAACATTTTTTTCTTCCTTTCTGATGAAACTTCATGAAAGAATTGACTAGACTGTGTCCATCATCATTTCCTCATCTCCTATTCTCACTTGGACCTGCTAGAAACTGGCTCCTTCCCTTGCTACTGCCCAGAAACCATTCACGGAGGCCATGAACATCCTCCTAGTTACTAAGTCCAGACATTTCTCTGTCCTTTTCATCCATGACCTCTTAGGAGAACTTGACATTGTTAATCACTCCCCCGCTTCACTTCGGAGGTTCCTCACTGCCCTGGTTCCTTCTGTCACTCCCTGCCAGTCTCTTCTGCACCTCCCTTTTAAATGTATGCTTCTCATCTTCCTTCACCTCCCTTTTAAATGTATGCCTCTCAGGGTTCTGTGCATAGCCCTTTCCTCTCTCTATATCCTGCCCCTGGACAGTCTTATGCTTCTGCTGCTGTGATGACCTGCTAATGTGATCCTCTATCCCCTCCTGACCTCCAGCCTGAGCTCCGGTTGTCTGCTGAGCATCTTTCCTTGGATCTCCCACAGGCACTTCAAACACAACATGTCCAAAGGGATGCTGACCCCTCTCCTCCTCTCTCCCTCAACCATCTTATGTTCTTTCTCTAGAGTTCCCTTTTTTAAACTGAATAGTACTGTGCAGTAGCCTAAGACAAGAGTAAGGGTATCATCCTTGCCCAACACTCTCCTTCATGCCTCCCCCTACCCCTATATAATCAACTTCGTAACCTCTGATTTCTCATTTTTATCCATCTCCGAAGTCACTTCCGTACCAGAGACCACACTCAGCTCTTGTCCACGTTACTACAAAGGTCTCCTAACCCACCTTCCCTCTCTCCACTCTTTCACTACTCTTTTAATCCCATGTCTGCACTGTAGCCACGGTGATCTTGTTTTTGTAAAAGCATATCTGATCATGTCACCCTCTATTTAAAATTTCAAATGGTCTTCCATTGCCCTCAGGATCAAGTCCAAAACCTCTAAGACAGAGCATTACATGGTCCTCAGGCCTTGGCTCCTACTCATTTTCCTTTTCTCCAGTTTCACTTAATCAATGGTTCTATGGTCTCGCTACAGATCACAGCCACTTGCAATTCTCACAACACCATGCTCTTTCTTGCCTGAGGCTTCTGTACCTGCTGTTCCCTCTGCCTACACTTTCCCTTTCTCCAGCCTAGCTTTTATTTTTTGGCCTCAATGTAAAGGTCCTTTCTCCCAGGAAACCTTCTTTAGGTGTCTCTCCCAGTGCTTCAACTGTTATCACATGAGTAAGTTTGGGTGCTATCATACTTGTCTCCCTCCACAAAACCATAAGCTCCTTAAGGGCAAGGTATGCAGCGTATTCTGGTTGAATCCTTGATGTCTAGCACTGCGATCAGTGAAGATTTGTTAAACAGACCAAGCTTCTTACTTGAGGGATGGCATGAATGTTTCCAAACCTGAAACCCTGTTCCTGTGAAGACACTGAAATCCTAGTGGTATTTTTCCCTTCTCCCTGGGGCTCTGAAGGGAAGAGGGTTTGTGGTTCTAGCTGCACACAAGGTCCCATTCACATAGCTATTTACTACACTCTCTCCAGCCACCTCCCCCCAGAACAACAGTGGCCTTTCTCTGCAGCAGCAGTCTCTTGGGGGAAGCTTCTGAAGGCCCTGCTCTGGGAAATGAATGGGGCCAGCCTGGGGCAGGCGGGACAATGGCAGGGTAGGCCTTGTGCCCATCAGACCCCTGCAGGGAAAGGCAGACCGGAAATCAAGCCGCCAATGGGGAAATCCCCAGAACTCTGAGAGGCTGAAGGCAGGCAACCCCAACAAGGCTGCTCTGTCCCCGCAAGAAATACCAAGTACCAAAGACCTAGCACCCAATGAGAACAAGAGGAATTTTGCTCTTAGTTCCTGGCAGGAGTGTTTAGAGCTTGCTTTCTTAAAATCCCTTGGCTAGGCATGGAAGGAATCAGCAATATCAAGAATGAGCTATGTTCAAGTCAGGAAAGAGCACATAGGGAGTATACCTTGTCTAAAGAGAACTAAGCTGGGCCGAAGAAGACAACCCAGAACAATGAGGACACGCTGCTCTTGAACCCTTAGGAACAGGATAAAACACAAGAACCATATGAGAGAATGGAAAAGAACCAACACAACAGTCTACCACATGCTAGATATTCTGCCAGAACTTTTACACAAAGCATCTTATATAAGCAAATAAGATAGAGCCGAGTTGCTATATGTATGTGCAAAGGAATGCTGAATAATATAAAGGTGTAGGGTTTGGTGATATTAACCAGCAAAGGCTTCCTTGAAGGAAATAAGAGTAATGGAGTTGGGAGAAGACAGAGAACACTGATATAAAGGTGTGCAAAGAGGGATGTGGGCCCGGGAATCGTGCTGGTCTACCTGAAGCAGGGTGACAGGGTACAGTAATGGGACCTACAATTATTGAGATGTGGGCTAAAATGAAGAAAGAAGTCATGAATCCCAAGCTGGGGAGCTTGAGCTAGAAAGGAAAGACATTGTGGGTTTCTAGCAAAGGATCTGCCTTGGGATGAGCGCTTAGGCCCCTGATTTTTAACTAATGTCCTGTGTTTGTTCACTATGGTCCCATAGTCATGCCTGTCTGTCCTTAGTTGAGAGTCAGCACAGGACTGAGGGTAATTCAAGCATGGATATTCTAGTGGCAGCTGAGGAGAGTTTAGGACAATCTGGGGTCCCTGCCAAACCAAATGCCCTAATAACACTCACCATATGTTTGGCACCATGGAATTCACAAAATGCTTTTTTTTTTCTTTTTTGAGATGGAGTTTCGCTCTTGTTGCCCAGGCTGGAGAGCAATGGCAGGATCTCAGCTCACTGCAACCTCTGCCTCCCGGGTTCAAGCGATTCTCCTGCCTCAGCCTCCTTAGTAGCTGGGATTACAGGCATGCACCACCATGCCTGGCTAATTTTGTATTTTTAGTAGAGATGGGGTTTCTCCATATTGGTCAGGCTGGTACAAATTATCCTGATCACATAGCTAGTTAGTCACTCAGCTGGGGCTCACTTAAAGTCCTATATTCTCTACATTAGGCAACTAGAATGGTTTCCACATAGATGGCCCTCCAGCCCTAGAGTTTGGTCGGCTATGTGGGAATGAATAAATATACAGCTGATTAATCATGATCTATCAAATATATGCTAATCTCCTCAAACCATGACTCAACTTTCTAAGGGATCTCCCAGAACTGACTACCCACTTCTTTTTTTGTTGTTTTTTGTTTGTTTGTTTGTTTGAGGTGGAGTCTTACTCTGTCGCCCAGGCTGGAGTGCAGCGGTGCGATCTCAGCTCCCTGCAACCTCTGTCTCCCGGGTTCAAGTGATTCTCCTGCTTCAGCCTCCTGAGTAGCTGGGACTACAGGCGTGCACCAACACATCTGGCTAATTTTTGTATCTTTAGTAGAGACAGGGTTTCACCATGTTGGCCAGGCTGGTCTCAAATGCCTCACCTCACGTAATCCACCCATCTCGGCCTCCCAAAGTGCTGGGATTACAGGCGTGAGCCACCACACCAGGCCTCCTGCTTCTCTTAAAGAGCTGTATTGAAGAACTCTAAAACTATCTGGTAGAAATGGCCTAACCTAAGGGTCTTAGGAAAGTTAAGTATCCACTGTATTCAGTAAATTGCTAGGTACCAATGGCAGACAAAATGACTTTTACTGAAGATCCTATTCTATGACTAGCACTACCCTTCCTCCAGTCCACCAGTCTCATAAATTTGGGAATAAAATTTGATTCAGGGCAGGGCACGGTGGCTCACACCTGTAATCCTAGCACTGTGGGAGGTGGA
This sequence comes from Trachypithecus francoisi, assembly GCF_009764315.1. NCBI lineage: Eukaryota > Metazoa > Chordata > Mammalia > Primates > Cercopithecidae > Trachypithecus > Trachypithecus francoisi. Next base: position 92,426,258 of record NW_022681470.1, on the reverse strand, counting down.
GGCAGGCGGATCACCTGAGGTCAGGAGTTTGAGACTAGCCAGGCCAACATGGCGAAACCCCTTCTCTAATAAAAAATATAAAAAATTAGCTGGGCATGGGGTCAGGCACCTGTAATCCCAGCTACTCGGGAGACTGAGGCATGAAAATTGCTTGAACCTGGGAGGCAGGGGTTGCAGTGAGTCAAGTTTGTGCCCTTGCACTCCAGCCTGGGCAACAAGAGTGAAACTGTGTCTCATAAATAAATAAATAAGTTTGATTTGGCCTTAAAATACTGGTTAATTCTGCTACCAAAACGTCTTGGGAATCCTGCTACTCCTCTTTGTCCCCACCATAACCATTCTGATTCAGAAGCTCATTATCTTTTCCTAAGATTGCTAGTAAAACTCCTAGGCTCCCTAATCCCAAGCACTCTTCTGCTCTATATATTAATATCGGAATTCTCTCTTGAAACACTATTTTTATCACTGTATAATACATAAACCTTCCCCGGCTCCCTTTCTACTACCATATACATAAAGTCTGAATCCCTTCATTCTCCCTACCCTACCCACCTCATCAATCTAATTTCTCTCTGCTCTACAATAATCTTAACACTTGGAGACCACACCATGTTGGTGCCACCCCAGACAGAACCTTGCTCATGTTGCTCCTCTAGTCTGAAATGGCCTCTTCTCTTTCTTCGACCTGAATAATTCCTAACTACTCTGTCTTTGACCATTCTCATTAGCACCAACCTTCCGCTCTTCTCTAAATGTACATTTTGGTGAACATAACAATTCAGCAATTATGTACCATCTTTTTATTTTGTGTTGTTTTGTTAATAACATTTCCCAACAAGACTGTAGGCTTGAGGCCGGGCACGGTGGCTCATGCCTACAATCCCAGCACTTTGGGAGGTTGAAGTGGGTGGTTTACTTGAGGTCAGGAGTCTGAGACCATCCTGGCCAACATGGTGAAACCCCATCTCTACTAAAAATACAAAAAGTAGCTGGGTGTGGTGGCAGGTGTCTGTAATCCCAACTACTTGGGAGGCTGAGGCAGAGAATCGCTTGAACCCAGGAGGTGGAGGTTGCAGTGAGCCGAGATCACACCACTGCACTCCAGCCTGGGTGACAGAGAAATACTCCATCTCAAAAAAAAAAAAAAGAACATAAGCTCTATGTTCTTGTGTACTATCTCTCAGAACACTGAGAAGTGCACTGAGCACTGCACTGAGCCATGTGATAAATATTTCAAGTCCAACCAACCGTCAAGCGCCACAGATCACAGGTCATCACCAGGAGGGCTGCTAGATTGGTTCCCTACATGATTTGAGGCCAGGCTGTGACTGATGACTACAGATCCCATCACACCATTTTGTAGTGGCTGCTCCCAAATACTGGAGAGAAAGGAGAAAGGGCTGGAAAGCAAGACTCTGAAATTACAAAGCCCCTTTCTCACACATTCATGTTTTAGTTTGCTATTCTTTAAAACGAGGAGGAAAATCTCAAGGAAGTCAACAAAGGTAATAGAGGAATACTAGTGACTTTAAGGCCTATGCTGAAATCACAGTAGAAAGACAAAAAAATGGTTTTAAATCGTGGCAGAGGAAGTTTCGCATCCAAAGGGATTTCTAATTGTTGAACTCATGGAACCATCCTCCAGAGATCATTGAAAATGAGAGAGGCCCTTAACCTGTCTTTACTAGCTTAAGAGACACGCTATTTGGAGTCAAGAGGAAAGGGCAAGAGGATCCCTTGAAGTCCTGCCAGATTTTTGTGATTTTTCCCTGAAATCTGTCCAACTGTTTTAATACAATAAATTGGGGTATTCTTCCAGACCTTAAGAATACCTTCCAGGCCTGGCATGGTGGCTTGCACCCATATCCTGGCACTTTGGGAGGCCGAGATGGGCAGATCGCTTGAGTTCAGGAGTTTGAGACCAGTCTGGGCAACATGGTGAACGTCATATCTACAAAAATTAGCCAGGTGTGGTGGCACATGCCTGTAGTGCCAGCTACTCAGGAGGCTGAAGTTGGAGGACCACCTGAGCCTGGGGAGGTCAAGGCTGCAGTGAGCTGTGATCATGCCACTGCACTCCAGCCTGGGCAACAGAGTGAGACCCTGTCTCAAAAAACAAAAAACAAAACCACCTTCCAAATCCTATTCCAATTCTATTAGGGGCCATGGATTTCTCAGTTCCTCCCCATGTTTCCATGTCCCTGTACTTCCGTCTTCTCTCCCATTTGATCAGGCACCTTTGTTCTCTGTTCTTTTCAAACTTTCATTTTCACTGATTTTCAGGAAAGTCAGATACTGATTTCTGAAAAACCATTTGGCCCACTGAAAGGACACAAAGCATTCTGGTTTCAGAGGCTCAAAGAATGTAATAGCTAAAAGGAATCAAATCTTAGAGGCTGGCTAGCCTAATTCCCTCATTTTTCCAGATAAGAAAACTGAGGTCCAGGGCAGGTAAGCACCTTTGCAAGGTCATTTGCCCAGTTGCTAACAAAGCTGGCTCCAACATCCACATCTACTAACTCAGATGCTGTATTCTTTCCTCAGAACTCCAAATCTCCTTTCAGAAAAGATCTAACATGACTTTTTATGAAGTTACACTTTTTTCTTTTTGAGACCAGGATCAGCAACTTCTTCAGTCCTGTTTACCCCATGGGCCAAAGGAGTGATCTTGCATGCCACTAGCAGGTGTATGCTTGGGTCTTTTATCAATATAGTGATTGACAAAAGAAGGAAGAACACAATCCACAGCAAAAAGAGTTTCCAAGCCACATGATATATCTTTGAATTAACTTTAAAAAATAATAAACCAATAAAATTAATTTTTAAAGGCAATGCCACTCTGAAGAGGTGAAATAGATTCAGTCAATATAGATTAAAATAGCTCCTCTTATGTTTACAGAACTCAACAGTTAACAAAGCATCTTCACAAACATCAGAGTATCAGAACTTCAAAGCAGCAAGAAACTAAACTCCATTCCACAGAGGCTGTGAGCTTCCAGAACTCCTTTACCTTTATACTAACTTGGGGATTAGCTATGTGCCATTCGCAAAATACTTTTATTTTTGATGAACTCGTATTGTCATTTAATTTTTCTTATTTCTTGCCTACTAAAAAAGCTAAACAAATACATTAATAAAAGGGTGCTCTTTCAGAAATGTTTTTGAGTATCCGAAGTTAAGCTTAGCCTGCTCCTTCTCATAATGGTGATTAATCGCCAAATGTTTCAGCTGCAAATCCATTGTGCCTCTCATCTCACACTCCCAGATGGGAACAAGGGTACATTTTGGAAAAGACTCAGCATTTCAGGGGACTTACCATGCGTAGCTCTGGATCCCTGTCACCATTCTGGGAGGCCAACCTTCTAATCTAGGTAGGAACTCAGCTAAATGTCTGGGGACTTCTTGGTCCCAGGGGTCAATAAAGACCAGAAGCCAAGGTGCGAAGAGACCCCTGACAGGGCACAGTTGCTGGGTCTGGATTTATTTTGAATTAGGAAAGTCATATGCTTTTAAGACAAGGAATGGCCAGAGATCACAGAACAAATCCTTTCTATCCCCATCACTGACAGACATTTAAGGTGAGCCAAGGTAGATGAAGTCTCTCTCATTCATCAGAGTTCCTGGGAAGGAGATTCAGTAATCCTTTTCTTCTCACATTCTTCTAGTACCCTAACTATTGGAAAAATATTCCTTCCTCCTGACCCCATGCACTTCTACAACAATAAAGCTAGTTCACTCTGCTTAAATTCTTCAAAATGATATAAAGATTTCAGTCACCTTTAATTTGTTTTGGGCTACTTAGCTCAGAAAGTTGGGCACGAAGCTAAATCAAATCTGTGAATTTACCATCTATAATTTATATAGAGTTTACAGTTTAGAAAACAATTTGAAATACATTATCTTGTTTGATTTGCTCCTTTCAATAGGCCTGTGAGAGAGATGAAATAAACATTATAATCCTCAAATGACACACCATATAAAAATGTTTGAGAACTGGATTGTACTTTATAGAAATGAACTACTACTGCTTTACATGAGGAAGCCAGAGGAGGCATGTGACTTCCCCAAGGTCACATAGTTAAGGGGAAAGCCAGGACTCAAACCACAAACTCTTGGCTTAAAGTACTTTGGTTTGACCCTCACATGAACTTTGGGCAGAGGAAAGATGTTTCATGGGTGCAAACCCCTAACCCACCTGTCCATCTCAAAAACATGTGCTATGGGGAAACCAGGCTAACGGATATAGATGGCTTAGCAAAATTCATGATCACTCCTGTAAAAATAATTCAGTATCATTATCTCTGTTAGAAATAGCAAACACATTTTTAGAAACTCTTGAAAGGACTATATATTAATGGGCAGTAAATTGCTCATGGACAAAAACTGAAAGGGACACGAACAGCTACACTTTAGCCCATCTTTCAGTAATAACTGATTAACACTGAAAGATAAAGATTAGTTGCAAATACTTTATGCCTTCTATGGATCCAGGAGTCACTCTTGAACAGGGTGCTACAGGAGATAAAAGAATGCCAAGTAAATATTCCAAAGTTTTCTTACTCTCAGCAACAATCTCTTTCCAAATACATGGTCCTTTATTATGTCATTCATTTTCTAGAAAATACCCATCACCTAGGAAACCTTCTCTAATTGACCACATTTGACTACATCTGAAATTAACAGGTGAATACTGAAACAACCTGAAATGAAAGAATTTACACTTGCTGATCTTTTCATTCACTCTAACTAACATTCATTTGTCAAACTTCTTGAGTACTCACCTCACGCAAGACACTAAGCTAGGCACACAGGATATCATACAGGCAAACCAAACTGTCCCTGCTTGTGAGGAGCTTACAGTCCGGTGTTGCTTTCTGTGGTCTTCAGGAGTCTTACATGTTTCCCAGTCCCCCAGCTGCATGCTCTCTCTGTGAGCAAAAACTGTCCACCTTAATTTTCTAAAACTCTCTTATAGCACCTTACGCTAGGCTCTCTACACAGCAAACTGATAAACTGAAAGAATACTAGACTCCATAATCTGCAGCATTTTATTCCTTTCAGTGCGATTTAAGACTGTAAATTATTTAAAATCCATAGAGTCTTGAGGCTGATGTCCAAAGTTCCAATCGAATAAACCTACAGCTAAGGGGGTAAGATTCAATGCAGCTAGCTGGGGATGTCTGAAGGGGATCTGAGTCCTACCACTCTTAATGGGGAAAAGAATCAGGCAGGGTGGAGGTGAGGAATACCCTTACCCTGCAAAGCTGCACTGTCTCATAGGAGAAAATAGTACTTTAACTATAGGACTTACAGGTATAAGCCCCAAGACTGAACCCCCAAGGTAGGAGCCCCAAGACAGAAAAGTAGAAGGGAAGACCTTGACTGCTGACGGGCACTTTACCCTACTGCCAAAGAGAAAGAAGAAAACGGTGCCCCACACATTCTACAGGACCAGTATAGAAGCCTAGTTAGACATGATGGGGCAATGAAAGAGCCACAAATTCAGACTCAGAAGACCTGTGTTTGAGTCTTTGAGTCCAGATTCTGCCACTAGCCAGGCAAGATGGCACTGGGCAAGCCAGGTAGCCTCTGAGCCTCAGTTTCCCCTTCTGTGAAATGTGAATAACCTCTGACGCTTTTGTCTACCACATAGAACCACTGTGAGATTCAAATGAGATATGTTCTACAAAAGCACTTAGGAAACAAACTGTAATGTGCTGGGCAAATCCTGAGATTTTTATCTATGAGGCTATCCAAACCCCCAGGAGTGTCTCACATTAATCCAGGAACCCTCACCACCTCCTCCTTCTTGCACCTCCCCAAAACTTGGGTTCCCATCTTCTCAAATCCCTGCATTTACCAGAAAGAGTTCACCATCCAAATCTTAAAAAGGCAAGTGCACTAATTCTCAAACTCCAAGATTATGAAAAGGGAAGAAGGGCAGCCATGTAAACCATTCCAATTCCTCACCTTGACACGCCTCAGTTCTCCCTTTCCAAGGGTCAAACTGCAGCGGGGCCAACAGAAAGGGGGAGGGAGGTCTGAACTGGCCATATATCCTTTGTGGCTGTCTGCCTCCTCTTCTCCACTGCCAAGTCAGTTCCCATCTAGGGATTGCTGAACTAATCTAAATGGGACTCTGAGGCAATACAGAGATTAGTGCTTGGGAGAGAGAGATTATATGCATTTTAGGCCACATTCCACAGCCAAAAGGAAATTATTATTAGCATGGATAACCAAAGGTGGACTGGGCATGGAGGGAGCAATTGCTCCCTTGCAAATATTCTTCCCTATCTCTCCAATAATATTTTTTCCAGGCTCTGTCCTTTCATTTGCTTGTTCAGTCCTTCAACCACCCATCTATCCAGTTAGGATGTGTGCAGTGCCCACAAAACACACCCCCCCCAGCAAGGTCCTCATGGGGAGAAGGGCTGAGGAGGGGTAGGGGAGGGAAGAAAAAGGCAGGCACCTTACAAAGTTGTACCAATCATTTGCAGGCAAGAATTGCAACCACACTGTAATATTACCAGTGATAGAGGTGGCTGGGCAGACTCTTGGGGGAAGGGGTGTCATGTGTTCAGACTCTGAGGGCCAGTGCTGCTGCCCAGCAGGCCTACGAGCCCAAAACAATTTCTTCTGGCTGCAGGCAGAGGGAAGGCCCATTTTGCAGAGTCAAGCTTATTAAGAACAGATTGGAAGATTAAACCTAGAGCATCGGCCGGTTCGCAGGTCTCAATTTAAACTCTAAGCTTGGAGGAGAGGAAATTTTAATGTGACCTATGCATTTTGGGGCCATGTCAGCTACTGGTAAAAATCCAGACCTGCATGGGTGCAAAGGATGTTTCTGTCCCATCATTCAGGCCAAGAACATCCTCTTCATTTCTAGAAATGGGATCCACCCTGTCCCCAAGCCCCACCATTCCATACCAACCAGCCTGGCGGAGGCCCACGCCCCTGCCAGGGCCCTTCTCCCAGCAGCTCCAACACCTAAAGCCAGTCCCCCTAGTGCACCCCTAGGAGCTCACAAGACTGGCTTGTGCCCACTTGAGCTAGCAAGTTGGGGGGACTCAAATTCAGCCTCTACCCTGGCAAAAGTCAAAAGCCACTGGAAACACATCCTCCTCCTTCATCTCTCCTGGCTTCACTGTTTATTGCTTATATTCAAAAGACGCTGAATCAAGAGCTGTGTTTTTAACATAGACACACAGAAAGCACATAACCACACAGGTTGATGGTCCCCAGAGACTAAAGCTCCTAGTCCCAATTCCCACAGCCCACCTAGACCCTTATTTTCAACCATTTATTAAAATGCAACACCACCCCTCCCAGTCTTTCAGACAATGCTGAAAAATCAAATTATTAGCAAACCTACCTGTCTATACTCTGGGGTAACCTTACACTCATGGTTTCTCAGTGTCTCCACGGTTCCAGAATCCTGTGGCTTCGGTGTGTTGATCAGGATTGAATCGCTTGCAATTTTTGAGCAAGGTGAGAGGAGGGCCTTCCAACTTGAAGACTGAATCCTTTCTCCTCCAGCTCTCAGGACCCTGGTAACTGATGCTCCACTCTACTTCTACCAGTGAGCATGATTTCCTTTCTCAGCCCCTCTTCCCCTCCCCAGCTTTAAAAAAAAAAAAAAAAGAAAAGAAAAGAAAAAAGAAAAAAGGAAAAGAGGAAAAACTATGACCTTCTCAGAAACCAAAAACCCAGCCACAAATCTCCTCAAGGTTAGCACTATGGGCTAAAAAAAATGAATCACAGAAAAATGTGCCTTCAAAATATCACTGTTAACTGCAAAGTACAGATAAAACCATCCTTTAAATCCAGTTTTCTCAGCTGTCCTTCTGTTGGCAAGAGACCCTCTAGCTCAAAGGGGGAAAATAATTTTCCAGTCTCCAATGCTTAATATGACAACAGCAAATATCTTTGAGGAAAGGAAAAAAAAGGATTAATAAATCCGAAATGGCACTTGGGAAAAATCTTCCAGCTGATTTGCACAGTAAAAAAATAAATAAAACCATACAATAGTATGTACACAACAGCACTCCTTCCAAGTCCAGTGCAACCCTGGGAACCAAAATTTATGGACTTCCTTAAAAAAAGAAAAAAGAAAAAAAAAGCTTTTACATTAAATGTTTTGAAATTCTTAAATGAGCCAATTGCATCAAAAAAAAAAAAAAATCAAAGAACACCTGAAATGCAATGCTTTTTACCTTTAAGATGGTAGTAATGATTAACAAACCAGAGATAATCTCTGAAAATATTCTCTCCTTTTCTTTTTCCTTTAAACTTGCAGGTTCCTCCACCTACCCCAGACTGATTCTCAGACCCAGCCTACGTTCGGCCTTTTTCTGAAAGACAATTTCCTGAGTTAGTTCTGCTGTTGGGCTCCTCCACATCCAGGCTCCGAAATTTTCTCTTGCCTCAGCCTCCATGAAACGGAGATTTCGCTTCCTCCCGTTCCCCCTTTTCTCTCCCTCTCTATCGCCCGGCCAGAAAGACGGCTCCCTTATTATTCGTTCGGATTATGATTGTGGATTTGAGTTCGAGGTGGGTTTTTCTTCCACACCAGCCTCCTGGAAAATCCGATCGCCTGTTTCCTCTCGGCCTCTCCTTGCCTCCCTTTCCGCCCCTCGCCTAATCTCGCAGGCAGGAGCCCGCAGTGCCTCGCGCAGGACGCCTGGCCGGGCCTCCGGCTACCGGCGCCGCTCGCCCGGCGCCCGACCGCCGTGTTCCGGCCTTCGCGGCCGCTCGGGACGCCAGGCTCGGCGCACGGGGAAGGCAGCGGCGGCTGCGGCAGGCCGGCACGAGCGGGCGTCCGACTGCCGGCGTCGCGGCCGCGCTCGCCTCCTTCCGGGCCCCTTCCCCCTCGGCTCGCCGTTCGCTGGGGCGCAGGCCCGGCCGGCCGCCCCCTTCCCTCCCTCCTTCTTCCCTGTGAGCCTTTCTCCTTCCCTCGCTCCCGCGGGGCGGGGCCGCAGGCTCCTCCTCCTCGCGGCGCTGCCCGCCACCCGCCGGCCTTTCCCCTCACGCCGCGGCGGCCGGGGGCGGGGGCGGGAAGCTGACCGCCCTTCCCTGCCTCGGTTCCCGCTACCGCGACTCCTGCCGACCCGCCCGCCCCTGTCCCGGCCTCGCTGTGCGCCCTGCCCCCAACAACCCCTCGCCGTCGCTCCTCGGCCGGTCCCCTCCGCGGCCCCTCAGTCGCCAGCCCTGCCCCTCGGCGCGGCCTAGCGGGTCCCAGTCTCTGCCGGATCCCCGGCTTGGCCCGCAGGCGACCCCGGCCCGACCCCGCCAGGCACCGCGCACCGTTCCCGCCGCCACCGCCACCGCCGTCACCACCACCGCCGTCACCACCCCGCCACCTTTTGCAGGCTTTTCCTCGTCTGTTTTCCCCCCTTTATTGACTTCTGCGCGGGAGCCGACCTTTGTTTCCTACCCCCTGCCCGCCCCGCCACAGTGCCCGCGCCCCGTGCCCCTGCCCACAGGTGCGGGTTTACTTCTTTGCGTCCACTGGCATTACCCCGGCCCCGCAGCTACGGCTCACCCTCTCTCCACCTCTCTTCTGATCTTATTTTTCAAACATTTGTTGCGGCCTCCTTCGTGGTGTCAGTTCTTTTAACTGTTTCCTCCCGTTTCTGTGGTCCTTCCCACTTACAATACCACCGACTTAAGGGGAAGACCCTTCGCTGTTTCCTCTAGGCTTGGCTTGGGCATCTTAATACCAGGCTGTGTAAAGTGTCTTTGAACTATGGAAGAGCCTTTCCAGAGCAATTCTATTTTCATAACCCCCTCTCGTAGAATCACAGTTTCTAAATCTTTACAAGTAACATGACATTTGTCAGAAGGTCCTGGGCGTTGATTAAAAATCATTAAGGCCGAGGCTGGGGGGTGGGGAGATCACCTGAGGTGAGGAGTTCGAGACCAGCCGGGGCCAACATGGTGAAACCCCGTCTCCACTAAAATTACAAAAATTAGCCGGACGTGGTGGTGCGTGCCTGTAATCCCAGCTACTCGGTAGGCTTGGGCACGAGAATCGCTTGAATCCGGAAGGCGGAGCTTGCAGTGAGTCGAGATCGCGCCACTGCACTCCAGCCTGGGCAATAGAACGAGACTCCGTCTCAAAAAACTAATAATAATAATAATAATAAAGTTTTTTAAATTATTGAAATAAAAAGGAAACTCTCACTAGGATTGGGGAGTGGACTTTGCCTTCTTGCCTAGGTAAATGCCATTGTAAAATACTCTGCAGGCAATGGGGTGTTTGCATATGTTCTCTTCCTTTCACACTACCTGGATTGTTCTGGGAGGGTGGATATGTATATGTAAATTATCTATACACATTCGTGAACTCTGGAGTGACCTCACCATTGTTGGAAGTGGTAGATATGCAAATTGCAAGAGGAAAAAGCAACGAATAAGCATCAATTGAAGACCTACTATGAACTAGGACCTTTCCCTTTAATGTATATCAGGTATAGGTTGGCAAATAAAAGAACTTGCTTCCTTCACCCTGTCTCCACCAACTCCTAGGCCGGAACTCCCCAAAATAGGTGATCTGCCCAGCATTTGAAGCAGAGTCTAGATTGTTGCTGACTTAATTGTGTCTTTTTTTCCATACTACCGGCAAAAATGATGCTGTCAAATGTGGACACTGCTCTGTGGTGACAAAGCACCAGTTGCCAAACATTTTAAAATAATATTTTCTTGGCGGGGCGCGGTGGCTCACGCGTGTAATCCCAGCACTTTGGGAGACCAAGGCAGGTGGATCACCTGAAGTCAGAAGTTCGAGACCAGTATGGCCAACATGGTGAAACCCCATCTCTACTAAAAACACAAAAAATTAGCCAGGTATGGTGGGAGGCGCCTGTAATCCCAGCTACTCCGGAGGTTGAGGCAGGAGAATCGCTTGAACCCGGAAGGCAGAGGTTGCAGTGAGCTGAGATTGTGCCACTGCACTCCCAGCGTGGGTGATAAGAGCGAAACTCCATCTCAAAAGAATAATAATGTTTTCTTAATATATGTAACATTTATTTTTTAAAGCAAATATTTACATGTATTTTATTACATATCTTATACAACATTGCCTAGTGTAGAAATAGTAAAAGGTTGAAATTTTAAAATGAACATTTTTTATATCACGCTTTTTAGTGAAAGTTAATTGCTGTCATAACTGGAAAAGATGCTTGTCAAAGATAGGTAGATTCAAACAGATTAAGTACGCCCTTGATTGCATTTATTAAATCATGATACTTATTTTCCAGTCCCATTCATCAACAATGCAAAGACTTCTAATTGAAATTCAACTAGTAAATTTATATCTTAAGCTAAAAGCCAATCCTTCTTGAATGATTGGAAGGTGTTACATTTTTATATTCTTAACAAATGGGTTCCAGCCATTAAGAAATTTCGTTTAAATTTAAAAAATAAGTTTTCAAATTCTGTTTCCTAGTTTTTCAAAGTGTGCAAAGGTTTTGATAGGTGAAACCATTGTTTTTGGTAATTAAAAAAATCACAATATTGGAACTATTTCCAGTCATCCATTTTCAAAATACTTTTTCCTAAATATGTGTTTCTTTAGAAAAGCAGTGACTTCCTCGCTTATGGATAGACTGTCATCTTAACCTTGAAGGGAGAGATTAAGCGGCATTTTTGTTGTTTGTTTTTGTTTTTGCAAGTAAGTGCTAGGTAGCGTACTCTTGACAGCCATTTATCATCGTAAAACACTGAAATAAAAATGTGCATCTCCTCCATGTTCAATAGCTCATTTTGGGCTTTCCCCAGGAGATTGTCAATCTGCACAGCAAAGATTTTCATGGTCATTCTCTGTCATTACAAAGAATTGTAAAGTTTGTAGCAGTTAACAGGCTGGTTTGGGCTGGTGGATAGCATACATTATGAAGAAAAGGAATGTGAATGGTGATGTTACGTCTAGTTCTTGGAACCTCCTTATATACTGTGTGTGACAGATGACTTTTGACATAGTGACTGAGTGAGAATGCCAGGTCATTAGTATTAGTAAAACGTAATTATTTTTGGTATAATTATTATGACGGCATTTTAAAAAAATTTTAATTAATTAATTTATTAATTTATTTTTGAGACAGAGTCTTGCTCTGTCGCCCAGGCTGGTGTTCAGCGGCACAATCTCGGCTCACTGCAAGCTCCGCCTCCCGGGTTCACGCCATTCTCCTGCCTCAGCCTCCTGAGTAGCTGGGACTAGAGGTGCCCACCATCACGCCTGGGTAAGTTTTTGTATTTTTAGTAGAGACAGGGTTTCACTGTGTTAGCCATGATAGTCTCGATCTCCTGAGCTTGTGATCCACCCGCCTCGTCCATGAGTGCATTCTTAAACATTTTCCTCATGCATCTCCTTGCACACTCCACTTTGAAGATTATGAGGGTAGCTTTAGTAAGATAGAGTTCCCTGAAGTTAGTTGGCCATTTAAGTAAACTGCAAGTCTCAGGTAAAAAACCAAAATAGATTAGATTGTGTCCTAGACAGACTGGGTTGTTAGAATCTGGAGGCAGCTGGTGATCAATGGAAAGATCACTAGACTAGGAGTCCGGAGAACTAGATAACTTTGTCATCTGCCATCTGCAGTTTGTAAGGATTTGATATGAATAAGCCTGGGCTCTGTAAGCTATAGAGTGCTGGGCAGGAAAATCAGGATAAATTTTAGGGAGCGATACCTTAAAACAACCTTGTCCAACCTGGGGCCTGCAGGTACATGTGGCCCAGGACAACTTTGAGTGCAGCCCAACACAAATTCATAAACTTTCTCAAAACATTATGAGTTTTTTAAAAGCTCATTAGCTATCGTTAGTGTTAGTTTATTTTATGTGTGGCCCAAGACAATTCTTCTTCTTCCAGTGTGGCCCAGGGAAGCCAAAAGATTAGACACCCCTGCCTTAAATGAACATAGACCTTTGAACTTTTTTTCCCACAGAACTCTATCAATAGATGAATGCTTTCCTCTGCCCAGCATCCTGGGGAATAGGTAGGGCAGTAGTTGTTATATCTGTTTACATTGAGGTTAAGGAAACTGTGGCACAGAGAAGTTTTAGGTGATTTGCATGAAATCCCATTAATTGATAGATTGAGGCTAGAAGTCATATCTGATTATCTTTAAGTAGTGAGAAGCAAAGAAAAAGGTGGATAGGTGGGTATGGTCAGCTTTTATTTCTGGGAGAGATTCTAGAAACTCAATGCTTGATTGAATAGCTGACGGAGAGCAGCGATGAAAAACCTTGAATGGTTCACGATGTGAATTCTGGATAAGCAGCTTCTCATCCATAAGCAGACATCCGCATCCCAGACTGGTGTTTCTTTTAAAGAGAGGAACTCCAGGTTGCCGTCATTCTCCTTCTAGGGTGCTGTTAAGCGACAGGGCTGGCAAAATAAAATCACCACTGGAGACATAGTGCCTTTGTTTCACTGATGATCTTTCACTCCTCTTAAACCTTTATCAATTGGGAAAATGATGTGAGAGGCTTAATTAAGATATTGCTTACTCCTAAGGGTGAGAAAATTCTGTGGTTTTTTCACTAGCTGATTTTGATTTCTCTAGAATAATTCTGGGTAGCCAGAACAACCAATCCTAAAATCTGTGTTACAGATGTCATTTCATTGTCACTCAGAATATTATGTTCATTTAACCTGTTGAATTCCCAATGAAATTTTAGTATCAGGTAATCATACCCAAAACATATATAGTGTTTGCTATGTAAATACTGTTCCAAGCAAACTACAAGAATTAACTATTTGATTTTCTCAGCACTCTTTTGAGGTAGCTACTATTATTATGTCACCCTCATTTTCAGATGGGGAAACAGAGGCCCAGAGAGGGAGAATAACTTGCCCAGAGTCACAGAGCTGGAACCCAGGCAGTCTGGCTCCAGGGTCTGTAGTTAGCTTTCTTTTTATTACCTGTACTGCCTCCTTGTCACAGGCACCATGCCAGACCCTGGGGAGAAAATGATAAAACCAAAGAACGATGAATTTGGCAGAACCTTCTCAGAAAGATGGGAGAGGTGCAGAGCTTTTTGAGGAGAAACTGGGGAGGGTGGAGCTACAAGCAGAGTCCATTGGTTTAACTCCTCAACCCCCCAGAGAGTTCTTATTCCCATGGGGCAGTGGACCAGCAATTTTTCTCTCAGTTCTTTGTCTTCCGTCTCAATGTCCCTTAAGTTTTTTCCCCCAGAGATTTGGTCCCTCATCTCTCTTGAGGATCGCAGGGAATTTATTGGAGAAGGAGCTTCTCACCTTTACTCGCAGTGAGAGGTCTGCATTGTTTGCAGGGTCACCTTCCAGGTGTGCCCTTCAGCCTCTCCAGCTTGCTACCTTCCTGTCTGTGGTTACCTTAGAAACCAGGCTCTCCCATCACACTCCAAGTGGCTGAGACAAATTGAATAACAGAGAAGGTGCCAAGATAAATTGTAAAGAAAAAAAATGTGTGAAAGAAAGCCAATTTTAGACTGAAGGCTAATATTTTGGGAAGTTGGATGTGTCGTAGTGTGTGTGTGTTTCCTTCCAAATAAGACAAAGTTCCCAGCATCAAATGTGAGAAACAAAAAAGGTGAGATGCCAAGGGGAAGATGATAAAAAACTGCCCAAATCCTGCTTTTAAAACTGAAAAAATACTGTGAGGTCAAGACAGGAGGATTGCTTGAGTTCTGGAGTTTGAGACCAGCCTGGGAAACATAGCAAGACCTCATCTCTACTAAAAATCAAAAAGATTAGCCGGGTGTGGTGGTGCATACCTGTCGTTCTAGCTACTCTGGAGGCTGAGGTGGGGAGGATCGCTTGAGCCCAGGAGATCAAGGCTGCAGTGAGCTATGATCATGGCACTGTACTCCCACCTGAACGACACAGTGAGACCCTGTCTCAAAAACAAAATGAACAAACAAAACTGAAAAATATCCTTTTAAAAACTAAAAGAAATTTATTGACATGCAATAAATTATACCTATTTAAAACGTATAGTTTGATAAGTTTTGACACATACACACATGAAACTGTCAGCACAATCAAGATAATGAACATTATGCTGAAGAGTTTACTGTTGCTGCTTTCTAATTATTTCTTCCCAACCCTTCCCACTGGACACACTTCCCTATTCTGGTCCCCAGGCAATCACGGATATACTTTTTGTTTCTATAGATTAGATTCCATCTTCTAGAATTTTATATAAATGAGATCATCTAGTATGTACTCTTTTTTAATGACTTGTACTCAGCATAATTATTTTCAGATTCATCTGTGTTGTTGCTTTTATTTATTGCTGAATGGCATTTTTTTATATCAATTTCTGATTGCTTACTACTGGTACATAGAAACACAGTTATTTTTGTATATTGATCTTGTATCTTACAATGTTGTAAACCTACTTATTAGTTCTAGTGGGTATTTTATAAATGCCATCAAATTTTCTGAGTAGATGGTTATGTTACCTGAGAATAATAACAGTTTTATTCCTTTCTTTCTAATCTGCACTCCCTTTGTTTCTTTTTCTTGTCTTATTGCGCTAGCTAGAACATCTAATGCAATGTTAATAGAACTACTAAGATAAGACATCCCTGCCTTGTTTCTCATCTTAGGGGGAAGGCAATTGTTTTTTCACAATTAAATATGATACTATCTGTAGGTTTTGCTTAGATTCTTTCTATCAGGTTGTGGAAGTTCTCTCCTGTTCCTAGTGTGCTGGGAGCTGTCAAAGAATAGTTGTGTTTTAATGTACAACATGAGGACTATAGTTGAAATTGTTTTATATTAGGAAATTTTGTTAAATAAGTAGATTTTAACTGCTCTTGTCATACAAAAAAAGTATGTGAGATGATTAATATGGTAACTTGCTTCACTATAGTAATCATTTTACTCTTAATATGTATCCCATAACATCATGTTATAAACCTCAAATATACACAATAACATTTGTTTTTTTAAAAAAGAATAGATGTATTTTATCAAATTCTTTTTCTGCATTAGTTGACATGATTATATGGCTTTTCTTCTTTAGCCTGTTGATATGGTGAATTTTCAGTGTTGAACCAGGCTTAAATTTCTGGGATAAATTCTACCTCGTCATGATGTATTAACCTTATTATACATTGTTGGATTTGATTTGCTAAAAATTTGTTAAGGATTTTGCATATGTGCTCATGATACTTATGATAGATACAGTCTGTAGCTTTTCTTTTCTTTTTTTTTTTTTTGAGACGGAGTCTCGCTTTTGTTGCCCAGGCTGGAGTGCAGGGGTGCGATCTCAGTTCACTGCAACCTCTGCCTCCTGGGTTCAAGCGATTCTCCTGCCTCAGCCTCCTAAGTAGCTGGGTCTGCATGTGCATGCTGCCATGCCTGGCTAATTTTTGTATTTTTAGTAGAGACGTGGTTTCACCATGTTGGCTAGTCTGGTCTTGAACTCCTGATCTCAGGTGATCCGCCAACTTCGGCCTCCCAAAGTGTCGGGATTACAGGCGTGAGCCACTGTGCCCAGCCACTTTTCTTGTAATGTTTTTGTCTGATTTCAGAATAATGCTGGCCTCTTATAATGAGTTGCGAAGAATTATCTCTTCTTCAACGTTCTAGAAGACGTTGTATGGAATTGGCATTATTCCTTCTTTAAATGTTTCATAGAATACCCCAGTGAAACCATTTGGATCTGGAATTTCCTTTGCATAGGAAAGTTTTAACTAAAATTTCAATCTTCTTAGTAGATGTAAGAATATAATAGATATAAGAAATAAGTCTGTGTTATCTATTTTGTCTTGAGAGACCTTTGATAGATTCAGTCTTGCAAAGAATTTGTCCATTTCATCTAAGTTGATGAATATCTCGGTATACAGCTGTTTATAATATTCCTTTACTATGTTGTTAATATGTATAAACTCTGATCTCTTCCTTTATTCCTGATATTTGTAATTTTTTCCCTAGTCTGACTGCAGGTTTATAAATTGTATTGATCTTCTCAAGTACCTTTTGGTTTCATTCATTTTTTTTCCTAATTTTTTCTGTTTCATTAATTTCTGCACTGGTCTCTATTTTTTCCCTTGTGCTTACTTTGGATTTCATTTTGCTTTTTTCCCCCTAGTTTCTTAGGGTTAAAGCTGAGGTTATTGATTTGAGATTTTTCTAACGTAGACACTTTTACATTAAAAATATCTCTGTAAGTACTGTCTTACCTACATCCCACAAATTTTGCTGTGTTCTGTTTTCATTTTCATTCAGTTTAAACTCATGGGCCAGGTGCAGTGGCTTATGTCTGTAATCCTAGCACTTTGGGAGGCCAAGGCAGGAGGATTGCTTGAGGCTAGGAGTTCAAGAACAACCTGGCCAACATAACGAGACTCTGTCTCTATTTTAAGAAAAGAAAAAGAAAGAAAGATAAAAAAGATCTCATTGGTTATTTAGAAGTGAATTACTTAGTTTTTAAATAGTTGGGGATTTTCCAGATATTTTTCTGTTATTAATTGCTAAGTTAATTATATTGTGGTTAGAGAACATACTTTGTATGACTTGAATTCTTTTAAATTTATTGAGACTTGTTTTACGGCACCGAATCTGGTCTATCTTGATAAATATTCCATGCATTCTTCTACTGTTGGGTGGAGTGCTCTAATAAATGTCAGTTAGGTCAGTTTGGTTGGTAGTGGTGTTCAAGCCTTTTATGGCCTTCTTGATTTTCTCTCTATTTGTTTGATGAATTAGAGGGTGTGAGAGAAAGAGAGAGAGAGAGACAGAGACAGAGACAGAGACAGACAGAGAGAGAGAATGAACTATTTAACTATAATTATGGATTTTTCTATTCTTCTTTCAGTTCTATCCATTTCTGTTGCATGTATTTTTAAGCTGTGTTATTAGGTGCGTACATGGTTAGGATTATTATGTCTTCTTCATGAATTGACTCCTATATCATTGTGAAATGACTCTCCTTAGTCCTGATAATATTCTTTGCTCTGAAATGTACTCTCTGATATTAATAAAACCACTCCAACTTTATTTATTTATTTATTTTTGGGATGGAGTCTCGCTCTATTGCCCAGGCTGGAGTACAGTGGCGTGATATCGGCTCACTGCAACCTCTGCCTCCTGGGCAAGCAATTCTCCTGCTCAGCCTCCCGAGTAGCTGGGATTACAGGCATGTGTCACCATGCCTGGCTAATTTTTGTATTTTTAGTAGAGACGTGGTTTCACCATGTTGACCAGACTGGTCTCGAACTCCTGACCTCAGGTGATCTGCCTGCCTCGGCCTCCCAAAGTGCTGGGATTACAGATATGAGCAACCACTCCTGGCCATTTATTTTTTTGAGATGGAGTCTCCCTCTGTTGCCCAGGCTGGAATGCAGTGGCATGATCTTGGCTCCCTGCAACCTCTGCCTCCCAGGTTCAAGTGATTCTCCTGCCTCAGCCTCCCAACTAACTGGGATTATAGGCATGCATCACCACACCTGGCTAATATTTGTGTTTTTTAGTAGAGATGGGGTTTTACCATGTTGCCCAGGCTGGTCTCAAACTCCTGACCTCAAGTGATCTGCCTACCTCAGCCTCCCAAAGTGCTGGGATTACAGGCGTGAGCCACCACACCCGGCCCCACTCCTACTTTCTTAAAATTAGAGTTAGATATCTTTTCCACTCTTACTTGTAACTAATTTGTGTCTTTACATTTAAAGTGGGTTTATTTATTTATTTTTTCTCTTCTGATGCAAGGGAACTATTGATAAAGTGGATGATATGGTTTGGCTCTGTGTCCCCACCCAAACTCAAATCTTATCTTGAGTTGTAATCCCCACCTGTCGGGTGAGGGGCCTGGTGAGAGGTGACTGAATCTTGGCGGCTGACTTCCCCCTTGCTGTTCTCATGATAGTGAGTGAGTTCTCATGAGATCTGATGGTTTCAAAGCATGTGGCAGTTCTTCCCTCGCTGTCTCTCTCTCTCCTGCTCCTCCATGGTAAGACATGCTTGCTTCCCCTTTGCCTTCTGCCATGACTGTAAGTTTCCTAAGGCCTCCTAGTCATGCTTTTTGTTAAGCCTGAGGAACTGTGACTCAATTAAACTTTTCTTTATAAATTACCTAGTCTCAGGTAGTTCTTTATAGCAGTGTGAAAATGGACTAATACAGTGAGTTTTTAGTAGGCACCATATAGTTATGTCTTGCTTTCCCCACGCCCCTAGTCTGACAAACTCTGCCTTCTAATTGAGTTGTTTAGTACCTTTACAATCAATGTGATTATTGTTTTGGTTTGGGTTTCAATCTACCATTTTGCTATTATATTTCTCTTTGTCCATCTGTTCTTTCTTCTATTTTTTCTTCCTTCTTTTGGATTGAGTGTATTTTACTGTGGAGATATATATATATATATATACATACACACACATATATATATAAAACACATATGTGTATCTATATATAAAACAGATTTATAATTTTAACCATTTTTAAGTGTGCAATTCAGTGGCATTAAGCATATTCACAATGTTGTGTAATCATTACTGCTTTTTCCAGAATGTTTTTCGTTTTCCCAAACAGAATGTCTGTACCCATTAAGCAATAATTCCCCATTTCTCCTTTCTTCTAGCCCCTGGTACCTCTAATCTACTTTCTATTGCTATGAATTTGCCAATTCTAAACATCTCATGTAAGTGGAATCATATAATATTTGTCCTTTTGTGTCTGGCTTATTTCACTTAGCATAATATTTTCAAGTTTTATCCATGTTGTAGCACATATCAGAATTTCTTTACTTTGTATGACTGAATAATATTTCACCATGTGTATATTAATTATTCTACATTTTGATTATCCATTCATCTGTTGATGGGCACTTGGGTTGTGTTAACATTTTGGCTATTGTGCAAGTACGTGGTTGTCTCTGTTTTCAATTCTCTTGGATGCATACCTAGGAGGAGAATTGCTGGATTGTATGATGGATTATATGGTAGCTACAGTGGTGTTACCATAGCCTACTGCAGCCTTGACTTGGGCTCAAGCAATCCTCCCACATCAGCCTCCCAAGTAGCTGGGACTACAGGTGTGTGCCACCATGCTCGGCTAATTTTTAGATTTTTTGTAGATATGGGGCCTCACTATGTTGCCCAGGCTGGTCTCAAATTCCTAGGCTCAAGTGACCTTCTCATCTCAGCTTCCCAATGTGCTGGGATTACAAGTGGGAGCCACTGTGCCCAGTTATGTTTAACTTTTTGAGACACTACCAAACTGCTTTCCACAGTGGCTGCACCCTTTACATTCCCATCATCCACACACAAGGGTGCAAATTTTTCCACATCCTTGCCAAGGACGCTTGTTTTCCCTTGTTGTGGGTGTAAAGTAGTATCTCATTGTGGTTTTGATTTGCATTTCCCTTATGACAAATGATGTTGATTATCTTTTCATGTGCTCACTGGCCATTTGTATATCTTCTTTGGAGAAATACCTATTCAAGTCCTTTGTCCACTTTTGAATTGGATTATTTGTTTTGTTGCTGATGAGTTGTTCTTTATTTATTCTGGATATAATTCCATGAGATATATGATTTTCAAATGTTGCCTCCCATTCTGTGTGTTGGCTTTTCATTTGTGAGTGTCCTTTGATGCATTGAGGTATTTAATTTTGATTAAGCCCAGTTTATCTATTTTTTTCTTTCATTGCCTATGCTTTTATTGTCATACGTAAGAAGCTATTGCCAAATCCAAAGTCATGAAGATATTCCCTTCTGTTTTCTTCTACAAGTTTTATAGTTTTGCCTCTTAAAAACTTAGTTTTGTGATTCATTTTATCTAATTTTATATATGGTGTAAGGTAAAGGTTTTATCATGAAAAGATGTGAGATTTTGTCCAACTTCTTTCTTTTGCATGTGCATATCTATTTTTGCCAGCCCTATTTGTTGAAAAGATTGCTGTTTCCTCATTGAATGGTCTTGACATGCTTGTCCAACATCAAGTGGGCATATATATGAGGGTTTATTTCTTGGGTCTCTATTCTATTATATTGGTCTATATGTCTATATTCCAATACTACTGTTGCTTTGTAGTAAGTTTTGAAATTGAGAAGTCTGAGTCATCTTTGTTCTTTTTTGAGATTGTTTTGGCTATTTGGGATCCCTTGAAATTCCAAATAATTTTACGATAAGTTTTTCTATTTCCATCAAAAACCCTGAAACAAACAAACTCCGTTGAAATTTTGATAGGCACTGCATTGATTCTGTAGATTTCTTTGGGTAGTATTGGCACCTTAACAATATTGTCTTCTAATCCATAGATATGGGATATCGTTCCATTTGTCTAAGTCATCCTTAATTTCCCTCAGCAATGTTTTGTAGTTTTTAGTATATAAGTCTTTTACCTCCTAGATTAAATTCCCTCCTAAGTATTTTATTCTTTTTGATTCTCTGAAAAATAGAATAGTTTTCTTAATTTTATTTTGAAATTCTTTACTACTAGTGTGTATAAATACAACTGATTTTTGTGTGTTTATGTCCTGCAACTTTGCTGAATTTGTTTGTTCATTCTAACCTTTTCCGTGTATGTATTCTTTAAGGTTTTCTACATATAATGTTATATCATCTGCTAATAGAGATAATTTTACTCCTTCCTTTCCAATTTGGATGGCTTTTTTTTTTTTTTTTTTTTTTTTTTTTTGCGTAATTACTCAGGTTAGAACTTACAGGATTATTTTGAATGGAATTGATTAAAGTGGAAGAACCTGTCTCATTCCTGACCTTAGGGGAAAGCTTCCAGTTTTTCACCAGTGAGTATGGCTCTTTCATGTATGGTCTTGAACACGTTGAGAAAGTTTCCTTCTATTTTTGGTTTATTGAGTATTTTTATCACGAAAGGATGTGAGATTTTGTCAAATGCTTTTTCTCCATCAATTAGGATGATCATGGTTTTTAAAGTTAATTCTGTTAATGAGGGATATTACATTGATTGATCTTTGTATGTTGAACCATCCTGGCATCCTGAGGATACATCCCACTTGGTCATGGTGTATAATCCTTTTAGTATGCTGCTGAATTTATTTTGCTAGTATTTTGTTGAGAATTTCTGCATCTGTATAAGGGATATTGGTCTGTAATTTTCTTGTGGTTTCCCTATCTGGCTTTGGTATCAGGGTAATGCTGGCCTCACTGAATGAGTTAGAAAGTATTCCTGTCTCTTCAATTTTGGGGAAGAGTTAGAGAAAAATTTATACTAATTCCTCCTTAAATATTTGGTAGAATTTATTAGTGAAGTTATCTGATCCTGGGGCTTTTCTTTGTTGGAAAATGTATTAGTCTGCTTGGGCTGCCGTAACAAAACACTACAGACAGTGTGACAAAACAACAGACATTTATTTCTCACAATTCTGGAGGTTGGGAAGTCCAAGATCAGGGTACCAGCATGGTTGGGTTCTGGTGAGGACTTTCTTCCTGGATTGTAGATAGCCACCTTCTCACTGTATTCTTTTGTTTGTTGGTTTTTGAGATGGAGTCTCGCTCTGCTGCCCAGGCTGGAGGTGCAGTGGCATGGTCTCGGCTCACTGCAAGCTCCGCCTCCCAGGTTCACGCCATTCTCCTGCCTCAGCCTCCAGAGTACCTGGGACCACAGGCTCCCGCCACCAAGCCCGGCTAATTTTTTCTATTTTTTTTTAGTAGAGATGGAGTTTCACCATGTTAGCCAGGATGGTCTTGATTTCATTACCTCATGATCTGCCCACCTCGGCCTCCCAAAGTGCTGGGATTACTAATAGGCGTGAGCCACTGTGCCCGGCCCTCACTGTATTCTTACCTGGTGGAGAAAAAAACTAGAGAAAGCTCTCTGAAATCTCTTCCAACAGGGACGGTAATCCCATCATGAGGGTCCCATCCTCATGACCTCATCTGAACCTCCCAAAGGTCCCCATGTCCAAATATCATCACACTGAGGTTAGAGCTTCAACATATGAATTGGGGGGGGACGTAATTTAGTTCATAGCAAGAGGTTTTTTTATGACTGGTTTGATATCCATGTGACTTACAGGTCAATTTAGATTTTCTGTTTCTTTTTGAGTGAGTTAGGGTGATTTGTGTGTTTCGAGAAATCTGTTCATTTCAGCGTGGCTCTCCAATTGGTTGACATACAATTGTTCATAGTATTCTTTTATGATCCTTTTTACTTCTGTAAAATTGGTAGTAATGTCCTCACTTTTATTTCTGATTTTAGTATTTTGAGTCTTCTTTTTTTCTGTCAACCTAGCTAAAGGTTTGTCAATTTGTTGATCTTGTCAAAGAACCAAGGTTTGGTTTCATTGACTCTCTCCATTTTCTGTTATTTTCTTTTTTATTTATGTTCACTCTACTCCTATTATTTCTCACCTTCTGCTAACATTGGGCTTAGTTTGCTCTTTTTTTTCTAGTTCCTTATATTTTTAATGATTTATTTAATCTCTCTTATTGACTTATTAGCTATAACTTTTTGTTGTGCTATTATAGTATGCATTAATTTTTCTCTACTCTTTTCAAGTGGTATTATACCACTTTGCATATAATTTAATAACCCGGTAACAGTACCCTTCTATTTCTCTCCTCCCAGTTTTTGTGCTATTGTTTTTTGTTTGTTTGTTTGTTTGTTTGTTTTGAGACGGAGTCTCGCTCTGTCACCCAGGCTGGAGTGCAGTGGCCAGATCTCAGCTCACTGCAAGCTCCGCCTCCCGGGTTCATGCTGTTCTCCTGCCTCGGCCTCCCGGCCTCCTGAGTAGCTGGGACTACAGACGCCTGCCACCTCGCCTGGCTAGTTTTTTGTATTTTTTCTTTTTTTTTTTTTTTTGAGGCGGAGTCTCACTCTGTCGCCCAGGCTGGAGTGCAGTGGCCGGATCTCAGCTCACTGCAAGCTCCGCCTCCCGGGTTTACGCCATTCTCCTGCCTCAGCCTCCCCAGTAGCTGGGACTACAGGCGCCCGCCATCTCGCCCGGCTAGTTTTTGTATTTTTAGTAGAGACGGGGTTTCACCGTGTTAGCCAGGATGGTCTCGATCTCCTGACCTCGTGATCCGCCCATCTCGGCCTCCCAAAGTGCTGGGATTACAGGCTTGAGCCACCGCGCCCGGCCGTTTTTTGTATTTTTTCAGTAGAGACGGGGTTTCACCGTGTTAGCCAGGATGGTCTTGATCTCCTGACCTCATGATCCGCCCGTCTCGGCCTCCCAAAGTGCTGGGATTACAGGCTTTAGCCACCGCGCCCGGCCATGTGCTATTGTTAACATACATTTTACTTCCACATTTGTGGCAAATTCTACATTACATTGTTATTATTTTTGTTTTAAACAATCAATTGTCTTTTAAAGAGATTTAAATAATTAACGTAGAAATCTTTGTATTTACCCACATACTATTTCTGGTGCTCTTCATTTTTTTTTTTTTTTTTTACAAATCCAGATTTTCATCTGGTATCATTCTTTCTGCCTAAAATACTTCCTTTAACATCTCTTATTGTGTAGTGTCTGCTGGCAATAAATTCTTTCAACTTTTGTATGCCTGAAAATGTTTTATTTTATTTATTTATTTTCTAGACAGAGTCTCACTCTGTCACCCAGGCTGACTGCAGTGGTACAATCACGGCTCACTGTAGCCTCGATCTCCTAAGCTCAAACGATCCTACCACTTCAGCTTCCTTAGTAGCCGAGACTAGAGGCATACACCACCATACCTGGCTAATTGTCTTTATTTCCTGTAGAGATGGAGCCTCGCCATATTGCCCAGACTGGTCTTGAACTCCTGGGCTCAATTGATCCTCCCGCTTCAGCCTTGCAAGATGCTGGGATTACAGGCATGAGCCATCGTGCCTGGCCTGTCTTTTTTATGTATGTATGTATTTATTTATGTATTATTGAGACAGAGTCTCGGTCTGTCACCCAGGCTGGAGTGCAGTGGTGCAATCACGGCTCACTACAGCCTCTGCCTCCTAGGTTCAGGATTCTCCTGCCTCAGCCTACTGTGTCACTGGGACTACAGGTGCACACCAACATGCCCAGCTAATTTTTTTTTGTATTTTTTTTAGTAGGGGCAGGGTTTCACCATGTTGGTCAGGCTGGTCCTGTCTTTATTTTTGAAGGACATGTTCGCAGAGTTAAAGGTTTCTAAGTTGACAGTTTATTTTCTTCTAATAATTTAAAGATGTTGCTCCACTATCTTCTAACCTGCATTTTTTTTTTTAATAATGAGAAATCATCTTTATACCCTATCTTTATTCTTCTGTAGGTAATGTGTGTATTTTCCTCTGGCTTCCTTCAAAATCTTCTTTTTATCTCTTATTTTAAACAATTGGATTATGATGTTCTTGATGCAGTTTCTTGTGCTTGGGGTTCATTGAGCTTCTTGGATCTGTGGGTTATAGTTTTCATGAAATTTGGAAAATTTTTGTTATTTCTTCAGATATTTTTGTCTGTTTCCCTCATCTCATTCCTCTCCTTTGGAAACTAATTTATGTATAAAAGGACACTTGAAGTGTCTCACAGCTCACTGAATCTCTTTTTTTTTTCAGTCATTTTTTCTCTTTATGCTTCATTTTGGATAGTTACTATTGCTATTCTATAAATCCATTAATCTTTTCTTCTGCTATGTCTAATTTGCTATTAATCATATCCAGTGTATTTTTCATTTAAAACATTAGAGTTTTCATCCCAAGAAGTTCAATTAGTTTCTTTTTACATTTTCTTGTCTGTCGATGCTTAATATGCTCAGTCTTTCCTTTAGCTTCTTGAATGTGTGTAATACAGTTATAATAATTCTTTGTGGGTACTCATTCTATCTCATGTATCATTTCTGGATCAGTTTCAATTGACTGATATTTTTCCCTGTTATAGGCAACAATTTCCTTTGCATGCCTGGCCATTTTCTTTTCATGGATATTCTTTCTCAAATTGAGGAAATTTCTCTCTATTCCTAGCTAACTGAGAGTTTTTATCCTTAATAGATGTTGAATTTTGTTAAATGCTTTTTTTTTGCATCTATTAATATGATCATGTAATTTTTCTTTTTTAGTCAGCTGATGTGATGGATTATATTATTTAATTTTGGAATTTTGTTTATATACTTTAAGTTCTAGGGTACATGTGCACAACGTTGGTCCAGGTTTGATCCATAGGTATGCATGTACCATGTTAGTTTGCTGCACCCATAATTCATCATTTACATTAGGTATTTCTCCTAATGCTATCCCTCCCCCAGCCCCTGATACCCCATCAGGCCCTGGTGTGTGATGTTCCCTGTCCTGTGTCCAAGTGATCTCATTGTTCAATTCCCACCTATGAGTGAGAACATGCGGTATTTGGTTTTCTGTCCTTGTGATAGTTTGCTGAGAATGATGGTTTCCAGCTTAATCCATGTCCCTGCAAAGGACATGAACTCATCCTTTTTTATGGCTGCATAGTATTCTATGGTGTGTATGTGCCACATTTTCTTTATCCAGTCTATCATTGATGGACATTTGGGTTGGTTCCAAGTCTTTGCTATTGTGAACAGTGCCACAATAAACATGTGTAGCATGATTTATAATCCTTTGGGTATATACCCAGTAATGGCATTGCAGGGTCAAATGGTAATTCTAGTTCTAGATCCTTGAGGAATTGCCACACTATTTTCCACAATGGTTGAACTAATTTACACTCCCACCAACAGTGTAAAAGCATTCCTATTTCTTCACATCTTCTGCAACAAAGTTGTTTCCTGACTTTTTAATGATTGCTATTCTCGCTGGCGTGAGATGGTATCTCATTGTGGTTTTGATTTGCATTTTTCTGATGACCAGTGATGATGAGCATTTTTCATGTGTCTGTTGGCTGCATAGATGTCTTCTTTTGAGAAGTGTCTGTTCATATCCTTTGCCCACTTTTTGGTGGGTTTTTTTTTTTCTTGTAAATTTGTTTGTGTTCTTTGTAGATTCTGGATATTAGCCCTTTGTCAGATGGGTAGATGGCAAAAATTTTCTCCCATTCTGTAGGTTGCCTGTTCACTCTGATAGTAGTTTCTTTTGCCGTGCAGAAGCTCTTTAGTTTAATGAGATCCCATTTGTCTATTTTGGCTTTTGTTGCCATTGCTTTTGGTGTTTTAGTCATGAAGTCCTTGCCCATGCCTATGTCCTGAATGGTATTACCTAGGTTTTCTTCTAGGGTTTTTATGGTTTTAGGTCTAACATTTAAGTCTTTAATTAATCATGAATCAATTTTTATATGAAGTGTAAGAAAGGGATCCAGTTTCAGCTTTCTACATATGGTTAGCCAGTTTCCCCAGCGCCATTTATTAAATAGGGAATCCTTTCCCCTTTTCTTGTTTTTGTCAGGTTTGTCAAAGATCAGATAGTTGTAGATGTGTGGTGTTATTTCTGAGACCTCTGTTCTTTTCCATTGGTCTATATATCTGTTTTTGAACCAGTACCATGCTGTTTTGGTTACTGTAGCCTTGTAGTATAGTTTGAAGTCAGTTAGCTTGATGCCTCCAGCTTCGTTCTTTTTGCTTAGGATTGTCTTGGCAATGCAAACTCTGTTTTTGTTCCATATGAACTTCAGTTTTTTTCCAATTCTGTGAAGAAAGTCATTGGTAGCTTGAAGGGGATGGCATTGAATCTGTAAATTACTTTGGTCAGTATGGCCATTTTCATGATATTGATTCTTCCTATCCATGAGCATGGAATATTCTTCCATTTGTTTGTGTCCTCTTTTATTTCCTTGAGCAGTAGTTTGTAATTCTCCTTGAAGAGGTCCTTTACATGCCTTGTAAGTTGGATTCCTATGTATTTTATTCTCTTTTAGCAATTGTGATTGGTAGTTCACTTAAGATTTGGCTCTCTGTTTGTCTGTTAATGCTGTATAGGAATGCTTGTGATTTTTGCACGTTGATTTTGTATCCTGAGACTTTGCTGAAGTTGCTTATCAGCTTAAGGAGATTTTGGGCTGAGATGATGGGGTTTTCTAAATATACAATCATGTCATCTGCAAACAGGGACAATTTGCCTTCTTTGTTTCCTAATTGAATACCCTTTATTTCTTTCTCTTACCTGATTGCCCTGGCCAGAACTTCCAACACTATGTTGAATAGGAGTGGTGAGAGAGGGCATCCCTGTCTTGTACATGCCTGGCAATTTTTCATGTGTCTGTTGGCTGCATAGATGTCTTCTTTTGAGAAGTGTCTGTTCATATCCTTTGCCCACTTTTTGATGGGTTTTTTTTTTTCTTGTAAATTTGTTTGTGTTCTTTGTAGATTCTGGATATTAGCCCTTTGTGAGTTTTACTTTGTTGGGTGCTAGATATTTTTGATTTCTTATAAATATTCTTGAATTTTGCTATAGAATGCAGTAAAGTTTCTTAGAAACAGTCTGAACCCTTACAAACTTCGTTTGGTAAAACCAGGACTATATTTGTTCTAAGGTTGATTTTTCCCCCTCATCATTGAGGCTAGACCTTTCTGTGTACTCTGCCTTACCTTGTGAATTATGAGATCCTTCACCCTGGCGGGAGAACAGACACTATTGCTGGCCCTATGTAAGTGTCAAGGATTATTCTTTTTTTTTTTTTTTTTTTTACTGGTGGAGTCTTGCTGTACCATCCAGGCTGAAGTGCAGTGGCGTGATCTCAGTTCACTGCAACCTCCGCCTCCCAGGTTCAAGGAATTCTCATGCCTCAGCCTCCCGAATAGCTAGGATTACAGACGTGCACCACCACACTGGGCTAATTTTTGTATTTTTGGTAGAGATGAGTTTTCGCCATGTTGGCCAGACTAGTCTCGAACTCCTAACCTCAAGTGATCCACCTGCCTTGGCCTCCCAAAGTGCAGGGATTACAGGTGTGAGCCACTGTGCCTGGCCAAGGGTTATTCTTTCTAATCCTTTCAGGAAGTTCCTTCCTCACCCTGAGGAAATTTCCTCACATACATTCATTGATCTAAATTCAGCTGAGTACTCAAAAGAGACTGGCCCTGTGTAGATCTCTGGAGTCCTCTCCGTGCAGCAGTTTCCTTTTTGATACTCTGGCCTGTGAACTCTAGCCACCTTGCCCTCCTGGACTCCTAAGTTTGACTCCTCAACTAGGGGAATACCACAGGACTCCACCTGAGTTCCCCCTTCCTGTGCCTTGGCCTGGAAACTTTTCCAGGCAGTAAGCTGGAGCAACACAGGGCTCCCTGCATTTGTTTTCCACTTCTCAGGAGTCACTGTTCTTCATTTCCTGGTATCCAATGTCTTGAGAACTATTGTTTCATATATTTTGTCTATTTTTTTTTAGTTTATCCAGTTTCTATTACTCTATCTGGGCCAAAAAGAAAAATTCTGCTTGCCCTTTATTTTCAAACTTTAACCCCATTCCTATACTTAAAATCTGAAAAATGTTTACATTGGTGAAATTTTTAAAGGAAGGCTGTTCATGTTACCCTTTTAAGAGGGAGGCTTTTTAGTCTAATGATCAGCTTTTGAGCCCTCTGTCTGGATTTGATTCTTAGATCCTCCAGAATTCAAGATTCAAGCTGTGTGATCTTGGAGTCATTAACTAATTTATTTATGCCTGTATCCGCATTTTAAAAGTAGTTAATAACAACAATAATACCTTGCCTATAGAGCTGGTGTGAAGACTAGATCAGTTAATACTCATAAAGTGCTTGTGCAATGCCTGATACATAGCAGGTGATTATTAAAGTTGGCTATTTATATAAATGAAGAGTGCAAGCATTGTGCAATAAGATAAGTTTGGCTATTGTGGGATACAGATTGGTGGGAAGTCATGAGAAATGAGGTTGGTAAAGGAGGATGAGCACAGTGGAATGAAGTTTGGAGACTGGGCTAATTTTTGTTGAGATCGAATGGACCAATCAGCATGGGAAAAAAAATGTACAGCAGGGCCAAGGGTGGTGGCTCACACTTGTAATCCCAGCACTTTGGGAGGCCAAGGCTGGAGCATTGCTTGAGCCCAGGGGTTCAAGACCAGTCTGGGAACATAATGAGATCCCATCTCTACAAAAGAAATGAAAACATTACCCAGGTGTGATGGCACATACCTGTAGTCCAGCTACTCCACAGCCATGATCATACCACTGCACTCCAGACTGGAACAGAAACTCTGTCTCTAAAAAAAGAAACCAACCCACTAAACAAACAAACAAAAAATGAGCAACCTCTTTCATAAGGGGTACATATTAAAATAAGATGTTGTTTACCAATCAGTATCAAATTTGCAAAGCATTAGAAAAATAAAACTATCTAATGTGGGCAAGAAGTGTTCCATGAAATAGAAACTCTCATTGAATAAAGTAGAAACTGATTTTTACTCTTTGGGGGACAATTTGGCAGCATGAATAAAGAGCCTTACAGTGGACGTATCTTTTGCTTCAATAATTCCTCAGAGATGTTTATTGCAGCATCATTACTTATACTAATACAAAATTGGAAAAATTTTTGATAATATAAAATAATCGAATTACAGCCTAACTGTATTCTGGAATATTACCAGCTATGCCAGTTTTGTAAAACAAAACAAAGAACACAAACATATTCTTACATCCCCACACACACCCTACACACATACACATAAGATTGTTAGGCAACATGCCAACATGATAACAGTATTATTTCTGGGTTATGGAATGATAAGAGATTTATATAGTCTTCTTTATACTTCTCCATTTGTTTTCCTCCAGGTTTTCTGCGATAACCTGTATTAGTCCAATAATAAAAACATCGAATTTTTAAATTATTTTAATTTTAAGAGAGGACAGCAGGGACCCAGTAGGATTATCTGGTGGAGATGGGAAAGGGTAAAGACTATTTCATTCCAGCTGTAATACATAAAGTGGGAGGGAGAAGGACCCAGATGTTCTGATTACCACTTTTTCATGTACTTGGATGAGTTTCACAGGAGGCTTTTAGGGAGTCCTGCCCAAGGACTTGCACACATAGTGACCTTTCTCACTGCATTTTCAGAGGAAAGTTGCAAGGAGCCACCATAGCCTGTAGCTCTTTGCTGGCAGGCTGGGCTCCCTGCCTGGTGGTTTTTGAGAAGCACAACAGCTGCAGGGAGAGCTCAGCATGTGTGCCAAACTATTCTGATACCTCACTAATCCTCACAGCTGGAGAGCACACAGCAGTCAGACTGGAGACATTAGAGATTCTCAACCAAGATCACAATGATTCCAAAAGTGGGAGAGACTGCCTTTTTGAAAAGTGGGTTAGGATTAGGGATAGAAGTGGGAGGCGAGAAGCTATGCTGCTGGGTAGGGTGAAGGGTGAGGTTGAAATTGGAAGTCCTAAAGTGAGTATGTGTGGTGAAATAATGAAGATTGAGGAAGAAAGATTAAATGGAGTGGACTCATGTAAAAATGACATTGGATGAAGGTGAAGCTCTAATCAATCTGTGTCAGTCTTGGCTTTTACGGATAGGAGAGGAAGAGTTCCTTGGCAGCCCAGGGCTTTCCTAATTCGTGTTAACTACAGGCCTACATGATGGTGTTAGTGGTGGGAAACAGAAAGAGGTCTGCCAAGAACCAGGTATCTGAGCAGAGCTGAGTAAATGGTGGATATTGAGGCTTGGGTAAAAAGATGGACAGTGAATAAAGAGAGCTTCCTATTGCTAAGTAGATACACCAAGCTAGGTAGGACAGGCTAACACAGACCAAAAGGAGCACATAAATCAGAGTCCATGGGGTTTAGAGGGTGAAGGCCAGCCCGTGAGCCCAGGAAACAGAGGGGCATGGCTGAGGAGTGACTGAAAAGCTGAGCATTGACACGTGGGAACCCCAGCAGAGTGTGAGCAGCAGATGTAGGGAGTGCCCTGCTAGAAAATGGGGAGCACCCTCCAGGCTGTCATCGTCTAGATAGGAGCTCGTAGATTTTAGAGTTCTAAGATTGCTCAGAGATGACCTAATTTAATCTCGCCTTTTTTTTCCAGAAAAGAAAATGGAAGCCCAAAGCCATGACCATAATTCTTCCATCCTCTTTGAGACTCTTCTAGTCTAGCAACATGACTCTCTGCTCCTTTTTGGTATATAGAAAATTGACATATAGGGATTTGGTCACATCTAAAATTCTGGCACCTGACTCAGTTCTCCTATATCTTGTGGATCCTGCCATCATCTTGGATGGCTTTCAGGATCAGTGTTAATGGCTGTTCAATGTTCAAGCTTTTTTGTCCTTTGTCTAATGTTCAATTTCTTTTACTTTTACTCTATGTCATTCACTTACTCTTAATGCCGTATCATGGAGTTTGTCATCAACTGATTCTTCAAGCCCGATATCCCTGGCTATGACTTCCTTCCCTATCAACTCTTACCCTCTCTACATCTGTTCTCTCTCACTAAAATCAACATACCCTTCACTCCTCCAATTTCTCCAATCTATCGGTCTATATCTATGATCCATCACTTCTCTTATTAATACCCCCAAATCCATTATTCCTTTATAAACTTCAACCCTAGAGCAGTGCATCTGTCCTCCTTTTCTGACCCTGTATCTGTGTTGGCGAGGACTGCTGGACAGTTACCCAACCATGGAATTTAATACCAGTACAAATTCATAATCTCTTCCCTCTGCTTGATTTCCTGTGATCCTGTGTGTTTCTGAGAGGCATCAACTCCTCCCCTTTCCTCCATAGCAACTACTATAAACTTTCACCACTTGCTTCAAGTGTTCCCCTCCACAACTCTTCTCATTTGTTTTATGAAAATAGAAAAGATGAAGTTATAACTCATATTTAAGGCTCACCCCCACCCCTAAGGTTCTCTGTGAATCTCTCCACCTTACTTTTGTCCTCAGGTCTCAGTAAGAACTTGTGTTATGAATTGTCATTTTGTCTCCTGTATCTTTATCCCCTCCCTTGCTACCATCTCTTTCCTCTGACATATTTATGCATCTCTTCCATTTACAAAACACGAAACCTACCTAACCTCTGGTGCCCCTTCAAAACCAAGCTCCTTGAAAGAATATTCTACATTTTTACCTCCACTGCTCGTTTTTCTTCAGTATGTTTCAGTCTGGATTTCTTCCCCACTGTATTTCTGAACTGCCTGGGCAGTGGTCTCCAGTGGCTGCCATTCTGTCAGGTCCAGTGGATATATTTTGGTGACCATTGGACTCTTTTGAGATACTTGACACCATTGATCACAACCCTTAAACCCTGCCATGGCTTTTGTGACATAACCTTTTATATTGATAAAATGGAGGAATGAATGTAATATTTAGGGAGCATGGGAAAAGTGATAATTAGGTTGAATCTTTAAAAAATAGTTAGGGTTTAATCATTATTTTGGGGAATTTAAGGCATTCTTGGAAAAGGAATCTGCTTGTGCAAAGGCTAGGAAGTCTGGGATAAAAAAAGTTAGGGAAGAAAAATATTTGTAGAATTCAAAAATATAGTTTACTGGGAAGGCAGTGGAAGAGGATATCTACCGAGGTCAGATTATCGAGAGTCTCATAAATGATTTTGAGGAGTTAGGATTGGGTCAGGAAAGGCATCTTGAAGACAGTGAATTCTTTAAAGTTTTTTTTTTTTTATTTCAATAGCTTTTGGAGTATAAGTGGTTTTAGTTACATGGATGAATTGTATAGTGCTGAAGTTTGAGATTTCAGTGCAGCTGTCAGCTGAGTATTGTACATTGTACCCATTGTACCCTTTGCTTGCCCCTGCTTCTGAGTCTCCAGTGTCCATGATACCACTCTGAATGCCCTTGTGTACCCATAGCTTAGCTCCCATTTGTTAAGTGAGAACATGCAGTATTTGGTGTTCCATTTCTGAGTCACTTCATTTTGAATAGTGGCCTTCAGCTCCATCCAAGTTACTGTAAAAGACGTTATTTTGTTCTGTTTTATGGCCGAGTAGTACTCCATGGTGTATATATACCACATAAGTAAGTAAATTCGTATAGTAATGGAGACTAAAGAATTCAGAACAATTTTCCTACTGAGAATATTAAATATTTAGAAAATATAAAATATAATATTTAGAAAATATAAAAAAGCAATTAAGATAGGAATTAGCAGGCCAACATCTAGGAGAAGATGAAAATCCAGTGAGACATACCTTTCACTCAAAGTTGTATTTGCCCTGAGAGCCATTTCCAGTCTTCCAAACTAAGCTGTATTTTTGGTGATGACGTGGGGCTAAGGTGACAAAAATAAAAACCCAAGACGTGCCAAAGGTGAGGCTCTGATAAAACATGTCCACTTTAAACCAGAATCTCAAAGGGCTACACCCTTAGGTATAGATCGAAGCAACAAATATATTCAAATCTATGAATTCCTAATGACAAAAACGATGGCAGTAAAGCAAAGTAAATTGGTCACTTGGAGGATGCTAGAGAACCAGTTAATTCATTTATTTTTTTGAAAATTGGTAAATAAAGGAAATAATCATATATGTATTCTGTCTTTCCTATATAAACTGCACTACTGGGTAACTAATAAAGATGAAGGGGTGTTTATCCTTATAGGTGTATTCCATCTAACAAATCAATATATGATATAATTGGGATATCAATACTATATGACTTCCAGTGAGCTAATAGATATAGACATTGACCATAAATGAGCATAGAGAGACTACTATACACTCTACACAACACTATGAAGTTATCGTACTAAAAGGATATCATTAAACTGTAATCATCAAAATGCAGACTACAGGGACTCTATAAGACAATCAGGTTTCTTTAACAAATGAATTGCCCGAAAAAAATTATATTTATATTTTTATATACGTATGTGTATGTATATACATATACATACACATGTAAAAATCAGACACACAGAGAAAGAGAGAGGGAGAGAGAATGAGCAATATGGAGGGTGAACCTACAGATAAAAGGATTAAAACGATATAATCTGATCATAATGTGTACACCTTATAAATACTGGTTTAAACAAACCCATTGTTTTTAAGAAGGAAATCACATTTGTGAGACAATTAGAATTTTATACATGGGCTATTTGGTGATTTGAGAAATTACAGTTAATATTTTGTATGATAACAATATTGTGGTTATGTTACAAATAAAGAATTCTTCCTTATCTTGTAAAGATATGTATTGAAAGAACCACAGAACTTTTTAGAAAAACGATTAGAGAAAAAACAACAAATTACTTTCTTTTTTTTTTTTTTGAGACGGAGTCTCACCCTGTCGCCCAGGCTGGAGTACAGTGGCATGATCTCGGCTCACTGCAACCTCTGCCTCCTGGGTTCAAGTGATTCTCCCTCCTCGACCTCCCGAGTAGCTGGGACTACAGGCACCCACCACCACACCCAGCTATTTTTTGTATTTTTAATAGAGACGGAATTTCACCATATTGGCCAGGCTGGTGTTGATCTCCTGACCTTGTGATCTGCCGCCCAAAGTGCTGGGATTACAGGCGTGAGCCACCGCACCCGTCTGAAAATATCTACATTAATTAGGATAATGTTATCTGTTGTAACAAGCAAATCCCCACATATCAGTGCCTTAACCACCATAAATGTATTCCATAATCACCTAACAGCACACACATAGCATGCACGCAGCCCTTCCCTGCTATTTATTCAGGTACTGGGGCAGACAAAGACTCTCTATTTTCAGCACATTGCTTCCGAGGTGGCCCTAAGAGTCATCTTTCCAGCCAGCCAAAAATGGAAAACCACAAAAGTGAGGTTTGGCGGTGGAGAGCAGGAGATGTGTAATTAAAATATTTAGGGTTCCCAACCAGGCAGGGTGGCTCACACCTGTAATCCCAGCACTTTGGGAGGCTGAGGTGGGAAGATCACTTGAGCCCAGGAGTTCAAGACCAGCCTGGGCAACAAAGCGAGACCCCATCTCTATAAAAAATAAAAATAAAAATAAAATTAAAACCTGAAAATATTTAGGATTCTTATACCCTCTGGGAGGGAGCAGTGAATGTACTTAACATTAGACAACAACATTGGACAAGTTTGGCCAGGCGCGGTGGCTCATGCTTGTAATCCCAGCGCTGTGGGAGGCTGAGGTGGGCAGATCATGAGGTCAGGAGATCGAGACCATCCTGGCTAACACGGTGAA
The DNA here is from genome assembly GCF_009764315.1 of Trachypithecus francoisi. NCBI lineage: Eukaryota > Metazoa > Chordata > Mammalia > Primates > Cercopithecidae > Trachypithecus > Trachypithecus francoisi. The sequence continues at coordinate 92,390,278 of NW_022681470.1, read as the reverse complement.
ACCCTGTCTCTACTAAAAATACAAAAAAATTAGCCGGACGTGGTGGCGGGTGCCTGTAGTCCCAGCTACTCGGGAGGCTGAGGCAGGAGAATGGTGTGAACTTGCGAGGCGGAGCTTGCAGTGAGCAGAGATCGTGCCACTGCAGTCTAGCCTGGGCGACAGAGCAAGACTCCGTATCAAAAAACAAACAAACAAATAAACAGAACAAGAATGCAAATTGTCATTTTGAGGTCAACTCATTACAAGACAGAAACTGTGTATATAATTTCTAAATTAATAGAGGACATAAAAAGAAATGAAACAATTTGTTAAAAATTCAAAAGAAGAAAAAAGAAACATAAAAAAACAAGATGGTGGATTGAAACTAATATATTATCAGAAAGTGATTTCCGAGCTTATGAGCATCTAGGAGTTGTAGGATATATGGAATCATTTCTTTTGCTTGGCCACTGTCTTGGAAGTTGAGTTGCCCTTTTCATCCTGAAGGTCACTCTTACAGCCTAACTTCACTTGTGTGTCCCCAGTCTGAGCCAGCCAAAGGCATTCCTTGGCTAGTCCAGTTCCTCTTGGGTTAGAGAAAGAGCCCACTGAAAGGTATAAAGCAGAGGTCACAAATGAGTGGTCTGTAGGCTTGTTTGGTTTGGTCTACATAGTGTTTTAAATTGGAATTAGGGTCAATATTTGCAAATGGAGAGATTTCATACCCAATCTCAAAAATCCCAATATTGGAAGACTGGTCAACATGGAGTTCATGTTACACATGACTACAACCTGTTGGACTTTGTAATAACTGCTCCCTTTGGAACATAGCATGTTCTCTGTGTTCCTTAGTTTCTTTCATGTTCCATTGTGTATGATATGCCTGTCCCTGTAGGCCTTTGAGTTTGAGACCCTAGAGCAACCTCATAGAGCAAATTTTCTAGGGCTCTCAGACATTTACCCCTAGTTCTCTCTTTCTCACATGAATGGGCATTATGTATTGTGGGTTAGTAATAATCATAGCTTCAGTACTGGGCAGGCATTATATATACATCTCATGTATTAGTTGTGAGAACACAGTGAGAATAGATTTCAGGTATTAAACCTATTTCACCCATGAGGAAACTGAGCCTTGAAGAAGTTAAGGAACTTTCCCATAATCACACACACAGTAAGTGGTGGAACTGAAATTTAAACCCAGGTCTCTCTATGCATGTGGAATAAATTTCAATCTTCTGCCCACAGTTAAAGGGACACTGCATAATCTGGCTCTAGCCTTTTTCCTCAAACCTTATTTCATGCCTCTCTTTCTGGGTGTTCCCTGGTTCTGCACAAGATTATCTCCTTGTCATGTTTCTGCTTAAATCCCATCTCCCAGAGAGACCTGCGATCATTCCAAATTCGCTCTCTCTTCCTCCTCCTTCTTCTGTCCAAGTGGTATGCTGGAGCTGGCTTGTACTGGCTCACATTGGCTAATGAGAGCAATATGGTAAATTTTATGGAATTTGGCAAACCAACTGAAGTCACATCGGTAGCTTGAAATTGGTTATGATGGGAGTATTTACACCATGAAAATCAGCAAACATTTCAATTTTGTGTTCTCCCCCAACCCTTTTTGTTTGCTTCATATCACTTATCACAATTTGAGATCATGTGTTTAGCTTTTTGTTTTCAGATGACAATACCTTCCGGGGGTTTTGTGATAATTAAATGGTTTATATCTATAAAGTTCTTACAATATTATTTGACATATGGCAGACACTCATTAAATGTTAGTTATTATATTTAATTTCACAAATGTAGAGTCTATGTGTATTTTATTCATTGTCCAGTGGTTTGCCAAAGTCAACTTGTACTGGGTCACAAGGGCCGATTGTATACATGTCTTCCCAGTTCTGCATTCACTGATATTGACTGTGGTGGGGGTATTTACACCATGGTAATTGGTAAATGCTTTAAATTAGGATTTAAAAATTTCTGTTCTGGGAGATCAGGGTCCAGCATGCCATTATCTAGTAGAGTGCCTAGCATTGAGTAGCCACCCCATAAATATTTGTTGAAATTAATAAATGCATGACATTGGCTGGGCACAGGGGTTCACGCCTGTAATGCCAGCACTTTGGGAGGCTGAGGCAGGTGGATCATCTGAGGTCAGGAGTTCGAGACCAGCCTAGCCAACATGGTGAAACCCTGTCTCTACTAAAGATACAAAAATTAGCCATGTGTAGTGGTGGGCGCCTGTAGTCCCAGCTGCTCAGGAGGCTGAGGCAGGAGAATTGCTTGAACCCAGGAGGCAGAGGTTGCAGTGAGCCGAGATTGCGCCATTGCACTCCAGCCTGGGTGACAGAGCGAGACTCCGGCTCAAAAAAATAAATAAATAAAAATAAATGAATAAATATGTGACATTAAAGTCCATGTGTTTAACCATTTCATTAGGGTCTTTTCAGCCATGCCTTTAACTGAGTAGGACTGAATGCAGAATTCCTTAACATAGAAGACCCTTTCTATAGACATCCCTGGGATGTTAGCACACATTACCTGGCTGCTCTCCAGAAGCAAACCTTAGCATTCTTCCCCTCCAGTTCTGGTTTCTTGGAAACATTTGACAAAGAGGAAGAGAGATGAGAAGTAAAAAGGCTGTCATAGGTGACGCATCCTGATGACTGGGCTTGTTTCAAGTTCTCAGAGTCGGCACCCAGTATCTCTGTGTGAGCCTGCCATTGGGCTGCTATTTGGATTTTGCAGCCTTGAGGTTTCTGTGAGGATGCCAAGGTGGATGAGGAAAGGTCAGCAGACCCAGTGTGCATACTAGACTAATGAGAAAATGTGTGGAATTGAAGGGAGATGTTTGAGAAGCTGTGGCAGAGCCCCTGGTTGTGTGGGGGTCCCCGAGAAAGTAGGAATGGGGCACAGAAAAGGAGGATAAGAAGTAGGCAGGCTGTTGTTGAAGAGGGTGCTATTATCAGATTATAAGGCCCTTTAGGGGAAGGTTCACGTGTGGCACTCTCTGTATTAGAAGCAGGTGTGAGATCATGTGTCAACGTAGCTGTCACTTCCCTTCTTTCAATCTCCTTTATTCTGTAAAATGATAGTGAAGCTTGATGCTCCCCTGGAGGGTATGTGTTGGAGAAAGATGGGGATAGAGAAGGGAAGGTATCTTTGTCATTATACTTATTAGTACAAGTATAAGACAGTAGCTTTACCACAAAATGTCATTCTTGCTTGCACCTTCCAACAGCAGTACATGCTTTTACTATATTTACCTTTTTTCCCCCCTTCAGACAGTATTGCTTTGTTGCCCAGTCTGGAGTGCAATGGTGCGATCTCGGGTCACTGCAACCTCTGCCTCCCGGGTTCAAGCATTTCTCCCACCTCAGCCTCCCAAATAGCTGGGATTACAGGCACATGCCACCATGCCTGGCTAATTTTTGTATTTTTAGTGGAGATTGGGTTTCAACGTGTTGGCCAGGTTGGTCTTGAACTCCTGACCTCAAGTGATCTGGTCATCTTGGCCTCTTGAAGTGCTGGGATTACAGGCATGAGCCCCCGTGCCCTGCCTACAATGTTTACTTGATCTTCCTACTTGATCTTGTGATGTAATTATGGTGGGCAGGAAATATTTACTTTAAAAAGTTTTAATTTTATGTAAGTAATATGGTATTGTAGTTTTAAAATCGTTAAGTATAAAATATATGCAGTGAAAAATCTACTTCTGTCTTCTGTCCTCTATCCATCCATTTTCTTTTCCCCAGTAGGTAACCTCTATTGTTCTTATCTTTTCAAACATTTTATTTATTTATTTATTTATTTATTTATTTATTTATTTTTGAGGTGGAGTCTCACTCTGTCACCCAGGCTGCAGTGCAGTGGTATGATCTCGGCTCACTGCAGCCTCTGCCTCCTGGATTCAAGTGATTCTCCTGCCTCAGCCTCCCGAGTAGCTGAGAGTACAGGTGTGCACAACCATGCCTGGCTAATTTTTTTTTTTTTTCTGTATTTTTAGTAGAGATGGGATTTCACTATGTTGACCAGGCTGGTCTCGAACTTCTGACCTCAAGTCATCTGCCCACCTTGGCCTCCCAAAGTGCTGGGATTACAGGTGTGAACCACTGTGCCCGGCCCTTTTCAAGCATTTTAGTACTTAATCAGGTCAACACGAATCTATATATGTATTTTTCCCCTTCTTAAACAAATAGTAAAATCCCACACATACTCTTCTGCTCCCACTTTTTTCTCTTAATCCCACTTTTCTTCTGTTAAGACAAACTTGAGAGGTAATTCCACTTCAGTACATAATGAGCTCCTGCTTTCTTTTTGACAGTGAATAGTATTCCATTGCATGGATATACCATTGTTTGTTTAATTAGCACACCAATGGTGGACATTTAGGCGCTTCTGATATTTTTCTTTTGAAATAATGGTGCATCAAATTTCCTTGTAATTTTGCACCTGTACCAGTGTATCTGTATTGTCTGTTTCATAGATGGGGCAGCTGGGGCTCGAGGTGATGAAATGACATGTCTAAGATCACAGACGGTCATTAAAGCAAGTTCTACAGCCCAGCCACTGTGAGATTTTCTCTCCAGTACAGCATGGAGCCTGGATTTTAGTTCAGCAGCCCTTGTTGCATGTTGCCATATGCCAGACGCTGTCTAGGAGACAGCACTGTAGAGCGTGACAGGGCCTGGTCCCTGCCCTGGGGCAGCTTACATTCCAGGATAATTTGCACACGATGCAGTCAGTGCTATGATAAAGCTAGCACAGAGGAAAGGCAGTTGACCCTGCCTATGGGGTCAAGATGAGCTTCTGGGCCAGCGTGGTGGCTCAGCCTGTAATCCCAGCATTTTGGGAGGCCAAGGAGGGCGGATCATGAGGTCAGGAGATCAAGACCATCCTGGCTAACACAGTGAAACTCTGTCTCTACTAAAAAAAAAAAAAAAAAAAAAATTAGCTGGGCGTGACGGCAGGTGCCTGTAGTCCCAGCTGCTCAGGAGACTGAGGCAGGAGGGTGGCGTGAACCCAGGAGGCTGAGTTTTCAGTGAGCCGAGATCGCGCCACTGCACTCCAGCCTGGGCGACAGAGCGAGACTCCATCTCAAAAAAAAAAAAAAAAAAAAAAAAAAAAAATTGATGATCTTCTGAGCAAAATCCTAAAGGATTAGGAGGAGTTAGCCTAAGAAGAGGGCAGGCAAGGCCTGTCAGTCAGACTGATGAGCAGGCATCCAAAGCACAGAGGCACAAGCGATTTGGTACCACCAGGTTGTCAGGTGGGTGTTGGGAAGTGGCTGCAGAAGTGTCTCTGTGAGTGTCGTGTGCGTGGGGTCCAGTGATGAGCTCCTGGATCCCATGTTGTAGGGAGCTTGGACTTGGCTCTTTAGGTCTTATCTGAAGTCCATGGAATTTCTAAGAAAATGTTAACTTTTGTGTCTTACTTTTAATGATGATATAAAAAACAAACAAGATAATCACGGTTTGGATCATCTGGGTGGCACTTTATAACCTATATTGCCAAATGATTTCAGTGTCTGCATTCGTCTTTGTGTTTGTGATGAGTTGGCACCAAGTAGTGCTGCTTTAATTGTCTCAGCTAATGAGAAAAGAACAGAGAAGGACTTAATAAGTAAATGATGCGTTTGCGCCTGGAGGAGGCCAAATGTCCTCCCAGCAGGCTGAATGAACAAAGGGTGAGCAGAAGTTCCAATAGAGAAAAGTGGGAGAAGTGAGTCATTGCACAGCGTGCCAAACGCCAGAGACCCTGAGCTGGAACTCTCCATTCCATGATCACATTTTGTGCAGCAATTAGTTTCAGCAAACATCATCTGTCACAATAAATTAATGTTTTTATTTTAAAATGCATTGGCTTTATAGTTTTGTTTCTATTTAATTGGTAAATTACCATTGCTTTTATAGTTTTATGTGCCATAAATATATATTTATACCTAGTTTTATGTCTATATCTATTTAAATGACATTATAGTACATATAAATTATTATCTCTGGAGGGATAGAGAGATTTTTTTTTCCCTTTCAGGGGAGTCATTGAAGAGTTTTAAGTTACATGATCAGATTGGCGATTTAAACAGAGCACCCTAGCGACACGGAGCATGGATCGGAAAGGGAAAAGATTAGACTGTCTATAGGGCCTACACTAGGTCAGTGTAGAGTTGTCCAGGAGAAAACAGATTTGAGAAATGTTTAGGAGGTGAAACGGATTGGATCTGGCAACCTACCGGGTGTAGGAGGTGAGCGAGAAGACAGCATGGGCTGACACCCTGGTTTCTGCTTGGGTATAATTGGATGTATTGTGGTGTCATTAACTAAAGCAAGGAACAGAAAGAAAAGGAGAGTGGAAGGCAGGGTTCCATTTTGGACATGCTAAGTTTGAGATGCCTATGGGACATCTAGGAAGAAATGCTCATTGGGTATTTGGACCCATGACCTTGAAGCTTGAGCCAGAGGTCAGGGCAAGTCATAAAGATCTAGGAGCAGTCAGCATTTAGGTGGTGGTTAAGGCATGGAGAGAAGCCTAAACGGAAACCCTCTAGGAAGGATGTGTAAAATACACAGAGCTGTGGACCAGTGTTCTGGAGAACCCCAAAGGTGGGGTGCAGAGGAATGCCCAGAAATGAGTTTGAAAAGCAACAGTCTTAGGAAAGAGAGAACTGGGAAGGGATGGATATTGGCAGCTAATGGAACAAAGGGCTGTCCACGATGTCACAACCAGAGGACAAAACAAGATAAGGACAAAAATGTGGTCACTGGATTTAGTACTATGAAAGTCATGGAAAAAACATGGCACCACTCTCCTTCCTAGACCCCCAGCACAACCTTGGAATCCTTCTTGACCATGTGCTTCCTAGTTGTGTCCCAGTCAATTCACTGGAGTTGGCACAAGAGCTAACACCTGCTTGACTTTCCTTGTTTGGTACAGGTGGAGGGGTTACTTCACTGGGTCAGGAACAACCCATTCTTGAGATTAGAAATTAGGACTGGAGGAAGGAAAGGAAGCCCTAGTAGGAAGTGCAGTAGACTTTGTTTTTTGTTTGGTTTTGTTTTTGTTTGTTTGTTTGTTTGTTTTGTTTTGTTTGAGATGGAGTTTTGCTCTGTCGCCTAGGCTGGCGTGCAGTGGCACGATCTTGGCTCACTGCAACCTCCGCCTCCTGGGTTGCAAGCCATTCTCCTGCCTTGGCCTCCCAAGTAGCTGAGATTACAGGCATGTGCCACCATGCCTGGATAAATTTTGTATTTTCAGTAGAGGTGGGGTTTCACCATGTTGCTCAGGCTGGTCTCGAACTCCTGACCTCAGATGATCCATCCTCCTTGGCCTCCCAAAGTGCTGGGATTACAGGTGTGAGCCACCACACCTGGCTGAGGAAGTGCAGTAGACTTTGGAGAGGAAGGGAGTGGGATGTGGGTGGGAGAAGATTTAGAATAGACGCTGAGAGCTGACCCAGCACTAGCAAAAGGCTTGTGAGGGCCAGATGAGGTTGGAGAGGGAGGGGTTTATGGTAGCAACAAGTCTTGCAGTTGTGAGATTTTCTCCATCAGTTCACAGCATGTTGATGGTAGGAAAAGTGAGTGTGATTGACACTCAGGGGTTCATACATAGGTTTTGCTTTTCCTGATGACCAGGAACAATTCTCCTCAAGGGCCTTTGAACCTGCAACTGAAAAATAAATGGATATACTGGATGATATCCCTGGCTCCATTGCTAAGTCCTGGCAGTGGTCCATGGTGTCTGAGCTGTGTGGGTCTCATGGCATAAAGATGCCCAAAGATCCAGTCTCACCTGTTGCTTGCTTTCTTCTGGCGGAACCCTCCAGGTATTTATGGCGGTGGTCACTCAGTTTTCCCCGGGGGTTGCCCTGCCTGGTCTGAGCCTCTGAAATGTTTGGGATAAAACAATGAAATAATTACAGTCAGTAATTAGCTACAGTATTAAAATTTCAAATGAAATTACAGCTTTCAGCCCAAGCAGCCAGAGGGGAGATAATCTTTTGGAGGATAGTTGGGCAATATATATCCAAAGCCATTACAATGTTGTGTTTTTTTGTTTTTTGTTTTTTTTTGTGATGGTGTCTCATTCTGTCACTCAGGCTGGAGTGCATTGGTGCAATCATGGCTTATTGCAGCCTCAATTCCCAGGCTCAAGTGATCCTCCCACCTCAGCCTCCAGAGTAGCTGGGAAAATGTCATAATTTTTGACCCAGTAATTTCACTCCTGAGAATTTATTTCAAGGAATTAAATTCCTTGAAATAAAAGTCATTTATTTTTTCAACGCTAAATGAAGTAATTGATGGCTAGCCTGGCGATTGGAATGTTTTCTTCCCCCTTTTCCTGAAAATCTTCTTAAGGACTCTGTCCCCTTTTTGCTTCCCCTTTCTTCACTCATCCCTATTTCCTTCCTCCATCCTCACCTGGCAGTCACATGAATTTAAAATATCTTTTCAATACTGTGTTAGTGAGGTGGTCCTTGTTCCTAATTTTAAAACAAGAGAGGCCAAATTATAAGTAGCAAATGAGCAGAAAAATGTTCGGTTGCCCTCACCAGCTATTTGAAGACATACCAAAGAGGACAGTAATAACATAACAGTACTCTTATTGGTAAAAGTGGCCAAAGGTGGAGAAAGGCCACAGCGGCTGAGGTTCCAAGAGGACTTGTCTTTTGCTATTGGCATCAGAGGCCAGCACTTGAGCAGAAACTGTAGAGCTAGACTGCTTAGGTCTGAACCCTGGCTCTGCTGCTTGCCAGGAATGTGGCCTTGAGCAAGTTATATTAGCTTTCTAGACCTTAATTTCCTCATCTGTAAAATGAGATTAAAGGCCAAGTGTGGTGGCTCACACCTGTAATCCCAACACTTTGGGAGGCTGGGGCAGGAGGATCTCTTGAGGTCAGGAGTTTGAGACCAGTCTGGGCAACATACTGAGATCCCATCCCTACAAAAAAAAAAAAAAAAAAAAAAAACTAAAAAAAAAAAGAGATTTTAATAGCGCAAAGCTGTTATGAGTATTGATTGAGCGAATGTATGCAAAGCACTTAGGACAGCATGGCTCATAGTGAATGGTGTATAAATGTAACTTTTATTTTTTGTTTTTTGAAACAAGGTCTTGCTCTGTCACCCAGGCTGGAGTGCCATGGCATGATCATAGCTCACTGCAGCTTTGAACTCCTGAGCTCAAGTAATCCTTCCACCTCAGCCTCCTGAGTACAGAGTACTCAGGATCTGGGAGTACAGACACACACTACCATCCCCGGCTAGTATTTTATTTTATTTTATTTTATTTTATTTTTTGTAGAAATGGGGTCTTACTATGTTACCTACGCTAGTCTTGCACTACTGGGCTCAAGTGATCCTCCCACCTCAGCCTCCCAAAGTGTTGCTATTATAGGCGTAAGTCACTGTGCCCGGCCTAAATGTGATTTTTTAAAACTGTGATAATCTTTTGGAGGATAGTTGGGCAATATGTATCCAAAGCCGTTACAATGTTGTATTTTTTTTTTTTTTGTGATGGTGTCTCATTCTGTCACTCAGGCTGGAGTGCATTGGTGCAATCATGGCTTATTGCAGCCTCAATTCCCAGGCTCAAGCGATCTTCCCACCTCAGCCCCCAGAGTAGCTGGGAAAATGTCATAATTTTTGACCCAGTAATTTCACTCCTGAGAATTTATTTCAAGGAATTAATATAAGGAAAGAAAAAAAAAGATTATAACCACAGAAGAAAGTTTCAAAACCATTTTTATTTGTAAAGCAAATAACAAGAAACAGCCTAAAAGATCCCCAAAAGGGTAGTGGTTAAATATATATTGAATCAACATGACAGGATATTTGCTATGGTTAAGATGATCAATATTAGCTGGAAATACCTGGTGAAGTGTTTATTAAATAATTAGATGGAAAAAAGTGGCCACAGAATTGTATACGTGTTATGATAGCTTTATACGCACATGTCACCTGGCTTTCTCCATTTGGGAATTACAGATGACTTCTTAAGATTTATTTTTAGGCATTTTAAAGTACATTGGTTTCAGGGCCAGGCATGGTGGCTCACATCTGTAATCCCAGCACTTTGGGAGGCAGGAGGCGGGCGAATCCCTTGAGGTCAGGAGTTTGAGACCAGCCTGGCCAACATGGTAAAACCCCATCTCTACTAAAAATACAAAAAAAAAAAAAAAAAAAAAAAAAAAAATAGCCAGGCGTGGTGATGGGCTCCTGTAATCCCAGCTACTCGAGAGGCTGAGGCATGGGAATTACTTGAACCTGGGAGGCAGAGGTTGCAATGAGCCCAGATTGCGCTACTGCACTCTAGCCTGGGCGACAGAGACACTATCTCAGAAAAAAAAAAAAAAGGTTGATTTCTAAACAACTCTCACAGAGCTGCCCCTCCTGGCTGCTCCCCTACTCCTCCCCATCCCCATCCACCTGCAAGCTCGCTTGCCTTCTGTGCAACATACCGACTTCTGCCACGCTACCTGTGTGATACAGTACAGATGAAAATGTCTTAAGGCAGGTACTCTGCCTCTCAGCACCTGGCAGTGCAGTGTTGGGCACACAGTAAGCATTTAATCAATGTTTATTGGACTGTGTATACAGTCATGTGCTGCATAACAATGTGGTCCGGTAAGATTATAATGGAGCTGAAAAATTCCTGTCACCTGGTGACATTGTAGCTGTTGTAATGTCATAGTGCAACACATTTTTCATGTATTTGTGGTGATGCTGGTGTAAACAAACCTATGGCACTGCCAGTCATATAAAAGTACAGCACATACAGTTGTGTGCAGTATATAATACTTGATAATGATAATAAATGGCTATGTTATTGGCTTATGTATTTACTGTACTATACATTTAAATCATTATTTCAGCGTGTACTCCTTCCACTTATTCAAAAAAATGAACTGTAAAACAGCCTCAGGCAAGTCCTTTCAGAGGTTTTCCAGAAGAAGGTGTTGTTTTCATAGCAGATGAACAGCTCCTTGCATGTTATTGCCCCTGAAGACTTCCCGTGGGACAAGTGGAGGTGGGAGACAGTGACATTGATGATCCTGACCCTGTGTGTAGGCCTACCCTTCTGTGTGCTTGTGTCTTTGTTTGTTTGTTTTGTTTTTTGAGACAGGGTCTCACTCTGTCACCCAGGCTAGAGTGTAGTAGCAATCACAACTTACTGAAGCCTTGACTCCCAGACCCAAGCTATTCTCCAACCTTAGCCTTCTGAGTAGCTGGGACCACAGGCATATGCCACTAGGCCCTGCTAATTTTTAAAAAAATTTTTTGTACAAAAGAGGTCTGCCTGTGTTGTCCATGCTGATCTGGAACTCGTGGGCTCAAGTGATCCTCCCACCTTGGCCTCCCACGGTGCTGGGATTATAGGCATGAGCCACCACTCAGGCCATGTGCTTGGGTCTTTTTTTTTTTTTTTTTGAGATGTCTCGCTCTGTTGCCCAGTCTGGAGTGCAGTGGCACTATCTCCGCTCACTGCAAGCTCCGCCTCCCAGGTTTACACCATTCTGCTGCCTCAGCCTCTGGAGTAGCTGGGACTACCGGCTCCCGCCACTATGCCAGGCTAATTTTTTGTATTTTTTAGTAGAAACGGGGTTTCACCATGTTAGCCAGGATAGTCTCAATCTCCTGACCTCGTGATCTGCCTGCCTCGGCCTCCCAAAGTGCTGGGATTGCAGGCGTGAGCCACCACGCCCAGCCCATGTGTTTGTATCTTAATGTGTGTGCTTGTGTCTTAGCTTTTAACAAAAAAGTTTAAAAAGTAATAAATTTAAAAAAATTTTAAATAGAAAAAAGATTATAGAGTAGGGATAATATCCTTATATATAAGAATATAAAGAAAAATATTTTTGTACATCTGTGCAGTGTATTTGTGTCTTAAACTAAGTGTTATCTCAAAAGAGTCGAAAGGTTAAAAAAAATTAAAGTTTTTAAAGTAAAAAAGTTTGGGAGGCCAAGGCAGGCGGATCACCTGAGGTCAGGAGTTCAAGAAAAGCCTGGTCAACGTGGCAAAACACTGTCTCTACTAAAAATACAAAAAACCAGCCGGGCATGGTGGCATGCGCCTGTAATCCCAGCTACTTGGGAGGCATGGGAATCGCTTGAACCGGGGAGGCGGAGGTTGCAGTGAGGCGAGTGAGCCGAGATCGCGCCATTACACTCCAGTCTGAGCCACAGAGTAAGACTCTGTCTCCAAAAAAAAAAAAAAAGAATAAAAAAAATAAAAATAAAAAAGTAAAAAAGTTACAGTAAGCTAAGGTTAGTCTATTATTGCAGAAAAAAAATATTTTGAATCAATTGAGTGTAGCCTAAGTGTATAGTGTTTACACAGTCTACAGTATACAGTCTGCAGTATACAGTAATATCTTCGGCCTTCACATTCATTCAACACTCACTCACCGACCTATGCAGAGCAACTGCCAGTCCTGCAAGCTCCATTCATGGCAAAATGTGCTCTACAGGTGTACCATTTTCTATTTCTTGTGCTGTATTTTTACTGTATCTTTTCTGTGTTTAGATATACAAGTACTTATCATTGTGTTCCAACTGCCTAGGGTATTTAGCACAGTAACATGCTGTAAGGTTTGTAGCCGAGGAGCAATAGGCCATGTGCAGCCTAAGTGTGTGGCAGCCTGTACCATCTAGGTTTGTGTAAATATACCCTATGATGTTTGTTCAAAGACAAAATTGCCTAACAATGCATTTTTTCAGAATGTATCCCTGTCATTAAGCAATGCATGACTGTATATTTTTATGTGTTTAATTGGGAAGACATCCATGAAATATTGTGTTATGGAGCAGCACGTATAGTATTATCCATGTCTATTGGGGCACAGTCAGGATTGCCTCGGGCAGGGCCTTCAGGAAATATTCCAGAAGAAAGCGTTGTTATAGCAGATCACAGCTCCATGCACGTTATTGCTCCTGAAGACTTTCCCGTGGGACAAGATGTGGAGCACTGAAATCTTACGTATAAAATATGTATGGTGCTTGCATTTTTTTCTTCCCCCGGGTCAGGGTCTTCATTAGGGAATGAAAGGGGGAGGGCGGGGATTGTCCTCACTCTCACCAACAACTCAGGACAGCAAATACTTTGCTTTTGTTTTTGTTTTTAAATCTCCAAGGCGGGCCAGGGACGGTGGCTCACGCCTGTAATCCCAGCACTTTGGGAGGCCCAGGGGGCTAATCACTTGAGGCCAGGAGTTTGAGACCAGCTTGGCCAATAAGGCAAAACCCTGTCTCTACTAAAAATACAAAACTTAGCTAGGCATGGTGGTGGGCGCCTGTAATCTCAGCTATTCAGGAGGCTGCCAGGAGAACTGCTTGAACCTGGAAGCGGAGGTTGCAGTGAACCGAGATCATACCACTGCACTCCAGCCCGGGCCCTGGGCAACAGAGCGAGACTCTATCTCAAAACAAACAAACAAACAAACAAACAAAACCTCCAAGACCTCTTCCACATGCTAATTAAGTGTTCTAGTGACCAGCCACCTTCCGTCTAGCAAGTGTGCTGCATTACCCCGAGAATACCAGCTTTAGGGGGGCACAATATTCATGCACACAAGACAATTAGAGGACAACACAAGATGATATGTAATCAAGTGCCACAATGCACACAAAAAGGAAAATGCCTACTACTATGGTCATAGTAAAAAATCACACAGGGACCGGGCGCAGTGGCTCATGCCTGTCACTTTGGGAGGCTGAGGCGGGTGGATCACGAGGTCAGAAGTTTGAGTCCAGCCTGGCCAACGTAGTGAAACCCCCTCTGTACTAAAAACACAAAAATTAGGAGGGCGAGGCAGGAGAATTGCTCCAACCTGGGAGTCGGAGGTTGCAGTGAGCCAAGATCGTACCACTGCACTCCAGCCCGGACAACAGAACAATATTCTGTCTCAGAAAAAAAAAAAAAGAAAACAAACAAACAACAACAAAAAAAGACCATACAGGGCTGGGTGCGGTGGCTCACGCCTGTAATCCCAGCACTTTGGGAGGCCAAGGTGGGTGGATCACCTGAGGTCAGGAGTTTGAGACCAGCCTGACCAACATAGCGAAACCCCATCTCTACTAAAAATACAAAAATTAGCCTGGCATGGTGGCACAACCCTGCAATCCTAGCTACTTGGGAGGTTGAGGCAGTAGAATCACTTGAACCCGGGAGGTGGAGGTTGCAGTGAGCCGAGATCACGCCACTGCACTCCAGCCTGCAAGACAAAGTGAGATGGTGTCTCAAAATAAATAAATACACACATACATACATACGTACACACATAAATCACTCAGGAATAAATTTTAAAACTTTCCTCTTAACATATATACTCATTTCTAAGGGATTTTTGATTCTCTAGTTGAGTGGTCATGGTGAAATGGAAAGAACATTAAGTGATAATTAGAAAATGTACATTCTACATTTGATTCTTCTCTTGTTTGGTTTTGAACAAGTACCTTCTTTTCTCTGGGCCTGTGAAGTTACGGGACTTGAACTTGATGCTCTCAAAGGTGCCTTCTGATTCCTAACAGTGCAGCCTGGGAGTCTGACTCCCTGACACTCCCAAGGCCCAGTTGTGTGTCTGCACGTGCCTTTGGTACAGTAGAGCTGAGTGCCCAGGAGCAGGGCTGGCAGGTGAGCTGACTCTGCTGTGTGTCGGCCCGGTGTCCACTGTCCCGGAAGAAGGCTGAGCATCCACAGCATTCTATCCCCAGATGAAGCTGACAGTCATAGTCACAGATGGCCAGAGGATGTGATGTCAGCTGGTTGCACCAGAAACAAACAGGCTGCAGAGTGTGTTGCTAGGTTAGACCTGTAAGCCTTTGGTGGATAGTCCATGATTTGCTAAGGGGGTTTGAAATGGGAAGGTTCTCATAAAATGTTTTTATTCTGCAACTCTCTTCCTTTTCTCAGAGGATTCCAATGTGAGCATCACCCCTTCACCTTAGAGTTGGCTGTGGGCTCTCCATCCAGCCTAGGCCAGGGCTCTGAGCTCCTCTGGACCGCCGATACTGACTGTGGCCACCAGAGAGCACTCTTGCCTTGTGGAGACCAACAGTCTTGGGAGTCTGAGGAACTTGGTTCCCATCTTCGCCAGAACATCTGGATTTACTGAAGCCTTTCTTTACTTAAGTAGTTCTCCACTGGGAGCAGTTTCTCCCCTCTCCCCAGGAGACATTTGCCAATGTCTGGAGACAGTTTTGGTTGTCCTAACCGGGTTGGGGAGGGTGCTCCTGGAATCTCCTGAGTAGGGGCCCCAAATGCTGCTAAATGCCCAGGAATGCTCAGGACAGCTGCCCACAACAGAGAATTATGCAACCGAAAATATCAACAGTGCCAAAGTTGAAAAAGTCTGCTCCACTCGAATCTATTGCCTAAACGCGGAGTGCACCACCTGGAAATGTAAGTCCTCTGGGGCTGAGCTTTTGGTCTCTCAGGTTCACCTACTCCAAAGAGAAATTTTAGAAGAGTGACCTCAAGGCATTTCCCATTGCCTGAGATGTGAGGGTCACAGACACCACAAAACACTGAAGAGGCGGTGGGGTCAGGCAGAGGGGCATGTGAGGACCACTGTGAAGGAGAACAATTCTGTCCCAGGGGCTGGTCTCTCTGAACAGGGCACAAACCCCATGACAAAACCATCCAGTTCCTTATGCTGGAGCAGACAACACTAGCCCTTTGTCTCCCAAAACTGGGCAGGGTGATGGGAAAGCCCCTGGGGGCTCGTCCTTCCTGCAGGGCCAGGGATGGGCCTGTGGCTTTGGGGGCAAGTGAGAAGCAGTTTTCATTGTAGTGCTGGGAACTCTTGGGAGAGAAACTCTGTGGTCCCCACTTTCTTGGCATCGGGGTGAAGGAGGGAGACTGAGATGAAAAACTCTCATAGATCCTTTCTCCTGGCCTAGATCCAGCTTGGAAACCCAGGGCCTGTGTGCTGTGTCCATCACCACCTTCCTGAGGAGCGAGGGCCCATCCTGCCCTGCTCTGGGTCTCTCCTTTCCCAGTTCCATGTGTGGCCCTGAGACCATACATACGCCACTAAGAAGGGCTGGGAGGCTGCAGAAGCACATGCTCAGGGCGTCCCTGAGAAGGATGTGTCTCCTCCTGGGACTGAGGAACAGGGACAAACATTGAGTAAAGGGGCCCTCTGTGCCACACGAGTCCATGCTCCATGTCATAGAAAGGGAGTAGGGACAAATCCTAGGCTTGTAATTGGCAGCCTAGAGACAGTAGGGTGGTGGGATCAACAGTCTTGGCTCCTGGAGCACCCCTCTCTGTTGCCATGTCCTTGTTTGGGCAAAAAGTCCTCTCTGTCAGATGTGCCCTACTTCCTAGGCACCTGACGCCTCACTGCTGCTCTGCTTGGCATTCCTAGGGCCTGGGGTGCAGACGAAAAGGGGCCCCTGGCAGCGCCCTCCTCCTCACCCAACACTTCTGCTCCGAGGTGGTCCACAGAGATCTGAGGGCCGTTCTTTAAGGACCCCTGCTGTAGTCTGAAGTTCCTCCCTTGAGGTGGGTTTCCCACTGTGTCCAGGAAGCTCCTCATGCCCTGGCTTCCTTTCAGCCTTTCTCTCTGAGAGGAGATGCTAGCGGGAGGGAAGAGACTGGCTGGTGGGATGTGTAGCTCCACTCCAGGCCTCAGGTTCTCCTCCAAACTTCTGCTCGGGCCCTTTCCCATCACACCAGACCAGAACACAGGAGGAGCATAGTGGGAGGATGGGGGTCCACTGTAGGGGGGTGGTCAGCCAGAAGGCAGTTTGCAAGGACATTTTATTCAT
This sequence comes from Trachypithecus francoisi, assembly GCF_009764315.1. NCBI lineage: Eukaryota > Metazoa > Chordata > Mammalia > Primates > Cercopithecidae > Trachypithecus > Trachypithecus francoisi. The sequence continues at coordinate 92,373,533 of NW_022681470.1, read as the reverse complement.
GGTCACAGTGGAGTATTACAGAGCAGAGAAGGCCAGTGTCTCCCTATCCCACCTGCCTGGGTCCTGGGGAAATGGAGAGAGGAGGAAGCGCCTGCATGGGACAGGGGTTTCCAGGGCTTCAGAAATTAGAGGGATGGGAGAGAAGTTGCATGGAGGGGTGAGAAAGGGGCTGGAGACCTTAGCCCAGAATGGGGAGATAGGCCCCGAAGAAGACTCAGGGAACACAACCACGCTTGTCCTCTCCCCAGGCTAGACCCTTAATTTTCCCCCTTACGTGGGCAGGATGGAAATTATGGAAATCTTATTCTCACCTCCCTGAAGAAAAGTTGGGATTAGGAATGTCTCCTTAATCTGATTAGCAATATGGTGAGAGAGGAGGGACACCCTGTCTTAGTTTTTCCCATTTCCACATTCACACCTTCCCTGCAATGCTCCCCACCTTTGGTCCAACTCCACCCCTTCAAATCCTGCAATTTCCGCCCATGTCCAGCAATGGGAAGGGGCTGACTCAGAGGCGGTGGGCAAGAGGAGAGATGGATTTTGGAGGACTCCTCCCCAACTTCCCACCTTCCTCTCCAATTAAGGAGGATCCAAGGGCCACAATGCTTTGAGGTTCTCCAGATTGGGTGAAGTAAGTCTATCCTCCCCAGTTTTGAGTCTGTAGGTCTCTGGGCAGAAGCCCTCCCTGGGATCCAGGCACCCCTTTGCCCTCATCATGGGAGCAGGCTTTACTTCCAGCCCCTCGGGCCTGAGGGACAAGAGCCAAAGCCTGTCACCTGCACCCTGTCCCAGCCCGGCCAAGAGAGGAAGCCCTGGAAAATGCCAGGCCCCTGGGAGGCTCCTAGGTCCTGGGAGCAGGATGTCTGGCTTAAAGGCCCCTGGGAGCTGCTGCTCTGACGGGAGAGGAGGCAAGAAGGGCCCCGAGAGGCAGGTCCAGTCGGAAGGGAGAGGGAGCGGGAGGGGAGGGGTGAAGGAGGCAACACCAGGCAGCTCGCCTTGGACTCTCCCCAAATGGCAGCAAGGGCCCAGCTGGCAGGGAACTGGGGCAGAGCCAAGTCCTAGAGAAAGAAAGAGAGAAAGGGTCAAGGGAGCCCAACCTCTCTCAGATGCCCCTTGCTCCTCCCATTTCCCAGGCCTTCTTATTTCTTGCTTGGAAGTCTCTCTTCCTCGCCCCACTGCCCTTCCTTTTCTTTCTGTCTTGTTTTTTTGAGAGAGAGTCTGTCTCTGTCACCCAGGCTGCAGTGTAGGCTTGAACCCTTCCTGGGTTCAAACGATCCTCCCACCTCAGTTTTCTGAGTAGCTGGGACTACAGGCACGTGCCACCATGCCTAGCCAAGTTTTGTGTTTTTTGTAGAGATGGAGTCTCGCCATGTTGCCAGGCTTGTCCTTCCTTTTTTTTTTTTTTTTTTTTTTGAGACGCAGTCTCGCTCTGTCGCCCAGGCTGGGGTGCAGTGGCCGGATCTCAGCTCGCTGCAAGTGCTGCCTCCCGGGTTTACGCCATTCTCCTGCCTCAGCCTCCCGAGTAGCTGGGACTACAGGCTCCCGCCACCACGCCCGGCTAATTTTTTCTATGTTTTGTAGTAGAGACGGGGTTTCACCGTGTTAGCCAGGATGGTCTCGATCTCCTGACCTTGTGATCTGCCCGTCTCGGCCTCCCAAAGTGCTGGGATTACAGACTTGAGCCACCTTGCCCGGCCTTGCCCTTCCTTTTATGCTTTTCTTTTCTTTTTTTCTTTTTTTTAAGACAGAGTCTTACTTTGTCACCCAGGCTGGAGTGCAGTGGCACGATCTTGGCCCACTGCAATCTCCACCTCCCGGGTTCAAGCAATTCTCCTGTCTCAGCCTCCTGAGTAGCTGAGATTACAGGTGCATGCCACCACATCTGGCTAATTTTTGTACTTTTTAGCAGAGACAGGGTTTCACCATATTGGTCAGGCTGGTCTCAAACTCCTGACTTCAGGTGATCCACCTGCCTTGGCCTCCCAAAGTGCTGGGATTACAAGCATGAGCCACCGCACCCAGCCTCTTTTCTGCTTGTCTTTAGGCCTCATCATAAATACCGTTCTTTGGAGAAGCCTTCCTAGACTCCCAGCCTAGGCGAGAGTGCCTGCTGCCTGCCCTCGCCCTTCCCTGAACCTCTCCAAGGGTGCTCGGCTGAGTTAGGGTCATGTAGTCATTTGTGTGCTTTTCATTTAATGTATGTGAGTCCAACTCTGTGGGGGCAGGAGCTGTATTTGTTTTATTTTCCCTCGAATCTACCCAGTCTGGACATAATCAGTGCTCAAGAAAAATGTGTCCAGCAAATTAAAGGAAGGATATTCTCTGCTATATCTCAATGGATCCATTCTTCTCTCCCTGTCCCTGCAGCAAGGGCCTCCAGTCTAGCCCGGCAAAGAACTGGTTGTGTGGCCTTGGCCTTGTCATTTAAATTTGCAGTCCTCTGTTTCTTCATCCATAAAATCCCCTCTCCTAGCTTAGATCAAGCTGTGTCATGGGTAAGAAGGGGCCCTGCAGAGTACATGACTGGGAGGCCCAGGGCAGGTATGGGGAGCCCCAGCCTTCCTCTTCTCTGTCTCACTCGGGTCCGTAACTTTCCACCTTCAAAAAGACTTCCTTCTTCCCGCTCCTTCCAATCCTGCCTCTTTCCCTCTCCCCGACCCTGCCAGGGCCCTACAGTAGGGCCTCCCAGCTGGGGGCCTTGGAGATGACTATATAGAACTTCACATCACTTTCTGTATTTCAAAAAGCCTAACTGCCGCTCCACATTTTTCTTAGCAAGACTACATCATTTAACTAAAAGAACAAGCATCAACCCAACGTAGTCACATTGGTTGGGCTATAGCGAATAAAAACTGGAAAAACAGGCCGGGTGTGGTGGCTCACACCTGTAATCCCAGCACTTTGGGAGGCCGAGGTGAGCAGATCACCTGAGGTCAGGAGTTCGAGACCAGCCCGACCGATATGATGAAACCCCGTCTCTACTAAAAATACAAAAATTGGGCCGGTGTGGTGGCAGGCGCCTGTAATCCCAGCTACTCAGGAGGCTGAGACAGGAGAATCACTTGAACCCGGGAGGCGGAGGTTGCGGTGAGCCGAGATCGCGCCACTGCACTCCAGCCTGGGCAACAAGAGCGAAACTCTATCTCAAAAAAACAAAACAAAACAAAAAAACCACCAAAACAAACAAACAAGCAAAAAACTGGAAAAACAAGTTAGTTATTATTTAATGTGTCCAATGTATTTGATAGGAACAATATTTCTGAAGTCAGATCTATGTAGGGAGAAAACAGTGACAGTGATCCTCTAGGAGAACAAGTGTGGAGGCCCCTATCAGAGCACCTTTTCTCTGGGTCATTGTCTTTTCCTTGGGTCCTTAGATGAGGTGGAGACTGCTGTTGCACAGGAAGGCTGTGTCCCTCGGGGATCCTGAGGTCAAGAGATATTTTCTTTCTTTTTTTTTTTTTTTTGAGGCGGAGTCTCGCTCTGTCCCCCGGACTGGAGTGCAGTGGCCAGATCTCAGCTCACTGCAAGCTCCACCTTCCGGGTTTACGCCATTCTCCTGCCTCAGCCTCCCGAGTAGCCGGGACTACAGGCGCCCACCACCTCGCCCGGCTAGTTTTTTTTGTATTTTTAGTAGAGACGGGGTTTCACCGTGTTAGCCAGGATGGTCTCGATCTCCTGACCTCGTGATCTGCCCGTCTCGGCCTCCCAAAGTGCTGGGATTACAGGCTTGAGCCACCGCGCCCGGCTGAGATATTTTATTTCTAAGAGTCCTCTCGTTCTCCCACCAGTTCCTTTCCATTCCCAGCACTGGCCCTGCAGCTCCCTACCTCTGGCTCAACAGACCCGGCACTCCCAGAAGCAGCTTCCTTTCTTGGCACCAAATGCTCTGAGTGAGGGTGGAGGTGAGGGGCTGGCACAGGCTTCTGGAATCTCAATCTAGAAGTGGGGCATGTGGCTGCTTCCAATCTTCTGGTGACCTACGCCTGCTTAGCATCCCTTAGGGCCTAAGCATAGGCAGGGCGTGTGTGTTTGCCTGCAGAGGGGAGGGAGGTGCAAAATAGCCCACTACAAATGGGGCTTGGGAGGGAACACTTTTTTCTCTTCTTCTTCTTCTTCTTCTTCTTCTTCTTCTTCTTCTTCTTCTCTTCTTCTCTTCTTCTTCTTCTTTCTTCTTCTTCTTCTTCTTCTTCTTCTTCTTCTTCTTCTTCTCTTCTTCTTCTTCTCTTCTTCTCTTCTTCTTCTTCTTCTCTTCTTTCTTCTTCTTTCTTCTTTCTTCTTTCTTCTTTCTTCTTCTTCTTTCTTCTTTCTTCTTCTTCTTTCTTCTTTCTTCTTTCTTCTTCTTTCTTCTTCTCTTCTTCTTCTTCTTCTTCTTCTTCTTCTTCTTCCTTCTTTCTTCTTCTTCTTCTTCTTTCTCTTTCTTCTTCTTCTTCTTCTTCTTCTTCATTTTTTCTTCTAACACTATCCACCTGGAATGGGAACACTTTTTTCTTTCCCTCATAGTTTCCCAAAGAGAGAAGCTCTCTGCCTAAGGCATTCCCAGTGCTAGGTCGGAGTGGGTGGGAGTGGAGAAACAGGGAGGGCTGTTCAGGTGCTACTTAGCTGCAGGCTACCAGACCAGGCCCAGCGAGTCCCAGCAGGCCCTGGAGCACCCCACACCCATGGCCTCAGCTGCACTCCCAGGGGTGCAGAGCTTGGGCTTCCCAGCAGCTCAGGGGTGGGGTGAAGGCCATGGATCCTTCTTCCATGAAATTGGCTGGAGTGGAGGGGCAATTCTTGGACCTCTGCACAAGAGCCTTGGTTTGGTCAAGTGTCTCTGTGATCTTTTTCACAGAAAATCTAATATTGTAGATGCCCAGCTCACAGCCTCTGTAAGAGCTGATGTCTGCCTACATTTCCACCTTCTTCTCCCACTCAATGGCCATGTGCTTCTGCACTGGCCTTCTCCCAGGCCTTCTGTCCCAGGGCCATTGCACACACTGTTCTCTCACTCGCTATGCTTTCCCTACTCCCTCTGAGCTCAGCTGACACTCAGGTACACTTTGGGTGTCATCTCAAGTGTCACTTTGTCAAGGAAGTCTTCCCTGATGCCCTTGGCACTCTGCATTTCTCCTCTGCAGCAGTTAGCACAGTTATAATCACTCATCAATCATTAGTTGAATATCTGCACCCCCCTTGCCTATAAGTCCTATAAAGGCCGTGTTGCTCACATTGGTTCCCCAGCCCCTAGGACAGTGCCTGGCACATTAAACAGGGGGTCATTAAGCATCTGCTGAAAGAAGAAATGAATGAGTGAGTGAATGAGTGAATGAACTCTGTCTTCCCAATCTCTCTCCCGCTGAGCCTCCGTCTTCATCCCATGGCCCTTGTCTTGGTTACCGCCCCGTCATCTCCTGCCTAGATTATCTTCAAAGGCCTTCCGACTCCAGTCGTATGCCTCCTCCAACCCAAAACTCTACACACACATAGTCATCTTTGTAAAATGAAAGTCTGACCATGACTCTCCCTCCCAGTCCCTCCTGACCACAGGAGAAAGTCCTGCTCCCTTAGCATGGCTTGTGAAGCCTCTGTGACCTGACACCAGTTTACCTTGCCATTCCCATCTCTTATCCGTCCTATTTGTTCCCACCTCATCACAAGACTTGCTCTCCAACAGCAAGCTACCAGCAGTTCTCCAGATTTGATACACTTGTTCCCAGCTTTTTGCTTTATAAATGCTATTTCCGACTAGGTGTGGTGGCTCACACCTGTAATCCCAGCACTTTGGGAGGCCGAGGCGGGTGGATCACCTGAGGTCAGGAGTTCGAGACCAGCCTGGCCAACATGGTGAAACCCCATCTCTACTATAGATACAAAAATTAGCCAGGCATGGTGGTGCATGCCTGTAGTCCCAGCTGCTCGGGAGGCTGAGGCATGAAAATCACTTGAACCTGGGAGGCAGAAGTTGCAGTGAGCTGATATCCTGCCACTGTGCTCCAGCCTGGGCAACAGTGAGACTCCATCTCAAATAAATAAATAAATAAATAAATAAATAAATAAATAAATAAATGCTATTCCCTCTGCTTAGGCATCTTTTTCCATCTCCTTCACCTGCCCGAGTGTTGTGTCCTCTGGGAAGTCCCAGTTCCTTCTCTGGGCCTGAATGTACAGCACCTAGTGCTTACCTGAATGCCCGCAGCAGTCGCTGGCAGTAATCCCATCTCTGCTCCCCACTAGGTTCTGAGCCTCTTGAGCCTTTCATCTCTGAACCCCCACACCTAGTAAATAGCTGGTGTTCAATAAATGTTGGTCGAATGAATGAATGAGTACATAGTATCCCTTGTCTTATGCCCCCTCAGCCATGTACTCAGCCAGGAGGGCCCTTCCTCCTCTGGCTAGGATTCCCTGGGCCCTCCCAGCCCTGAGCACTTACGGTGGATGCTGCTGCTGCTCCCCTTCTTTTCCCCAGGGGCCTCTGGTGCTTCCCGGGGGGTCTGCTCTCCCGCCAGCTGCTCCACCATGGCATGATGGGCGAATAGCATGCTGTGCAGGAGCTGAGGGGTGAGAAGTAGATGTGGGGTAGGATGGACTCTCCCTGGCATGTATCCTCCAGTACACTCTAGTACTGTCAGCCAGTTGCTAAAACAATGAAATACTCTTATACTGACTTTTTTTTGAGTTGGAGTCTTGCTCTGTCGCCCAGGCTGGAGTGCAGTGGCACCATCTTGGCTCACTGCAACCTCTGCCTCCTGGGTTCAAGCATTCTCCTGCCTCAGCCTCCCTAGTAGCTGGGATTACAGACATATGCCACCATGCCCAGCTAATTTTGTATTTTTAGTGGAGATGGGGTTTTGCCATGTTGGCCAGGCTGGTCTTGAACTCCTGACCTCAAGTGATCCGTCCACCTTGTCCTCCCAAAGTGCTGGGATTACAGGTTTGAGCCACCGCCCCTGGCCTCTGATACCTATTGTTAAAAGCCCACTGCCAAGGCTGCCTAAAGTCTCAGATGCCCTTGGCCCTTCCCTCTGATCCACCCCTAAAGGAGTGGCGCCTATCACAGAAGGAGCCACCCTTTCTCACAGGTGGGTCCCGTACCACCTGGATTGCTAACACCCCTGCCTCTGGGGCACTCAGGGACTAGGATGCAGGAGGAAAAGAAAACTGGAGGCTGATGGGCCGCAGAGGCAAAGAGGAGGGTGGGGGGCCTCCTGGGCAGAGGGGCAGGACCTGGTGGAGCCCTGAGACAGGGGCCACCTCTGCTCTTACCTCGCTCTGCACACCCACGGGCACCAGCGCTGGCTGACACAGGGCAGGGGCCCCCAGCAGCACGTGGGGGGATGGTGGCACCCGCACTTCCCACAAAGGATAGTTGACTACGATGAACTTGCTGAAGTTGAACTTGTACGTGAACCTTTTGCCTTTGGTCTTATGTAGGATCCTCTTATTGTAGTAATATCTGGAGAATTCAAAGTTGAGAATAGAGTTGGCCCAGTGGTCAGAGAATAGAGTCAGGGACCCAGTCACATTCTCCTCCCTAGCCGGGCTGACCCTACGCTGTTCCCCAAGAACCACTAGGCAGCTCACCACAGGCCAGGACACTTCCCAAGCCTTGGAGGGGGTGGAAATCAGTAGGGGTGCCGGAAACCACGGCCCTTTTCCTTGAACTCTTCCCTCTTTGGCCATGTCAGCCGCCTCCTCTCACCTGAGGGCCCGGCTCAGCTTGTCATAATTCATCTGTGGTTTGCATTTCCTGCGGCCCCAGAGGCGGGCCACCTCATCTGGATCCTTGATGACAAATTCCCCGTACTCTCCCTGCTGCCAGGCGATGACATGGCGGAACTCTTCCTTCTGCAGCAGCTCCAGGATGAAGTGCCACAGCTGGATCTGCCGGGAGCCTGGGGACGACTCGGCTTTGTAGGCCCAGTCAGGAAAGGCCAAGCCTGGGTGGACAGGGCAGAGTGAGGGCTCTGGAGGCCCTGCCCTAGGCCACCGTTGGATCAGGAGGTAGACCTGGCCAAGAGGCTCACCTGAGATCCAGTTGCCGGGGGTGGCTGGGATGCCCTCAGCCAAGCAGCTGCAGTGCATGGTCCACTCTGGCGAGAGGGGCTGTGTCTGGGCCTTGGGGAAATGGTCACCACCTAACAGGAAGGGAAGGAAGGAGGGAGAGGGCAGGACAGTGAAAGAGGAAGGAAAAATGGAGGGAAAGAAGGAAGGAAGGGAGAGGGTCAGGAGAGAAAGAGAGAAAAGGGAAGGGACAAGAGGTTGCCAGTGAAGGGGAGAAAAGGGAACCAGAGGCAGCAAGTTTCCCCATACCCAGACAGGGTTCAGCCTCCTCTGAGGAACTCCCCACTGCCCAGGGCTGACTTGGACTCAGGGCTTCCGGCTGAGCCACTTATATAAATGGAGAGAAGTGCAAAGGGTCCTATATCCTGCCCTGCTGGGGGATTTAGACAGAGAATGAGATCTCTTCTTAGGGCTTAACAGGATTGGAGTTTTTCCCAAGAGAAGACAAAAGAAAATGTAATTAATCATGGGCTCATTCTAAATCTTGAGTGGGAAGGAGGTAGCTTATACACATACCTGTGCCTTTACAGTATTTCTTTTTTTTGAGACAGTCTCTCCCTGTCACCCATGCTGGAGTGCAATGGGGCTATCTCGGCTCACTGCAACCTCTGCCTCCCAGATTCAAGTAATTCTCCTGCCTCAGCCTCCTGAGTAGCTGGGATTACAGGTGCGTGCCATCACGCCCAGCTAATTTTTTTTTTTTTTTTTTGTATTTTTAGTAGAGACGGGGTTTCACCATGTTGGCCAGGGTGATCTCGAACTCCTGACCTCATGATCCGCCCACCTTGGCCTCCCAAAGTGCTGGGATTACAGGTGTGAGCCACTGCACCTGGCTGCCTTTATAGTATCTCAAACAATTTCACATTTGAGATGAGCAGGAAGTTTTGTTTTTTGTTTGTTTGTTTGTTTTGAGTTGGAGTCTCGCTCTATCACCCAGGCTGGAGTGTAGTGGCACTATCTCGGCTCACTGCAACCTCCGCCTCCCAGGTTCAAGCCATTCTTCTGCCTCAGCATCCTGAGTAGATGGGATTACAGGTGCCCACCACCATGCCTGGCATATTTTTGTATTTTTAGTAGAGACAGGTTTTGCCCTGTTGGCTAGGCTGGTCTCGAACTCCTGACCTCAGGTGATCCGCCTGCCTCCACCTCCCAAAGTGCTGGGATTACAGGTGTGAGCCACCACGCCCGGCCGAGCAGGAATTTTTGTGGGCTTTTTTTTGTCAGTCCCAAGGGCCTGGCACACAATAGGTGTTCAATAAATGATAGTTAATCGAATGAATGAATGGTAATGGACTTATAGATAGTGTCTTCTTTGTTGAACATCTGTACCCCACTCAGAGTGTCAGCTTCGAGGTCAGGAACCCTAGCTGTCTTGTTCTCCTCTGCTGGCTCCCCAGATCCCATCCTAGCACAGGACCTCCTACTCAAAGGTGCTCTATAGATATTTGTTGAATTGGTGAACCACGGGCAGGAACTGGGAATCCTGTGGTTCTCAGCTGAGAAGGATGTGGAGTTTATGGAATGAGCCCAGTGAGATGTACTTGCCTGATATAGGAAAAGAGAAAAAATGTCTAAGCCCTCAAGCCTTCTGGATGGAACAGAAAGCCTTCCGGATGGTGCAAAAGGCTGGTTTCCACTATAACTAATGGAAGATGAAACAATATGCAAAGGGACTGAGGAGGGATGGGAGAGGCTGCGGTGGGGATGAAGCACATGGGACCTGCTCCTGGTGGGCCAGGGCATTGGGAGGTTCCTGGGCACTTAGGACTGCCTGTGAACAGGGTTACGTGACCCGGGCCTGGCTCTCCATCTCTGATGGAGTTAGTGTGCAATACCTTCAGCAAGAACTTATTAGGCTGTGAGGTCTGGAGGGCACGTGAGGATTTGTCTGGAGTTGCTTCCTCACTTTCCAGAGGAGGCTCAGACAGGGAAAGTGACTTGACCAAAGACAAAATGGTGAGTTAGCTACCCTGCCCCCTGACTCCTAATCCATAGCACTTTCTCATATACTGAGTTGCCTTAAGACTTAAAAAAAATCATCTATGTTGGTGCTTTTCAGACTCTAATGTGAATAGGAATGATCTGAAGGTCTCTTTAAAATACAGATTCTGATTCAGTGGGACTTGGGGGACCTAAGACTCTGTACTTCTATTTTTTTTTTCTTTTTTTTTGAGACGGAGTCTCGCTCTGTCGCCCAGGCTGGAGTGCAGTGGCACAATCTCAGCTCACTGCAACCTCCACCTCCCAGGTACAAGCGATTCTCCCACCTCAGCCTCCCAAGTAGCTAGGACTACAGGCACCCGCCACCATGCCTGGCTAATTTTTGTATTTTTAGTAGAGACGGGGTTTCATCATGTTGGCCAGGCTGGTCTCAAACTCCTGACCTTAGGTGATCCGCCCACCTTGGCCTACCAAAGTGCTGGGATTATAGGTGTGAGCCACCACACCCAACCAAGACTCTGCACTTCTAACAAGCTCCTAGTTGATGCTGCTGCTGCCGGTCCGCAGACCATACTTTGAGCAGTGAGAACCCATAGAACCTGTGGGATGCAGCAAAAAGAGGCTGTGGGTGTCAGAAAGTCAGGGAACCCTAGACACGTCAGGTTGTAAGAACCCTGGCACCTCCCACTCCTGGCACCAAGAGATCATCTGGTCTCTTACTCTCCCTTTCCCAGGGAATGCTCAGTGCCAGGATGTAAACTGACAGACAGGCAGTTAGGGCTGGGATCTTGGAAGCACACATTCTGGCCTGAGCTGAGAGTGTTTCTGGAAATTAAGGTGAATAGGGCAGTGAGTAGATCCAAGCTCACCCAGAAACTGGATGAATAGGTTATCCTACTCATTCCTCTGTCTAAACTGGCAGCTGACATTCTGGAGTCTTCTCTCCTTTCCTCCCCTGAAGCAGATGCCCCCACTCCTCTTCCAACCTCCTTTCCTTCCCTGTCCACTTGGGAATTCCTCCTTGGTTGAACCTCAGTCTGATTAGAATCTCTTCTGCTTCACCTTGGGAAAATGGGCTGGGAAATGGGGCAGGGTGCAGAGGTGAGTTTTGAGAGATTCCAAGGCATGACTGTTCTCTGGAGGAAGCTGATAGAATTACCTATGGCTTGCCCTGGCACCTGCTGAGTCTGATGGTGTTTTCTGGTTTGAAGGATGTGAAATCTTAGGGTAGATTTAGGATCTGGCAAGAAGAGAATGATGAACCCCACCACTGACCAGACACTCAGTGTGCTCTGCACTACATTAAGAGATTGAAATAGACATATACTGAAACCTCACAGGAGGTAGCAGAGGGGTTGCATAACTTCCCTAAGGCCATACAGCTCTTAAATCAAAGAGGGGAAAGTAAGATCTTGAGGCAAGATTTAAAACGTTCTGCCATCTAGTTGGGCTCCCAACATCTCCTTCCCTACCCCCCCAAAAGAAAAAAAACCTCAAAATGCAAAACCAAAGTGGCATGAGTAGGCAAGGTCAAGTCTCCAAGCTTCCTGATGCCAGCAGCCTCCTCCCCAGCCTCTCTTGTGTCTGTGAGAGTCCCTGATGGATCCTTAAGTCTCTGAGGAGCTTGCCCGTTCTGGGTGTGGAAATCCTTGCTGCTGACAAGTCCTGCCAAATGCCTTCCCTCCATCCTTCCTTTCCTACATGAGCCTCTGAGCTGACTGGCGAACACTCAGAAAACACCAGGTCTCAGTTCTGCCTTCGTATCCAAGAGCTGTTCTTGGAACTTAACCTTAAGTCCATGTGCTTCACTTTAATCCGCACTCTGGTGGTGATGCTCCCAAGGCTGGGGCAGGTAGTCCCATTCTGTCCCCACCCTGCTCCTATCTTCCAGGCTCCCACTCCTCCCCTCTTGTGCTGTGGGCTAGACACACAAAGCTTGGGGAAGCTCTAACCATGGGTTCTGCATAGCCTCTGATTCCCCAAGACCCCCCATGGCAAGATCAGTACAGTGGCCTTCTAGGAGAATGAGTATTGAAAACTACAAATCAAAAAGGATCATAACCCAATCTCGAATGATCAAAGTGGCTTCTCTTAAGCACTTTGTGTTTCTTGAAGAGTTGTAGCAGCAAGCAATTAGTATTGTCATCACCACCATCATTCTGATTACTAATAATATGATTAACCTCTTTGGCCAATGTAAGTGCTCATTACAACACATGTAGGTTTTAGGTCATTACTTAATAAAAGCAATACAGATGCTGAAGATAACAATAGAGAGTAAGCCTTAAGCTAGGGCTTGGAGCCAAAGGAAATGTCCAAAGCACAGTTCACCTTTTGAAGATTTTATTTAATATGAATTGAGCCTCTATCATGCTCCCAGTATTGGGTTTAACATGTTTTCCTATGTTACTTCATTGACTCTTCACAATAACCCTTCTAGATGGGTATTATCTGTTTTGTATGCTAAGGAAATTGAGGCTCAAGAAGATTAAGAGACTTGCATAAGATCCTGGCCAAGTGGTGGAGCCGGATGGGAACAGGTCTGTCTGACTTCAGGCTCCAAGCCGTAATCAGTCAATCAGGGCAGAAAAGTTGAGAATGAAACTTCAGAGCAGAGAGGTGAGGCCGATGGGAGACCCTGGGCCCTGAAGGAGGCACTTCCAGTCTAAACCCTCCATGTGGGCTCTTTGCTGGAAAAAGTATCCGCAGAGTCCCCAGAAAGCCAGAGGACAGCCAGCCAGATGGGCAGACAGCAATACAGAAAGCATGAGAAAGACAAGAACATACACGATTTAAAAAAAAAAGAGTTTTCAAGACCAATGCTGCATGTATACAAAGTGGAAACTTGCATCAAAAGTCGCTTTGTTTTTGGGGCCTTTAAGGGGCTGAAGTGGATTGACTGCATAATCAGATTGATTGGCCAAACCAAGTGTTTTCAGTGACTGCTTGATTGATTCAGTGGGAAAATGGGACTGTGTGTAAATACAAAGGCAGCGGAAAGAGATGGGCCATGTGAGTCAGCGAGAAAGAGAGTGAATCAGAGAGTATTAGACAGAGAAAGAGTGATGCAGAAATCAGAAGCTGTGGACACAGGTGAGGTCCAGAATATGGCCCGGGGGATGGAAAGATCAGAGTAGAGAAACCAGCTTAGAGGGGCGACAGTGCAGGGAGAAATCCCTTGGAGACATAGCGATGGTGATCTCCAGGGGGTATTTCGTGCTTGTTAGCCCTGAACAAACTGCATCCCCCACCCCTACACCAAATCCCCAATCTGATTAGAAGCCTCTGGTCTCTCCTCTTGATCTCAGCCCCAAGTGGAGAGTGGTTAGTCCTGAGACCTGCTTTAATGCTATTAGTTAAAGCTGCTTAGGTAGGAGAGCGAGAGTGGTTGGGGGCCTGGAGGGTCAAAGCTGGTCGCCTTTTTCCTTGGGGAATTTGGGGGAAGGAGAGGGTTAGATGCCCTTCCTTCATGTCCCCTTAACCTCTCTTTCCTTCTCCTCTGGCCAAGGGATATGCTGGCAGTGACCCCAGAGACAAGGACATCTTGTCTCTCCCTGCCCAGGCAATAGAGAGGACCCTTTTTTCATGCTGGGTGCTGGGAATCAGCCAGATGAACCCTGTCTCCCTCCTGCAGCCTCAGCTCTTCCTTCTATCTCTGCAGCTGGGAGAGGCTCCCCCTGTGGGGTCCAGCAGCAGTCCTGCTTCTCCTTCTCTGTCCTCAGTCCTCAACCCCCCTCCAGGCTCCCTCGCAACTGCTGTCACTGCCCAGTCCCCTCATTCAGCCTCAGATCTCTGCCCAACCCCTCCTTAGTCCTCCCGCCCCTTGCAGATGCCTCCAACTCTTGTCTCTTGGGTCCCTGGGGGCCGTGATATTTAAAAGGTTTGTGTAACTCCATGGAGCAGAAATCCAAACCCAGACACTCCCATGCCCTGCCCCACAGACCTGTCATGATGGACAGCTGAAGGTCAGGGGGAAAGTCATCCGCTCAACACCTTCAGGGACCCAGGGGCTGGGGGAAGTGACATGGGTGTCTGGAGACCAGCTTCCAGCTCCGCACCCATCCCTCTGCCTGTCAGGCCCCTGCCAGTCTCCACTTTTCTCTGTTTGACCCGTTTATCTTTCTTCAGCTCATTTGCTCCTTCATTGTTCTCTCCTCTTCCCTCCCACTTTAATTCTTTTTCCTTCTTTCCACTTGCGACCCAGCAACCTTCTCTTGGCCTTTCTTCACCACCATTATTGATTTTGCCATATATTTTCCCACTCTTTTCTCTCTTCTCCCTTGTCCTCTCCTCTGCCAGTTTCTCTTGGTCTCTCCATTTCCGCCTTTACTTCCTGTGTCTGCTGATCCTGTGGCCTCTCTCTTTGTCGCCCTACCCATCCTGCCCCCGTGAGATGCCCATTCCCCTGTTGCCTGTCTCACCACTTCCCTCCCAGCCTGGCGCTCTGTTTTGCTGTCTCTGTCACTGTCTCCTCTTGTTACTTTCTGTTTCCTTGTCTGTCTTTCCTCTCCTGCCCCCCATCTCTTATCCATGCTTTGGAGAAGGAAACTGACCACAGGCCTCCCAGTTTCCCTGCGCTGCCCTTACAGCACCACTTCCCCACTCCCCTACTTCCTCCTCAGATCCCCCCAGCACGCCTTGACCTTCCCCCAGTGGCAACCTCACCGTGGGTTCCTTTCATCCCATTCCCATCAGCTGTGCCTGGGGGAGTCCCCTGTCTGGACACCCCCTGATTCTTCCCTTTGTCCCCCAACACAGAAACAAGAAATCCCCTCCAGCAGGTGATGACGTGGCAGAGGAGCAGGCCAGAGGGAGAGGAAGTGAAAGCTCCTAGCAAACAGCTGAGCTGGATGAGTTGGCAGGGCCGGCATGGGGCTGAGTAACTGGGACCAGAGCAGCAGCATCAGAAGCAGGCATCCGAGGCCATTCTCCTCAGCTGGGGGCCTCTGACACCTTCGGACTCAATCACCAACCCTCAACCCTCATGTCCGCTTCCAGCCTCAACCCCGACCCCAATCTTAACGAACCTTCAACTTCCACTAAGCCCCAAGCCTCATTGAAGGCTGCACTCATGCAGCCTGGTCCCTGTGCCCATGGGAGCCCCACTGCCCTTGGGCAGGACCAAGAAGGGGCTCAGAGGTGGAGAGACAGTGGCACCACACTCCCCAGCCCTTCTCCTCTTGTCTCCTTTGAGAAGGAGTTAGGGAGACAAGCAGGACTTCTCTCTGCCACGGGAACATCATCTCTGTGTCTCTCTAGCCTCACAAGCCTGCATCTGCCATCACCATCTCGGGCTCTCGTGAGAAGTGGGGGACCCACGTTCTCAGACTTCAGGCTTCTTCTAGTTCCTTGAGAAGGATCCCAAGAGTCTGAGGAAGGGAGGGAGGTAGGTAGGTGAGTGGGGCAGAAATCTTCTCATCCCATCAGAGGTTTCAATTCAGAACACCCCAGCCCGGTTCAGGTGGGAGCACAATCCTGGTGGCCCTCTGGCCACCCCTCCTCCTTCCCATCCCCATGCTGTCAGGTCCACACCCTCACCTGCCTCCCTCTGCCCAGTGGTAGCCACCAGCTGGTTGTCAATCTTCACCCACTGCTCTTCAACCTCAGCCACAGGGATGACAGCAGAGAGCTCCCTGAGACACAGAACCCTGGGGCAGGGAGATAGCTGAGACCAGCATTCAGTCAGTCCCAGGATCCAACTTGATCCATTCATCCCAAGAGCTGAATCTGCGAATAACTGACCCCAGTTATGCCCCATCTCGGGGGAGAAGAACCTATTGGCAGACTGGACCTGCTGTCATTATGATGTCCTTCTGTAGGTGCCAGGATTCTCTCTGGCCTAAGTGCTCAATACCTGGCTCTGCGGCTATCCCGTTCCTGGATGGAAGAGCCCTGCCACCTCCCGTGCAGCTTCAGTGTGACCGTTGGGTTCCCCTCTCCACCCAGTGTCTAGCTCTCCTTATTTCTCCCCTTCCTAATTACCCACGATCGGCTACACCATTGAGGTGGTGGGGGACAGAGAAGGGCTCTTCCCTGCCGGCTGGCCCCAGCTGCAGACCTGCCATCAGAGTCCCTTACCTCGGAGCAGCAGCCAGGTCCCCGTTCTCCTCCGACTGGCTCCCTCTGGCGCTCTCCTCGCCCAGCAAGGACCCCTCGCTCATCGCACGTGTTAGGGTTACTTAAAATGAGAGCGGGATCTCCAAGCTCCCAGGGGAACTGATGTGGTTTTGAGACAATAGCTTTAACCCTTTGGGGGCCAGCAACACCATGGCCTTGAGCCCCCTCCCTTGCACCCCCGCCCCTTTGGGGGTGAGGTGGGAGGGAGTATCTCTTACTGGGTCCTTTGCATCCAGAGCCTGCCTCTGGGGAAGACTGGACCTAAAACATCTGACCCACAGGGAG
This sequence comes from Trachypithecus francoisi, assembly GCF_009764315.1. Taxonomy (NCBI): domain Eukaryota; kingdom Metazoa; phylum Chordata; class Mammalia; order Primates; family Cercopithecidae; genus Trachypithecus; species Trachypithecus francoisi. The sequence goes on along the minus strand of NW_022681470.1, from coordinate 92,357,147 downwards.
ACTGGGGAGAGGGCTACCCCTTCTTTAATGCCAGGAAAAGGGACGCTGACCTATTGGGAAGGCCTTCTGCTGTCCACCCTTCCCACTTTGTCAGCCCTTCTTTTATGCAGCTTTCTGTGGAGATGGAGGCCAGACCTGCAGAAGAAACCCGCTTCCCAGCCTCTGATTCTTAGCATCCCCTCACTCTTCGTTTTCCCCTCTGACCCCCAGGCCGTGCTCTGCTCACCATGGTAGTGCTGGATCTTTGCAATTTGTAACTTTTCTTCCTAGTCTCCAGTAAAATGAAACTAATCATTTACCTAATCTCTTTTCTCTGAGGATTTTAAAGCAGTGATTATGTCTCTCTCCTCTTAGAGTTGTAGAAAATGATTTTTCCTTTTTTTAAAAAAATTAATATGACTTGAAGTTAGACAGCAGGAAGAACTTCCAACTAAGGGATAAACCAGGCAGGAGAAAGTGACGACAGGGGCATCAGATAACCTGCCAAGGAAATATTAGAAACAAGAGAAGGGGTAGGTATCCAGAATATCCTGGGAGGGGACGGAGGACGTGGATAACTGACCTCGGAAGAGGCTTTTCCAGGGAAACTGAAGGAGGGAGGATACAGAAGACCAGGGCCTCTGTCGTTAAAGTCCCGGGGATCAAGTGACCCTGGAGCCTGTCGGCCCTGTGTCCAATCTCCCCACTCACCATCAGGGAGAAGATTGATGGATGTCATTGGGGGATCAATATGATTTTCTTTTTTTTCCCCCTGACTCTGCGATACCAAGTTTCCCCCTACCCTCCACTCCCCTCATTACACAGTCCCTCCCAACCCTGAGCTGATTGAGATGGGAATGGAGGGCCATGGAATTAAATTCTGGGGGTTGTTTTCTGGTTAAATCAACCGAAGCTAACATGATGGAAAAGTGAGAGAGAGGCTGATTGATGGAGGAGACAGGAGCTGGGGGCCATGGACAGAGGGTCCTGGTCAGGGGGAGGCAGGGAGGACTGGGCTCCGGGCCCTCTAGGGCAAAGAGGAAAGGGGCTACAGGGAGGAATGGCACAGAACACTGTTCCAGGGAGTCGGATGGGTGGGGGGGATATTAGCAAGGATTAGACAGACTTGATCTCCATAGAGGACCGAGATCTATGGCAAGAAAGACTGAAGTTAGAGCCAAGATGCCGTAACCTGGGCATTTCTCTTAGGTGTCATTGGTACTTTCTCGTCTGGAAAGCTTATTCTGCCCCTTGCTCACCTCCCTCCAATCCTCTCTTCTTCGTTGAAGAGTTTCAGGATCACTTGAGTTAGCTGCAGAAGATACCAAGGCCAAGGAGGACTCCACTGGGAAGAACGACTGCCCCTCCTCTTCAGGAAGTCCCTGCCAATGAGGGGTCAGAGCAGAACTGAAGTGGGAGAACAGGGGCCTACACCCAGGCACTGGACTCCCGGGATCATTCGGACCTCCTCTTGCCTCTGTAGGCTTTCCTGAGGGGTAATATCTGAGACACCTCCAGACAAGGAGGCTCCAAGCTATTGTGGGGGTCCCACTTCCTGCGACCATCCGGCTCCCAGCAAAGTCTGTCATGAGGCTACCTTCAAGATCTTTTTTTTTTTTTTTTTTGTAGAGATGGGGTCTCAAACTTCTGGCCTCAAGTGATCTCCCTGCCTTCAGTCCTCCAAGTAGCTAAGATTACAGGTGTGCGCCACCATCCCTGGCCTCAGGAGCTGCTTCTGAGTGGGGTTTTCACTCTTCTCTTCTGCTGCTCCTTCCACTGTCCCTACCTGCTTCCTCTCATCTTCTAGGAAGCTGGATAAAGGTGGTTCTCCCTGCCTGCTCCCTACTTTCTGTCCAACTCACACTTCAGTGGTTGGCCCTTGTGGACTAGGCTGGGCATGGACACTATAGACCCTTGGCTCAGACCTTGGCTGCTAGAATGGCAAGCTGAGCCTCCTCTGCTTCTTCCTCTAAATATAAGCAGATGGCTTAGCTCCCCGTCAGTGGGTGGAGGAAATGGCAAATGGCAGTGGGTGGAGGATCTTCCGACCCAACCAAGACCCTTCTAGATTATGAGGCTTTCTGCGTGTATCCTAGTGTGTAGCACAGTGCCTGGATATGGGGGCTGCTGTATCACAACTGGGAAGTGAATAAACCACAAAGTACCCCATGCCTCAGTCAGCGCCCCACACTCTAGCCAGCCCAATTCCCTGGACTTACAATAGGCAGCCTCAACACATTTTATTTTATTTTTTGGGGATAGAGTCTCACTCTGTTATCCAGGCTGGAGTGCAGTGGTGCAATCTCAACTCACTGCTACATTCGCCTCCTGTACTTAAGTGATCCTCCTATCTCAGCATCCCAAGTAGCTGGGACTGCAGGCACGCACCACCATGCCCAGCTAATTTTTGTATTTTTGGTAAAGATGGGTTTCACCGTGTTGCCCAGGCTGGTCTCAAACTCCTGAGCTCAAGTGATCCACCCGCCTCAGCCTCCCAAATTGCTGGGATTACAAGCGTGAGCCACCCAGCTTCATTTCCATTAACTGTCCGGCTTCCTAAACTCCCCTGACACAGTGAACAATAGTGGGGTTGGGCTAAAAGGGTGGGGGTGGAGCTGTCTCTGTCTTGGGACAGAAACCCAGCAGGAGGCAGCCCTTCTTGCTTTGGTGCTTAGAGCTGGCTCTGGGTGTCTGTCAGCATCCACTTGGGCCCAGGGAGGCCAGGGAGGGAATGGGAACGGCCTCCTCTCCTGAGCTCCCCTCCCAGCCCCTAGAGAGTAATGGCACAGACTCAGGCAGGAAGGGTCCTCTCATAGGAGGAAGCCAAAGTATATGCTATTTGAGCTTCAAGTAGACTTTTCCTGTTCTAGTTAGTGACGCTTTTTTCATACTTGAGTAACTACCAGCACAAGTGACTAAATTCAGAGTCTATTGACTTTGTATCAAGATCTCACCACCTGGAATGGGTTCTCTCAGGCCTCACTGCGCCTTTGTAATCATCTGACATTAAAATGGGCAGGACCAGAGAACACAGGGATGGGATCAGACCTTGGGGAGTGTTTCTCAAGGAGCTGCACAGGGCAGAGGGGTGGAGATGACAAGATGGTGCCATTGCCCTCCTGAGGAATAGGAGGAAGCCAGGAAAACAGGCTCATCTCTTCTTCACTGGCTCCTCACCCTTCTGCCAGGGACCTGGCCTGGATTCATGGCAGCCAGTGAAGTAAAGTTCAGGGGGGCCTGGCTGATTCCAGGAAGGTCTGTCTGGCCAGTCCAATAGTGTCAGAAGAATACCCACTCATAAGCACTCCTTGCCAGCTGTTGGAGAAAGAGGGCTCATTCTTTGCCATCCTGATGGGGTCCAATGCACCCCCATTAGAGGGGCAGGGGTCAAAGTGGTGACCGAGACTGAACTCAGAGGGAGGGGAGGGAAGAGGGGCACTCCTGCAGGGAGGGACTAGGCCCCAGGTGGCCAGAAAGGGGACAGGAAAGATGGCGCCAGGTAAGCACTGGGAAGGAGGAAGAAATCTGATTTAAGGAGACGAAGAAGAAGGAGGGGGGAAGATTAGAAGGAAATGATGAGGCCGAGGGAAGAGGAGAGGGACCAGAGAGGGCAGGAGGAGGCCTGGCTGAGGCAGCCCTGGAATGCTGCATCTGGAGGGACGCAGGGGCTGGGGGAGGGCAGGGGAGGAGGCTGTGTGTGAGTGTGCGGTCGGTGGAGACTCTTCACGTCCCATTAGTGGCAATGGAAGGTGACATGTGGGGATCGATACCAATCGAGGCAACAGACTCTCAGTAATAAACCCATTTCACTCACACTTCTCCACCCCTGCCAGCCCGACCCCGCAAGAGGGAGTGAGGGCTTCCCACCCCCGACCCGCACTCCAGAGAGGCTGCGCTCAGAACCGTCCCCAGCCTTGGCACTGGGCAGGTTCTTGCTACCTGGTCCTGTGAGTCCCAGGTCCACTTCTTCCTTCTTTCTAGGGGTGAGGAGGAGATAGGGCCACCTCCCAAACCCCGGGGCTATTTCCAAGTCGGAACAGAGAAAAGCTCTGGAATTTGTTGATCAGCTCACCCTGTGGGTGCAGGTGAAGGCGTCTTTGTACTCCTGGGTCTATAGAAAGACGTCTCTCCATATGTGCCTCCATGTGGGAGTCTGAATGCGTGTCTGTCTGTCTCTGTTAGCAGGTGTGCGTCTGTATGTCTCAGGATTCGTGTGTTCGTGGCTGGATGTCTCTGCAACCACGTATTTTTGTGCGTAGGTGTTTGTGTCAGTTTTGTGTTTCCAGTGTGTGTTGGTGGGCTGTGTGTGCCTGTGTCCATGCACACCTATCTCTGAGAATGTGGGTGTGTGAACCTGGGCTTGTTGTGTGTGAATCTGAGTGTGTGAGCCCATGTTTCTGGGGGTGTCTGCTCTGGGTGCGTGGGCTGTGCTTTGTTTCGGAGACTGCGGGGGTGTCTGTGTGTGTGTGTGTGTGTGCTGGGGGCTGTGACTGTCTTTGTCCCCTGTACTTGTGGGAAAATGCTGTTGGCCTCTCAGTACTGGCACTAAAACCCTGCCCCAACCTGGCCCCTTGAGCTGGACCTCAAGCAATGTCCTACCTTCCAGGTGGGTGCTTCACTGTCCTGCTTTGCCTGGGACTGACAGGTTCCCCAGATGCAGTACTTTCAGTGCTAAAACTGGAACAGTCTCAGAAAAACAGGGCAATTGTTCCCCCTCCTTCCAGGCATGGACGTGAGAAGGCCAAAGTGAATGGCAGTGCGGGTGTCAGGGAAAGAAGAATGGAAGACCGGTAGGGTGAGGAGAGTGGAAGGAGTAGATGGAAAGGTTGAGACATTTGAATGGAGGAGGAACTAGGGGAAAAAAGGCTGCGAGAGCAGCAGGAGGAATGATAGTTAGATCAAAGTGGGAACTTCCCCAGGGCACAGAGGGGACTCTGGAAACTAACACAGGAAGGAAAAGAGAAGGGTTGTCCCCCGCCCTGCAGAACTCTAGAGGGAAGTCGTGCTGGGCTCTGCAGGGCACAGCAGCAGAGAGGGTGCTTGCCTGCGCGTGGCTGCTCATGGCTCATGCCTGCCTGCCCGTGGCTGGTGGGGTGCACCCAGACAGAGCACCTGTGGGGCTCCCACCCTCATCCACACCCCATGCTGCTCTCTCTGTCTTCTTACTGGGTGGGAATGAGAGCATGGCTCAGAGATGGGACTCCCTCAGTGCACAGTGTGAGGGTATCTGGCTTTGTGTCCTTCCCTCTCTCTGTTTGGTGGGCCACCTCCCTCAAAGAGGACAGACTGGGCCCTGGATGGCCCTGGGTGATGGGCGTGGAGGTCAGGAGGCTTTGGGGAGGGAGAGCTTGTTTATGGTCTCCCAGAGTCTCTGAACTCCAGCAGGAGGGTTGGAGCCTTCATCATGTTTACCATGGAATTCCCAATCCCATCTCAGTGCCTGGCACATAATGGCCCCTCAGGAAATGTGTCCTGACTAAACTCATAGCTTTGCACCTGCTCCGGAGTGCTTTACCCATCCTCCTCTCCTGGAGTGAGTGACAAACAGGCCCTTTTGGTTCTCTGGCTGTGCATTCTCTCAGCCCCATGCCTCTAATCCTTCCTGCTCCTGTCTTCCCTGGGGTCTCCTGCACTGGGCCTCACAGGTGAGCTCCTGCAGCTCTCATTCCTACAGAAGCCTCTGGAAAGTCAGACACAAGCTGGCTCCAGCGGAGGGGCCTCCAGCCTCTGCTGTCCCTTGCTGTTTTGTCTCGAGGCAGTGTCTTTCAAATTGCCCTGCCATTGCCCTTTGGAGCTTTTGAGGAGTTTGAGAGGTTGTCATAGCCATGAAGATTTGAACTTTGGAGGTCACACAAGGTTTTAAAAATCTGTTTTATAAACTGAGTTCTCAGTAGAAGTTTTGAAAACAGAGCTCCAGTACTAAAAATCTGTACGGCCTGGCCTGCTCCTGACATTTGCAGAGGCCTATGTGGGAGTGGAAACAGAACACTGCTCCCTCTCAGGAGGATGTGCCCAGGCAGAGGCTCGTGCACTCCTGGATGGGGCTCCTGTCATTTGGACAGGGAATTGCAGGGTGCCAGAGACCCAGAGTGTGTGCTAGAAAGGAACGTGGCTCCAGGTGGGCCTGTCTCCTTGGCCTTGAAGAGCCTCACCTGGGCTGGGGCACTGGCTGCCCTGGTCTCATTGTGATACCCTTTGAGAATGACAATTTCAGTATGTACTCTCTGCCTCTCTGTGCTACTGGTCTGTGAGCTGGTCCAGGGCTGTGTTCTGGAAGACGGTGAGATAACTGAATCTTGTCCAGGATCCCACCTGTTGGCTCTCCCTTGGGGACTTCCCATCTGGTCTTTTGTGTAGTGCTCTTGGCTGGTCCTCAGATGGCTCTTGTCTCTTCCCTCAGACTGGGGGCTTCAGGGAGCCAGGAGCTGTTGCCTCTCAGATGACGAGCTTCCTGGAGGAACTGCATGTCCTTCTTTGGACTGGGGGGCCCTGGAGAAGGGGCTGAGTCCCCTTTCCAAGTCCTCCTTCCTCCAGGTGGAGGCCAGGTGTATGGCCTGAGCACTAGGGGTTGGGGGCTCTTGGAGAATGGTAAGGGATGGGAGAGTGAGGGAGCTGGGTGGGAAGGATACATGCGCAGGGCTGCAGACAGGCAGAACCCAATGGGCATGGTGCTTAGTTCCAGGGGCCCCAAAAGAGCAGTAAGAGGGATGGATGCTCTTCAGACTTCATGAGGGCTGGCCAACAGCCAGGCATGGGAGCTGGGGGCACAGGATCGGGGCATGGTGAAAAGAGCACATAGAGGCTGAGGCTCTAGGCCTCTTGGGTTTGGGGTCAACCCTGGATTCTATTTCCCCTGTTCTTTTCCAGACCTCTGGGAAACTGGGATGGGCAGATATTTCCACTATCTGGAGCCAGGAAGGATTTCTTGGGAGAGGATAACTCAGGGGCTCCGAGGGGAGGCAGGTCTCTCCCTCCCTCCCACCCGCTTCCCCTTCCCCAAACACCATCCCAGGGCAGGCTAACCAAACTTCATATATATTCGCAGTTAAGGAGCCCTGTGTCAGGTTGATAGGAAAAAACAAGAGAGAGAGAAGGGGAAGCCAGGAGAATGCAGAGCTCAAATGAGAACCGAGATAAAGCAATTACCTGATCAATACGGGTGAAATTGAGTAATCTAGCAGATCAATACCATGGGCAGGAGGCTGGGGGGTGGGTGCTCCCTGCTCTCGGCCCTGCTACCCTGCCCACCCCGGCTGCTGTCCCTCCTCCACTTGCTCCGGTCCCCTCCTTTGGGAATTCATCTCTAGGTCTGCCTTCCACCTCCGCCTCTGCACTCCCATCCCCCAAGGTAACCCCCTGCTCCTCCCAGCCCCCAGTCTGTGCTCAGACTGCCACCCCTACTCAACTCCCACCTCAACTCCCCTCACTCATGTCCCTCTTCTTCCTTCCCAAACTGATCCCACTCTCTCAACAGCCCCACTGAATTGATGCCCCCTCTCCTGCTCCATACCCTAATGCACACACTGGGGCCGCAGCTCACGCCAGCTGGAGAGCCAGCTGCCCACATCTGTGTCCTGGGGGCAGGTGTGGGGAGGTGGTCTCGCTCCCTACACCAGGAAAATAACTAGGTTTGCAGGGACCAAGTCTTCCCCCATTGGCCAGACCTGACTGGAGAGACAGCTGCGCTTCTTATTCCACTGTGTTATTGGTAATACAACCTATCACGCCATTTATGAAGCATTGATGACATGCTAGGCATGGGCTGAGCTGGGCTCTGGAGGCGGGGAGCTGGGAGGAGGCCCCTGGTTCCTGCTGATGCAAAGGCGACAGTCCCCACAGTGAAGGGCACTTGTCCATCTGGGGACTGCTGGTGTTTGGAAGGGGATCTTGGGGCTGTGACTTTTTCAGAAGGGGATTGGGGGAGAAGGACAACTTTCCCAGTATTGTGGGAACACCTGAGTTCCTGCCGGCTGAAGTGAGTACTGAAAATTCTTTGACGACCAGAAAAGTGACAGCTTGCTTGGTGTTGAAAAGCAAGGCTGAAGCATGTGGAAAGAGCACAAAGTAGGATCACAGCTCCCGATTTACTCCGTCCTCCGTCACTGCTGGACTGGAAGCTCCTGGCTGGTCAGGAGTGTGTTGATTTGACTTTATGAGTACAGAACTGGGCCTGGTATCCAGCAGGCACTCGGAAACGTTGGATGAATGAATGAATGACTATTGTTACCTGGCCGCAGTCTGCCTTGTAGTTCAGTTCATTATATTGGCTTGCTTGGCCCCAGGGAGCAGGGACCTCCCATGTCTCCCAGCCACCGCCTGGCATCCAGCAGTCCTTCAGCAAATGTTTGTTTCATGTAATGAATGACTGCCTGAACATGTGTGTGAGTCTCCGTCTCTGGGCCTTGAGATTGTTCCAGGGGAGCTCAAACCGGCAATGATTCCACAAAGTTCCTTAGCGAAATCAAGGGCCTCTTTAAAGCAGCTCAATGCCCGACCCCTCCTTCCAGCTGTCTGTATCACCACTGAGAGGCAGAGAGGTATTTGAGAAAAGACATGAACTTTGGAGTCAGAAACACTCGGTGAGTCCTGGTTGGGTTACTCACTAGCTGTGTTGAACTTGGGCAATTCACTAAACCTCATCTGCAAAATGGGCATAATAATAGTACTCTCCACAGAAGGTGATTTTGTGGATCAAGTTAGTTAACACAAGTGACAAGAACATATAGATGTTCACTGTTACTTTTAACATGAGGGGAGGAGGAGTTGGTTAGCAGAGAGGCAACATTTTTCAACACGTGCGGATGAAGACTTCTTCCGGCTGGGCTACAAGTGGGAGAATAAAAACAAACTTTCCATACCTGTTTTATTCTGAAGGTAGATTGATGCCTACATACTTCAGTTTCCCCTTCACTTCCAGTTAGCTATGGAGGGGGCAGAAGTGATACAAAGAAGACACTTAAATTCCGGAACACTCACCAGATTGACCACCCTCCCTGCCATCATCTGTTCATGCTTCTCTTTGAGAGACCCTGGGAAAAAACAGAAGGCAGTCCTAATGACTCTCTGTAAACAGAGTCCCTCCCCTGCAGCCAGAATCTGGTGCTGACCTCTGCCCCCTGGAGAGAGGGGTCCTTCTGTCCTCCCCTCCCTGGTGATGCCCTGAAGGACTCCAGGTGAGAGGTCAGTGGCTTCTCCCTTCACTGGCCCTTAGCTCTCTGGGACCCAGGTTGTAAGGCTTGGACTGTCTCCTAGACCAGGCTTTGGGCTGAAGGTGGGCTGGAGTTGACAACCTGATAGAACTGAGACAAGCTAGAAAGGCCTGCTGCCACCGGGTCCCAGACTTTCACTTCTTGTTTTGGCTGCCTCTGCAGGGCTCATGGCCCACTCTCCATTGTCTCTAGACCAGATCCCAGATACTGGAGACAGAGAGGGGGACCCCCCACCCCCAATTCCGCCCCATCTCTGTGTCAACCCGGGCCCAGCCTCCACTGTCAGTCACGGGGGAGCCAGATGGGCTCACCTGCATTCCGGGAAGGCTTTGATCTTTGATCTTTCTCCTTCCTCTGTCAGTCCCCTGGAGCCTGTTTGACCAGAGCTGAGGGGACCCTCCCCTGGGCCTGCTCACAGGTGCTTGTTCCCCCTCCTGCTGTGTTCTTGCCAGGGTCTCAACACTCCAGACTGGGACACGTGGCCTGACACCTGGAGAAACACTTAAGGTTGGGCCTTCCCCCTCCTCTTCCTATTCTGCATGTCTGGTTCTTAGACGTTGCTTACAACTGTCTCCATCCTCGCCTCAGAGATTTAAAGCAGTGGGGAAAGTATGTGATCTGGAGTCAGGAGACCTCGGTTTGAATCATTAGGATAGGCCACCCGCTCCGGGCCTCACTTGCCTCATCTGTCAGACAGGGATGGTGGTACCAAAAAAAGCCGATGTGAAGTCACAAAGCCGTAGAATAAAATAACCATGATGATGGAGTGGGACCTCACTTAAACATTGTGGTCACTTCACTAAATGCTTTATGTGCATCGTTTAATCCTTGAAACAGCCCTAAAACATAGGGAAACTGAGGCACAGAGAGGTTCCATAGCCCACCTGAGGCCTCACAGGCAGTAAGTGGCAGGGGTGGGACTATGGGATTTGAGCCAGTTGCAGAGCCTCTCCATTCCCCAGGGAGGCAGCACAGCCAGCCCGGGAGAGGAGAGGTGCAGGGACACGTGGGAAACAGCAGGCCTCCTTGGGGTTTCCTGCTGTCCTCCTGCTCATCCTCTTTCTTTTTCTTTTTTTTGGGGGTGGGAACAAGAGGTGGGTGAGTGAAGTTGGAATTAGTGAGTCTGCCTGAATCCTAGGGAGGGGGCAGGAAGGGAAAGCCCAGGTGGGGCTCTTCAGGATTATAGGTGTCATGGAAACTGGGAGGCCAGAGGAGCACCCTTAGTGGGAGGGTTCTCTATAATTTCAGTTCATTTTTCTCTGCACATTCTGCTTGGGTAAATCAACACCCCACAAATATATCCTGTGTGTATTCTGAGGGGAGGTAGTGTTGAAGGAAGGGAGGAGGGAGTACAGTTGCAGATAGAGGGTAGGAGAGAGGCTGAAGATAGAGGAGAGGCAGGGAGCCATGGTAGACACAGGGGCCAGGAGGGTAAAAGAAGGTTGTGATCGAACAGGGGCCTCAAGGTGTAGCTCCTCGGGCAGGCGGCCCCTACACTGGGGCTGGGAGCTTGACACTATACCCATGTCACTCTCCCCTCATCCCTTTGCTCATCTTTATTCCAAACCTGCATCTTCTATTCCAACAGTCACACCTCCTTCATACATCTCTTGTTATTCACTTGTTAAACATTTATCAAGCATCCTCAGGCTCCAGGCAGCGTGCTAGGCACTGGAGAAAGGCCGTTCAATTGAACCCTGCGCTGGCCTGCAGCTTCTTGACTGTTCTGTGAAAAGCCAGACAAGCAGGCAATGACAACACAGTGTGGTGAGGGCTGTGACAGGACACGCAGGAGTGCCCCCTGACCTTCCAGGAAAGGCCATGGAGGCGGTGACATCTGAGTTGGATGTTGCATGGTAAGATGTAAAAATTGTCTGGTGAAGTGGGGGAAAGAAGGGTGTTCCAGGCAGAGGGACAGAGCCAATGGGCACTTTGTCAGCATGGCAGAGAGGCCTTGCAGCAGAGTGGTTATGAGCACAGAACTGGGGCGTGAATCCTGGGCAAGCCAGTTAGCTCCTCTGATACTCAGTGTTCCCACAGTAAAATGGTAATAAACATAGCTCCTACCTCAATGGGCTGTCATGAGGCTTAAATGAGTTGATACAAGTCGGTCCTGGCACAGGGCAACTGCTGTATTCGCACTGGGCGCAGCTTAGGCTTTGTGTAGTATGGGAGAGAGTGTGTCCGCATGGGTGTGTGGTGAAGGATGAGGCTGGAAGGGAAATCAGGGCCCAGGTTATAAAGGGCCTGCCGAGCTGCTCAAGACTGTAACAGGGAAATCATGATGAGTTGGTTATTCCCTAACTCACCATGACGGGCTCTGAGGCTTACCTTTCCCCTTTGTCCTCACCCTCCAGGCCTCATCTCTTTCCTTACTTCTTTTCCAAATGCTGTCACTGTTTTCCTTCTTTGCTCAGAATTCAACTCATCACCATCCAATTCTAAGCACTGAGTGGCCAACTTAGGCTGGCAGAACCAGGTGTCTGGGACTCTGGTCTCTAAACTATGTGCAAGTTCATTCCTAAAACAGGTTTTCTTTTGCTTTCAGCAATGAGGAGGGAAGAGAAGCAGGAGGCTCTCCCAGTTGGAGGGTCTCATCCAAGCCCATACCCAGTTTCTTGACTTGGTTACTTCGGGACGTTGACCAGTCAGTCCATCACTTTTACTTTTTCTCACCTAAATGAGTTGTCTTTTTGAGCAGATATACTGACAGGGTAGTTAGTTTCTTAGGGCAATGTCCTTCAATGGTCCTCCCTGGCTCAGCCCACTCTTTTGTGAAATACCAGGGATGGCCATTGCTAGAAAAAATGCAATCCTTCCTAATCCATCCCAGTCGGCCTCTTCAGCCACATCCCTCACCATTCAATTCCAGCCTTCCCCAACTACTCAGTGCCCTTTAATAGATGCCAAATTGAACACCTGGCATATTGGGACCCCCAGAAAGTCACTTTGCCTATCTCCCACGGGTGAAATGAGATTACTGTCTGGCACCATTTTTCTGAAAGTGTGTTATATGATATTCAGTACTCCACCATTATCCCCTCCTACCCCTCTGGATTCTTGTCATCTACTGGGAAATACTGTTTCCCTAGTACTGGTTTGCCCTTAAAAAAGGTGTTTTGTACTTAAACCCCAAAACACCCAATGAAACCACCTTTACTGAGATATAATTTACATGCCACAAAATTCACCCTTTCGGAGTGATTGTCATTCAGTAGTTTTTGTTATATTCAAATAGTTGTCCAACTATCACTAAGTTCTGAACATTTTCATCACCCTAAAAACGAAATCTGACTTGTTAATGGTTACTCCCCACTTTACCCTGGCAACCACTAATGTGTGCTCAGTCTCTACAGATTTGCCCATTCTGGACACTTCATGTAAATGGAATCAGGCAATGTGTAGTCTTTTGTGTCTGGCTTTGACATATACTCTTAAAGAATCTTCACAACAATCTTGAGATAGAAATTTCCATCTAACTTGGGTCTCTGGCTTCAGTTAGTTTTACCTGGTAGCAGCCATTCACTCAAGAAAATGGAAAATCTCCAGAACTGTTAAGAACTTATTTCCTTACTATGTTGGTACCTGTACAACAGGAATAAAAAAGCATAAGGGTGGGTGAGCGAGGACAGACTTGGCAAATTCTCTGGCGTGACCACCCCAGCACAGTGTATGATGAACAAAACCAACTCTCAGCAAACATTACTTAAAAGTATTTTTTTATTTAACTTTAATTTCTGAGGTAAAATACTTTTTTCTTTCAACTTCCATAACAAAATACAGAGCTATCAGATACCCCTGGAAAAAAATATGTATATTATACATATATTTCTATAACATTACATCATATATATAATATATATGCAAAAATTTGAAGACTTTATAGAAAGCGGAACATCTAAAAGGCACTGCACAATGGAGTTAAGATTACTTACATTTTATGTACATATACACACTTTGCTTAAGCATGTAACTAGTGAAGTCACCGTTCACATGTAAATGTCTCATTCACAAATCCCTGCATCACAATTCTATAACTCAAAGAATGCTTAAATACCTCAAAACAAATTAACTGGTAACTTTTTTCCCCCTAAGAAGAAACCAAGAATGGAACAGTTCTTGAAAGACTGAATCAAAGTTGTCTTCTAAACAAAATAAGAATGTACGTTCCATTACTGTTTACCAAACAAAAAGCACAAGCATTAATTATGGAATAAATAAAAAACAAGGGACAAACAGCCAACTGACTCTACCCACTTCGTGAGAAGTGATGTATTTCAACTATTTTTTTAATGCTTCTGAAAGTTTCTTGGCCCACATAGGACTAGGGTGCAATCATTCCCTGTGTTAGTGAGTTGGGTTTAATGCAGCTTCAAAATTAGGGTGAAGGGACTTGGTGAAATGTTTACATTAAATATTTCACTCTTACCCATTCTTCAGGAAAAAAGGTGAGCTCAGCAAGGCTGGATGCCCTTAAGAGATACTTACTGTTTTCTTTTTCTATAGCTAAAAAAAAAGCAAACTTTACACGAAGAAGCTCTTGATTAATGAAATTTCAATAGATTTATATTTGCAAAATTTTAAACATTTGGCACAGCAAAATTTGGAAAAAATGGGGGAGAAAAAATAGGTCTGGTTGTTTTCCCCCTTTTTCCACCTGCTGCTGGACAGTGATGAGATGCTCACAGAAGAGAAAGGCCTGGCTTTGTACCAGGCTGGCGACAGGTGCTACCAGGAGTGAGCTGAGGGGAGAAAAACTATCTCCCACTCTTTTGTCCCAGGCAATGTCAATGACCTCCACATTCCCTGGTTCACTTCCTGAGCAACCCCAAGTTCGGCTCTGTATGAGGATCCTCCCCCACCAACCCCAACCCCAGTGTGCAGTGCAAATCAACCAACAATTTACTGGTGGAATGGCAATCAAAGGAAACAGTTAAACACCAAACAATTTCTTAAAGCCAAAAAATATTTTTCATGGAGTTGAACATTTTTCGAGTGTGTTGTTTTTCAAGTGTAAAAGCAGTGACGTTTTGTTCAAACAGAAGCAGCATCTAGGAATTAATTCTGGCACTTGGGTTCTAGGGGTTACAGGTATGCATCATGGATTCTTCTCCCTCTTATTTAAAAAGGCCTCGTGTTTCTATTCCTGAGTTCATACCAACACCTGCTGGCTCTCCCCTCTAGCGGACTGTGGGTGGCCAGTCAGCCTCCCTGGTTAGATTGGGCAATGCCAAGCAGACATCCCTCATTCACCTGCTGGGCTTGCTTTCTGATTCAGAGGTAAGTCGAAGTGCAGAGAAAGAAACTTACAAAAGCACAACCACCAAAGGCAGCCTGAACGGGGAGCCCTGTGCAGCCTGAGTTGCTGGGGACCACTCTCTCACTCCCGTTCCTGGGGAAAAGGCAGGTCACTCCATGGAATTTGAATCAAACAAGGGGGAGGACACCTGCCAAACAATAGTATGATGGACTCAAGTCATCCCAGGCCATCTACTGTCTCCCTCACCACGCTAACCTTTTCTGAGTCCCTCCCTCTCGTCTAAGCAATGTAGTCTAAAAAGGAAAAAACCCCCCACGATTAAAAGACAACCCTCAAATGTTACTCAGTATATAGTTTGCTTAGGCTAAGGTGGAGTCAGGAATGTCTCTAATTGTAGACACCATCCCTGTGCCACCCTTCCTCTCATCAGATATGGAGTGATTTCTTCTCTCCCTGCTGCTACGCAGATCTGAGCCACAGTCAGGTACTGATGTACACAACATAGGCACACGTGCACACACATAGAAGGTGAGCTGCTGCTTCTTTCTCTCTGCCCCTAGTCCAGGCTCCTTTGCTTCACGTAAGATGAATACTTTCCCATTCCTCTGAAGTTGTTGGAAGGGAATTTCCCGGGAAGAAACAATTCCTCACTGCCTACAAACTGGAGTCTCATGTGGGATAGTCAATTGAACATGAGAATCAGAACGATCTGGGCAAATGGGTATGGCAAGAATGGGAACACCACAACAGGACAGACGCCAACTCTTTCATTCATGCCAGGCCGTTTGGCATCTGGTTGCCCTCTGTATCTTCTTTCCACCTCTTTCTTCAGTCTCAACAAACATCCACTTGTACCCCCAGCTACCTTCCATGTTTCCAGGTATCATCGGCTCTTAACTCCCACAAGCCTGCCTTTTGGCTACCCATCCCAACAATATCAAGAGGGAATGACTAAATATCAGCTAGAAACTTAGCCATGTCTCAACATTCCTGGATTATCTGAAAAGCTGTCCATGCCCTTTACAGGTTTATGGTGACAGACCCGTATCATCTTAAAGTATGTTCATAGTTAAGGCTTGACTTAAGAAAATAAGAGAACCAGACATAATGGAAAGACCTCTTCAATAATGTTGTCACGCCTCTCAGTGAATCTGCTCACAGTCACACTTTGGTTTGGCTCCCCAAACCCACAATAGAAAAGGAAAAATGAATATTTTTTTTTCATTTGTTTTGTTTTTAAAGGCATTGGGTTACTTCCTCCTGCCCTCTTTTCTTCCCTGAACAAGAGTTTACAACTCCTCATGGCTTAATAGGTGAAGTAGGTGAAAAGTCTGAGAAGCTCACAGCAGGGCTTGCTGTCTCAACTATGCAGCTGAGAGGCTGCCAGCTCCTGTGCCTTCCCAGTCCCACTATAACTGGCAGTATGTTTGTTCATGTTTCCTGAAAACATTTTCTTTAAAAAGGAAAAGAAAAAAATGCCAAACACCACCAATCCAAAAAAACAAAAAAGGGAAGAAGAAAAAGAGTAACATCTGAACATTCCCCAAGCCCCACCCCAGTAAGTCTGAGATTATCTTATTCCTCCCCTGAAATAATATAAAGAAGCATTTCAGGCAAAATACTTAGTATTAATGGTGTCTTACTGCCCAGCCTCCCAACTATGCCCTTTTCCCTTTTATGTATATCTCTTGGAGCAAAATAAATTCATTAATGGCTTTCCACATATAAATACAATAGAAAAGAAAAGTCTGGAACCTGAACTAACTATCATGGGACCAAAAAGTATCTTGGCCTTTTGGGAGTTTCCTTGTCAGAAAGTGTAAGCCTCAACAGGAAATAGAGGCTCCTTCTCCTTTGAGTTCAATACCCTCCCTGTGTCCTACTCACCAGGAAAATAAGTGTGTTCATATCCCACCTAATTTACAACAGAAGATAACCCCATCCCATCCCCAAAACATAAAAATGCAAGTCTATGCCCCCAGAATGATCAAACCAGTTTAACTCCCTCCCCCCTACCCTGAACTCTTGCTACATAAATACATGTATGTATTTGATTATAGTATAAACAGCTCCTAATCCACTTCCAGTTCTAAGCATCAGCTGCTGCTGTTGCCAAGCTCTGGGGTCCTGATCCATTCCAGAGGAACTTGCCACTCTTGCTCAGCTCTCGGGCTTCAGGGTCATCATTCCAGCGCCGCTTCAACCGAAGCTTGGGGGGCATCAGGGCATCTTCTTTCTTCTCAGGTGCACTGGGCTCTTTGCCAGGCCTGTCCTCACCATCTTCAGTCACCTCCAGAGGTTCTTCACTTGGGGTGCTAATGGGCACAGAGGGCCAGATGGGTGGTGCAGGACGGGCAAAGATGGTGCCTTTTTCCTCCTCAACGGTCCGGCTTGGCACAGTGCCCTCTTCTTGAGTGTGCTCCTCCTTCCCTCGTGCCGACTGCCTGAGGCTCTCAGGATCCTTTTCAGAGGCAGGTTCCACCTTGATTCTTGGGGGAATAGAAGCCATGGTGGGCACGGTGACTGATGCTGACTCCTCGCTGCTCTCAACCCTCTCCCGGTTCTTCCGCCCAACTGGTGGGGGCTGCAGCTTGATGGAGAACTGAGTTGACTCCTCAGGATGCATCTGGCACTGCAGTGGTGGAACCATGAGCCCCGGGTAACGGGGAAAAGTCCGAGGACTCAGATGGTAGTTGAACACAGAACAAGCTTGAGAATGAAGGTAGTGTTTCATTTCCTCAGGGTTGAAGGAGAAGCAGCTGCTGCTGGTGAAAGGACTCAGGCCTGGTGATGGGCTATAGGAGAAGATGGTGGGAGTCAGGGAGAGGGCTGGTGAAATGGGGACATTAAGGACACCTCCGCGGCCAGGGACTGGAGAAACAGCGAAGGGACTGTGGGGGTCAGGGTACATCCCTGGCCTAGCAAACAGAGGAAGCATTATGTCAGGCTTGCGTTTCTGATGGCCAATCCCTCCTCCGCCAATGGCATTCCTGGAGGACATGGGATCCACACCCCGGCGCCAGTCAGCAGCTGAGCCATCCTCCAGCTCTGAAAGCTCAGCCTTTCTATCAGTACCATTACTGGACTCCTGGCCAGAAGCAGTTAGGGAGCCAGCAGAGAACCGTCCTGGCTGCACATCACTGGTTGGAGAATGGGTGTCCAGAGGTGGGAAATGGAACCGGGAAGAGGCTGTTGGCACTGGTGGCGCACTCTGAGGAACCACACCTGTGATGGTGGAAAATACAAAAGTCTCTATCAGAGGACTGCTCATTCATTATCATCACTTACGCTAACTAAGTGCAAAATATTTAGTAGTAATAGGAAACAATCATTCCAACTGGACTGAATCCCATAGTTCTCCAACTTCCTAGTAACTACTGTTCAGCTGCTTCTACTCAATTTGTCATCCTTTTCTAGGCTCTTTACTGTCTTCACAGTACTCCTTACTGTCAAAAACATTGTCATTGCTTATCCATATTCTAAAAGCTAAATTCCACATGGCAGGGACTTCCTATTGTTCACAACTGTACACCTCTCGTTCAGGGCTTAACAATTAGGAAGTACACAATAAATATTAAGTGGAAGGAATGAATGGGTACAAGAGCCTTCTCTGCAACTCTAAATATTGTGTATATATTACCTGTTTCAATTTTTAGCTCTGCAAATAGTCTTATTTCCGTAATTTTGGCCATATATATATATTCGTGTGTGTGTGTGACGAGGTAGAGGTTTACTGAAATATAAACATTCAAGAACATTTAAGATAGAAAATAATAACAACATATAGATATTTGCCACAAGAGGACATCTGATGTTTACTCACTGCCTAGACTACCCACATGCTATCACATTTTTCCTTGTTGGAATAAAGATATATTTCAAGATGGGATGTGGGGAGGGGACAGAGCTGCTCTGGCTGCCTGTACCTTCACAGAAGCTCTGCTTGGGCCAAGGCCCCATTCCTGGATGCACTGCTTGGCCACACATTATAAAAAGCAAGCAAACCAAACCAAACCAAACCAAAAAACAAATCAACAAAACTGGAAATGACATGCATGTAAAGTAATGCCTTAAAAACTCAAAGACCCTGTACCTGACATACACAGGTACAGGGTCTGTTTTATTTTAGTAAAAACTGTTTATTTAAGCTGTTTTATTTTAGTAAAAACAGCTTAATTTTTAAAAAGGCTACACATTTGTTAAGGTAAGTTCTTATTGCCAAGTGTTTTATCATTCCTGATATACAATCACTACTTCACAGAGATTCAAATATTTTTCAGTCTCTCCAAATCTACATTCCTCTAACAAATTCTACTGAATGATCTCCATTTGCAACCTGCTTTTAAACATTAAAGAGGCTGGGAGAAAATCCAGGACCTACTATTCCTTCTCCCAAGTTTGCTTACTAAAATGTAAAGCTCTAAGTGATAACATACACTGTGCTATTTATGTCTACTTTTTTTCTTCTTCTCTGAGACAGGATTTCGCTCTGTTGCCCAGGATGGAGTGCACTGGCACCATCTTGGCTCAATGCAACCGCCACCTCCTGGGTTCAAGTGATTCTCGTGCCTCAGCCTCTGGAGTAGCTGGGATTACAGGCATGGGCCACCATGCCCAGCTAATTATTATTGTTTTTAGTAAAGACCGGATTTCACCATGTTGGCCAGGCTGATCTCAAACTCCTGGCCTCAAATGATCCACTCGCTTCAGCCTCCCAAAGTGCTGGGATTACAGGTGTGAACCACTGCGCCCAGCCCATGTCAACTTTAGTGGCTCATGGTTCTCAACTTCCCTCAGTGGTCCTCCTGATGAGACATGAAAAAGGTATGTCTTCTGAGGCCTCAGGAACCTGTGGGTTCCTGGGAAGTGTCAGCAGCTTCTAAAATAATGTCAGCAGGGTTCTGAGGCAAAGATGAATAAGGAAGAAGGAAAAAGGGAGAAGAAAAAAATAGAAAAAAACCCCAAACTTTTAAGCAAAAGTATAGTGATCTATAAGTGGAAACAAAAAAGGCACACAGATATGGTATGGTTAGGAACTGCTTCCCATCAGCTGGTGCCTTCTCCTCTTGGTCTAGCATACTCTGGAGTCTGCTGGTATTTATAAGACTGTAGCTTTCTAGGTACATGTGACTGAATAACACTATGACAGAGCCTCATTTCCCAAACTAATGTTCCACAGAAAACTGTTCTGCAGGCCTTTTTTTTTTTTTTTTAAGTGTCTGACTGAGAGGGCAGGACGTCTGGCTTCCGAGCAGGAACCTTCATAGTGTCAGTGATGAAAGAGAGAATTAAATATGGGTGATGTTGAGAAAGGCAAGAAGATTTGTGTTCAGAAGCGTGCCCAATGTCACACTGTGGAAAAGGGAGGCAAGCACGAGACTGGGCCTAATCTCCGTGTCTCTTTGGGTGGAAGACAGGTCAGGCCACTGGATTCTCTTACACAGATGCCAATAAGAACACTGATGGAGTATTTGGAGAATGCCAAAAAGTACATCCCTGGAACAAAAATGATCTTTGCCAACATTAAGAAGAGGCAGAAAAGGGTAGACTGATAGCTTATCTCAAAAAAACTACTAATGGGTAATAATGGGACACTGCCATTATTACAAAACAGAAGCCTTATGACTTTTTTATGTGTACCATAATTTAACAGATCTCAAAAACCAGAATCCACATCATGAATGACTGACAAAATTATTTTTGTTGGGCAGTCCTGATTTAATTAAGACTGACTTGAGGTTAGATGAGTATGTTTGGCTTTTGGAATTTTAATAGTAATTCCGATTTAGTAAATGCTCTCTATCACTGTTTACCCCTTCTAAATATATGACTGGACTTCATTAGTAATGTTCAATTTTTCACAAAGATGATGAATGCCATCTTAAAACCTATTGGAGAATGGTTTTATATTTAGATTTACATAACTGGTTATGTGAATGTATTTAAATACTGGGGAAATTCCTTCACTGTCTCAGAACCAAGCAAGATTCACCAGTGTTTTATGTTCATTTGCCTCTTAAAGGCAAGGGATGAATATAAGGTAGCAATGTCTACTTTATATTTTTGGCCTTAACAATAGCCAATCTAATTAGAATTCTCTGTATCTAAAATGATTCCTTTTACTTACTGAAAGGCATTTTAGTGGGTTTATGTGTAATATCAAATAAAGATTTAACATTTCTCACATTTTATAGGTACTCTATAGGATCAGATACTTATTAATTCTTTACTATCTAATTCAGACTAAGTTATAATTTGGGATTGTCTTTAAACAGCCATTCAGAAACATAACACTGTAGAACTGCTATGTATTTGTGATTGGCAATGGTGCTTTTGCCAACTTAAAAGGAATTAAGTGGGAAATATACACATTTAAAAATTATGCATGATTATAAAACTTAAGATAATTAAAAACAAAATCACAGATTGAAAAAAAAAAAGCCACTGATTTCATCTTAAAATTAGGAAGAACAGAGGGATGACCTTGCACATGATTTGAGTAGAGCCAAGAGGGTCCCAGGCCAAATGTATTCTTCTACTAGCCAATTACAGTGGCTACAATTCTACCCTTTTTGATTCTTTTGGATCTTGACGTTTAATTAAGAGTACATCTACTCAAAAGCAAAAAGCCACTTCTATGTACTCAGAAGAATGAAGTATGTCCTGCCCCGATCCTGATAGTATCTTCTGTATCTTTCCAATGTGCAGGAAAAGGTCCTGTCTCCTAAGCAATTTAGAAATGCTCAATTCAATCTAGTTTTTTTTTTTGTTGTTTTGTTTTTTTGAGACAGAATCTTGCTCTGTCACCCAGGCTGCAGTGCAGTGGGGCGATCTCGGCTCACTGCAACCTCCAACTCCCAGATTCAAGCAATTCTTCTGCCTCAGCCTCCCAAGTAGCTGGGACTACAGGTGCGCGCCACCGTGACTGGCCGGTTTTTGTATTTTTAGTAGAGATGGGGTTTCACCGTATTGGTCAGGCTGGTCTCAAACACCTGACCTCATGATCCACCCACCTCCGCCTCCCAAAGTGCAGGGATTATAGGCGTGAGCCACCGTGCCTGGCCCAAAATCTAGTTTTTTATTAAAAAAACTAATAATAATAAACTGGAGGAATCTCAGTCTTTACCTATGTTAAGGTATACTGTAAAGGAGACATAATAAGCAGTATTTTCCTAATGCATTTAGGTGGTGTAATGGGAGGTGAGACTAGAAGCAATACTGGGAAGGTAACATTCTGGAACCCTTACCTCTGATTAACTGGAGTAGCCCTACTTTTATATGTTGATATATCAAACCTAAGGTTTTGCTTAGAAAGAAAGTTTGCTGCTAAAAAAGAACGTTTGAATATCATTGCTTTATAAGACCACCTCCATGAAGTCACCATGAAATTCAAGTACTGGGGTTGAAAAAAACTGGCTCTGAATCTCAGTTCTGGCACCTTCTACCTTGTAGCTTAGTACAAGTAGCACACTGGAATCTCTGACCCCCTCTGGCAAAATGGAATTCATAAAGTCTTCGCCTAGGTTCAAATCTTGGTCCTACCACTTACTAGTTATGTGCCTCTGGACAGCTTACCTGTCTGTGCCTCAGTTTCCTTACCTGTAAAATAGGTCAGAACAGGGCCTATTGTTATGAGGATTAAGAGTTAATATTTGTAAAGCCCTTAGAATAGTACTAAGCATAGCAAATTGCATGTCATTGTTAAAATAATTTTTTTATTAATCATGGTACAAAAATTAAACCATAAAAAGACAACGATCATTCAAATATGGACTATGTATTAGATAACAGCATTATATCAATGTTAAACATCCTGGGTGTGGTAATGTTATTGTGGTTACGGAGGAGAATGTCCTTGTTCCTGGGAAATACAAGCTGAAGTACACAGGGACGAAATGTCATGATGTCTGCAACTTAATCTCAAAAGATTTAAAAAGTATATATAAATAGAAAGAGATAAAGCAAATGTGGCTACAATATTAACCATTAGTGAAACTAGATAAAGGATATATGGGTATTTACTGTCCTTTTTCCAATATTCCTATAGGTTTGGAGTTTTCCAAAATAAAAAAAAAAAAAACTGGGGTTGGTGGGAATAGAGAGGCATAGACTGCGAGGTATCAAGTCCATCCTAACTGGTCTGTCCTGCCCCGATCCTGGCAGTATCTTCTGTATCTTTCCAATGTTTCTTATGCAAATACAAGAAAATATTTTAATAATGTATTATATAGGATGCTTTTCATGATAAAATACACAGACCAGAATACCCCAACTGTTATCAACCCACCTTGTAGACATGATCTCACTGGCCTCCAGGATCTATATCCACACAGCTCTATTTAGAGTACTTATCACATTTCACATTGCATTAAACCTGGCATATCTTATCTCTCCTGCTAAATTCTAAGTTCCTTGAGGTAAAGAACTCCCATTATCAGTTGAACAAATGAATCCCAATCTAGAGGAGGAATATATGATCTATTAAATAAGAGCTAGATTTCAATAGCTCAATCTCTCAGGAATTGTTTCCCGAGAAACTGTTCAATAGATAACTATTCAACCTACCCTGATCAGTCTTTAACTTTGCTGTCGTTTTCCTAATTTTATCGTTTGTAAAATGTGGATATCAAGACATTCACCTTACTGGGTTGAAGAGTTGAATGAGATAATTCACATAACTACTAAGCAAAAGTACCTCCATAAAGGAGATGTTCAATAAATGTTACATTCCTTTGTTATCATAAAGTTAACCTTAAACAACATTTGGCCTTTCTGGTCAAAAAGTTCTTTATAAACTAATGACACTAGTTCTTTGGAGTTGTCTATATCTAGGATGTGAGCAACCAGGTAGTAGAGATAGATGTACTAAAAGAAATGGACACAGTTTTGCTTTCCTTGTGGCTTTTTTGAGACTGAGTCTCGCTGTCGCCCAGGCTGAAGTATAGTGGCATGATCTCAGCTCACTGCAACCTCTACCTCCCGGGTTCAAGTGATTCTCCTGCCTTGGCCTCCTGAGTAGCTGGGACTATAGGTGACTGCCACCTGTATTTTTTGTATTTTTAGTAGAGATGGGGGTTTCACCACGTTGGCCCGGCTAGTCTTGAACTCCTGACCTCAAGTGATCCACTGGCCTTGGCCTCCCAGAGTGTTGGGACTATAGGAGTGAGCCACCTGGCCCGGCCCCTTGTGGCTTTTTGATTAGGATCTTGAGCTCGGGTTAAAGATCAAAGTTGGTTCAATTGCCTTCAGGCAGAACAGGTGTGCTGGGCCACTACTGTTAAGTTTCTAGATCGGATTCTTCCCAGAGTGAGGATCCAGGTTTCCTTGCCCTGGAAAACCACATTACTTCCCAGGGCTGATGAATGCCCCATTCCAGGTTATCCAAGTGGCTGAAGTTCTGGATTTTCAATAGATAAAAAGGGTAAAAGACAGAAGAACAAGATGAATGAAACACTTTTTTGGGAGTGGGGTGAAGGGGTATAAAAACCAACAAAATCTTTAAAATTGTTGGTATATACATCTAGATTCCCAATTCCTCTAGGCATACAAGGAAGGGGCAAGAGTGACAAATAGAGGAAGCAAGATTTGAGTGGCTAGAACAGGTCTGATTTCCTAACACCTCTCCCTCAGGCACAAGGAAAGAAAACAGGTTGTAATTAGAGAGATGCATTCCAATACCACTTTTTTTTTTTTTTTTTAAATGCATGCCCCAGGGACAGGAGGGAGTGGTTACAGAAGGAGAGATGAAACTGTAATGATAGCAGAGTCAAGCTAAAACTGCCCTAACTTGTTGTGTAGTAATTACATATCTGCAATGGATCTCAACATTATGTTCTCTCAGCCACACCCCCACTAATTTTTCAGGTTTCTTCCAGCTTTTCTGAGAAGTTGTATTACTGCATGATCAGCATTCTTTGCCTTAGCATACAAGGCCACAATGACAGAGTACTTACTGATGGACTGGTCAGAAAACAGTTAAATACAATCTACAGTAGTCCTTTCTTATCTGAGGTTTTGCTTTCCACTGTTTTAGTTACCCACAGAGGTCTGAAAACAGGTCTGTACAGTACACAAAGATATTTTGAGAAAGACCACATTCACATAATTTTATTACAGCATATTGTTATAATTTTTCTGTTTTATTATTGTCATTAATCTCTTACTGTGCCTCATTTATAAATTCAACTTTATCACAGATACATACGAGTGGGGTTAAGGGAAGAAAAACCATATATAAGAATGGAGTTTGGTACTATCTGTGGTTTGAGAATCTGCTAGGGGTCTTAGAACACATACTGCTCAGATAAAGGGGAACTACTGTATTTTCTGGGGCAGGAGTATGATTTGCATATGGAAAAAAATCACAAACAAAAAACCACACAACAACAAAGTCTTTTGAGAGACTGCTTTCAACATCAAGAGAGAATGTGGGGAGCTGTGATGGAAAGCTATAACCAGGAAAGTCAGGAGGGGAAGCCCTACTGCACTTAACAGGAGAGAAGGTCAAGTAACCCCAGAATCTTGTTCTCTGAGGATTTGCTGGTGCAGATCAAAGACACTGCTTTTCACTGTAAACATGTGAACCTCCCCCTTCTCTGATCAAGGATGCTGTGGTTTTGATGATATTCACTTGATAAGGGAGAGCTTGCTAGTTTCACAGAAAATCGGAAGTGTTTGTAGAAACAGGTTCCCATCTATGAGAGAACCATTGGGCTGGGTGTTAAAACTGAGTCCTGAACTTAAAGATCATCACAAACCTATGAAACATCATCCCAAACAAGACAGTGTAATAGTATCTAGGAGATTACAAACAATATGCAGAAAAGGGAACCAACCAAATAAACCAAAGAAATCTATCTTGATACTGCACAGCCTATAACTCTATGAGTGAGATGACTTGAGCGAGAACATTGAGGTAATCCAAAGGATCACATTATTTTAGTGTTTCTAAAATCTTCCTAAACATGCTATGTCTTAGATTTGGAGTTTTAAAAATTCTTTTCAATGCAAAATTCATTCCCTACCAAGAGAGTTTGTATCTTACCACTTGACCGAATGTTGATGAACGGGTAGTTGGGCATCACCAGTTTGTTGAAGTTAAATTTATAGGTAAATCTTTTCCCTTTTGTTTTATGAAGGATCCTCTTGTTGTAATAGTATCTGTAAAAACAGGAATGCATGTCAATTTATCTTGTAGCTACTGACAGCTTTCAATACACTTAGGTAGCCACTGAGACCAACAATTCTTGCTCTTAAGTATTACAAAAATCACTACCAATCTTTTGCAGCCTGGCCCTCCAGGTAGATCTAGGAGACCTAAGGGCTTAATTTTCTTACTCAATTTTCAACTCAGCTCCAGTTTTTGCCGAGAGGTTTACAAAGACAACTTCACTTTAAGATTCTGAACACCTATCCTAGCCCCAAACATTTTCTTCTCCATCTCTCTACGATTTCAATTCTATAGTCCATTTCCTTCCGGTTGCACTGCATGTCACTAACTGCTTAGTTTCTCTTTTTGGTCTTGCCCAGGTGGGGGCAGACAAGTCACTAAGCAGACCTGATGTGGTTAGTCTGGAGGCCTAAGCTCAAAAGATAGACAAAGGAATGTAGAACTGTTTTACGGTGGCAGGTCAAACAATGGCATGCCCTGATCTGGAAAACAGCAGCTAGTGTGGCCTGCTTCACCTTCAAAGACTCAAAGGGATGTGAAAGAATACAGCAAAGCCACTGCACAGATTGTACATTTCAGGACAGGAGAACTTCAATTATCTGGAACCTTTAGTCTTACACCTATGCAGTAGCAGAGGTCATAAACTACCTTCTAGCCCCTTGAGGGCTAATGGGCTATGAAATTTTTTTTTTTTTTTTTTGAGACGGAGTCTCGCTCTGTCACCCAGGCTGGAGTGCAGAGGCGTGATCTCGGCTCACTGCAAGCTCCGCCTCCTGGGTTCAGGCCATTCTCCTGCCTCAGCCTCCCAGTAGCTGGGACTACAGGTGCGGCCACCTCGCCCGGCTAGTTTTTTTGTATTTTTTAGTAGAGACAGGGTTTCACCGTGTTAGCCAGGATGGTCTCGATCTCCTGACCTCGTGATCCGCCCGCCTCGGCCTCCCAAAGTGCTGGGATTACAGGCTTGAGCCACCGCGCCCGGCCAGGGCTATGAAATTTAAGACCGACAAGGGGAAAAAAGAACCTGAGAAAACTTATAGTGATCAATCTTTAGACATGTTGCAGCAGACTATGGACAACTTGAGCTCACAGACACAGTTCCTGAATAGATAGGTCAGTATCACTGAATCTTCCTCCCGTGACTTGCTTCATCCTTTTCTAAGTTTCTTCCAGGAGAGCCCAAAGAAAGAAATTCTGACAGATTCTAATAGAGAAGTCTAAATTAATCTTTTGGATTATAAATGAGCTCCAATCCATGTTTCACCATATACTCTCGCCCACTACAGAGCAGAATCGGCTGTCTGTCAGGATCCAGTGCCAGCCACATTGGAATCCCCTCCTACATATAACCAAAGATACGCCTTTTTTCCTCCTGTGCCTATGCTACTCACAGTCAACAGCTCTTCTACTCCCACTTTAAAGTGACACATTATTCACTAAGATAGTGTAGTCTTTTATTACCTGATACCCTTTTATCTAGCATTCACCAAACAGCTTAGTCTCCTTCCAATCTGTTAACACAGATTTGAGAATCCTTTCCCTTACCTGAGGGCCCGGCTCAGCTTGTCATAATTCATCTGTGGTTTGCATTTCCTGCGGCCCCAGAGGCGGGCCACCTCATCTGGATCCTTGATGACAAATTCCCCGTACTCTCCCTGCTGCCAGGCGATGACATGGCGGAACTCTTCCTTCTGCAGCAGCTCCAGGATGAAGTGCCACAGCTGGATCTGCCGGGAGCCTGGGGACGACTCTGTTTTGTAGGCCCAGTCAGGAAACTGATACCCTTTCATGTGAGAAGGTCAAGATTAAGCTAGTTAAGAGCTAGGTACATACATACCAGCAACCCCAACTGCACATTCCACTGCTCTGAATCTAGAGTGCTTTGCAAACATGCTGTAAGTACTCTCAGTCAGCTGGGCCTAACCACAATGGGGAGAGGAAAGCAGAGAGAAGTCACCTATCCTTGTGGCAATCATTAAATCTGGTAAGAGTTGGGCAGCAGCAACCAGATGTCCTAATCTTACCATTTCATACATTACTAAATCTCACACCTACTTTCTATGAGGACATGAAAGTGCTAAAGGGAACAAACAGGAAAGATAAACTAATGTTTTAGGAAAATACAGCTGAAAATTCCTTTTCCCTAAGGTTGGAACTGTGTCTCTAACAGCAAAGAGACTCTAAAGCTTGGGATATGGGTGTGGTGACCAGACATGTTAAATATACATCCATAGGAAACAAGCCTACAACTGTCCTGCCAGTATCCACCTAGCCAAGAGGCTGTCAGTCATGGTCTGACATTTGTGAACAGAGCTCAAGTTGAGAGAACAGGAACCACTGAGGGACCTTCCAGGTACATCAGGGATGATTAACTTCTGCTCACCTCCACCTCCTTCTGGCTTTTCCACGATGCTACAGCCGGCTTTCATTTTCACCCTCCTGCTGAGAGACACAAGCCACACAATTACTCTAAGATGCTATTTTATTTAGTATCCTGTCAAAGTTTTCTGGCAGTTTTTCCCCAAACTTCCTTTCCCCTGTTCTTTCCTTAGGCAACTCTCTTTCTTTCAAACATGTCACCTCCAAACTGCTACTCCCCAAATTATCAAATGATGGGCCTCAGGTCATCAGCTTCAAAAGCCGTAATTATCTCTCACCTGACTTTAAACCACAAAGTGTAAACACTATCTTTAATATTTGCTTTCCTCCTCCTGACCAACCCTTCAAATGTACAAAAATAAAAATAAAAAAGGAGGGTACAGTGAAATGGGTCCAAAAATGCAGCCCAAACAAGTCAAACAGTTTGTCTTCTATTACTAGACAAGCCCACATGCCAAGATACACAAGCCTGAGTTCACCCAGATGTACCAGTTTAAAGGGTGAAAAAAACCCAAATCCATCTGATTCCCACTCAAGAATGAACATCTGATTTTGATTTATTTTGCTGAATTATGTGAGATGGGAGAAGGAAGATTCTTCCCAGCCAGAAACTGTTCCCTCCTCCTTGAAAAGTACCCTGGGATATAGGAAGTAAACACATCATATGTACACTTACTCTATACAAAAAACACACACAAACTCCTAAAAAGTTTTTGAGAAAAATTATACATTTTCTCCATTTAACAGGAAGGGGTGAAAAGCAGGCATTTCTGAAGCCCTTCTGGCCAGTGAGTGGAGGGAGTCTTGCTGCGATTTGAATTCATTCCATCCAGATTTACAGTTCCTCAATAAATTTCCTGTTCCTCCCAGCAAGCAGCTTTGTGTCAATCACTTAGCAAAAAGGAGGGAGGGGTGAAACTGCCAGAGGGACATGGAGGCAGGAGAGAGCAGATCTACCCTCGCAGTTCCCCAGGGTGGATGACAGGCCCTTAGCATCCACATCAGCAGGAATCGAGAGAATGCAGGTGCCTAAGTGGCCCCCGGGTAGGGACAAATTCCTTATCTTGGAAATCTCACCTAACCTAGGATTCCTCTAGATCTTTTGAATATTTTTTCTCACCAAACACATTAAGGAGACCAGCCAGTGTCAGTCTACAAAACTACTAGCGGCCGAGGACAAGATAAACATCCCAAAGGAAGGAGAAGACAGACAAGGAAAACACACACACACACACACACACACACACACACACACACACGAGATATACAATAACAAGGCACCGGGGCTGAGGCAGGAGCTTCCTCTTCCATCTTAGTGACAATGAGGGAGGAAAAACACGAATTTCCCCACTGCTCCAGGAAGCTGCCCTGGACTCTTAACTCCTAGGATGTGCTGTCGGATCGTGAGGCCTTTTACCCTGTCACAGAACTCCCTCCAACCATCACGACTCTGGGGTTCAAATCCCGTTGCAACAATGACCTGACATGGAAGCCCTCTCTTGACACTCCAGCTCTCCAATTTTCCCCATAAAAGTCCCTTTCCCAGGAGCCCTGAGGCGCCTCTGCACGCCTTTCGCATATTCACTGCAAGGACACTTCATCCAAGCAAGGCCACTCGTCTCAACTCTGCAAACCACAGGACCCCTGCCCTTCCTCTGATCGCGACCACTCCCAGAAGAGTGAGACATGCACAGTCTGGCGCTGCGGATTTCCCGCAGCAGCTCCGGGTCCTGGCTTCCACAGCCCCCAGAACCTCCTTGCCATTCACCTCCCGGGCTGGACCTCCCTTAACCGTGGCCTCAGGGCTGCGCGGGGCCACCGCATGAACGCTGACCTGGGTCCCTGTCGCCCCTCAGACAGACACGGGCTCCCACCCTCCCCCGCCCCCCGTACTGGGTGAGGCCCAGCTGGGTGGGTACGCGGCCCGGCGGCCGGCCCCGATCCCAGGGACGCCATCCCCGCCGGGATCCCAGATCCGACCCAGACGGCCCGGCGGCCGAGGCGAGGCCGGGACTCACCTCTTCCCGGCACGGTCCGTCTTCAGTCCGGTCTCCTCCGCGGCGTCTCCGGCTCCTCCTCATCCACCCCAGCAGGAAGTGACCTTCTCGGCTGCTGTCGTCACTTCCATCCTCAGCAGAAAGGGCGGGGGAGGAGGAGGCGCCCTCCCGCCGGTTCCCAGCCTCACCTCGCCGCACCCAGCCGCGTCTCCCTTTCCTTTCTCCTTTCAGCAGACGCCGACTTCCGCCCGCACTCCGCCTCCTGCGCGCTCCTCCCGACACGCATCCCGCGCATCCGCCCCGGCGTGGCCCGTGCGTCACGCTGCGGGGGCACGTTACGCACGCTCGTGGCGGGCCGGCTCGCTGCTGGGCCAGGGTCCTGCAGACGCTGGGGGGTGACGCGGCGCGAGAGGGCGCTGGGCTGGTACATGCTTTCCCCGCGAGTTCCGCGCAGTGAGGCAGAATGGAATTTGCGGGGCGAGGCGCTGCCCCGGGGTCCCACCTCCCGAGGGGAGGGGACCTTGCAGACCCCACAGGAAAGCCCAGGCGCCAGGAAACAGTCTCTCCCACACAACAGAGAGGCGGCCAGTCTCTCTCCAGAAAAGGGCCCTGCGACCTCCCAGAGAGGGGATCCCTCACAATGGGAAGACGGGACCCGCAGACTTCAGACGCAGTTCCCTACCTTTTAAGAAAGGGCCTTTTCATATACGTATGAAAGAAACCGCAAAGCTTTCTCTGAAACACGTCTCTTTGGCATTTCCTCCCTGGGAAGACTGGGGAGCATGACCGCTTCCCCGCTAGTTCCCACCCTACAGCATTTAGTCTTAAGTTCGTCCCAGGCTAAGCAGCTTGCAAGTCCTCTCCCTAAGTCATTAAAACTCGTGTCCCCTTTTTCTTTTACCTTTTGTTCCTGCTCGGGCAATTACAAATATCTGTCCAAAGCATGTTTTTTTCTTTCTTTCAAGGCTAATTAAGGATAAAGAATCTCAAGCAGTTCAGCTTTATCTCCAGTCCCACCCCCGTAAATCTGAGTGGTGTCCAGGCATAGTTTCACTCCAGAGGCAGAAGAAAGGGAGGAGTGAGGATCAGTGAAGGTTAAAGAATTTAGAATACGAGCGTGGGGGAGGTGAAGAAGAGAGATGGGATTGAAGGAGAATTGAAGATCAATTTTGATCAAATGGATCAAAACTTTGTTTTGTACCTCTACTCTAGTTAAGACTTTTGCACCGTGTCTGCCACATGGGACTTGGAAATATTAGTTGTTACAAAAATTGCTTCCAGTTTTGAATGTGCTACTAGTCATTGTCTAACTTTTGATAAATTAACTAGTAAATTGGCTCCCTCTGGCCTAAAATTACCTTACCTGTTTTTTGAAAAAGATAGCATTGTTTTATCCTTTCTAGTTAGAAATTCCTACTCTGTAGGTGAAATAAGGAGTGGAACTTCAACACCGTAGAGAGGGTTACCAATATCTGCAACTAGTCCATTAGCTCTTTGTAGGAACTGTCTATATATTCTTTGCATCTTCTGCATAGTACCTAGAACAGCAACTTACATGTAGATATCAGATGTTTGCTAGAACATTCCTTTAAAATAATGGAGTTTAGCTAAATGGAAATTAAGTCTTTGTGCCTTCATCTACTAGCTTTGTGACCTTAGTTAAGTGACTTCTCTGTGTCAGTTCCTCATCTATGTGAACATAATACCTATAGTATCTACTCGTGATTGTTAGATGTGTTAATACATGTAGAGTGGTTAGAACGGAGAATGGTATATTTTAAATATGGCAGATGAAAAATGTTGGCAAAGATAATAATCATAACAATCATTCTTATGAGAATTCTCAATTTCCCATACCACCCATGCAAATCTTAGTAATTGTTACAACTCAGAAACCAGGGTGATCGGGAATGAGTAGTTTCTTCTGAAAGTCTGAAATTGCTCATCTTTGGCTCATAGCTCAAGTGGTTATGGTTAGAGCCAGCACGGTTGACTCCAAGAATTCTGTGCTCTACAAAGGGCCGGGAGTCGGAGTATAGGGACTCTTTCTGCATATTTTTACTCAAGCCAGACTCCAAGGGTTCTCTGCTGATGCTTCTCTAATTAACGTCACAAAAGATGTCTTGAGTAAATACAATTAACAGAGATAAACAAGTCTCTGCCTGGCTGGAGTCTAAATTGATATATTGAGAAATGTTTATATTCCAGCAGAACTCAACAGTTTTTACATTAAGAATCTAATCACTGACCTGAAACTCAAGAGGTGAATTTGGGTTTGATGAAGGAAACTGGAAATTCCTTAATAATTAGTGGGTCTGAATAAATGAGTTGTGGCTGGGATCCTCTCCTGTGGTGGTAGGATCTGGGGACATTTGGATGGCTAGGGATTTCTGGCCCAGCATACCTAGGGCCCCTATCCACTGTTTCCTTCACCATGGCACTGCTGCCTTCTCCATCTGCTGCAAACAGGTTTTCAAAACGTGGAGACTTTTCATGTTCCTGAAATAGGGAGAGCATGAGCTTTCTGAAAAGCGTGGGGGTGGAAACACTTAAGACACTTAGCATGAAAGTCAAGACAGGTTGTAATCTCTCTTGAATTTCCACTTGCTCAAAGCTGTCTTTGTCCACTGACATTACCTTCCTACCCTCTTCCCACCCATCTTTACAATTGTTCCATATGTCTAGGATAAGTTTCTGTTCTAAATCTCATGCTCTCAATTCCACTGTCACCACAACACAGCCATTTCATTGCTTCTTAAAAAAAGAGAAAGGAAATAATTTTTAAAAGTATTTTTCTTCGGAAAAACCCTTTCTGGATTGTTGTGTGTGAGTGTGTGTGTTTCTTCCCTGGCTTGTGCTTCTTTATTGCCCCCATTTTCATTTATATTCTCCACACCCTGAACTAATCTGGGCATGTATATGATGTAAATGCTTTCCTCTCTACTCTTGTAGTAGATGACTGTCTTGTTCTACCATCTGTGTGTCACAGAAGTATTTGTTCTTGCTAGTGTGTTTGTCTCAGATTGCAGGCCCTCAGGGGGGGTTGCAGCCACAGTCAGTAGGTCCCCACACTGCCTAGAGTAGTTCCCTGTCATCATTTGAGATGTCTAATGATGATAATTTCCTTCTCTGCTATCATGTATGCTGATGTGCTGATGCTGATGAGACTAGCTTCTGTCTCCTCCCTTAGTCTTCACTAAGTCTCCCAGTTAAAGGCTAGTGACCTCTTTCCCCCAGTTTGTTTTCACTAAACTTGGATTCAGAAGACCTGAGTTTCAGTCCCAGTTCTGTCCTTTGCTAACTCTATTCTCTGACAAGTCACTGACCTCTGAGGTCCAGTCTTCTCCTCTCTAAAAGGGGATGCTACTGGTGTCCCTGATAAGGACAGAAATGTAATAGCAGCTGTGGAGCACTTGTAAACTCTGAAACCCTTTACAAAGCTCAAGGATGCGAATTACGCTTGCTGCCATCCCAGACCTCGCACTGTTCTTTAGTATCAACAATTCAAACTTTACAGCAATTTTCACCTCATTTCACAAACTTTGAATGGGGATTTAATGTTTTAGATTTGGGTAGGACTCTAATTCTCAGGACAAAATTCTTTTTTATAATTTAAGTTCCGGAGTTTCTTATCTAGACACTATTTTATGAGGCGTAGCTTGAGGTAATACATAGTAATCACTCTGTGCTTCAGTTTCCCCATTCCAGAAAATGACCATAATAAGGATTTCCAGAAGGAAAAATAGTGTAACATTAAAACATTATTGATGAAGTAAAAGAGTGAAGGGCAAATATGAAATTGATTTATTCTCACCCTTTGTGACTCAGTTTCCCCTTCAGTAAAGTGAAGATAAATTCTTACAAGAAAGAAAACTTTATTATTTGCATTTTACCACATTGGACTCCAGTAGCTCATAAGATCTTGTGTTTTGGTTTATTTTTCCCATCAACTCAAGGTTGTTGTGAGGATAGAGGAATTAATGTCAGTAACATGATTGGGGATCCCCAGACTAAAGGTTAAGTGAGTCCAAAGCAGAAGTAACTTTGCCCAAAGTTACAGCTCAACCAGAAGGAGCAGAGAGTCTGGCTGTTTATGTAGCAGTGACTTGGGGACTCAAGGACTCTCCCCAATTCCACATCCATGGTAGTCCACAAATACCCCTTCCTCTCACTTCCCTTTTTCAGGTGTTGGTTCCCCTCTCTCAAATCAGTGCAATAGAGAGGGTAGTGAAAGATCACGAAGGAACAGAATGGGAGACAGGATTAACATGAGGAAATGACCATTTAAGCTATTTTGCTGACCCTCCCACCCCCACCCCTGCCTTCCCGCTGGCAGCCCAGGAGAAAGATTCCCCTGACCAAATGTGACTACCAGAATCTATATATTTCTGAAGGCTTACTTATTCCAGGAAGCCTGCTAAGTTAATTGGAGCGGAGAGCTAGCTTCTTCTGGTCTTAACCTATCTAGGGTGTGTTTTCCAAGGCCTGGCATTTGTTCCCCACACTGACAATACCAGAAACTTTGACCTGTTTACCACATAAACCTTTTTGCTTTCTTTTGTATTTATTCACTGTTCATATCCGGCTCTCATTGTGTTTTCCTTATGACTGTCCATATCATTTGTCATCCTAAGAGGGCAGAGGCTGTGCCTATCATTATATAGTGACCAATAAAAATGATAATCACTGTGCTAGAGACATAGGGATCATAGTCTAACAAATGCCAGTAATGGTTGTAATGAACAGTGGAGTGAGTCCTCAAATCAAGTTAATTAAGACTATCTCTTTAAGAATATTTTAGAATAACTTTGCTTTAATAATTACCCATGTATTTATGGACTTGTAGAATCTTAGAGATGGAGCAAATGTCAGAGGTCATCTATCTCATCCTGTCATGCAGTTGTCATCAGCCTTTCCTTGAAGTCTCATGATGATGTCATTACTTTGCCCAAAACTAGTCAGTGTTTTTCATCATAAAATATGTCTACAAAGAGTATATAAAAATGTATATGGATCAGTTGAAGGAAAATAATAAAACACTTCAGTACCTACCACTCAGGCAAATAATCAAAATTAGCATGGCCCAAAGTCTTCTTTTGCCTCTCTTGGATTTCATCCAAGTTCAATGCTTAGATCACCCTAATCTGAGAATGTTCTTATATGGAGCTGAAATGTGTTCCGTGGACTCTACACATGACTCCTACTGTGGTGCTGTGATTAAATTTAATGTAATTAAATTTGATGTTTCTTCCATGTGACAATCCATCAACTATTTGAAGGCAGGTATTATGCCAGAGTTGCCAGAAGAAACATCCTCATCCTTAGTTCCTTTCCTCTTCTAATGTGGCTTCCATAGCCAAACACAATCCTCCACAGACCTGGTCTGACTCGCAAAGTATAGAGTGAAACTCTTCCCTCCTTGATCCGGACATTTTTTTTTTTCTTTTTTTTTTTAAAGATGGCCTTGGATAGGATTGACTGTTTCAGAGATGATAGTACACTGCCGAATTGATAGTCAAACTCCTCATGGTTTTCTTATAAGGACTATTAATCCAGGTGTCTTCTGTTAAGTAGTTTTTAAACCTAAATGCAACACTTTACATCAATTACATTAATTCCGTTAATTCCTGTCAATTTTATTTTGTTAGTTTTGTCTGTTATTCACTCCAGCCTGTCTATATCATCTTAATTTATTACAATGTGTTATTGTATAATTTGATAGACTACTTGGAGCAAGCATGAAAACAACTTCTATGGAACACATTAAAACACCAGTGTTAAATTATCCCAAACAAAATCAAATATTTTCAGAATGTTTCAGAAGCCACTGCAGGATGGTGCAGTGTCTCATGCATTATTGCGCCTTTGATCTGTGGGATGCCAGTCACTCGTGTTGCAGGTAATGAGATTCCAAATAGCAGAGTGCTTAGTGCATGAAACTCTGGCAGAGAGTTAAAGCCACTGTGGAAAGCAGAGAACATCAAAGTAAGCTAGTCATTATGTTGGCAGTGGGGAGAGGGGAGTGGGAGTTCATGTACAGTAGTTAGAAGTCATAAGGAACTGGGAATCTATCATATTTTGGCATCAATTCAGAAGGCGGAACTTCTAGATACATGTATTGCCAGGATATATTTCTCTCAACAATAGATTATTGTAATGGGCTTGGCTAATGTGCTTGCATTAATATGTGAGGACCGGGTTCATTGGCACAATTTTTAAAAACTCGCCATCATGATAGCAACAGTTCTTGATTTCATAGCAAAAAGTTGGGCTGCCAATACTTTAAGGAAAGAAGAAAAACTCAAAACTTGTGAGGAAAACGCCCTAGCATGCACCTCCTTCCC
The DNA here is from genome assembly GCF_009764315.1 of Trachypithecus francoisi. Lineage (NCBI taxonomy): Eukaryota > Metazoa > Chordata > Mammalia > Primates > Cercopithecidae > Trachypithecus > Trachypithecus francoisi. Next base: position 92,320,812 of record NW_022681470.1, on the reverse strand, counting down.
CTGACACTTAGGAAAGCACCTGGGGCACAGAGAACAGGCACTGCAGAAGCACAAACACACACAAGTGCCATCTTGTCCAGCTTCTCCATTATGCAGATGCTGGTTGCAGACCAAGTCTTCTCCTGCCCCTGCATGCCAGTCTGGTCCAGAAGAGCACTAGTTTCTCTTAAGTTCCTTCTGGAAAATATTTTGCCCTGAGACTGCTCCTAAAGCCTTGAAACACACGTTGAACCTGAATGTTTTAATTGAACCTCATTACTTGAACTGTGTGTGTGAGGCATGGGTCCCTTGGGTCTGAAATAAGGCTAGAGAAGACTCAACTCTCAGTTACACAGTTTATCTCATGGTGCCAAAATACACTGCCGCTGGGAACTCAGTTACTTGTGGGAACTCAGTTACTTGTGGTAACTGATTTTTTGCCTCCCCTGCTTCTCATTTACTCCACATAATTTGCACCTTATCTGCCTGAGTCCTCTCAACTTGATGCCAAGGGAGAAGTAGGAATTCAATGCAAATTATGAGAATCTCTAACATTAGGAGGGTAGCCAGAATCTGGGAAACAACCAACTCAGTTACTCGCCCTCAAAACCAGTGACACTAATTAGTTAGGTGCTTGGTTCTTCCCTATTCTGTAGAACATGGAAGGTCAGATATGTGGGGTTTCGTGGAGCAAAAGTGACTCATACTAGAATCCAGCAGTGCTTTGTGTGGATTTGTGATTTGCTTCCTGAAATTCCACAGAACTGAAATCAAACACCATTTCAAACAGTTCAATCTTAGAATTACTCGTGTATCTTTATTTCTCAGTTGAAATTGCTCTGAGCATATCAGAGCATTATGGGTCTATTGGCCAAGTTCACTAAGATCATTCCTTTTTTTTTTGAGACAGGGTCTTACTCTGTTGCTCAGGCTGGAGTTCAGTGGCATGATCTCAGCTCACCGTAGCCTCGACCTCCTGGGCTCAAGCCATCTTCCGACCTCAGCCTTCTGAGTAGTTGGGACTACAGGCATGCACCACTCACAACTACACCTGGATATATATATATATATATATATATATATATAGTAGATATATATATATATATCTACTATATATATTATAGTAGAAACGAGATCTCACTGTGTTGTCCAGGCTGGTCTTAAACTTCTGGGCTCAAACAGTTCCCCCCTCCTCGGCGTCCTAAAGTGTTGGGATATAGGTGTGAGCCACTGTGCCCAGCCAAAATTATTCTTTATTAGAATAGAAATGGCTTCGTGATATAAATACTTGCTGACATACCACCTTTGCTAGTACCAACAGAACAGAAGGGCTGCCCAGTTCTGAAAGATGTTTTTCTAGAAAATGCAATAACTCCTTAGATTTGTATAATTATATTTTTCAAAGCATTTTGAAAACTTTAATTATTAATTCATCCATTATTATGTATTCATTCCAGAAAAATTCATACAGCAGCTACTGTGTGCCATTCACTATGCCAGATTTTGGGGAGACAAAGCTTACAGAATTTGGTTTCCTCTTATTATAATAACAGTTCTATTAGCAATACTCCCTGCAATCATTTAAGGTGTGAACCATAGCTTTAAATAAGTTAAATATTAAAGGTGTTCATATATTATGCAAGCCAAACATATGAACAGAGTAAAATATGAACTGAGTTTAATGTAATCAAATATAACACAAACAGGTTTATCTAGTTCATTGAATTCTATTTGTGCATTCTTTTAACAGATATTGGTTGAGCACCTACTATGAATCAGGCACAGTGCTTTGCTGGGGGTACACAGATGATTTTAACACTGGTCTCCGCTTCAAAGAGCTAATGGGAGAGATAGACCCATAAGCAGACAAATATGACCCGACGTGGGAGCAGAGTGCAACAGTTTGTTAACCTACCCAGTAGTCATTCCCAACCCTTTCTGGCTACCAGAGCCCTCTTCCCATTATAAAAATGAGAATACTTTCCCAGCTTTCCTTATAACCAGGAAAAGGGCAGATTACCAAATCCTGTTCAGTCTACTGGAAGGATTTTAGCAAAGATTTTTCACCTGAGAACAGAGAGGAACTCCTATCCCCGAATCTCCTTCTGTTATGGGCTGAATCGTATTCTCTTAGAATTCGTTATATTCAAGTCCTAACTCCCGGGACCTCAGAATGTGACTGTATTTGGAAATAAGGTCTGTAAAGAGGTAATGAGGTTAAAATAAGGCCATTAGGGTGGACCCTAATCCAGTATGACTGGTGTTCTTATAGGAAGAGGACATTAGAATATGGACATTCAACAGAGGGAAGACCATGTTAGGACACAGTGAGAAGAGGCCATCTGTAAGCCAAGGAGAGAGGTGTCCAAAGGAGCCAATCCTGCCAACATTTTGATCTTGGACTTCTAGCCTCCAGTATTGTGAGAAAATAATATTCCTGTTGCTTAGGTCACCCACTCTAAGGTACTTTGTTATGGCAGCTTTAGCAAGTGAATATACCTTTCCTGGTTTTAAATGTTGTCACGTGAATTGGAACGGCTGCAGCCATCCTGCAGAAGGGCCGAGATAATTGCAGAGATGCTGACTTAGAACCCTGACATCACTAAGCCAACCCTCAAATCATCTACTTTCAGACTTCTTGTGAAGAGACAATAAGTCCGTATTGTTTCAGTTGCTTTAGATGTGGGAGTTCTGTTACTCACAACCACAAGCATCCTAATTGATATAAGCAAGGATAGAGACATTGTGGTATTGCAGGGACACCAAGAAGAGGTGTCTAGATGAAAATTAAGCTTGGGTTTTTAAGATGTTCAGCAATTAATAAAATGAGGAACTGGACAAAGGGCATTTCAGGCGAAGGGGATAATAACAAGAGCAGAGAACACCAGATATGTGAGAGAAACTTAGTTACAAGCCTTTGGGTGCTATAGGAGTTCAAGTGTGGAGCCAAAAGTGGCAAGAAATGAGGCTGCAAAGGTTGGCAGGAACTGGATAGTGGAGTGAGGCCTCAGTTGCTGCTAAGAAGCTGTGACTTTTTCCCTATTGGCTTGGTCAGAATTATGTGAATGGAAGATAAATTTAAGGAGTCAAAATTGGAGGCAGGATTCTAACCAGAAATTTTATGAGCATTCAAGAGAGAGGAGGGAACAGAATCAAGGCAGTAGAATAGAAAGAGAGAGAGGAATGACTGATACTAGAAAATTCACAAGGCATATTTTGAAGATGCTGCATATCAACATTATTGTGCTGTATGGCAATTAGGTATAAAAGGTAAAGCACTATAATTTATAATGTAGCTGAGAACAGAAAGCTGAACTTTATCCTGAATGCCACACTATTTTTATAATTTTTAATGAAAACTTTATAAAAATGTACTATCCACTTCCTTGTTTTCTTCCACAGAGTTTACTAGATGTAAACTAACCTTTTCTTGATGACTCATGGTCATCATTATGAAAAATGGAGGCATGATGGTATAGAGGAAAGGGCAAAATCATGGTGTAGTGGAAAGGAGCTTGCATTAGATATCATGCAATCTGGGTTTATTCCCAGCTTTGCTACTCACTAATCTGTATGGTCATGAAAAAGTCACTGAGCCTCTCTGAGTATTTGTTTCCTCCTTGATTGCCTGTTTCACTGTGTGGGAAAGGGCTTGCTAAAGCACCAGGCACCATACAATAAGATGTTAGGATACTTTTTCTAAGATGAAGTGACATATAACACAATGCTTGTCTACTTTTGAATCCTATTGTCCTTTGCTCCTAAAGCAAATCTTTGAGGTTGTCTGTTTCTTTGCTCTCAAAATGCTTCCTTCTCTAGAAGGCCTTTCACCCACACCCCACCTTGCTCATCAAGGGCCATGGGCTGGGAAGCCAGAGGTCAAACTTCTTAAATATTTTTTCCGATGTAACCCAGTAAGGCTCCGTGTGGAGGCTGAAGGACCTGGCTTTGGTTCAATTCGTGTCAGTTATTTTTGGTGCTTAAAGGCCTTTTTCACTTCCGGATTTGGTGCTGCATTCCACAGAATTGAGGGTGTCAGAGCTTAACTTACAGTTAAGCGGGTGTAACTACGGTGCTTTTATACTGCCAAATGAACTGTTCAGTTTTAATCTTTCCTGTTGAATTAGTTCTCTTTTATCTGTCTGTAACCAGTTTTCTATGATATCTTGGACAGATCTATCCTCGCCACCACCCATATACCATGACATAAATTAAGACAAAAATCTTGACCATAAGTTTTCGACAGAGATTTATTGCATTCCCTCTTTTAAGGATTTAGGGTCTCTGAGTTTCCTCCTCCCTTCCCCTGCAATCTAAAGAAGTCCTTGACAGCATTTTGAGGGGCTTTCAGCCCCACCAACACTGTTTGTGGGAGCCTAGGATATAAGGCTCAGGCATAAGAACATGAGTAGTTCATTTAAATCATAGTAGATAATTACACGAGAAGATGTATAGCATCATGCTTAAAGCCTGGACTTTTGAATTGGACCACTTGAGCTTGGGTGTGTTGCATATCTCTCTGGGTCTCAGTTTCCTCTTCTGTAAAATAAGAGTAATACTTTCTGGCAAGGAGTCAATGTAATAGCACATATAAAGCACTTAGCACAGACCCTGGTACAAAGTAAGTGCCCTTAAATGGAAGGTGACCATATTGGTTAGATGAACCAGCCATGGGAGATAGTAAAGCTTACAGGAGAAGGATCTGGATTCCTTCAGACAAAAGGAGAAGATGGAAGTTGTTTGGAGATGGAGAGTAGAGGATCTCAGAAGAAGGTTAGGTGTTTGGGTAGAGTGGGTTCTAGACAACAAGCTAGATTTTGGATTATCCATTGAGGGCAATGTCTGGGTTCTGACCAGGCCAAGTTAGGTCTGAGATGTGGAAATGAGAGATACCTGGGAGACTGAGGTGTTCACTACCTTCTTTGGTGACCTCAACCAAGTATGAAACTTCAGCCACCACATCAAGAAACTCTAGTCTTCATTACCCCAGGTATCCTCTTTTCTCTCTCACACATCTTTCCTTCTGAGTCCCCATGAAGTTACCTTGTGTGATAGGTTAAAGATGGCATAAATTCTTTGACATGCCTCCCTTGAGAGGTGGGATCTATATCCCCTTCTCCTGAATTTTGGCTGGCCTTTGACTGCTTTGGCCAGTAGAATACAGCAGAAGTGACATTGTATGAGTTCTGAGCGTAGACTTTAAGAGGATTTGCAGCTCCCACCTTGCTCTCTTGTAATTCTCTTGAGCTGCTAAGAAGTTTGATTTCCCTACTAGAGAAAGCACATACACAGACCCTGAGACTACATGGAAAGGGGAAAGTAACCAGCTAAGTCCAGCCTTCTCGCCACTTCAGGCAAGGTGGAAGACATGTAAGCAAAGCCATCTTGGGCTGTCCAGCCCAGCTGAGCCACCAACTGAATGTCACTGAGTTAGTCCAGTCAATGCCTCATGGAGCAGAAGAATCACCCAGCTGAGCCTTGCCCAAATTCCTGACCTACAAAATCATAATTTACAATAAACTTCTTCCTGTTTCAGGCAGCTAAAATTTGGGGCAGTTTATTATGTAGCTATAGATAAAAGAGCAAAATGACAAAGTAAGGCTTATTTATAGTTTTTTGAGTGGGTACAAGGGAACTTCAGGGATAAAAAGGGCTCCCCATGATCTCCATCAAAATATTTTCCGAGATAATTATTGGAATGAGGAGTACAATCAATCACATCATTGTTACTAATGAAAGGCCCAACGTTCAATTGACCTGGGAAAGGCAATTGACTAAAACTTACCTCACTCCTGTAAGAATGGATTCTACCATTCAAATTATTTCATGTTTAAATGAAAAAATCTAGGAAAATATTTGGGGGGCCTCCTCCCACTGAATAATGGAAGAGGGTAGAAGGAATCTGGGATAAAAGAATTGGAAAGAGGACTGCAGAACAGTTTCCGGAACTTGACAGTTTTGCTCAGAACAAGAGCTCATTTTCCTTCAATTGTAAGTGGAAAAAAAAAAAAAAAATCTCTGCCCCAGGTATCTTGGAGGGGCCAGCCATACACACAGCCTGGGGTGGGTAGGCACTATCCTCAAAATTCAGAACCAAACTCAGAAAAACTGAATTTGGAGAAGTTCCTTGCTCAGGAGCTGAAATTCAGATGCCAGCTCTCCTGGCTCTTTTTCTGAGGGATTTTTCTATTGCATTGTGGTGTTTCCTTCACCCATGTTGCCAAAGACAGAAGTACTTATAAACAGTAATTAGCTTGCAGTTCTCTGGAACTCCAGTTCTCAGAAGTTCAACCTTCTTCTCAGAGTGGTAACCTTCTGTCATTTTGAGAAGGTGAGAAAGGGCAGGCGTGTTCCATTATCTTTGATAAAGATGGAAACTAAGCATGGAGACGTGGGCTTGAACACAGCTCATGCTTCAGAGAGAGGCATACTGATGTGGTGGGCAGAATTTCAAAGGGTTCAGGTGTCTGGCTGCAGGCATTTACCTTCTAGATGGAGATATGGCATCTACTTCCTCTAAGCAGGATCTGAGCAACTGCAATGTAATGCTGCTCCAGAATCAAGGAGAGATGGGGTAGAGAAGGTACTAGCCAAATGTGGTCTTGCAGAGGAGGTGATAGGCATGAGCTGGGAAGGAGGAGTAAAGGAGGATATTCTAGGAGGAAATGCTTTGTGCAGAGTTTCAGAAGCAGAGACAAGCAATGTTCATGTTCAAAACATGATAAGAAAATTGCCTGAGATACAGCACCGGCCCTTGCTGAGGAGGTGGAGAGGTATGATTAGGAAATTGGAGGGAAAGAGTGATTAATCATGAAGGGAGGTCTGCACTCTTTGGGCCTGTTCCTTTCTATGGATCTCTGGACCTCCAGTAAGAGTCCTTTGGTCTCAAGACTAAGCCTCCAGCTCTTCCCAGTTCCATTTACATTCCTAACTCCCATCTGTATCTCCTGTCTCAGCAGTGATCACTGTAGCACTCACAGTAGCCACCATTTGTGGAGTGCTAGGCACTGCATGAAGCTCTTTCCCTACATTTCTCTTTTGACCCTCCTGGAAGCACTAAAAGGGGGTCTGCACTTTATAGATGAGGAATTGGTGAGACTGAGACAGAGCTGGGAGTAGGTTGAAAGAGATTTGGTAACTTGCCCCACGAATCCCTCATCACTCATAAGTGGCAGAGCCAGGAAGGAGCCCAGGCTGTTCGACATCAGGCTGTGTTTTCACTGTAATCTATGTGGGCTTTGGCTTTGTGGATATATGCAGGGCCAGCTACGTAATGTGTGGGTCCTAGTGCAAAATAAAAATCTGGGGTCCCCTGTTCAAAAATTATTAAGAATTTCAAGATGAAGACAGTAAGCACAGATCTGAGTGCAGGACCTTGCATGATTGTATGGATTGCTAGCACATGAGGCTGGGCCTGATTGTGTCGGTCACTGCAAGACATGGGAGGGTCAGACACAGTGGGCTCAGTGCTGTCAGCAGCCCCTTATACCCCAGCTCCACTATCGGCTCCCCTCTCCTTCCTTCTGGTAAATCTCTCAGCACTCTCCTATATGGAGGATGGGAAGGAAGGAAGGCCAAGGAATGGGTACTGCCAGTGGGGAGGGGTGGGCACAGCAGCCCTTTGGCTGATCTGTCTTCAAAGGACCCACAGTCCCAGAAGCCTAGCAGGGAGCTGCCTTCAGCTCATGTTTATGCTGCATTCACGGTAACATATTGCGTAGATATGCATCCATATAATAAGATATGAGCATGATTAATAATCTGGGAATTCCTGGCTCTGCAATGCCCTTTAAGTCTCTGTTTATCTAAGGTGACTGAATGCTAGCGCTCTGCTAAGTGTTAAGAGGAGGAGGCAAAATAACTAAACAGAAAGTCAAGGTTCTTGCCCTCAAAGAATTTTTGCACTCTGACTGGGGACATGAGATTTCTAAACATTAAATAATAAGAAGATAAAGCCAAATAATACATAATTACACTGTCAATTAAATATGACCAAGTGCCAAAATATATGTCACTTGCTGAGTGCTGTCTGAAGGAAGAGAAGCCAGGGTTGGCTTGAACAGCATGCAGGCAGGGCTTTGTGAGAAGGTGGTATTTTAACTGGGTCTTGAGCAGTGGGTAGGAATTGGAAAGGGGGATGGGGCAGTTCACAGGTGGTGTGTAGACTGGGTGGGAGTTTTAACAAAGCAAGAAGGCAGAACACAGGGTGATTGCATGGATCTGGGAGGTGACTAGATGGGCTGAGCTGAGGGTGGATACTGGGCAAAAGAGAGAACTCTGGAGTCAGATAGACTCAGGTTTAAGTCTGGCTCTGCAGGGAACTAGCTGCCCAACCTTTCACATTACTTAACCTTTCTGATCTTCAGTTTCCTCAAAATATAATAGTATTTGCCATTCAGGCTTGTTCTAAGGATTAAATGCAAGTAAAGCAATCAACTTAGAGCCAGGCACAAAGTATGTTAAAAAAAGTTAGCTATTTACAATTATTTTGCAGATAAAATTCCACTGGTGAGTAGGATCAGATTATAAAACAACTATCTTGCATTAAATCCTGGCTCCAATCCTTATTAGGTGGGCTAGCTTGGACAACGTATTTGACCTCTCTGAGCTTCAGTTTCTTCATCTGAAAATAAGGATGATAAGTCACCTCCACTGTGGGGGTTGTTGAAAAGATTAAATGATACTATACGTATAAAACATTTAGGACAGGCATTGGTACATAATGAGCGCTAATAAATGTTAGGTGTTATGACAGCCAATCCTCCCCAAATGCAGCAAGGTTTTTTTTTTTTTTTTTTTTTTTTTTATCATTCCCATATTGTTGTTGAGGAAACAAAGGCTCAGAGGTTGAGGAACTTGTCCAAGGCCACCCAGCCAGTCCCCAGAGAGCCACAGCTCCATTCCTTCCACAAAGGAGAAACAGAAACAATCCAGCCTGCCTTCCTCAGCCTCCAAATTGAAATCCATCCCTGTGGTTGCCAGAGCCCTCTGTGCTTCTAGAATAGCGCTTATTACAGCCTGACTTATGCTCTGATGAGTCCCTCCAGGGCAAGGCTGGTGTCTTACTCATCTTTTGTGTATCAGCACCTGACATCAGCCAGCCCCTGGAAGGTGCTCGGAAATGTTTGTTGACTTGAAATGAAATGAGGTGATTGGGGTCAGAGCCCCGGCAAAGGCAGGGCTTGATATGAGCCTGCATCTGATGTGTCAGAGGAAAGAGTCAAAGATGTCTGCAAGGTTTCGAGTCTGGGTGACAGGAAAATGGTAGAGCTGTTGGCAGAGAATGGGAAGCTGGGAGAAGCAGATGGCCTGGGTTTGAGAAGAAAGTGGGGGGAGGGGTCATGCAAAGTTCAGATCCAGACAGGTTTTGATGGAGAGATGTAATCAGGATTCTGTACTGTAAACATCCACCTGGCAGTTCCCCACCCTGGCCTGTGTGCTGGCTTGTGACCTGACATTCAGGTCCCTGCCCTGGAGTTGCTCCTAATGGGAGAGACCTGAGCCACACCCAGGAAACCACAGTGCTTGGAACACTTACACAGCCACCTATCAACGCCCAGAACACAAAGAGTATTTGGTTATGGCGGTGAGGATGAAGAGCCCTGGAGTGAGTTGTGGGGAGGGTCAGTCTAGGAGAGCTTCTTGGAGGAGGAAGAGAAGGAGGCTTGGCTTTGGCCAGGAAGGGAGAATTAGCAGCACAGGAAGGGATGAGACTGAGGGAAGATGGGGCTTCCTGCCCTTGGCTGGGATTCTGGGCATGGTCCCCTAATCCATCAGCAGGAGTGCTGGAAGAGGAGTAGATCACAGCTGCTGCGAGGGGCCTGTGATGAGATCTCTAGGGAAACGAGGACAAGAATAACCATTCTAATGCCCAGGATGGCTCCATAGCTCAGCTGCTTTCTTATCTCCGTGCCATGTGGACACCTCGCACTCCCAGCCCCTTGTTCATCCATTTCCCTCCTTCCCACGCCCTCAGGCTGTGGGAGGAAAGCACTGCCACCTCCCAGCTGTGTGTGGGGGCAGTGGGCCTGGCCACCTGTCTCCTCCTTCACCTCGGCCCCATCAGGGTCCCTTCCTCCTGAGCTGGCAGGGCCCACTCTGTTCCTGACAGACAAATCAGCAGCCTTCCCTGTCTCCCACCACCCCTCTCCCTGTGCTCTGTCCCCAGCCCTCACCCTCTCCCCTGAGCTGACTGAGCAGTAAAACCCTGATAGGAAGAATGCAGGGGTGAATGCCCTCTTGGGCTTCTGGCTCCCCTGTCTCATCCCCTGGTATCCCCGAGACCCCTCCCTCACCTCCCAGCTCCTCCTCCTTGGTGGCCACAGCCCCAGTCCTTCCCTCGAGTTCCCTCAGGCCTGCCCTCCACCCCTACCCGCCTCTGCCTGCAGGAGGGCACAGCAGCACTCCTGCACTGGCCTGGGCAGCCCTGTCCTTGGGGGTAGGGCAGCTCAGCTTTTGGGATTTCCCCAGCCTACAGCCAGAAGGAAGTCTGACTTGGAGAGGGGAAACCTTACTCTTTGGCCTCTGTCCAGCTCCTGACAAGACCAAAGTTCAGGGGCGGAGCTGGTTTCCCTGGTCAGCTGGGGACTCCCACTGACCTCTACTTATCAGGATTCAGGGTTTAGGTCTCTGAGCCTGGAGAGCAGGTCAGGGGCTGGGGAACGAGGGGGAGGAGAGTGAGAGCTGGAGGGCAGTGTGGTGAAGGAGCTGCTGTGCTAAGGACCCTGCCCACTTCCCCCAGGCCTGGCTTTTCCTGTCCCTGAACCCTGCTGAGTGGTGGGGCGGGGGCTCTCAGGACTGTCTCCCCCTCCTGAGCTGGGCATGTGTGCAGGCGGGCGTGGCCGGCTTCACAGTGTCTGCATCCTCAGGGCTGATAAGGGGCCTGCAGCAGCACCACCCTCTCCACCCTCTGGGGAACCCCAGTTGTGGCTCTGGAGAAGAGCGGGTTTGGGGCACAGTGCACCGGTGGTCTCATTTCGAGACATACAGGGGCGGGAAAGGAGGGTGGCTGGAAGCTGGTCTTCACTGGTGCCTCAGTTTCCCCTTCCCTGAGGCTATTCCTGTGGGAAAGTGATAAATCCTATGAATGGGGTGGTGGAGGAACGGCCTCCTTTTCCAGGGGCTCTGGCCCAGCAAAGGCTTCACAGTCAACACGAGCTCCTCTGTCTCCTCGCTGTCTCTCCTCTGCCCTTACCCCTGGTTGCCCTGTTCACAGGCTCCAAATGGGCCCCTGGGGACCGCTCAGCAGCCAACACAACAGGGAACGAGCAAGAGCCGGCCTCCAGGGAGGACGGGCAGATAGCACTGGCGACTCTGCACATTCCACACCCCGCCCACCCTGCCCCCTGGCCACCTTTCCGTCCCCTGTCCCTCAGACCCAGGCTGGGAGCCCTTTTTCAGGACTCTTCTTGGGTGCTGGGCTCTCCCGCCCCATACTCAGGGCAGAGGGAAGAGAGAGAAGCTGAAGCAAAAGGGGGCAAGCCCGGGTGGGAAACACTGGGTGGACTGGAGTCAAGGTCCGAGTCGCGTAGGGGCAACACTCCAGAGCCCAGGACCGGGAGTTTCTGTGGAGGGAGAAGCTGTGCAAGGGGCCGACGCCCCCTGGTGGAAAGTGTTGTAGCGACAGCCACCCCAAGCTGAGTCGCCCAGACGCGGGCTGTCTTTCCCGGACAGTTGGGGGTAGTATTAGTAGGGTCCAGAGGAAGGAGGAGTACAGCCCTGCACACAGTCCAGGCAGGGCTCAGCTTCAAAATAAAAAGAAAAGAGTTAGATTTAAGAAGGACTGTCCAGGAGCCCTTTTCTATTCTGGTGCCCCTTGGGTAGATTCCTCTACCCTGTGCATCTCATTTTCTTATCTGTCCAGCGAGTGGCAGGTTATCATGCCATCTCCAAGGCCCCTTCTGGCTCTGGCGTCTCGCCGTTCTAGGTCAGGAAGGAGCTGATGGTTTACATGACCTCTCTGGTATCGGAATTTCCTTCTGCCTTGCCTGTGCTCACATTTGCTTCAGCCACACTGGCCTCCTATTCCTGGAACACACCAGCATGTCCTGCCGGAGGGCCTTTACATAGGCTGATTTCTCTGCCTAGGAAGCTAGTCCTCAGATGCCTGCTTGTCCCCTCGTTTACTTCCTTCCAGTTTTTTCTCTACTCTCCTTCTTCATGGAGCCTGTTCTGACCATTCGATGTAAAATTGAAGCCACCTCTGGCTCCAGGTCCAGAACCTCACCACCATGTACCTTTTCCAAAGCCCTTGTCACATTCTAGCATACTGCATCATTTCCTTATTTATTAATTTTTTTAGAGATGAGGTCTCGCTATGTTGCCCAGGCTGGTCTCAAACACCTGGACTCAAGCAATCCTCCTGCCTCCACCTCCTGAAGTGCTGGGATTACAGGTGTGAGCCACCATGCCCACCTTCCTTATTTATTATGATTACAGTGAAGTTCTTTTCTCCTTCTAATAGGATGATCAGGGCAGGGAGTTTAGTAGGCTTCCTTTATAGATATATTCTAGGCACCTGGGACAGTGGCTGACACATAGTAGGAACTCATCAATTATTTGTGGAGGGAATGAGTGTATCACTGAAGAGGGTCTGGGGTGCAGACAGATAGGCCCACCCTAATAGCTTATAGTTAGCATGTAGGTATGATTGTGCTACTGTGACAAAAACGGGGTTTGATTGGAAGTGACCACATTGCTGATGAGGTAGGGCACGTGAGAAGAAGGTGAGGGCGTGTAGAGGAGAGCAGAACATAGCTGGCTTCCGTCCTTTGCTCGGTAGACTGGCGCCCAGTTTACTAAGACATTCTCAGCCTGATGCCACGGACAATCAATTCTGAGAGATACTTCTTGAGAAAGGAGGAGAGGGGAAAGGTCCCATAAATTTGGAAAATGATACAGACCACATCCCTTCTGAAATATTCACAGTCTCTATTCCAATAAGAACATCAGCTTAAATTCTTTAATATGGTGTTTCGCAACATATATGTCCACAAGATTCTACATTTCCACATTCCTTCTTTTCTTTTCTTTTTATTTTTAAGCTGAGCTCCTGCTAAATTAGTGTTCTGACTCATCAGATACTTTGGGAAATGCTGACTTACAAGATGAGGCTTAACTCCCAAGCATGGCATTCAAAGCCGTCGTGGTTTCTTCCAGTATCTCTAGACTAGTCTCAAACATGCCCGATGTTTTCCCCATCCCACACAGTTCCTATTTGTTCATGGTTCTTTCAGCAGCCCCCCGCAACTCCCACATTCCCCTCTCCAAAACTCCTTCCTGCCCCAGTTGGAATGCCCCTTTCCCAACCCTGCCTACGGGTATTGTCTACACCCCTCAGTGTGCTTTTCCCATCCCCCTGCTGGGTCCCAGTTGCTCTTTGTCCACCTTGGTTTGCTGCCTCCTGGAGCTGTTCCTCCCACGCAGGTGTGAGTTCTGCTTACTCTGCTTCCCCAGGGCCCACCCCTTGAGCGGCTTCAGTGGATGCAGGACCCACGCAGCTCTGTGGCTGCAGAAAGGGAAGCTACACCAGCTCATTGCCTCTCACACTCCGGAAGGGGGACTTGCTGATCCCTCTGTTAGCACTGACCTCTGAGTGTCTTTAGTATCTTCCTCTCTGTGGATCCTTCTGTCCTTTCAAAAGTGCTGAGCAGTTGCCATCCTAAACATGACTGGATTTCCCCAATGGTCAAATAGTCAATGATATGTATAGATAATTCACAAAATTGAAATACAACTAGTTAAACTTTTGAGAAAATGTTCTAACTTACCAGTAGTCATGGAAATACAAATTACATTTGATGCAACATTGTCAATAATGTGTATCAAGAACTGTAAGAATATGCATACGATGTGCCTCAGTTACCCTCACTGTGAATAAATCCTAAGGAAGAAAACAAAAATATTGGAAAAGCAAGGCATTTTTTTTTTTTTTTTTTTTTTTTTTTTTTTGAGACGGAGTCTTGCTCTGCCGCCCAGGCCTGGAATGCAGTGGCCGGATCTCAGCTCACGGCAAGCTCCGCCTCCCGGATTCACGCCATTCTCCTGTCTCAGCCTCCCGAGTAGCTGGGACTACAGGCGCCCACCTCGTCGCCCGGCTAGTTTTTTGTATTTTTTTAGTAGAGACGGGGTTTCACCGTATTAGCCAGGATGGTCTCTATCGTGATCCGCCCGTCTGGGCCTCCCAAAGTGCTGGGATTACAGGCTTGAGCCACCGCGCCCGGCCACGCAAGGCATTTTTAAAAGACCTTTTTAAATGTGAAAGATAACACACGGAAAAGTACATAATAAAACAAATGTAAAGCTTAATGAATTCTCATAAAGCAAATGCTCAACATAAGCACCACCACCTCACGGGATGGATGCCGCCAGCCCTCGAGGCACTCTGCGTCTCTTGCCAATCACAAGGCCTCCCTGCCCCCCCCCCCCCCCCCCCCGAGAGAACCACTGCTTGTTTCTGTTTAGAGTTTGACCCTTTGGCACACATCATGAACACCATGATTTGGCTTTGCGTGTGTTTTGAAATTCCCACATACGTGAAATCAAGTGTTTGTGTTCTTTTTGTCTCCAGTTTCTTTTACTCAACGTTACAGAAGACTTTTCCACGAGTCCTGGGGTGCAGGTGTATTCTGCCAATGAAGTTAGGGGTTGAATCGCCAAGTCACAGGGATTATTAGTGATTGTGTATAAGCCCCTAGCACAGTGCCCAGCAAGTGATGGGCACTTACTACATGTTTCATTCTTTCCTCTCCCCTATGGAGGAGGGCCCATCTCCATCCCTGGAGTAGGCTCTTCCTGTTCCCATCCCCAGTACTGACTGGCTTCCCTTCCTGCTTCCGCCACTTCTTGCCGGCAACCTGGTATCCCGATCCTCTCTTCCTGGGTTGCTGAGAACAGGGCTCCAGTCAGTGTTTCATCCCCTCTCCTGTGCACACAACTCAGCCACTCCTGCGAGGGCTCCTCAGGATTTGCTTTCAGGGACAAGAAAAAGCTGACCCAAGCTGTGCCCACTCCTGTGCCTCCCACCCCTCATTCTGCAGAGACCCTTTGCAGCAGAGACAATGGCTACTTCAAATTTCAGTTAGTCTATCTGTACAAACAAATGGGAACTGTCTAATATGTACTTCACGGGAAGAGGAATACTCAGGCTTTATTTTATTTTTTATTATTTTTTTTAAATTTTGGAAAGGAGATGAGCCCAGATGAGCTGTCCAGGGATGGGAGACGTAGGGGTGAGAGGCATGGAAGCTGCCTGACTTACGCATGGGCAATGATGGGAAGGACGGGGGGCCTGTGAAACAGCTTTGGTGCATTAATCCCCTCTCTCTTTCATGCTCTGCCCTTTAAAAAAATCACCTTTTGTCTCCAATGCTCATTTTCAGTGTCTTGTGCCATTTTGCAAGGCGGGTCTTTTTGTGATCACCACGGTTGTGTCTCAGGTTCAGGAAGAATTCCTGAAAATTCATATGGACTAAGAAACAGGCTTTATTGGGGAGACTTACCAAGAGAGGTTGGTAAGAAGAAAAGAGGATTGTGACCCTGCTCCTGTCATCATGCCATAGAAAGGCTTGGCTGGGCCTTGGTGATTTGCTGGACACACAGACAGAGGGCTGGGTTCCAGAGGTGGGACCCTGTTCCCAGGTTGCTCTCCTTTCTTACAGGGCCAACGGTGAGAGTAGCTTGTAAGTGTGTTATCCTTTCTGTATGTTATTTTTCACATTTAAAAAGGTCTTTTAAAAATACTATGGGCCGGGCGTGGTGACTCATGCCTGTAATCCCAGCACTTTGGGAGGCCGAGGTGGGTGGATCACGAGGTCAGGAGATTGAGACCATCCTGGCTAACACGGTGAAACCTAGTCTCAACTAAAAATACACAAAATTAGCTGGGCGTGGTGGCAGATGCCTATAGTCCCAGCTACTCAGGAGGCTGAGGCAGGAGAATGGCGTGAACCCAGGAGGCGGAGCTTGCAGTGAGCCAAGATCGCGTCACTGCATTCCAGCCTGGGCGACAGAGTGAGACTCTATCTCAAACAAACAAACAAACAAACAAAAAACAAAAAAAAATGTGATGGGTAACTTTTGAGCCTTGTGTTTCCAATATTTTTGTTTCCTTCCTTAGGATTTATTCACAGTGAGGGTAACTGAGGCACATCGTATGCATATTCTTACAGTTCTTGATACACATTATTGACAATGTTGCATCAAATGTAGTTTGTGTTTCTATGACTACTGGTAAGCTAGAACATTTTCTCAAAAGTTTAACTAGCTGTATTTCAATTTTGTGAATTATCTATACATAATCATTGACTATTTGTCCATTGAGGAAATCCAGTCATGTTTAGGATGGCAACTACTCAGCAAAGGGACAGACAGCTCACAGACTCCAAGTGTTCAGGTTCAGTGCCAGCAACTAATAAGGTGTGTGGGAGAACCAGCTGCCCAGCACAAGGGACGTGGGGACCTGGGGGCATTTGTAAGTGCTTGGGCCTGGGGAATAGAACTGATTATCTCATGGAAAGTTGTCTGTGGGTGCAGACTTTCCCAGGAGAAAGAAGACGCCCTAATACCAGTTGAGTGTGTCCATGAACCCCAGATTGAGCTCCAGACCCATTTGTGCCCAGTTCTGCTCCTGGCTCCCTAGGAGTGCTGGAGACGGGCAAGCATGTTTGCTGCATCTGTGGATGAGTCTGTGCACTCAGGTTTGAGGGAAACATCAGGACATGTGGCCTACAGTCTCTTTCCCCAGTCCTGAACCTGCACCAGATTCTCGGTCTCCGTGTGTTGGGGCAGGTGCCAGGGAAGGTGCTGACAAGCTTAGGTTGGAGTGGCGGGAGGAACCTTCTCTGTGAGAGCCCAGCAGAAGTTGGGACCTCTGGGACCTGGGTGGTCAGAAGGCCAGGAGCAGAGTTCCAAGCAGGCAGAAGCCTCTGAAGACAGATCGGAACCTGGAATTCTTTCTGAGAGAAAAGTAAACTCAGCCCCTTTGTCTGCAGCAATGCCCTGTGGGAGGGATTCTCCTTGTTTGAGGGGCTGTGTCACCCTCTGGTGAGCTTGGTTTCCAGAGGAGAATTGTCTCAATTCTACAGGCTTCCACCCTTAAAGCCTTTGGGGGCTGTGTCATATCACTCCCTGCAAATGTTTACTTGGCACCTGCTACCCAAAGGGCCAGTAGGAAGCCTAAGACACAAAGTTGAAACGATTGTCATTGGCCTCAGGGACTTCATTTCCTATGGAGGCTACAGTCCCTGCTCCCAGCCCGATGGCCCAAAGTCGTGGTGGGAGGGGAGGTGTTAGTTTTGTGTTCTTTTGTATTTTTGTCCTGCTGATCTGACCTGTGACACTGGGCTTCTGTCCCCATCCCTGGATCCTGGCTGGCCTTAACCCCAGTATGCTTGGCTGTGGCTGTGCCTCCCTGTGTGGTGGATGCACCTCTCTTCTCTATGCCCCTCTTTCCTGGCTTCATCTTGCTCTGAGCTGTCAATGAAAAGAATCAAACTCTGTAAAATATTGGAAGAGATTTATTCTGAGCCAAATATGAGGACCATGGCCTGTGACACAGCCCCAGGAGATCCTGAGACCAGTGCCCAAGGTGGTTGGGCTACAGCTTGGTTTTATATGTTTTAGGAAGACATAAGACATCGATCAATACATGTAAGATGTATACTGGTTCTGTCCAGAAAGGTGGGACAACTTGAAGCGGGGGCTTCCAGGTCATAGGTGGAGTCAAAGATTTTCTGATTGGCAATTGGTTGAAAGAATTATTATTTAAAGACCTGGAATCAATAGAAAGGAATGTCTGGATTAAGACAGGAGATTTTGGCTGCATAGTATTCCATGGTGTATATGTGCCACATTTTCTTAATCCAGTCTGTCACAGATGGACATTTGGGTTGATTCCAAGTCTTTGCTATTGTGAATAGTGCCGCAATAAACATACGTGTGCATGTGTCTTTATAGCAGCATGATTTATAATCCTTTGGGTATATACCCAGTAGTGGGATGGCTGGGTCATATGGTACATCTAGTTCTAGATCCTTAAGGATGAGTTTGCGTCCTTTGTAGGGACATGGATGCAGCTGGAAACCATCATTCTTAGCAAACTATCACAAGAACAGAAAACCAAACACCGCATGTTCTCACTCATAGGTGGGAACTGAACAATGAGATCACTTGGACTCAGGAAGGGGAACATCACACAATGGGGCCTATCATGGGGAGGGGGGAGGGGGGAGGGATTGCGTTGGGAGTTATACATGATATAAATGATGAATTGATGGGTGCTGATGAGTTGATGGGTGCAGCACACCAACGTGGCACAAGTATACATATGTAACAAACCTGCATGTTATGCACATTTACCCTAGAACTTAAAGTATAATAATAAAAAAAAAAAAAGACAGGAGATTTTGGAGACCAAGGTTTTATCATGCAGATGAAGCTTCCGTGGAGCAGGCTTCAGAACTCTTACCAGACCTCAAAAGGAGCCAGACTCTTAGTTAATTCTCTCCTGGATCAGGGAAAAGACCCGGAGACGGAAGAGGATTCTCTACAGAATGGGAATTTTCTCCACAAGAGACAGCATTACAGGGCCATTTCAAAATATGTCAAAGAAATGTATTTTGGGGTAAAATATTTCAGTTTCTCTCAAGGCCTGCTATCTGTCACATGATGCTATACTAGAGTCAGGTTGGAATTTGGTGTCTTATTGCTACACAGAATCTGTTTTGTCAGTCTTAAGATCTTTGTTCGAATGTTAATGCTGGTCAGCTGTGCCTGAATTCCAAAGGGAGGAGGGTATAATGAGGCATGTCTAACCCCACCTCTTCCCATCATGGCCTGAACCAGATTTTCAGGTTTACTTTGGAATGCCCTTGGCTGAGAGGGGAATCCATCAGTTGGTTGGGGGCTTAGAGTTTTATTTTTGGGTTTCAGAGTGGATGTTGTACCAGAAACCTGCTGCTACTGCATTCTGCTCTCATCCTTGCCATCAGCTCCTGCTGCCAAACATCAGCCTCCTAGTGCCTGCCATGGGGCCCAGCAGCCCTCCCCGACCCACAGCAACCCTCAGGACACTGAGTCATGCAGCTGGAAGGGGGTGGTGGTGGGAGTCAGTTCTCCCCTCCTCAATCCTGTTTGCTTCCATCTCCTGTGCCGAGACCCCCATCATTGTGAAGGTGGATATGGGGACAACCTCAGGCCATGGGCTCACCCAATTACCTTTTGTCCTTCCCGCCCAGACTGTTATGCTACTGGTAAATTTTTAATGCATGAAAAGCTCATTCTGCTCTTTTTCTTTTTTAAAATTTATTGAGACAGAGTCTTGCTCTGTTGGCCAGGCTGGAGTGCAGTGGTGCGATCTCGGCTCACTTCAACCTCTGTTCCTGGGCTCAAGCAATTCTCCTGCCTCAGCCTCCCGAGTAGCTGGGATTACAGGCGTGTGCCATCATGCTCTGCTAATTTTTGTATTTTTAGTAGAGACGGGGTTTCACCATGTTGGCCAGGCTGGTTTCAAACTCCTGACCTCAGGTAATCCACCCGCCTCAGTCTTCCAAAGTGTTGGGATTACAGGTGTGAGCCACCGCTTCCAGCCTGCTCTTTTTCTTTTTAGAATAATTCCAAGGCCGTTGCTTTGGCCAGCCTCCAACAGCCCTCAGGACACTCAGGCGCAGACTCAGGAGTGTTCATCCACACCCGTGGGATTGGCGCCTCCAGTTTGCCTGTGTCTTAGCCTCCAATGGGGCAGAAACCTGGACCTCAGGGCCCCCGAGCTACATTCCTTCCCATTCCTGCAGCCCCTTCCCCTCCTGGTGACCTGTGGGCTGCGCCTGCCCCCTGCAGGTGATCCTGCGCTCCTCCTCCAAGATGCTTCCTGTTTTATTATTTCAGTTTTCACATGGGCTGCTGTCACTCCCTGACAAAAGAAAATGCTTCCTAAGGGCCTCTGTACTGTAGCACTCACACCTGGCACTGACATTTCTGCTTCCACGTTCCCACTAGCCCCCGGGGTCTTTTCAAGGGCAATGACTGTGCATCTCGGTCTTTGCATCCTAGCGATACTGGTACACAGTAGGCGCTCATTACACGTTGGTCCTTTGCTGACCTGATGGCCAAAGGCCTCCTTGCAGGAAATTCCTAGCGGCAGTTTGGTCTTCAGCCACCAGGTGGCACTAGTGCACAAGTGCAGGATTGGCAGTGGCTTTGAGGGAGGTTTGGGCAGGGGGTGCAGCAGTGCTGAGGGGTGGTGGAGTCTCTCCCTTTCTCGTTAGAGTAACCACAGGGCAGATAGGAGCGGTTAGAGTCAGAGAAACTGGGAGGGGGTGGCAGGTGGAAGGCTGAGGCAGCCGTCCCAGTGTAAACATATGACCGCTCGAATTCAGTGATCGGGAGCCAATTTCCAGGGCGGCATGTGTTCAGGTGTGGTCACGGGTCGGATCCCGATGTAGGAGGGATCTAGGTTCAGGATTAGGGTGGTGCTGCAGAGGTTCGCGTCGGAGATTGGGTTGGGTGAGAATTATTTTGGGTTGGGAGTGGGTGGATTATCACCGGTGGGGTAAGTGGGGTACCCTTGAGGGGGTCTGTGCCTCAGATTTGAGTTCTTGAGGTAAAATAGCCTGAAAGAGGAGAAGGGGGCAGCCTTGCTCACCCTCACCCCCAAGACCGACTCTGGGAAGTGGGGGCAGATTGCCTAGGGGAGGGAGGATGGAAGACAGGTGTTTTCCTGGGTCTGGGAGGCTCATTCAGGGAAAATGCGCAGCCCTGGGGAGGATTTTCAGACCCTGGATGCGGGGCTCTCTCTGAAGGACTGAGAAAGGATGCCCAAACCAACAGCAAAGCCGGCTCCCTCAGTTTTGTCTGCGGCACCGTTTCCACCCTCACTTCCACACCCCTCGGAGCTGGTGTTCTTTTCTGTAAAGTGGGCATGGCCATCCCTGCCTCTCAGCCTGAGATGGTGGACATGCGGCACTTTTGAACCTGGAGGGACTTCTTGCCTGGCGGCTGCCTGCTGGGATTAGAATCTTGGCTTCCCCTACCTGTCTGTATGACCCTGGGTAAGTCAGCTAATCTCTCTGTTCCTCAGATTTCTTCCAAGCCCAAGGAGGTTAGTAACAGTATGGACCTGAACAAGCCTCAACAAAGAATAGCCATTTAAAAAACAATCTAACATTTATTAGTTTAAAACTCAAAAAATTAATGACACAAAGAAAACAAATTGTGCCAAGTATCTCTGGCTGTTAACTCCTGATTACAAAAATCATGTAATACACATATGATTATAAAATTCAGACATGGTCCAGATATGGTGGCTCACACCTGTAATCCTAGCAATTTGGGAGGCCGAGGCAGGTGGATTGCTTGAACTCAGGAGTTTGAGACCAGCCTGGGCAACATGGTGAAACCCTGTCTCTACAAAAATACAAAAGAATTATCCAGGCATAGTGGTGCACACCTGTGGTCCCAGCTACTTAAGGGGCTGAGGTAGGAGGATCACTTGAACCTGAGGAAATCGAGGCTGCAGTGAGCGAGACTGAGCTACTACACCCCAGCTTGGGCGGCAGAGCGAGACCCTGTCTAAAAAAAAAAAAAAAAAAAAAAAATCAGAAACATGTTCGCTCGCTGCAACAAAAGTTTCCCTTCACTCTTGTTTCCCATAGCCCCTCTCCTTGAGGATATCCTCTCTCTCTCTCTCTTTTTTTTTCACAATTAATAGAAATGACTGCATTTTATCAAATCTAGCGTGTACCCTTGACATTATGTGATAAAATGGCACTACATCTCTGTTGTCTTTAAAAAACACAAACCATAGTCCAATCATGAGAGAAACATTAGACAAATCCCAATTGAGGGACATTTTCCGAAAGACCTGACCAGTACTCCTTAAAACTGTCAAGGTGATCAAAAACTCAAAAACCACGAAAGTCTGAGAAACTGTCACCGCTAAGGGAGCCTCAAGAGGCTCAATGTAATATGGCATCCTGAATGGGATCCTAGAACAGAAACAGGACATTAGATTAAAACTAAGGACATCTGGGTAAAGTATGGGCTTTAGTTAATAGTAATGTATCAATATTGGTTCATTAATTCTGATTACTGTACCATAATAATATATAAATTGAGAAACTTCATAATTTTTCTGTAAATCTAAAACTGTGCTACCTAGCAAGTCCATTAAATTTTTTTATTCTTTAAATTAAAAAAATTTTTCTATTCCATTACCACCTACAAAGGTCTGTTAAGATTAATGAAAGATTTATAACCTAAAGTTGCAAAATGCTTGCACAAAATGAAAGACAAAGTAACTGGATGCAGAGTAGACACTGTGGGTGAACCCTGGGTTTCATGCCCTTTGGCCTCAGCCTGGCTCAGGTGGGCATTCCTAGCAGGAGCGAGCCTGTGGGGTGGACCCGCTCACCATTCTCAGGTGTGTTCAGCCCAGATGAGGTTTAGAGCAAATCAGGAGAGACCTGTGTGGAGAGAAGACAACTTCCTTGAGGCCTCTCCATCCCCCATCCTCATCCTCTACCTCTGTTCCTCCCACACATCCTGCATCCCCTACCATACTCTTTCCTATGAGGAGCAGCCTTCAATATATACATAGAGATTCTGATTGTAAAAATATTTGCCTGCCTGGATCCAGGGACGCTCCAGTCGACCCCAGGTACCACAGATATGAAGGGGACCAGGGCTTCTTCCCACCAGAAATGGTTCTATTCACAGGGAAAGTATCAGATACCTTTTAAGTGGCCCTTCAAGATGGACTTCATAGACTGCTTTCACTTCAAAGTGTCTGATGTTGTTCTTCTGGGGTGTTAGACTATGACAAGTGTGTATAGGTGGGGATACCGGTCAGCATCATCTCTACCACTCGGAGAAATTACATTTGAAAGAAATCTCCTGGAAGGTATGATTACCTTGACCAGACAAGGCCATGGAACACATTCAACCTCATGAGAAACACTTGCTAACTGGTGTTGGATTTAGCGTTAGGGGACTCCAGGGTCTGCTACACAGAGGTCTCTGATGTTGTCCAGATTCCACTTTAACTACCGATTCCTGCAGGCTAGTGGCAATATTTTTCAAATCATTAGAGCGGAGGTTCTTTCCTCTGGCATGCTGCCAGCAGACAGTGGCATGGAGCAGATGACCAGGAAATTGATTGGCATCATTGAAACCCCCCTTGGCAATAACTCTTCAAATTCCCTAAAACATACTCTGGAAGAATTGCCCTCCAGAAAATGAAAAGGTGAGAGCCACAGTTGGAACTGAACCCCCAGGAATCTTCAAAGTGTGCGGGCAGGCCTGGCACTGCAGGAGATTGGCTGCAGCTTGGGGGCTTCTAAGGGAGCTGGTGTGAGAGGTCTTGTCCTTTTATTAGGGCAAAACAAAACAAAGCAGTCAAACAGGGCTCTTTCCACCTCTTTGCTGTGCTGTGGTATCTGTCTCCCATCATGACTTCAATGGACTGGGGTCCCAGAAGCACTTGCTTGCCACAGTTTCTTTTGTTTCTAGGTTAGAGGGGACCCATGGCCTCCCCCCTGCCTATTAGCATCTCAGTGCACCCATTTTTGCCTTTGGGACAAGCCTCAGTTCTTTATAAAGAGCCCTAGCTTCTATCAGAACAGACCATCCCACCCTGTGGGCTGCCCAGCAGGTAGGTCTGCTACTGCCCTTTGGTTGTTAAGTGTTCAGGGGGATCTTCAGTTGGGAAAAGCCTGAAGCTGGCCTCAGTGGCACAGTAGCTGGAGGCTCCCAGCAGCTGTGCAGACAATGCTGCACATTCCAGGGAAAGATACTTCATAGGAGCCTCCTCCTCTTGAAGCCGTGACACGTGCCTGTCTTGTGGGCCAACAGCTCCCCTGCCTCACTGCACACATTCCCTGACCACCACTTGCTATCCTCCTGCAAAATGTGGCTTTCCCATACAGTTCCCCATACAGCTGAGCACCACAAAAGTAACAGGGTCCTGCTAGTCCCTGGGGAGAAGCAGATGCTTAAGACAGAGGCACTGTGCCACCTGATGCATGTCCTTCCCACACACCCTCATCACCTGGCCCACCCTAAGCTCAAAGTCAGCTTGCTAGAGCCATTCAAAGCCCCTGATGGGGGGTATGAGGAAGGGAATAAACAAAGAAAAGAGTGTTCTGAACACATAGGGCAGACAGCTAATTTCTAATATACAAAAGCTCTTACGAATGAATAAGGAAAAGATTAACAGCGCACTAGAAAAATGGGGAAAGACTGAAGACTCAAGAAATACAAATGGCCATTTAATATAGAAGACAATTGAAAGTTTGCTAATTGCTGTAGACCAAGTGTTTGTATCCTCCCTTCTTTCACAGGTTGAAACCTAATCCCTGATGATAGTTTTTGGAGGCACCTTTGGGAGGTGATTAGGTCATGAGGGCAGAGCCTCATGGATGGAATTAGGGTCCTTAGGAAAGACAACCCAGAGAACTCCCTTGGCCCTTCCCCGTTTCCTTGTTCCTTGACTCTCCCACACTTGACCACACATGGTGTAGGCAGGAGCACTCACTCTGCGCTCATCCTGGTCCCCTGGCTGTTCCTGGCACACAGGCCATGCTCAGTGAGTATCTCAGGGAGTCAGCCCCTGTGAACCAGGACTCCAAACAGAGCCCAACCAGTTTTCAGTTCTGCTTTTCTAGAGTCAGCACTGGGAGCAGGGTTTTATTTGGAACATGAGTTCCTGGGTAAGAGAGGGGAGAAGGCTCACACACAGACCTGGCCGGCTTCTGTGGAAATGATGTCTGGACATGCCTGAGTATCTGTCACGAACTGTGGTGACAAGAAGGAACATGGGCCTAGGAGTGGCAGCACTTTAAATAAAATAAACTTTATATTTTATAAAAGTTTTACATTACAGAAAAATTAGGCAGATAGTACTGAGAGTCCCACAGACTCCACACCTAGTTTCACCTTTTATCAACATCTTATGCTATTTACATCCGTTACCATTAATGAACTGATAAGGATACATTCTTATGAACTCAAGTCCATACTTTCTTCAGACGTCCTTAGTTTTTACCTGATGTCCTTTTCTGTTCCCAGATCCCACCTTACACACCTCCTTAGGCTCCTCTGGGCTGTGACAGCTACTCAGACTTTCCTTGTTTTCGTTGACATTCGTGAGGGGTACTGGTCAGGTGTTTTGAAGAATGTTCCTCAGCTGGGATTTGCCTGATGTTTCTCTCATAATGAGACTTGGAATTTGGGTCTTGGTTTTTGGGAGGAAGACCACAGAAGAAACACCATTTTCATCACGTTTTATCAGGGTACGTACTATCAACAGGACTTAATCTGATGTTGATGTTGATTACCTGCCAAAGATCGTGTTTGGCAGGTTCATCCACTGTCAATTTACCCTTTCCCCTTCCTTTCCATATTTTATGCCTTGGAAAAAGTCACTCCATGGAGCCCACACCGCAGGAGTGAGAGTTAGGTGTCGCCTTCTTGAGGGTGGAGTATCTTCATATAGGTTTGGAATTATTCTCCACAGGAGATTGTTTCTTCTTTTCCAATTATTGATTCATTTAATTATGCATTGATATCAGTAAGAACTCACTGATATTTATTTTATATTTTGGGTTATTCATCAATATTACTTTATTTTGTGGCTCAAATAGTTTCCCGTTTTGGCCATTGGCTGCTCTGTAGCAGGCTCCTGTGTGCTTTTGACACACCTCCTTGTTGTGTCTTTTTATTGTTGTTCAGCACTTCCTTATGTTCTGGTTCTGGCACTACAAGACGCTCTGAGCTCACATTGTATATTTTGTTTCAGTCCTGGAATCAACAATCAGCCATTTCTCCAAAGAGGTCTAGTTCTTTTTGCAGGGATTGGCTTTAGAAACCAAGATCTAGACACAAAGTGCGCTTGTTTTCGAGCAGTAGGAGTGGAGAGAGGGATTTCCCACCTACAGACACAGATGCCACCTAGGTCCATAAGGTCTTATCATTTGCCTGCTTTGTTGGACATGAGCAGACTTTAAGGGCACAGATGGGTCAGAAATTCATCACAAACATCTTCAGAAGGGAATGAGACTGGCTGAAGTAAAAGCCCCTGAAGGAAATGTTATTTGGTTCTCCCAAAATATGAAAAAGTTAATGTATTCAGCAAAGAAAACATAGAGTCTGTTGTTTGCTACTGGACAAGCTCAGCAATAGTTGTCCTAGCGCAGAAGTTATTGTAAAGGTGCGTTGAGAAAAGCAATCAAGATTTTACTGGGAGTGTAAGACAAGAACAAGTGCTTTGGGGCCAGACTGACCTAGGTTTGAATCCTTACTGTTATTTATCTGCCTAAGACATTGGACAAATCACTGCTTCTCTAAGCCTCACTTTCTCACCTGTAAGATAGACATAATGATCATAATGTTCAGGGTTTTGTATGTAGCAGAGCAGCTCCCTTGCTGCGATCTATTGAAAGTCAACCCTTGACACAAGGGTTTGTAAAATAAAAAAGAAGAAAAAAATAGAGTTGTTTGAGGATTCATGAGATGCATATTAAGTGTGTAGCCTCAGGCTCTGGCACATAGTAAGTGCTTAATAAATGCCAACTCTCTGATACATGGCAGGGGACCCCTAGGCCAGGAAACACCTAAGCAGATGTCTGAGGCCCATAAGGCCTGTTGGACACTTGCACATATTGTGTTAGAAGAACAGATTTTGGCTTTTGGTGGAGACTGCTTTAGGAGATGGCTCAAAACTAATTTAAGCCCAAATATAGGAACACCCAGGCAGAGCAATTAGCAGTAGATATTTTTCCTAAATTGGGGTGGGGATGCTGTTCTATTGCTTAGATTCTGATAATGGGCCCTCCTGCATCTGCCCACCCTACAGGGAATGGGGACAGTGGACTTCCTTCCTTTCCTCTGCACATTCCCTGGGCAGAAGGTCCAGGGGAAAGAAGACATGGACAGACAGCAGAGTGGTTACATGGGTGTGATGAGCAGAGGCCAGATCTTTCTCCAGGTCATGAAGAGCCTCAGGGCAGATCTCAGTAGGTGGAAGGGTTCAGCCTAGGGGAGAGCCATCTCTGCATGCAAGAGGTTCTTCCATCTCCTGTGTAGGGAGTTTTTGAGGACTTTGGCAATAATAGCCAACATTATTTATGGGGTCTGATGGTCTCTGAAGGTCGGTGAGGGGGAAAACATCCACTCCTTGATGGAGCTGGCACCCAGTGAGGGTCCTGGCAAGAAGAGGGCTGTGCTGCGCTCTCCAAAGAAGTCCCAGACAGGAGGGAGGGTCCCTGCCTCGTTATTAGCCTGGTCTTATCTTTTTTTTTTTTTTTTTCTTTTTGAGATGGAGTCTCGCTCTGTCGCCCAGGCTGGAGTGCAGTGGCCGGATCTCAGTTCACTGCAAGCTCCGCCTCCCGGGTTCACGCCATTCTCCTGCCTCAGCCTCCCGAGTAGCTGGGACTACAGGCGCCCGCCACCACGCCCGACTAATTTTTTGTGTTTTTAGTAGAGACAGGGTTTCACCATGTTAGCCAGGATGGTCTTAATCTCCTGACCTCATGATCTGCCCGCCTCGGCCTCCCAAAGCTCTGGGATTACAAGCGTGAGCCACAGTGCCCGCTCTGAAATAGTTGCCTTTTTAAATGACCTGTTTGTTCCCATCTTTTAGATAGAAATATATAATTTACTCTGCTTATCCATTTGCTTAGGTTTAATGACATTTCATTCTGATGAGTGAAGAGTCTACTGTGATTACAGGGAAAAATGCCTTATAGATATACATTTACATTTTCCTTTCATTGTAAATGGGTTTTAGTGGCTCATATTTTAAAATACAAAAGTGAGTTGGCTGAGGAATTAGTGGGGATATCTCTCCTCAGGTGTCTCCTATCCTCAAGGAGAGATTTTTTTTCTTTTTCTTTTTTTAATTTAAAAAGTTTAGTAAGGACAGGGTCATGCTATGTTGCTATGTTTCCCAGGCTGGTCTTGAACTCCTGGCCTCACGCAGTCCTCCTGCCTCTGCCTCCTAAAGTGCTGGAATTACAGGTGTGAGCCACCGAGCCAGCCAATAATTTTATTTTGAAATAAACACTGGAAAATGCAGAGCCACGAGGGGGCGCCCTGGACTCTGGTCTGGTGGTAAAGCCAGCCCTTCATAAAGGAGGAAGGATCTCCTAGATGTGGGATTCTGAATGAAATAAGAGTATTGGCTGAACATCTGCTGGGGACCTCACTGGGCACGCACAGGACCTCACTTACTAAACGCAGACACTTCCTGAAGAGGGTGCTTTGCTGAACAGGCTCAGGCAAGTTCAGCAATCTGTCCAGGGTCACTCAGGTAATAAGTGGAAAATGAGATTCAGACCTAATTCTGTGCAGTTCTAAAGCCCAGGCTTTCCCAGGCCAGCTGAGTAAGGCTTCGGTCCATCTGGGGAGGGCTTGATACCTGGAAGGTGCTGGTCAGCACGGAAGCGAGGCTGGTGGGCGCGTGTCCTTGGGACGAGGGTCACAGGCATGTGCCCACCAGGGAGGTATTTGCAGCTGGGGTTAGGGAGTCTCAGGATGTTCCTGAATGTGGGAGAAACAGTCTTTCACCCTGACCGTCTCAGAGTCTGTGTCCAGCAACAGGCCTTGTGGTTGGGAAGAGACTTTGTTAGTGGGAAGAGGGTGTCCTGATTCTCTAGCTTGGTACCTGTCCCCAGAGATGGGTGACTTTTATTGTAAATGAAGGACTTGGCATTCTGCTTCGTATATAATCTCAACTTAATTTTGTCACCATGAGTGTGTCACTAGGAATTATTAAATTTTGTAAGAATGTAAAGTTTTGGGCCGGGCGCGGTGGCTCAAGCCTGTAATCCCAGCACTTTGGGAGGCCGAGACGGGCGGATCACGAGGTCAGGAGATCGAGACCATCCTGGCTAATACGGTGAAACCCCGTCTCTACTAAAAATACAAAAACTAGCCGGGCGAGGTGGCGGGCGCCTGTAGTCCCAGCTACTTGGGAGGCTGAGGCAGGAGAATGGCGGAAACCCAGGAGGCGGAGCTTGCAGTGAGCTGAGATCTGGCCACTGCACTCCAGTCCGGGCGACAGAGCGAGACTCCGCCTCAAAAAAAAAAAAAAAAAAAAAAAAGAATGTAAAGTTTTTGAGCCTCAAGTAATGAGGATAAGATGGTGGACTTTGAAAATCTCTCTCTGAGAGGTAAGTGTCTTGGGGGAATTAGTCAATGCTCCTGAAAACAGGGATGAGAAGCTGTGGCCCTGGGGAGCTATTAAGGGGGTCAGGAACCAGGAAGGTGATGTTTATCAGGATGGGGAGAGGGGGCTGGAAGAGGGTCAGGAGCAAGATAAGGACAACAAACACTTTCCAAGCATTAATCTAATGAGGTTAAAATTATTGTCTCCATTGTACACATGATGAAACTGATGCTTAGAGAAGTTACATAACTTGATTAGGGTCAAACAGCTAATACTTGGCAAGGCTGGGACCTGAACCTGGTTTATCCGGATGCCAGTGCCCAGTCACTTTCCATAATGCCAAATGGCCTCTCAGAAACCCAACACCTCTTCTCTAAGTGCTTTCCCTGTTTTCCTCAAATCCAGGAACTGTTGGTCTTTTGGACAATTCTGAGTGCAGCCACTAAGTGGCGACATTGCCCAACTATGGCTCAGCCCTGTCTCTCCTGGGAAGAATGGGGGAAGGGAGGGAGTAGGAGTAGCCCTGTTGTGTGTTGTGCTGTGCGTGGGGTTTTCTTCTATCTGTTTAGTCCTCCCAGCAACCCTGCAGAGGAGGTATTATCTCATTTCCCAGATGAGGCCATTGAGGATCTGCTGGATGACAGAACTTACGGCAGAAGCAGGAATGGAATCAACGTCCAGCTGGATTCCAAGTCCTGCCTCCAAGCATGCTGGGCTCCCAAAGGAAAAGCCTTTCTGTGCCCTCAGACTACACTGTCTTGTGGGGAAGCGGACAGTGGGGACCCCATGTAAGTTTAGGCTGGGACAGCCTAGTAGTGAAGGAGGAGGCTGGGTGAGGAGTAACCAAGCCTTAGCTTTGGTGATTGATGGGAAGAATTGGGTTCTGAGGTGGAAATCAATTACAGTTACAATCCGCTGTGTGGATCCCCTAGAGTGCTGCTCTACTGGAGACCAACATTCCATCCCTCAGCAAGTTTCTCCTTCTGCTTTGGAAGAGGCTGTGTTTTCTTCCCGATGAAACGGTTGGCTGGTATTGAGGGGCCATGCTATATGAAAAAGGTGTCCAGCATATTTAATTATTAGATCCACCCGCAGACAGTGTGTGCTGGAGCCAGCTGGAGCCGGCTTGTGAGCTGGTTTTGTGCATCTCCTCCCAACGCTATGTTCACAGTCATGATGTTGGTGGTTGGAATTAGACAGAGTGAGAATATTTGCACCGTGGAAATTGGCAATCATTAGTAACCAGGGCTTTTTCCTCCCAGTGGTTAAACTGCTACCTGCTCATCACTGCCCATCAGGCAGCAGAAGGTGCACATCTGAGAGGCAGGTGAGAGCAGAGAGATGGACCAGGGGCACCAGGGATTTGCGGCTCCCATGTCATACTCACTTTGGGATCCGAGTAAAATTGCTGCACATTTAAACGGTATTTTTCCCCCCTCATATTTTTTTGCTGAGGGCAATTAACTGCATTTGAGAACTTCAACCTGCATGTGAGGCTTCTCCCCTGGCAAGCAAGATGGCTGACACTGGAGTGTGTCTGGGGCCAGCCCTGAGCTGGAGCCCTGCTGGCTCCTAAGGAGGTGGGCACCACAGTGCCAGGGTAGACTGTGCTGTCAGCTATGGAACAGCAGTGCACACCTGACTGCTCAGGGTCACCTGATATCGTTTAAGGGAGAGGCGCTCTCCTTCATCTTACCACAGAACACGTAGCTTGGGCCCTTGTGGGCTGAGGTGTCTGTCAGAAGGGGAGGTGCTGGGTGAGGCTCTGCTCTCTGTGAAGCCACCTAGGGGCTCAGTGACAGCAGCACATGGTGACTGGACAGGAAGGGAAGTCTCCTCCAGTACCAGGCTCAGGTGTGCTCAGTAAATATGTGCTGCATGACAAGCAGTCCAGGCTGCTGCCTGTAGCCCAGGTAGAAGCTGCTTGTCTTGTTCCAGACCATACATGACACCCTCACGGTCTTCATGGAGAACAGCTAAGAGTCCTGGGAAAGCCCAGAGCCCCTAATTCACCTGGGGCGGGTCGGGGCCAGCTCCCCAGAGCCATGTGAGCTGCATGTGAAGCGGGCAGCAGACATTTGACAGGGGATGGCAGGGAAGGCTCTTACTCAGGGACTGGGTGCAGGTGGGCAGGCTGGAGGCTGACGGGGCGTCCTTCTGTGGTCCATAAGGAATGGGACTAACCCCTGTAAATGAGGAGTTGTTCTCCCAATGAACAGCTCCTGCTGGGCTCTCTCTCCCCTCTGTATCCCATCAAGATGGGGCTCAAAGGCCTGTGGGCACATTCTGGGGTTGCAGTTGGGATCTGCAGAGACCACAGGATTCCCTGGGGGGTGGAGCAGCTGTGGCCTGAGTCCCTCGTGGGTTTGGAGGTTGGACTAGGTGATGTGGCCTGTCCTCCTCTGCTGGATGAAAGAGAGATTCTGGAAACCAAGAACCAAGAGGGCACTCTTGAGATATAGGAAGTCCTGCAGAAAGGCACCTGTCTGCTGTGGTCAGAGTGCGAATGTCACCAACATGCTGACGTTGGGTGGGAGCTAGCCCTACACAGGCCCAAGCTGTCTCTCTATCAGTGGCGCCTTTCCCAGTTTCAAAAGGTAACGTAGTTGGCATGATTGAGGTGGTGAAGACTAGGATGAAAACAGACCATGAGCCCCGAGGGAGGAGGGCAGGACTGGCCACCTCCACCTCAGAGTAGGAGGCCCCAGTGAGACCACGGAGGCTTCTCAGGCCAGCATGTGTGCAGGGCTGTGCTGGGCGGGAGGCAGTGCAGGCTTGTTTGTGACTGACAGAGTGTAGAGGGAGGTGACTGTGGTTGGTCCAGGGCTGCCTTGGGGCCCAGAGACTCCAGAGATGCAGCCACAGGCCCTGGTTCCTCTGCCTGTGGGTGGTGTGAGGGAGGTGAGCTGCTGCCTGGGACAGGCCTGGCCTCCCTCTCCCTTGGTGTGGCTTCTCAAGGTCTGAAGCCATCCTAGTGTGGGAGACTCACTTCACTGAGAGGGGACTTGAATTTGGAAAGACCATTGGTTTGGGAGGCCAGGGACCTGGTCCTAGGCCTGGCTCTGCCAGTTACTCACTTTCCACACCTTGGGTTTACCAGTTCATCTCTTTGGAACCTCAGTTTACTCATCTGTAAAATGAGAAGGTGATCCTAGTGATACCCATGGGCCCCTCACAGGTGACGTGCCCCCATGTGTCCATGGGTCAGACTCCTCCCAGCCTCACCCCGTGGAACTTAGTTCAGGGCAGGCACCTGTCTCGTTGCCATGGGCACAGGGGCCCAGTTCAGTGACCTGAGGATAGGACCTCTCATCAGCTGCCTTTGGGGTCCCCTGACCCCCAGAATATTTTTCTCTGGTTGCTCAGCTTCACAAAGTGAAGGTAGTTTCCAGTTGTCTCACAAAGAATGGCGAGGCTTTTGACATTTTCTCTTTTTTATTATAGTAAATAAGTTACATAAGATAGATTAGTTCCTTATGGCTTTCATACCAACACAGGTCAGATAGAGAATTTAATATTCAATTTTCCATTAGATCTTCTTCCCAGCAACTATCTTGGATATTATTTATTGTGTTTTCAAAGGTTTTAGTGGCAGATGACAGCATCCTCTTTAGCTTTTTTCTTTAAGAGAAAATGTATTATGAAAACGTACATTTTAGTTCCATGATTTTTTTGGTAGAATGAAAGAAACAAACTCATGCCAGAGGTTCCAGAAATGGTGTCCAGAGCCACACTGCAGAATTGGGCTGTGGAGAGAGCTGCCGCCTGTGCCATGGACAGAAAGAAAACTGCAAGGTCAGGGCTGGGCATGATGGCTCATGCCCGTTATCCCAGCACTTTGGAATGCTGAGGCAGATGGGTCCCCTGAAGTCAGGCGTTTGAGACTAGCCTGACTAACATGGTAAAACCCCGTCTCTACTAAAAATACAAAAATTATCCAGGCGTGGTGGCGGGCACCTGTAATCCCAGTTATTCGGGAGACTGAGGCAGGAGAATTGCTCGAACCCAGGAGGCAGAGGTTATAGTAAGCTGAGATCGCATCATTGCACTCCAGTCTGGGCAGCAGAGTGAGGTCAGGAGCTGCTGGTTGTGATCATGCCATTGCTGCCAGCCTTCCTAGCCCAAAACATGGCCTGCAGCTTGCCTCCACCCCCATGTAACTCAGTCTCAATAAAAGTTCTGTGTATGTGAATTGACCTGTGGGAACTCAGCTGAAATGTGTCTGAAAAATGTAGGTTTGAACTTTTCATCTCCTGCAGTACAGGAAGGCATCCTAGGTCAGGGGCATAATGGGTGTTGGATGAGCCTGTTTAGGGAATGTGCCAGTTTGCCCTCAGAGATCTGCCTGAGCTTGCTTTGATCCCTGGCCAGGGCTTGACACAATGAAGCCTCCCTATGCTTCTGAAAATGTCCAACTTTACTGTCTCATAGTCCCCCACTTTCTTTCCCTCCCAGTCTAAGCCTTCACACACGCACCCACACCTGCTGTCTTGGCTCTGTTCTGCCCTGGTTTCCAAGAAAAAACCCAGTGGATCCAAGAAGGTGGTTGGTTATTGACTTCACTACAGCTCTGGGTCCATCTCAGGGAGGCATCAGATCTCATTGGCCATAGACAGGCTTCCCCTCTTTGCTGTCACTTTCATATCTGCCTTCTTCCACAGCCCGAGTCCTGACACAGGACCACCCTCCTGCCTGTGATGCCCTCTGGGCTGGGTGACTCAGTGACCCTTCCTCTAATTAGTTCTCTGAGGGAGCAGCCCAGCCAGGCTTGGTCCCCATCACCCTGAGACCCTGAGGGTAAGCGCAGATGAGCTGCACAGATTTTAATTCCACATAAGGAGTTTCTAACTCTAGAACTCGTGGAGTGCCTTTTGCAGTAACTTCCCCATTACCAGGTAGGGTAGTGAGAATCAAACCAGTCTTGAATATTTTCTCTTCTGGGAATCTTGGAGCAGTTCTAGGTGAGAGCACAGAATGCACTCGAGATGACGTGCTTGGGGTCACACAGTGGGATGGGAGAGTGGCTGAGATGTCAGCGATGAGTCCCAAGCTTGTGGTCAGGAGTCCAGACCCTGTGCCTTGATTAGCTGTGTGACCTTTCACAGGTTCATAACTCCTCTGGGGTTTGGGTTTCACATCCGTTAAATGGATTTAATACCCAGAAACCTACCTGGAGGTGGTCATGGGGTCAGGCCTGCAGCTCCAGCCTTGGGGGTGTTCTGCCTGTGCAGCCACAGGGGTAGACCAGGCGGGGAGAAGGAGGCGGTGCCTCGGGGTCAGGAAGATGATACTGTTCCCCCGCCAGGGTCAAGGAAGGGGGAACTCACAGATGTTGTGGTGTATTTAGGTCTGGAGAGAAGAGGCTCAGCAGGAGGTAGAGAGTTTAAGGCAGCTGAGGCTGTGGCAGAGGGAGTGTGCAGCTCTCTGTCCTGCAGGAGCAGGGCTGGGAGGAACTTACAGGGAAAGTCATGGTTCAGTCCAGTCATGACTTAATGGCTTTCTGTAGACTGTCAGCTTCTGTGGGGGTCTGTCCTTACCCTGAGTGTATAGAAAGGTGACTAGCACTAGTGGGAACTGAGAAACCATATGGCCACCAGCAAAACGTAAATGCCAGTATTTGCACTGGGGATGTGGGGAGTTTGCACTACCCATGAGAACTTTGTTCTTTTGCCCATAGCTTCTTACTTAGGCAACTGACAGTTGAAGTTTTTGGAAAATCAAAAAAGAAATCTGGCTGGGCATGGTGGCTCATGCCTGTGATCCCAGCACTTTGGAAGGCCCAGAAAGGTGAATTGCTTGAGCTCAGGAGTTCAAGAGCAGCCTGGGCCACATGGGAAAACCCTGTCTCTACAGAGATTAGCTGGGAGTGGTGGTGCCTCAGTTACTTGGTGGGGCTGAGAGGGGAGGATGGATGGGCCCAGGAGGTTGAGGCTGCAGTGAGCCAAGGTTGCACTGCTGCACTCCAGCCTGGGTGACAAAGTGAGACCCTGTCTCAAAAAAATAAAAAAATTAATTTATTAAATAAGGCAGGGACGAAGGAAAGCCACTGAACTCAGGAGGAGCATAGCCCAGCCTTGCTGTAAGAGGGTGACTTCTGTGCCTGATCATAGGCTGACACTGGTGACCAGGGCCGCCTGGGCAGAGCTGTGAACCCAGGGAAGCAGGTAAGCATCAGGGGAGGGTGTGGGAGAGAACACCAAGCTGGCTGTGCCTGCAGGGATGGGGCAGTCTAACACACTGCCAGGAACATCACAGAGTGAGGTTGTACTTTTACTTCTTCTGCAATTACTTATCGAGTGTGTGGGGTACTGTAGGGACTGGGAGGGAATGAAAGAGCTGAATGGCTTTTTTTCTAGACTGATGGCTGTCTCCCCAGTAGTAACTTGCTAGCCCCACCCTTAAAATGGTGAAGGACTCCTGTGCTCAAATTTGTCCTCCCCTCTTGCCTTTATTTCTTCCTATGTTTCTTCTGCAGCTGAACAAGCAGCAGGCAGCCTGCCATGGGGCTGTGCTCTGGGGACCAGTCCCTCTGCTGGGACTCAGGGCTCCTGGGAGTCATTGGTCTCCTCCTCAGTGAGTGCAGGGTTCCTGGGAAGGGAGGGCAATTGGGTAAGGCTGGGCTAGCTGGGCCTGACCACTGGGTGGGCTGTTCAGGTTCCAATGTCTTTGGGCAACAAAAAGAGAAAACCACTCTGTTATGATTTACAAATGCAGCATATTTGGTTGGAACCCCAGGATGGAAATAACAAAAAGTCCTTTTGGTGGTGAGGAGGCTGGGAACCCTGAGCTAGGGCAGTCTTGGTGGTATTGAGGGAACCTTTACCAGGGAGGTGGGGCTGCTTCTGCTGCATTAGCAGGGCAGCCTGATGCTGCCTGGAAAGAGGGATGGAGACAGACAAACTACCTGTCTCCTGGGGAGGAGAGGGTGGGAACAATACACTCCCAGCCAGGAACTCAGAGGTGCCCTGACAGTCTTTGTAGCTGTCCTATGGAGGAGGGGCAGAACTAGAACCCTGGTGTCTGAACTGGAAGAAACGCCTCTGTCCTGGGCTTCTCCACTGAAAAAGGAGAGTGAATATGAACTCCCTTGCCTGGGCTTGGGGCTCAGAGGTCATCACAAAGGAGAGGACACTTGGAGGTCTCAGGTTTATCTTAAAATTGTTTGTATAATTTGCAATAGTCTTTTCTTTTCTTTTTTTTTGTTTTTTTGAGATGGCGTCTCACTCTCTCACCAGGCTGAAGTGCAAGTGGCATGATCTTGGCTCACTGCAACCTCTGCCTCCTGGGTTCAAGCAATTCTCCTGCCTCAGCCTCCTGAGTAGCTGGAACTACAGGCACCCGCCACCATACCCAGCTAATATTTTTTTGTATTTTTAGTAGAGACGGGGTTTCACCATGTTGGCCAGGATAGTCTCGATCTCTTGACCTCGTGATC
Organism: Trachypithecus francoisi; assembly: GCF_009764315.1. NCBI lineage: Eukaryota > Metazoa > Chordata > Mammalia > Primates > Cercopithecidae > Trachypithecus > Trachypithecus francoisi. The sequence goes on along the minus strand of NW_022681470.1, from coordinate 92,284,237 downwards.
TGCCCACCTCAGCCTCCCAAAGTGCTGGGATTACAGGCGTGAGCCACCGCCCCTGGCCAAATAGTTTTCATTTAAAATATTAACCAGCATTTATCTTTGCCTAAAATGAATACCACAGGAGGATCCCTTTATCATCCCTGAGAGTTGCCTTTCCCTCCACCCTGAAATGCTGCTCAGGTCCTGGAGGCCGCAGGTGAAACCATGTTTATCACACACTGTTGTAGGGAAAAACCCTGGAAAAAAGAGGAGGTGCCCATCAATTCATGAATGATTGACCTAACCGAGGAGTATCTCTGCCGTGGAATATTATGGAGGCTTACAAAAAGAAATAGTCCAGTTTCCTGGAAGGAGTTTTACATTTTTATGAAGTATGAGGTATGGAATCCTAGCAGCAAGTTCAGGAAATGAAACACAATGAAATCCTTACTTTATGAAAGAAAAAGCAGCTTCCAAAATTTAAGGGTTTACGTCTTTACAGTCACATGTTTTTAAGACTATATTGGCAATGTGGAAGGAATCAGATTGCTAACATGGGCTACAACAGAGCATGAATTTGGGCAGGAAAAATGGAGGGAGAGAAAGCAGAGAACACAGGGAATTAAGCAAGAACAGAAACTGAAAGAAAGACTGTCCTAGTATAGGCTGTATATCACATTCATGACTCTATGAAAGGTTATATGTTTGTGTGTACAATTAAATTAGGTCAAAATTAATGACAAAATAAGACACAGCGAAGATGAATTTTGGTGACAGTTTTATGGTTATAATTTTTTCGTTTTAATATTCCAGCCAGTAGTTGAACTTGCAGGGAGTTACATGAAGTCGAGTAGATTTAGAGAGCATTTGTAAAACAGGATGTCTTGAAAAAACAATGAGCTTAGAAATAGGGTTTACGTCCTTTTTACATAGGTAACCTTCTGTAGTCAGCGAAATATAGGCGTTCTTCACTTCTACAATGTTATTTACCTGGAAATATGTTCAGTTGTATAGAGTTTTCCTTGTAGGCATGGGGGCTGGAAGATTCCTAAAGAAACAAAGAAAAATAAAGAAAGAATGGGAGGAAGGAAGGGAGGGAGAGAAAGAAGGAAAGGACTTAGAATTTCTCCTTTTAGGGGTAGGAGATCCATGTTGAGACAAAGAAAGTGATTCTCTCAGGGAATTACTGGGAAAGAATGAAATTGGTTGTCCCAGTGGTGTGATACTGAATGAGACAAGACCCTTGGCAGTAGAATTTGGTCAGAGGCTGTCTGTAGAAGGAACGTCATTGTGAAATTGCTCTGCGTCCTCCCAGGAATCCTGAAGCTCCATAATTGGATGCATTTTTCCTTCGGTTTCTGGATAGTCCCTGTTCCAGTTCACCCTTGACCCAGGGAGAGGGATGGGTGGTGAAGCAGTGATGATGCAGGTGGAAATGAGGAATTTGTCCTCCTCATTCTTAAACTCTTACACCCTTCCAGGACATGTGTTTGGATGGGGAAGTGTGGAAGGGAAAGAGGGAGTCTGAGGGTGGCTCAGCTCCAGATAATTTCCCAGAGACACAGGAAGCTGCAGGTGAGGGTGGTCTTCAACTTCTGGGGACCCCCTGACCATAACAATAACAAGATTTAGTGAATGCCCACGTGGTGTCTGCCAGCAGGGAGCTAGAGGAGAAGTATCTCTGCATTAGGGGCTCCAGACAGAGACATGAGACTGTGGAGATGGCACCAAGAAGTGCAGTTTGGGCATCAAACATGAATTGTTGGTTTGTGAGTGTGCTGATGGGGGCTATGTCAGACAAATGGCAGGGTCTCACTTTGTCTCCCAGACTGGAGTGCAGTGGTGTGATCTTGGCTCACTGCAGCCTTGACCTCCTGGGCTCAAGTGATCCTCCGGCCTCAGCCCCTCAAGTAGCTAGGACTACAGGTGTGCACTATCATGCCTGGATAAAAATGAGCAATCTTTTATGCTGATGACAGAATTTAAAATTTTATACAGTTTAAATGAATGTTTCGCTCCACCTTGTAAATGACCACCTGCTCCCTGGCTTGTTTTTTCTTCTTCAGGATTAGCATTTCTGTAGATCAGAGAGCTCCTGCTGCCTTCCTTCCCTCTCTGAATCTTCATCTTCCTCCCAGCTGTGCTCATCATCTACCTTCTGGGGCAGATCCTCCCTGGCAGCCTGAGGGCTGAGCCTCCTCTCTTCCTGGTTCCCAGTTCCCTCGTCCAGGAAGTGGGGTCTGTCCAGGCTGCCTGTTTAACCTTCTGCTAGCCGGAAGTCTCTGCTCTGCTCAGCCACTGAAAGTACCTGCTTCCCCTTTTCAGGAGAGGGCAGTTGGGGTGGAGACCCCGGCAGCTGCTCAGGTCCTAGTGGGCTCAGATGACAGTGCAGCTGAGCTCTGGGGAGGGCAGGGGAGGGTGGAAGAGCTCATGGGCAGCGTCCTGCAGGGCAGGCCCTGGGCTAGGGGAGAAATTGGGCTCCAGGTGTGGCTCTGCCCTGTGTGGCTCAGGACAGGTCTACCCCCTAGAGAGCCCCTACTCTGTAATAAAAGCAGGAGCTTGGACAACTCTTCCCCGAGTCCCTTCTCAGCAGTGAGGCTCTGGGGTTTGGTGACTCCTGTGGCTCTGTCAAGGTCTCTGCTCTGTCTCCCCATCCTGTCCTGTCCTATCCTGTGGCCTGACAGGCACTAACAGCCAGTGAGCCCATTTCAGGCTTCTTCAGAGAGAAGACCCTGGGTGTCCCTGTGGCCACTTCCTCAGCCGTCAAGGGAGGAAGGGACTCCTCCTCTCTCAGCCCCCTCCACCTGACGCTCTGCTTTCTCTGCCTCTGCTCCTGAGAGAGGTCTTGGGGGTCAACACTCACTCACTCAGGCCTGCTGCAGCTGTGGCATTTAGAAGCCACTAATACAATCCTCAGCCAGACCTTTTCCGTTTCTGTCTGCTCAGCAGAAAACACTAATTTCTTTTTCACTGGTTCCAGGCAATGCTGCAAGAAGTAAGACACTGTTTTGGCCAGAATTATTCCTGAAAATCTCTTAGGAAAGTGCCATACAGGAGACTGGAGTGTTATCTCCCAGCAAGTCTAATGAATGGTCACATTTCTCCTGGTGGAAAAAATGGCTGTTTCTTTGAGCTTCAGATTAAATAGAACACTTATTATGATTATGATTATTATTTTTGAGATGGAGTCTTGCTTGTTGCCCAGGCTGGAGTGCAGTGGCACTATTTTGGCTCACTGCAACCTCCGCCTCCCCCCACCGCAGCTCCCACAGACATGTCCACTTTTGGGAGCATGGGCCTTTCTCTGGCCTCCCAGAGCTGACCTGATGCCCTATCCCTCAAGGGTTGTGCGGTACCCAGCTTGGCCTCAGCTGGGGATGGAGGTGAAGGAACCTGGGCTAGAATAAGCCCTTATATCCCAGACGTTGTCTTCCCTGGAAAGACTCTAATTAAAAAAAAATTCAAGTGATTCTCCTGCCTCAGCCTCCTGAGTAGCTGGGATCACGGGCACCCATCACCATGCCTGGCTAATTTTTGTGTTTTTAGTAGAGATAGGGTTTCACCATGTTGGCCAGCCTGGTCTTGAACTCCTGACCTCAGGCAATCCACCTGCCTTAGCCCTGAGGCACCACGTCTGGCCAGAACACTTATGTTTAGTGTCCATTTTTATACCAAAATTGTACAAAATACTTAAACATTACACTCCACAAGAACCAGGACTTGATCTCAGAATTGCTTCAGATTTGTTGTACTAGCTTTATTCCTAAAATCAAGGGAGTATATTGGATAAATTTTGTTAAAACGAAAAGTTCTGTGGTTCCCTCATTTGTTCTTGATGAGGAAATACTCACGTTTCCTGTTTCCATGCCCTAGGTGTCTGCAGCACAGCAGCCAACACTTCTGGAGCACATGGCTCTGCAGTGAAGGATTCTGGAGCCCCCATTCATCTGAAGGGGATCCAAGGAGGTTCTGTCTTGTTGAATGTGATTGAGAAGTCCAGAGTGGATGTAGGCGCCGAGCTGGAGGAGGTTGTATGGACTTTGGGCACTCTGTCAAATCATACACGGGTGCTGTGAGTCCACAGTGGGGCTGACTCTCCAACCTGGGTTGGCCTTGAGGACAAGTTCAAGCAGAGGGTCCATGTGCCCAGCATGTTGTCTCTGAGGATTGAGAACCTGGCCCCTGAAGACAGTGGGCAGTACATGGCCATGATCTACTTAACTGGGGGACAATTATCTGGCCAGGTTTTCTACCTCACTGTCTATGGTGAGTGACACCCCTCCCCCCCATCCGCTGGCTTACCTGCTTTTTTTGTCCCCAGAGTGTCACATAGGTCCCATGCAGGGTTCCATTCAGACACCGGCCTTCAGACTCCATTTTCCCTACTAAAAATAAAGCACATGAGGTCCTCAGAGATAGAGAGCAGAGCTGAGATTCACACCAGAAAGAAAATCTCTTCAGTGTCTTGGGAGATGAAATGGAAATTCAGCAAAATAGCAATTTTTCCAATATTAATCATCCTATATATGATTAACATGAATTTGTGTAGTAGTTTTTTATCGCTGATGTAACAAACTACCAAAAATTATTGGCTGAAAGTAACACAAATTTATATCTCGCCATGCTGTAGGCTAGAGATGTGACACAAGTCTCCATGAGCTAAAGTGAAGGTGGTAGCGAGCTGCGTTCTTTCTCAGGGCTCCAGGAGGAAGCCATTTTCTTGCGTTTTTCACCTACTAGTGGCTGCTGGCATCCCATGGCTCATGGCCATCTTCCTGTATCTCCTAATAGAACACTGATGTTAGTGTCTGGGAATTCAGAATCATCTCCCTATTTGAAGGTCAGCTGATTAGCAATCTTAATTCCATCTGGGACCTTCATTCCCCTTGCCTCACAGCTAACTTACTCCCAGGTTACCAGGATGGGTCTTGGACATTTTGGAGGCCACTATTCTATTCTGCCTACCACAGCTGGGAATCCCTGTGAATGGAATCCTCCCAGTCCTCTCTCCTCTCACTCAGCCCCAGCCCAGGGCCAGCCTCAGTCACAAGAGCCACCACAAATCTAGCTCTCAAAGCCTCCATAGTGTAGGAGAAAGTTTACACTGCAACACTTCTTAGGAAACTAATTTAGCCAACTCTTTCTTTCCCTAAAGTTCCTCTCTGCATGGGGGAATATCCTGCCATGGAGAGAGTGGCTTCGCAGTTTTAGGTCCCATGTGATTTCTCAGGCTGGCCTGTGAATCAGATTCTTCTCTGCTGTCTGCACCACAGGTTCAGTAGCATATTCTTTTGTTGTTGTTGTTATTGGTTTTGAGACAGGGCCTCACTTTGTCACTCAGGCTGGAAGGCTGGAGCACAGTAGCATAAACACAGCACATTGCAGCTTCAACTTTCTGGCTCAAGCGATCACACCACCTCTGCCCCCACAAGTAGCTGGGATTACAGGCGAGCGCCACCACACCCCGCTCATTTTTGTATGTTTTCTAGAGACAGGGTTTCACCATGTTGTCCAGGCTGGTCTCAAACTCCTAAGCTCAAGCAATCCACGCGCCATGGCCTCCCAAAGTGCTGGGATTACAGGCGTGAGCCACAGCTCCCAGACCAAGTGGCACTTTCTAACCACATTCAGAGTCATTGTTTCCAGTTGTGACCACCGCAGCTCCCACAGACATGTCCACTTTTGGGAGCATGGGCCTTTCTCTGGCCTCCCAGAGCTGACCTGATGCCCTATCCCTCAAGGGTTGTGCGGTACCCAGCTTGGCCTCAGCTGGGGATGGAGGTGAAGGAACCTCGGCTAGAATAAGCCCTTATATCCCAGATTTTGTCTTCCCTGGAAAGACTCTAATTAAAAAAAAAAAAAAAAGTCCCTGGGAGGGTGGAGTCCAACTGTTATTTTCTTTGGGACAGTTTTAAGACTTACTCAATCTAGGGGGCTGACATGGAGCTGAACTCAGTGGCTTCCCTTGTCGTTTGCTCAGTATTTGACCTTGAGCAAATTGTGTTTTATCTGTAGAATACACCCACACCCACTTTTCCTATAGGGAGCATGCCATGGCTTTAATGAGAAAATGATAAGAAAGTGTGATGTGCAATGTTCTCCACAAATGTGAGGTTTCTTTCTTCTGTCTCTTTCTTCCCCAGAGCCTGTGCCTCATCCTGAGATCCTGGCCAATTCACTGTCTATCACACCAGGCTTGCGTAACATTACCCTGGAGTGTAGGGCTCCAGGAACCACAGACGACCTGAATGTGACTTAGGAGAGCAAGGGCCTCCTCGGAGAGCTGGAGCAGAGAGAAACACCAGGACCAGCCCCCGACTCCTGGACCCTGGCTGTGAACCTGCCCCTGAGCCAGAGGAACAGCAGTCTCACCTGTGTGGTCAGCAACCACGTGGATCAGAAAGATGTAACCTTACCTTGGGGAAGCCTGTGTCAAGGGGAGTGGTAAGTGTAGCCTGCAGGATAGGAGGGGCTTCCTGAGCTCAGGCAGCACTGGGGTTTAATGGTTCTGAGCTCTATTCTCCACCATATGCATTAGCACCACCTTCCACCTGCTCACCACACATAGCAGTGTGGGAGTCACATCCACCTTGCTTCTGCCCTTAACCATCTCTCCCACTGATGCTCTCCTCCCCACAACCCCACCATGTCCTTGTTGGTAAAGACAGCAGGCTTCCAGGAGCTCTCCCACCCCATCCATCCTCCACTGGGCATCCAGAATGGGCTTTGGGAAAAGCAGGATGGCTTGTGCCATTGTCTGTGTCATCTGTGGGAACCTGATTCCAGCCACTCTCTGTATGATTCAGAGCTTAGATGCACCTCTGTCCACGTTGCTAGCCTCATCTGCTCTCTTCACACCAAACTGCTTGCCATAGTTCCCTGAATGCATCCTGCTGTTGTAAGCTTCTGAGCTTCTGCACATGCTGGCTTTTCTGTATCAGCCATCCCAAGTCCTATGTTCTTCACTTCTTCTTCATGGGGTGAAGACCATGTAAAGGCCCCATGTTTGGTTTACAGTTCTATTAATAAGTTTGAACAAGGGCTTCCTATTTTCTTTCTGCATAGGGCCTTTCCAGTTATGTATCTGGTCCTGCATGTAGGTAGCAATCCTTTAGGGAATGTCCACGGCACCCCACACTGAGTAGTAGTGGTGGGGTTATATCTTTGCTCTGTAGACTGCAATGTCCTCAGGCAGAGGCCACCATCATGTTTTCCTTTGAATCCCTGTGCCAAGTAAGCTTCTGGGAAAGTTTGCTCACAACCGGTGTTCATTGGATGAATGAATGACTTGGTACCCTGGTGCAGCCACATCCTCTCTAACCTTTCCTCCAGGAGCTGCTGGAGAACTCTGATGTGTCAGCATCCCTTTAAACCACCCATTACCTTCTCCCCTGTCCTCCATCCTGGAGTGTTCAGCACTTAGCATGACCACAAGGCCCTCTGGGCACAGACTCCTGCCTCCCTCTGACTCTCCTTGCCATGGCTCCTCCCTGCCCTGTTCCTTTCCTGCTGCAGTGGGGTGTGGGCAACTCCCAGGGCTGGTGTTTTGACATGGCAATTTCCTAAATGTGGTGCTCCTCCTTCCTGGAATGCCCCACCCTGAAGATCTGAGAAACTCCTACTCCAGCCTCAAGCTTCAGTTTAGCCAGCACCTCCTCTGGGAGGCCCTCCCTGAAGACCTTGTACAAGGTGTAAACCTCTATTGCAGCTGCGATCCCTCTGTCTGGCAGTTGGTATTTCCTGTCTTCCCTCCTGTGTGCTGGGCTGCTGTGGACATTATCTTGTGCATCTCAGCATTCCTGGCACCAAGCATCAGCTCCTAACCAGTTGAATGAATGGACTTGCCATATTCCTCCTTCTGCAGTTTCTGCATTAGGCTCCTTCTCATTGCTCCACCTGCTTTCTCCCTCTGTCTCCTCTTGGCAATGGGTATGTCAAGTTATTTCCTGCCTTAGATTTTATCACTCTCTACGTGGGGGAACAGGTTCATATGTACTGGACATGGCTCTCCTTCTGCGAGATATCCTTGGAGTCATTGCATTTGTGCTGTTGATCCTGGGAGCTCAGCTGTACCTCTGGAAGAAATGTGGGAAGAAGAAGAAGAAAGATGAGGAGGAAGAAGAGGAAGAGGAGCAGAAGGAGGAGGAGGAGGGGGAGGAGACAGGAATAGGCTGGTTGTACTTCTCCATCGAGGCTCAGATATCTCCCCTCCCCCACTAGTATCTGGGTTCTCTTTCTCCTGAAAGAATGTCGTTTAGCTATATGAATAACCCCAGATGCATCACCGAGTTACCATGTCCAAGATATTTGTTATTGGAAAAAACTGAAAAGCACTGCATAGTATGATTTAATTTTTGTAAAAGCGTGTAGATAGGTAGATAGAAAGAAAGATAAGCACAGAATAAAATCTATACTACAAGACAGATTGCCAACAGTGGCTCACACAGAGGTGAGAAATTCCTCAAGGTTTGCTTCTCTTTAGTTTATATAATGTAATATTTTATGTTATTTGAATTTTTTACAATGCTCAGTCAGTGTGAAGTCAAAGGAAACAATTAAGACAATTTTGTAGCTTAATTCCATTTAGCTAATTAATCCCCATCTCTGTGGATGCACCTCATCTTCTCTGCTGACTGTGACATGGGGTAAAGACCAAACTCCGTTCCACCCCATGCCGACACCATATACCTTTCCAGTTGCCATGAACAAATGAAAACAAACTCATGTAAAACAAAGTGATTCATTCTTTATACACATCTGGGAGGGAAAGCAGTTCCAGCAAAGGCCATCTCTCAGGATGAGGGCAAGGGCAGGATTTCCTATAGGAAAGCAACACAGTTTCAGGAGGAAAAGCAAATTAGTGAAATCAGTGCCTGACTTGTCAGAGAGCGTTGGTTGTCTGACACTCAGCTTTAGGCATGGCGGAGCCCCAAGCACATTTGTGAAGTTTGGACAGTTGTGTTCCCTTTCTCCATCAAGCTGTTGCTGTTGTCATTGTAAAAACAATGAATAAAATTCCCACCAATGTCTGGAGCCCCAGGTTCTGTAGTTCCTTCTTGGGGCCCTGCCTGCTTTACCCTTACCCTCCAGATTCAATCTTCAGCAGCAGGCAAGTCCTCAGGCTGCAACTCAGGGCCCAGGGGAAATTTCCTTCCTCAGCCCATGCCCAGGAGCCTACACCCACCCTGTACCTTCCCCCCCGATAGTCCTTTCTGGAAAACCTTTCCCCCTACCTCCACTTTGGAATTAGGGTGCAATAAGACCACATACTTGCCACAAAAGGTATATAGTTTTTTTAATTGTACATATGAAGCAGTTTTTCCTTCCTTATTTTATTTGTATTATGCAGTTTAAATTTTATTTGTATTATGCATTTAAAAATGTTGTACATTTTTAAAAAGGAAAAATGGTGCAAAACAGCAATCCCTTGCCCTTCCTTCTCTACATCTAGACCAACTCTCCAATGACAGTCACTTTCAACTATGGCCTTTACCTCCAAGTTTCTCAATAATGTGCTAATGTTACTGTCTTCAGTTCAATTTTAGGCATTAACTGTTGACTTTTCATTACGATAAATGAGGATTTTCCTGTCTCATATGTCTTCCCTCCTTTACCCTCCATCCAACTACTATAGATATGTGACAGTTTTGGTTTAAATCAATAGTATTTATAGTCTACAATTCTACAAACAGCTAAAATTATTTAGCATTTTTATTATGAGCCAGACACCATTCTAAGGTGCCTTACATCCAATTACTAATTTAACATGCCGCCATCTCTATCATATACTATAATTATCTCCATTTTACAGATGAGGAAATTGAAACATCTCTTGGTAATTTGTGCAGCATCCTGAATCTAGGAAGTGGCACAGCTGGGATTAGAAGCCAGGTAGTCCAGCTCCAGCATCCATGCTTTCAACTACTAGGCAGTCCCCAAACTGAAGCCTGCTATTGGGAGCTTACTATTGTTCTTGCTGCTAGGGATACAGACGTGAACAGGATAAATACTCAGCTCTCATGGAGCTTGCATTTCAGGAGGACACTGGAAATGAACAAATGCCCAAGTAGGAAGAGAAGGTCAGGTGGTAGCCAGTGGGTGGAGATGAAGCAAGCAGAGGGAGACAGGAGGGCAGCTCTTTTCCATGGATACTCAGGGAAAGCCTCTCTGGAGGGGGAGCATTTTAGGCCTGAGTTGAGTGTGAGAACCATTTCAGTGAGCAGGAAGAGCCTTCCAGGCAGAGGAAAGGGCATGCGCAGATGCCTTCAGCTGAGGCTGGGCTGAAGTGCTGCAGAAACAGTCACAAGGCCCCCATGGCTGCAGTCAGTGATGAAGGGGACCTTGAACTGAGGTGAGAGAGTGGCCTGGGCCTTCCCGTATTAGGGTCAGGGAACTGAGATAGCTGAGGTGGGAGAGCGGCCTGGGCCTGACTGTGGCGGGGTCTGGGAACAGGGAGAGCTGAGGTGGGAGAGTGGCCTGGGGTCGTATCTTGTTAGTCCTGGAAAGCCAAGGTAAGGACATGGATTTTTTTTTTTTTTTGAGATGGAGCCTCTACCTGTCACCCAGGTTGGAGTGCAGTGGTTCAATCTCAGCTCTCTGCAAGCTCCACCTCCTGGGTTCAAGCAATTCTCCTGCCTCAGCCTCCCTAGTACCTGGGACTACAGGCGCGTGCCACTGCACCTGGCTAATTTTTGTATTTTTCATTGAGACTGGGTTTCACCATGTTGGCCAGGCTGGTCTCAAACTCCTGACCTCGTGATCTGCCCTCCTCCACCTACCAAAGTGCTGGGATTACAGGCATGCGCTGCCGTGCCTGGCCAAGGACATGGATTTTATTCTCAGTGGGACGGGGGTGTTGACAGAGGATTACGAGCAGCAGAGGAGGATAGTGTGACATTGATTTGAAGGACCACACTTTCGGCGTGTGTTGAACCCACTGCTTGGCATCCAGGCTGGAGCCAGGGAGGCAGCTGAGGATGCCCAGCAGGAATCCAGGATGAGACACTGGTGGCTTGGCCTAGACTGGGAGTGGTGAGAGGTGGGCTAATTCATGACATTCTGGAGAGTAGACAGGATTTGCTTCTGGTTGGATGTGGAGTACGAGAGGACAAGGAGTCCGGGGCGACCCCAAGGATTGTGGCCTGCATGCTGGGGGGATGACTGTGCTGCTTACCGAGATGGGGAATGCTGGGGAAGGAGCAGGTTGGAGTGAGACTTTGAGATGCACCGAGGCCTCCAGGGAGACTGTGCAGGCATGTGGGCAGATGAGTGTGGGCTCAGGGGAAGGTCAGCACAGGCAGGGGAGTCCTGAGAGCAGGGCCCGGGTGCTGGAATGGTTAGAGGGTGGGAAGAGAAGACTGAGAAGGAGCAATCAGTGACACAGGAGGAAAGTCAGGTGAGTCTGGCATCCAGGGAGCCAAGTAAAGAGAGTTTTTCTTGAGGAATGGAGTGATGCATTGTGCCTGAGCTTGTTGAGAGTCCAGCAGGGTGATGTCCAAGAGCAGCCTGCTGGAGTCAGCTAGGGGAGCTCATGGGGACCTCCCAGTGGCCAGCAAACTCTGTAGCCTCAGCATCATTCTCCTTCCTCGGAGAGGACATCCCTGATCCTTATGCCTCCTCCCCTGCCAGTATCTGCACTTTCCCCTCTCTGTATTTCTCATGATAGATAGAAATTTTGGCATTTCCTTGTTTAATGCCTCTCCTCCACTTGACCGCACATGGCATGGGCAGGAGCACGCATCCTGCACTCATCCCAGTCCCCAGTACCTAGAACTGTGCTTGGCACACAGGCCATGCTCAGTGAGTATCTTAGGAATGGATGTGGAGTCAGCCCCCATGAACCAGGACTCCAAACATAGCCCAATCACTTTTCAGTTCTGCTTTCGTAGAGTCAGCAGTGGGAGCAGGGTTTTTGTCTGGGACCTAACATTTCTCACACACAGACCTGGCCGGCCTCTGTGGAAATGGTGTCTGGACATGCCTGAGTGTCTGACAGGAGCTGTGGTAACAAGAACGAACATGAGCTCAGGAGTGGCAGCACTTTAAATAAAATAAACTTTATATTTTATAAAAGTTTTTCATTTACAGAAACATTGGGCAGATAGTACAGAGTCCCACAGACTCCACACCTAGTTTCACCTTTTATCAACATCTTATGCTATTTACATCCGTTAACATTAATGAACTGATAAGGATACATTCTTATGAACTCAAGTCCATACTTTCTTCAGACGTCCTTAGTTTTTACCTGATGTCTTTTTCTGTTCCCAGATCCCACCTTACACACCTCCTTAGGCTCCTCTGGGCTGTGACAGCTACTCAGACTTTCCTTGTTTTCGTTGACATTCGTGAGGGGTACTGGTCAGGTGTTTTGAAGAATGTTCCTCAACTGGGATTTGCCTGATGTTTCTCTTATGATGAGACTTGGATTTTGGGTTTTGGGGAGGAAATGACAGAGGTAAAGTGCCATTTTCATCCCGTCATTTGAGGGCGCATGCTCTCATCGTGACATCACTATTGATGCTGACCTCGACTATCTTGACAAAGGTAAAGCTTGCCAAGTTTCATCCATTGTAAAGTGATGCCTTTTTCCCCTCTTCCATGCTGTTCTCTTTGAAAAGAAGTCACTGTGTGCAGCCCAGACTTAAAGACTGGGGAGTTAAACTTTACCTCCTCAAGAGTGGAATGTCTTCACACATTACTTGGAATTTTCTGCACGAAATTTTTCTCAGTTTACTGGTTTCCCATTTATTTATTTATTCATCAATCATTCTCCTTTTTTTCATTTCTTTTTTCAATCAATCATTTATTTGTATCAGTATAAACTCATTGATATATATTTTATACTTTGGGCTATGATCCAAAGCCATTAAATTTATTTTGTAGCTCAAATTGTTCCAGTTTGGCCATTTGGTGCCGTGTTCTTTTGACACAGCCTCATCATTGTGTGCCTTTTTTTTTTGAGCACTTTCTTACTTGGACTCTCCAAGATGCTCCAGGCCCATCTTGTATATTTCCTGCTTCAGTTCTAGAAGCAGCCATTTCTCCCGGGAGCTCTAGTTTGGTTTACTGCAGAATTGCTTTAGAAACCAAGATCTGTACAAGAGGTGTCCTTGTTTTCAAGCATTAGGAACCCAGAGAGTGATTTCCCATCTACAGACACAGATGCCACCTAAGTCCATAAGGTCTTATCATTTGCCTGCTTTGTTAGACATGAGCAGACTTCAAAGTCACAGATGGGTCAGAAATTCATCACAAACATCTTTAGAAGGGAATGAAGGTAGTTAAAATAAGTCTGCTAAAGGAAATGTCATCTGGGCCCGCAAAATATGAGCAAGTTGAAATATTCGGCAAGGAAAACATAGGGAGAGTTTGTTGTTTGCTACTGGACAAGCTCAGTAATAGTTGTCCTAGCACAGATGTTATCGTAAAGGTCCGTTGATAAAAACAATCCCGATTGTATTGCAAGTGTAGGACAAGAACACGTGCTTTGGGGCCAGATTGATTTGGATTTGAATCCTTTCTGTTATTTGTCTGCCTGCAAGCTTGGATAAGTCACTTTGCTTCTCTAAGACTCACTTTCACATCTGTAAAATGGATATGCTGATCATGCCTACCTAATAGAGTTGTTTGAGGATTCATGAGATGCATATCAAGTGTGTAGCCTCAGCCCCTGGCACATAATAAGTGCTTAATAAATGTCATTTGCCTGAAATATGCCAGGGAGCACCTGCCCAGGAAACACCTATAGCAAATCTGAGGGCCACAAGGCCTATTGGACACCTACACATATTATGTTAGAAGAGTAGATTTTGGCTTTTGGTGGTGACTGCTTTAGGATATAGGTCAAAACTAATTTAAGCCCAAATATAGGAACACCCAAATATAGGCAGAGCAATTAGCGGTAGATAATTGGGGGTGAAGATGCTGCTCTATTGCTTAGAGTCTGGTAAACAGGTCCTCCTGGATCTGCCCACCCTACAGAGAATGGGGACAGTGGACTGCCCTCTTTTCCTGTGCACATTCCCTGGGCAGAAGGTCCAGGGGACAGAAGAGGTGGACAGAGAGCAGAGTGTTTACATGGATGGGATAGGCAGAGGCCAGCTCTCCCTCCAGGTGAGGGTCTCAGCAGATGGAAGTGTTCAGCCCAGGGGACAGCCACCTCTGTGTGGGAGAGGTTCTTCCATCTCCTGTGTAGGGAGGTTTTGAGGAGTTTGGCAATAGTAGCCAACATCATTTGCAGGGCCCCACCAACTCTGAAGGCCAGTGGAAGAGAAAGCATCTACTCCTCAGTGGAGCTGGCCGCCTCAAGTGAGGGTCCTGGCAAGAACAGGGCTGCGCTCTTTAAACAAATCACAGCCAGGAGGGACGGGCCTCTGTCTCATTATTAACCTGGTCTTATCTCTGATTGATATTTTGATTGGTGAGGCACTTGGCATCATGCTGTGCACTTGAACTCCACCCCAGAGACTGTGACCCTGGGGCAAACATTCAGTTACCCGATGATTTATTCTTCTGCATGTGTGAATTAATTGCCTTTCTTGTTTTGTGAGCGATTTGGTCCTCAAGTGTATAATTTACTCTGCTTATCTACTTGCACATGTTTAATGGTGTTTCTTTCTGGTAAGTGAAGAATCACTGTGTTTGTGTGTGGGGGGGCAAGTGTGTTAAAACTATATTTATGCTTTTCTTTATTGTAAATGAGTTTCAGTGGCTCATATTTTAGAACGTAGAAGTGAGGTGGCTGAGGAATTAGTGGGTATCTCCCCTCAGGACTTTCCCTAAGGACAGTTTTATTTCGAAAGAAAAACTGGATTTAAACACAGATGTTTACAAAATAAAGACTACTTCAAACCAAAAAAAAAAAAAAAAAAAAAAAAGAAAAACTGGAAAATGCAGAGCCACGAGGGGGCGCCCTGGATTCTGGTCTGGTGGTAAAGCCAGCCCTTCGTCAAGGAGGAAAGATCTAGATGCGGGGTTCAGAATGAAATAGGAGCATTGGCTGAGCATCTGCCGGGGACCTCACTGGATACGCACAGGGCCTCACTTACGCAATGCAGACACTCCCTGAAGTGGGTGCTTGTGCCCCACTGTGATGAGCTCCCAGGCTCAGGCAAGTTCAGCAATCTGTCCAGGGTCACTCGGGTAATAAGTGGGAAATGAGATTCAGACCCAATTCTGTGCAGTTCTAAAGACCAGGATTTCCCAGGCCAGCTGACTGAGGCTCCTCTAGGGAGGGCTTGATACTTGGAAGGCGCTGTTCAGCGGGGAAGCGAGGCTGGTGGGCGCCTGTGTCCTCGGGGCAGGGTCACAGGCATCTGCCCACCAGGGAGTTGTTTCTAGCCGGGGTCACGGAGCCTAGGGATGTTCCTGAATGTGGGAGAAACAGTCCCTCACCCTGACCGTCTCAGAGTCTGTGTCCACCAAGAGCCCTTGTGGTTGGGAAGAGACTTTGTTAATGGGAATGGGATGTCTAGGTTGCTGGTTAGGTGCCTGTCCCCAGACAGGGGTGTCTTTTATTTTAACATTATATAACATTATGTATTACATAATGTTAAATAAGCTGTAAAACAGTGTATATATACTGTTATATAACATATGTAACAGAGTATTATATATGTTATATAATATACAATATATTATATTGTGTATATATACAATAATATATATACAATTACGAATATAATAAAATGTTTTCTATTTTTAGACTCGAAGTACTGAAGATTTCGAGAATATCTCTCAGGGTGATTTTGGGGGAAATTTGTCAGTTCCCCTGAAAACAGGATTGAGAAGATGTGGTCCGGTCCCAGGTGTAACTACTGAGGGCGTCAGGAACCAGGAAGGGGATGATGGCAGCGGCGGGCGGTTCAAAGCGGCCTCTGCCAGGGCTCCAGCTGCGGTGGGGTGCGGGCGTGTGCCGTGGGTCCTCGGGTGCGGACGCCGAGACGAAGGGTCCCCGGTGCCTGCCGCCCTGGAGCCCGCCCCTGGGAGCTGCTGCGGTGGAGCCGGGCGGGGTCAAGCCGCCCGCCGGCGGGGGAACTGCATAGTGGGGCACGGAGGGACCCCGCGGCGGAGCTGGGCCCAGGGCTATGCAGCACTTGTGCACTGAGCATGGGGCCGGCACCAATCGCGGAGCGGTGGCCGCACTAAAGGGGCCCGGGGTTGAAAGCGGGAAGGTTGCCCACTTCCCGGACCTGGCCAGCGAGGAGGCCGCCTTGCCTACCCTGCTGACGGCGCCAGGTTCCTGCGCTTCCTGAGCCGGAGATTCAGCGCGCGGGGCACCTGAGGTTGCGTCCCCAGGATCCATCCCGCGTCTGGGTGACCGCCGAGCTAGGCGCTCCCGGCCGCCGGGTCCCGGGCCCTCGGTCCGCTCCCGAAAGCACACCCCTGGCAGGGTCTCAAGCTGGACCAAAGGGAGCCCCAGGCCCCCTGAGCGCTGGGGCCGCAGGCGGAACTTGCGGCGATGTCACCCCTGCCCTGCATGCCAGCCCCGGCCTGGCGAAGGCCTGGAGCCCCACCCCAGGGTGCACAGCGCAGCAGGAGCGGCCGTGGGAGCAGCGGTGACGGCAATGGGTCGCCTGTGCCCCATGTCCCCAAGGCAGCTGACTGTGCCATCCCTACTTTCGCAAGCCAGGGCAGGACCAGCTCCCAGGCCAGGAGCCTCGGCTGCAGCCTGGATCTGGCTGCCTGCCGTGACCTGGGAGCCCAGGAACACCTGGCCAAAGGCGCAGCCGGGACTGGCGGGACTGGCCCTGGGAGCGTGGGGTTCATTTGTGCGGGGTCAGTCTGGGCCACTGTGCCACCTGCACCTAGCCTGCCTCAGCTGTGGGGAAACACAGAGAAGGGGCACTGGGGTGGGGGTAGAGGGTTGCTGCACTCTGCAGAGCCAGGGACAGGTGCGAGCCCAGACCCTCCGGAATCTGCAGGGCAGGAGCTCCCCAGGCCAGCTGCAGCAGCCCAGGTTGTGGCTGTGGGCCCGGGCATCAGGTCCTCTCCTCTCCAGCCTGGCCTCTCCCCCTTCCTGGCACCGCTCTGATATTGGAGTTGGGTTAGGGTGAGCTTGGGGGTTGTTGCAGCTCCACAGGGTGTATGCTGGGGCAGTGCTGATGCCCTGACCCCCTGCTGCCTGCATCCCCCCAGATTTTGGGTGCCAAGGAGCAAGGGAGGGAGGCTGAGATGGTCAGCTAGACATTGGCCTGAGACCTCCTTGGCACCAGTGGCCTAGTTGCCATGGGTGGCTGCAGGAGGTAGACAGGCGCCTAGGCAGGAAGAGTCAGGTCTGGGTGAGGCCCCACTTTCAGGATAGAGAGGGCCTGAAGGCTGGCGGCTGGTCTGCCAGTCCCACTGACCAGAGTGGGGACTAGTGGTGCCTTTTCTAGGCTTCCCATGGCTCTCCATGGACCAGTTGGCATGCACTTCCTCCCTTCTGAGGCCCATAAAAGCTCAGGGCTCAGCCAGAGTAGAGGAGGGGATGGAGAGGAGAGGACGGAGAGACAACTAGATGACCAGCTACTTTTTGCAGGGCCTCCTTTTTGCTAAGAGCAGCAGATCGGGAGGACCAACTGCAGAGCAGGAGCTACCCTCTCTGCTGAGAGCTGAGCACTTGTCCCTATGACCTGCCTACAGAGAAGAGCTACCCACTGCTGGTCTCTGAGCTCTTCTAACACTTAATAAAGCTCCTCTTCCTATTGCTCACCCTCCACTTATCTGCATGCCTCATTCTTCCTGGATGCAGGACAAGGCCTCAGACAAAGGCTCCACTGACCACAGAGGTTTCTGGCCAGAAAAAGCAATGCCCCACAGAAAAAGCAACACCTCAAAGATCTTGTGACAGTGATATTTATCAAGATAGGGAGATGGGGCTGGAGGAGGGGTCAAGAGCAAGAAAAGGCAAAAAACACCGAGTGTTTAAAAAAAATAAGGTAGACGTTATTTCTCCCATTTTACATATGAGGAAGCTGAGGTTTAGAGAAGTTACATAACTTGGTTAGAGTTAAACAGGTAATATTAGGCAAAGCTGGGACCTAAATCTGGGATTTCAGAGGCCAGTGTCCAGTCTTTCTTTATAATAGTGAGTGGCCTCTCAGAAAACAGGGACTTGATTCTCACCAGAAACCCAGCACCTCTTCTCTAAGTGCTTTCCCTGTTTTCCTCAAATCCAGGAACTGTTGGTCTTTTGGACAATTCTGAGCACAGCCACTAAGTGGCAACATTGCCCCGCTATGGCTCAGCCCTGTCTCTCCTGGGAAGAATGGGGGAAGGGAGGGAGTAGGAGTAGCCCTGTTGTGTGTTGCAATGTGCATGGCGCTTTCTTCTATTTAGTCCTCCCAGCAACCCTGCAGAGGAGGTATTATCTCATTTCCCAGATGAGGCCATTGAGGATCTGCTGGATGACAGAGCTTAGTGGCAGAAGCAGGAATGGAATCAATGTCCAGTTGGATTCCAAGTCCTGTCTCCAAGCATGCTGGGCTCCCAAAGGAAAAGCCTTTCTGTGCCCTCAGACTACACTGTCTTGTGCGGAAGCGGACAGTGGGGACCCCATGTAAGCTTAGGCTGGGACAGCCTAGTAGTGAAGGAGGAGGCTGGGTGAGGAGTAACCAAGCCTTAGCTTTGGTGATTGATGGGAAGAATTGGGTTCTGAGGTGGAAATCAATTACAGTTACAATCCGCTGTGTGGATCCCCTAGAGTGCTGCTCTACTGGAGACCAACATTCCATCCCTCAGCAAGTTTCTCCTTCTGCTTTGGAAGAGGCTGTGTTTTCTTCCCGATGAAACGGTTGGCTGGTGTTGTGGGGCTGCAAGCTGACTTGTGAGCTGGTTTTGTGCATCTCCTCCCAACCCTATGTTCACAGTCATGATGTTGGTAGTTTGAAATTAGACAGAGTGGGAATATTTACACTGTGGAAATTGGAAACACTAGAAACCAGGGCTCTTTCCTCCTGTAGAGCCAGTGGTTAAACTGCTACCTGCTCACCACTGCCCACCAGGTAGCAGGAGGCACACACTTGAGAGGCAGGTGAGAGCAGAGAGATGGGCCAGGGGTGCCCATGGATTTGCGGCTCCCATGTCATACTTGCTTTGGGATCTGAGTAGAATTGCTGCACATTTAAATGGATATTTTTTCCCTCTCTCTCATTTTTTGTTGCTGAGGGCAAATAACTGCATTTGAGAAGTTCAGCCTGCATCTGACGTGCTTCCCCTGGAAAGCAAGATGGCTAAAATTGTGCTATCTGTGAAGCCACCTAGGGGCTCAGCGACAGCAGCACATGGTGACTGGGCAGGAAGGAAAGTCTCTTCCAGTACCAGCCTCAGGTGTGCTCAGTAAATATGTGTTTCATGGCAAGCAGTGAGGCTGCTATCTGTAGCTTAGCTGGAAGCTGCTTGTCTTGTTCCTGATGCCCCCAGGATGTTTACAGGCAGGGTTGGGACTGGGGCAGGGCAGCACGACCCCCACTCTCAGGTGCCTGCTCTGCTCCAGCATGAGCCTCAGGGTTTCGGGCTGAACTGTGTCCCTGCAGAATTCAACTGGGGATGGAAATTCTAACCCCCAGTACCTCTGAATGTGACTGTATTTGAGATAGGGCTTTTAAAGACATGAGGAAGGTAAACTGAAGTCAAATGGATGGGTTCTAATCCAATACACCTGGTGTAATGAGCACAGACGATTGGGAGATTAGGCAGGTGCACACGAAAACTAGGTTAAGACTCAGGGGGAAGACAGCTGTATGCTAGCCAAAGAGAGAGGCCTCTGAAGAACCCACACTGCCAGCACCTTAACCTTGTTCTTCTAGATCCAGAAGTATGAGAAAATAAATTTATGTTGTTTAAGCTTCCTGGTGTGTGTTCTTTGCCATGGCAGCCTGAGCTGAGCTGACTAATATACTGAGAGTGAGGGCCTCCCTGCCTCACCTCTTCATGGGGCCTGGTCTTGCATCAGCATGGGGCGGGCAGAACCAGAGCACCTGGTTACATCACAGATGATTGACAACTTGCTAAGAGTGCTGGGAGAGCCCAGAGCCCCTAATTCACCTGGGGTAGATCGAGGCGGCTCCCCAGGGGCACATGAGCTGCATGTGGAAGGGGCAGCAGACATTTGACAGGGGATGGGAGGGAAGGCTCTTACGCAGGGACTGGGTGCTGGAGGGCAGGCTGGAGGCTGACTGGTGTCCTTCTGAGGTCCGTAAGGGATGGGGCTGATCCCCATAAATGGGGAGTTGTTTTTCTAATGAATGGCTCCTGCTGGGTTCTCCCTCCCCTCTGTGCCCCATTCAGAGGGCCCTCAAAGGTCTGTGGGCACATTCTGGGTGTCATGTGCGTCCGTGTGAAGAGACTACCAAACAGGCTTTGTGTGAGCAGTTAAGCTTTTTAATCACCTGGGTGCAGGCGGGCTGAGTCCGAAAAGAGAGTCAGCGAAGGGAGATAAGAGTGGGGCCGTTTTATAGGATTTGGGTAGATAAAGGAAAATTACAGTCAAAGGGGATCTGTTCTCTGGCGGGCAGGAGTGGGGGTCACAAGGTGCTCAGTGGGGGAGCTTTTTGAGCCAGGATGAGCCAGGAAAAGGCATTTCACAAGGTAATGTCATCTCTTAAGGCAAGGACTGGCCATTTTCACTTCTTTTGTGGTGGAATGTCATCAGTTAAGGCGGGGCAGGGCATTTTCGCCCCTTTTGTGATTCTTCAGTTACTTCAGGCCATCTGGGCATATATGTGCAAGTCACAGGGGATGCGATGGCTTGGCTTGGTCTCAGGGGCCTGCCACTGGGGACTGCAGGTGGGATCTGCAGAGACCACAGACTTCCCTGGGGGATGGAGCTGCTGTGGCCTGTCCCTGGTGATTTGGAGGTTGTGCTGGATGATGTGGTCTGTCCTTCTCTGCTGGACAAAAGAGAGATGCTGGAAACCAAGAACCCAGGAGGAACTGTCATAATAAAGGGAAGGCCTATGGAAAAGTGCCTGTCTGCTGTGGTTGGGTGTGAATGTCACTGACACACTGAGGCCAGGCAGGAGCCCTGGCTGGGAGCTGGGCCTTAGCACAGACTTGAGCCTTATTTCTCAGCCTGTGAGAATAGCTGAAGTTTCTCAGGTCAGCACCTGTGCAGGCCTGGGCTGGACGTGAGGCCGTGCAGGCCTGTTTGTGACTCATGGAGTGCAGAGGGCGGTGGCTGCAGTTGGTCCAGGGCCACCTTGGGGCCCAAAGGCTCCAGAGATGCAGCCACAGGCCTCAGTTCCTCTTCCTGGGAGTGGTGTGAGGGAGGTGAGATGCTGCCTGGGACAGGCCTGGCCTCCCTCTCCCTTGGTGTGGCTTCTCAAGTTCTGAAGCCATCGTAGTGTGAGAGACTCACTTCACTGAGAAGGGATATGAATTTGGAAAGACCATTGGTTTGGGAGGCCAGGGACCTGGTCCTAGGCCTGGCTCTGCCAGTTACTTACTTTCCACACCTTGGGTTTACCAGTTCATCTCTTTGGAACCTCAGTTTCCTCATCTGTAAAATGAGAAGGTGATCCTAGTGATACCCATGGGCCCCTCACAGGTGACGTGCCCCCATGTGTCCATGGGTCAGACTCCTCCCAGCCTCACCCCGTGGAACTTAGTTCAGGGCAAGCTCCTGTCTCATTGCCATGGGCACAGGACCTTCCATCACCCACCTTTGAGATCCCCTCCCCATCAGAATAGTCTCAGGTTACCCACCTTCACAAAATAGAGACGGTCTCCAATGTCTCATACAAAACAGTGAGGCTTTGTCTTTTGATATTATATAAAATAAATAAGACATACTAGCAGATCGTATTACAATTTTTAAAAAACCCTACAAGCAAAAGACCTAAAAAGTTCAATGAAGTATAATCCATCCATGGGTCCTCTGTGAGTCTCCTGAGACCGTGCATGTATGGAGTATTTTATCTCTGCTCAGTCATTATTGTTAAGTTGGGTTGAAGGTTACCCGATGGAATGTTCCCATCTCCCCTGCTGCTCAGCCTCATCCCTTGTGGTAGTTGGTGTATGTAAGGTATAGATCTGAGCCCTGGTCACAGAGGACGGTCACCACCTCCTTGAGAATGAGGTCTGTTCCAAGGTCCTGGAGCCCTTCTCTGGAGGGGCCAGAATTGTCCTGGCTCTTCTGGTCAACCTCAGGCCGTTGGCTTGGAAATGTTGTGTTAGGACTGGAGGATGGAGACAGAGAGCACGGGGTGGGGGAGGAAAGAGGTGGTCCAAATGGACTCAGTGTAACCCCACTGCTGGAGCCCACGACAGACGCAGGCCCTGGGTGTGCTCCTAGCAGGGGATGTTCTTCAGTGTTTGTTTGTTAATGATGAATTCTTCCTGCCTTTGGGTCCCCACTCATTTCCACCTCTTTTGAACTCTCTCGCTGCGTTACCAACCATTGGAGGTCTCAAAGGCACCTCACACCCAGGCCCCTTAGACTAACCATCCCCTTTCTCCCTAGAATTGTTAAAGGCCTAGCACCCTCTCATCTTGATAGCTGGATGTCCTTCTTGCCTTTACCCTCATAACCAATCCTCTGCCGGGTGATCCTGCTGCAGCAACGTCTCATTCTCTATCCCTTCACCTCTGTCTCCATTGCTGCCCTCACTTAATCCCTCATCTCTTGCCTGGATTGTTACAGTGTCTCCTGTCTGATTCTATGGCTCAAGTATCTCCCAAAAAGCCTGGGTGCACTGAACAAGCCACCTAAAGCATCCTCTGATCCTGCCTCACCCCTGTTCAAACAAAGTAAGTGATTTCCAGTTATCCACAGAATGTATTCTAGATGTCTCAGCCTGGCATTTAGCAACATTTACAGCCTTGGTACTCAGAGTGTGGTCCTCACATCAGCGTCATCGGCGTCATCCAGGACCTTATAATAAATGCAGAATCTTAGCCCCCATCCGAATCACTAAATCAGAATTGCATTTTTTAGAAAATTGCCGAATGAATTGTATACACATTCAAGTTTGACGAGTGCTGCCTTACAGTCTGATTTCTTCTTTTTAAATATGTACATATGTAATCAGAGATATCATATAGGTATATGTATACACAAAGTTATACATGTATGCATTTTTAAAAAACATACTGAAAATTCTCAGTCTCCTGCTGGTCCCAGTTTCTCTCCCCAGAGGCAACCGCTTCTGTTATTATTTCTGCCTTTAGTTTTTCTATGGTTACTGCTCTATTTCTAGGTAATACTTTTAAGGCTCTTTCTGGAGTTTTCAATCTGGAATATCTTCCAATGCCCTCCTGCTATTCCAGGAGGCATTTAGCTCAATCTCGTTATCCCTACGGCCCTTCCACTCAGCTCTGGAAGTGGAATTGTTCCTGACTCTGCCAGCTTTTCTCACCTGTCTGGTGATCTTTGGTCATCCTCTTATATCTAAATAAACCCAGGTTGTTCTGCAGGCTCCACTTTAGGGGGCGGGGCAGGGAGCTGGCCATTATGCTGGGGATCCCCTAAATGTCAGAATGAAGGGTTGATTCTGAATCCTGGCTGTTGTGAATAGCGCTGTCGTAAACATGGAAGTGCAGATATCTCTCAACATACTGATTTCGTTAAGTCTGGATATGTACCCAGAAGTGGGATTGCTGGATCATATGGTAGTTCTGTTTTTCATTTTTCTGAGGAACCTCCATGCTGTTCTCCATAGTGGCTGTACTAATTGACATTTCCACCAACAGTGTACAAGAGATGGATGCCCCAGTTACATGGATGTGATTATTACACATTATTACATGTGATTATTATGGACACATTGGGCTCCCCTGGGTCCTTAAAGAAAAGCTGTTCCCTGGAAACCAGAGATTCTGATGTGGTTGGTCCAGAGTCTGGCACTATCTTTCTAAGCCACCTCTTCCATCTCTCTCTGAGATTCCAGGCCTCTCTGGTCTGCTCATTAGCTGCCAACCAGTCTTGCCTTCATGTTGTTATATAAAAACTAAAACAACATAAATGTACTATATTATTTTTAAGGAGCTTGAGGAAGGATGAGAGACACATGCATGTGCTTAGAATTAAGCCTGGTAGGTGGTGGAGCTCGAGAAAGGTTTCCTTCCCTTTCCACCACTCACCTCCACACTGCAGCTGATCCTTAATCTTGTATCTGCCGGCCTCATGCTTTCCCATAGTCAAGGGCCACACCTCTCTATTCTTGTGTAGTGTGTTGGGCTGGGCTGTGACTTCCTAAAAGTCTTCCACCCAAGGCTTATTTTTCTCAGAGCCCCCAAGACCCTGGGAAATTATCTCTGTTCCTTGACTATCCCGATACAGGTTCTGCCTGACCATGGCTGTTCCCTAACAGGGATTAAGTGGGTCACAGGTCAGAGGTCAGAAGTCTGGCTGATCACTGAAGAGTTCACCTTTCACACTTTGATGTTTGAATGAGTCACTATTTATACCTGTGGAGGAAGCCACGGGAGCAGATCATGCTACCTTGCTGTTTCTGTGGGATGAGACAAGACCTGGGGCTCTGGTCTCAGCTCTACATTGAGGAAGGATGTCTGAGGACCCTAGGGTGAAGGGTGGCATGGGGAAGATCTTACCAAGTCCCCTCATTGCCCCAGTGTCTTCA
Organism: Trachypithecus francoisi; assembly: GCF_009764315.1. Lineage (NCBI taxonomy): Eukaryota > Metazoa > Chordata > Mammalia > Primates > Cercopithecidae > Trachypithecus > Trachypithecus francoisi. The sequence goes on along the minus strand of NW_022681470.1, from coordinate 92,259,698 downwards.
CGGTCTAGGCATACCCCAGACCTCTGGGCTTGTCCAGATCTTGTCACAGACAGTGTGGACTGCTGGAGCCAGCATGGGGCTCTGTGCATGGCATCTTCTCTTCTCCATGTCGTTCTACAATTCTGGTGGGGTTGAGGAGTGTTTTGCAGACGAGCCAGTCAGGCTCCTCCGTACTGTAAGTTCCTTGAGGACAGGGGCTTGTTTTATTTTTTACTCCCCTGCTGCCATCCCCAGCACATGGTAGGCACTCAGTGCAAGTATGATTGTTGAGTGCTAAGTGGGGGAGTGACTACAATGACAAAGTAGAGACTGTTCAGAAGACAGCCCCCAACTGAGCAAGAGGAGCTCAGGAGAGCATTGTGGAACATTCGTGTGCAGATTGGTGACTATAACTCCTTTTTCACACCAGGTGTTCCTGCTGTGTAGTCCTGGGAAGGGAGAAAGGTTGATATTTTATGGATCTAGGGCCTGAGGGTACAGCTCCTTTGTAAAATCCCCCTCTCCCTAACCGACCTTGTATAGTCCCGTCTATGGGTGAGCCCTTAGGCTGACAGGGAAGCATGATAAATGGCAGTAATGACCACAGGTGTTCATCCTTCTCATAGGAAGCTGACCGTGGATTATGTACTCAGAGGTGGTAACCATCTGCAGAAAGGGGATGTCTGGCATGCAGAAAAAAAACAATAGACATCCATCAGCCTGCATGGTCCATGCATGTCCAGCCCATCCAGGGAGGGAATCTGCGTCTGGGGAGACAAGCACTCCAGGGCTGGGGGGTGTCCTGAGGGTTTATCAGGCCTCACTCCTCAAATCCTCCTCCCCTGCTTGGATTCTGATGAGCAATCCAGCCTCCCAGGCTCCTTGATGCTGGAAACAGGGTGTCCAAGTGCCAGTCCCACATTTATGTCTCAGACAATGTGACCATCTACAAATATTGGCCCAACTTCTGGACTTGCAGGTTTGAAGACTGTGACAAGGATATGGTTATTCTCTGAGGTGGGGACCTTCTGATTGCACCACATGAATAGCCTTAGTGTTCCTCAGTTCCATCACTTTCCTGAGTCTTCCCAGTCTTGCCCCTACCCCATTCTCTGCCATCCCATTTCCATCACTCTTCCTAGGAGATTACACCCCTCCAAGGACAGATGCTTTCTAGTTCAAAGGTTGCATTCTGATCTGCAAGGTTGCTCACTATGCAGGTGAGGTGACCATTCAGCTGGGTCAGAGGAAGGTTCAAGCCTAGCTTCCTGGAGTTGGGGGCCGGCACCAGTGTCCCTCTCTGCTCCAGCTTCCTTGGGAGGACCTTGCTCAGTAAGGTCACAGTTAGGTTCTCTGTGGCCCCTGGAGTCCCACACTCCAGGCTGATATTGCGCCAACCTGATGTATTGGATGATGAATTAATCAGAATTTGGGGATTCGGTATGGGTTCTGGGGCAAGAAAGGAAAAAAGAGAAATGGAGCTTCAGGATTGGAGGCTCATCTGAGTATCTCACCCACTCTCACCTGTGTGAAGTAGCAACCTGAGGCTGCCCATTCTCTAAACATAGGCCTGGGGAAGGAACCAATCCTCCTGGCCCAGGGGTTCTGACTCTCAGCCTAGGGGTAGATGGTTGGCCCTTCCCACTCAGAGAGGGGACCCGGAGCACCTCACCACCCATGTACTCTAAGGAACAAGGTGAGCATCACTTCCTGGACTTTCCCCAGGCTGCTCTGGCCCCTCATCACACCTCCCATGTCTCCTTGGCTATTCAAATTTCCCTGCTCAGAAGTTTTCCATGACTTCTGTGGGAGATTTGAACCTAGAATGCATACCCTTCCCAGCAAGCATTAGACTAAAAGGGTAAAACAAAGACACTTTAAAACATGCTAATAATTACAAAGTTAATCACCTGTCTAAAGGAAACTCAAAGATGTTCAGGGAAAAAATTTTTTAATGAATTCAAGAACAAGGAAGAAACAGGATACAGCAATGATCAAAGAAATCAGTGAAACTTATGGTTCAATGTAGATAATTAATGTCAGGCTTCTGAGCCCAAGCCAAGCCATTGCATCCCCTCTGACTTGCACATATATACGCCCAGATGGCCTGAAGTAACTGAAGAATCACAAAAGAAGTAAAAACACCCTGCCCCCGCCTTAACTGATGACATTCCACCACAAAAGAAGTGAAAATGGCCAGTAAGAGATGCCTTAAGCGATGACATTACCTTGTGAAATTCCTTTTCCTGGCTCATCCTGGCTCAAAAAGCTCCCTCACTGAGCACCTTGTGACGCCCCTACTCCTGCCTGCCAGAGAACAACCCTCCTTTGACTGTAATTTTCCTTTACCTACCCAAATCCTATAAAACGGCCCCACCCTTATCTCCCTTTGCTGACTCTCTTTTCAGACTCAGCCCGCCTGCACCCAGGTGATTAAAAAGCTTCATTGCTCACACAAAGCCTGTTTGGTGGTCTCTTCACTCGGACGCGCATGACATTTTGGTGCTGTGACTCGGACAAAAGGAAACCTGGCTGACCCCGTAGATCCTAAATCCTTTCCCTGCTCCTCTTTTCGTTCCTTGAAGACAGCGTTAGAGACTGCCCCCACCCTAGCTCTCCCTGACTCATCCCAACCCTTTTCATTACACACAGCCAAAGTGCAGGACTGTGCAGTCGGAATTCTTACACAAGGACCGGGATCGCATCCTGTAGCCTTTTTGTCCAAACAACTTGACTGTTTTAGGCTGGCCATCATGTCTCCGTGCAGTGGCTGCTGCCGCCCTAATACTTTTAGAGGCCCTCAAAATCACAAACTATGCTCAACTCACTCTCTACAGCTCTCACAATTTCCAAAGTCTATTTTCTTCCTCACACCTGATGCATATACTTTCTGCTCCCCCAGCTCCTTCAGCTACAGTCACTCTTTGTTGAGTCTCCCACAGTAACCATTGTTCCTGGTCCAAACTTCAATCTGGCCTCCCACATTATTCTGGATACCACACCTGACCCTCATGACTGCATCTCTCTGATCCACCTGACGTTCAACCCATTTCCCCACATTTCCTTCTTCCCTGCTCCTCACCCTGATCACACTTGGTTTATTGATGGCAGTTCCACCAGGCCTAGTCGCCACTCACCAGCAAAGGCAGGCTATGTAGTAGTATCTTCCACATCTGTTATTGAGGCTACCGCCCTGCCCCCCTCCACTACCTCTCAGCAAGCTGAACTAGTTGCCTTAACTCGGGCCCTCAGTCTTGCAAAAGGGCTACGCATCAATATTTACACTGACTGTAAATATGCCTTCCATATTCTGCACCACCACGTGGTCATACAGGCTGAAAGAGGTTTCCTCGCTATGCAAGGGTCCTCCATCATTAATGCCTCTTTAATAAAAACTCTGCTCAAGGCTGCTTTACTTCCAAAGGAAGCTGGAGTCATTCACTGCAAGGGGCATCAAAAGGCATCAGATCCCATTGCTCTAGGCAATGCTTATGCTGATAAGGTGGCTAGACAAGCAGGTGGCTAGACAAGCAGCTGGCTTTCCAATTTCTGTCCCTCACAGCAGCACTTATGCTGATAAGGTGGCTAGACAAGCAGCTAGCTCTGCAACTTGTGTCCCTCATGGCCAGTTTTTCTCCTTCACATCGGCCACTTCCACCTACTCCCCTGCTGAAACTTCCACCTATCAATCTCTTCCCACACAAGGCAAATGGTTCTTAGACCAAGGAAAATATCTCCTTCCAGCCTCACAGGCCCATTCTATTCTGTCGTCATTTCATAACCTCTTTCATGTAGGTTACAAGCTGCTAGCCTGTCTCTTAGAACCTCTCATTTCCTTTCCATCATGGAAATCTATCCTCAAGGAGATCACTTCTCAGTGTTCCATCTGCTATTCTACAGCCCCTCAGGGATTGCTCAGGCCCCCTCCCTTTCCTACACATCAAGCTCGGGAATTTGCCCCCAACCAGGACTGGCAAATTGACTACTCACATGCTCCGAGTCAGAAAACTAAAATATCTCTTAGTCTGGGTAGACACTTACACTGGATAGGTAGAGGCCTTTCTCACAGGGTCTGAGAAGGCCACCGCGGTCATTTCTTCGCTTCTGTCAGACGTAATTCCTTGGTTTGGCCTTCCTACCTCTATACAATCTGATAACGGACCATACTTGACTAGTCAAATCACCCAAGCAGTTTCTCAGGCTCTTGGTATTCAGTGGAACCTTCATATCTCTTACCACCCTCAATCTTCAGGAAAGATAGAACAGACTAATGGTCTTTTAAAGACACACCCCGGCCGGGCGCGGTGGCTCAAGCCTGTAATCCCAGCACTTTGGGAGGCCGAGGCGGGCGGATCACAAGGTCAGGAGATCGAGACCATCCTGGCTAACACGGTGAAACCCCATCTCTACTAAAAAATACAAAAAACTAGCCGGGCGAGGTGGCGGGCGCCTGTAGTCCCAGCTACTTGGGAGGCTGAGGTAGGAGAATGGCGTGAACCCGGAGGCGGAGCTTGCAGTGAGCTGAGATCCGGCCACTGCACTCCAGCCTGGGTGACAGAGCGAGACTCCGTCTCAAAAAAAAAAAAAAAAAAAAAGACACACCCCACCAAGCTCAGCCTCCAACTTAAAAAGGATTGGACAGTACTTTTACCTCTTGTCCTTCTCAGAATTAGAGCCTGTCCTCAGGATGCTACAGGGTACAGTCCATTTGAACTTTTATATGGACACACTTTCTTGCTCGGCCCCAACCTCATCCCAGACACCAGCCCTCTAGGTGATTATCTTCCAGTCCTCCAGCAGACTAGGCAGGAAATTCGCCAGGCTGCTAGTCTTCTCTTGCCTACTCCAGATTCCCAGTCATATGAAGACACCCTAGCTGGACGATCAGTTCTTGTTAAGAATCTGACCCCTCAAACTCTACAACCTCGATGGACCGGACCCTACTTAGTCATCTATAGTACCCCGACTGCCGTTCACCTGCAGGATCCTCCCCACTGGGTTCACCATTCCAGAATAAAGCTGTGTCCATCGGACAGCCAGCCTAATCCTTCCTCTTCCTCCTGGAAGTCACAAGTACTCTCCCCTACTTCCCTTAAACTCACTCGTGTTTCTGAAGAACAGTAATGACCCTTATGAGCCTAATACATCCCTCCATTCTATTAGGTCTGTTCATCCTTACCCTACTTTTTGCAACAGGGCTTTAGGGAGTCACCCCCACCACTTGGACCAAGCCCCAAAAACTAGTCATCCCTAATATCTTCTGTCTAGTCATACTCCTATTCACTGTTCTCAACTACTCATAAATGCCCTGCTCATGTTTACACTGCTGGTTTACACTGTTTCTCCAAGCCATCACAGAGGATATCTCCTGGTGCTATCCCCAAACCACCACTCTTAACTCCCTCTTAAGATAAATAAATAATCTTTGCTGGCAGAGCTATGCTGAACCTCCTTGAGCACTCTCTAATTAGATGTCCTAGGTCCTCCCAATTCTTAGTCCTTCAATACCTGTTTTTTCTCCTTCTCTTACTCAGACCTTGTGTCTTCCGTTTAGTTTTTCAATTCATACAAAACCGCATCCAGGCCATCACCAATTATTCTATATGACAAATGTTTCTTCTAACAACCCCACAATATCACCCCTTACCACAAAATCTTCCTTCAGCTTAATCTCTCCCACTCTAGGTTCCCACGCCACCCCTAATCCCACTTGAAGCAGCCCTGAGAAATATCGCCCATTATCTCTCCATACCACCCCCTACAAATTTTCGCTGCCCCAAAACTTCAACACTGTTTTGTTTTATTTTTCTTATTAATATAAGAAGGCAGGAATGTCAGGCCTCTGAGCCCAAGCCAAGCCATCGCATCCCCTGTGACTTGCACATATATGCCCAGATGGCCTGAAGTAACTGAAGAATCACAAAAGAAGTGAAAATGCCCTGCCTCTGCCTTAACTGATGACATTCCACCACAAAAGAAGTGAAAATGTCCGGTCCTTGCCTTAAGTGATGACATTACCTTGTGAAATTCCTTTTCCTGGCTCATCCTGGCTCAAAAAGCTCCCCCACTGAGCACCTTGTGACCCCCACTCCTGTCTGCCAGAGAACAACCCCCCTTTGACTGTAATTTTCCTTTACCTACCCAAATCCTATAAAACAGCTCCACCCTTATCTCCCTTCACTGACTCTCTTTTTGGACTCAACCCGCCTGCACCCAAGTGATTAAAAAGCTTTATTGCTCACACAAAACCTGTTTGGTGGTCTCTTCACACAGGGAAGTGCATGACAATTAATATATATGATTATCTATATCTACGTATCTACCTACAGTTATATCTATATATGCAATGACTACAATATGGATGGGTTGAAAACACAGTCTAAAAACATGTCAAAGTTCTTGTTTTGTTCAGAGAAAGAAAAAAACTGATTATCTTTAAATGCTAAAGAGAAAATTTAAGTTTAGTTAACTAGTAGGATAAAAGTACAAGACTGTATAACTTCTCAACTGCTGGGTAAGTTTAGATAGAAGAAAACTCTATTAATATAAAAAAGGCAAGAAAAAAATAAGTATATTAAACAGAAAACATTAAATAAGATGCCAGGAGTAGGTCCACACATGAAAGAAATTGAAATACATTTGAATGCATTATATTTCCCTACTAAAGGCCAAGACTTGTGGATTAGATAAACCCAGTGTATGCCATATGCATTATCTGATGACAAAGAATGATTCAAAAGAAAGAGATAGAAAACGATAGACTAGAAAAATGTCAGCAAAGATTATAACTGTGGCACTAGTCACTACAGACCAAACAAAATTTGAGATTAAAAAACATTAAGTGGGCCAAAGAGAAATATTTGAGCTTAATATGTACCTAACAACATGGCTTGGAAATGTCACAAAGCAAAACAAAACAGAAACAAACAAACAAAAAAGCTACTGGAAATACAATGATAAATGACCAAATCCACTACTACTATGGTGAATTATTTTACTATGTTGGATACAGCTAAGTAAACTATAGAGGAGGCTGTAATACAAGTAGAAACAGACATTAATAACCAGGTGGCCCATCTCCTAGGTAGCTCACTCCACACTGGAGTGCCAGGTGATACTGCTGCAGCAAGAATTGCCATGTGATAGCCTGCGCCACCTCAGGACATGATACAGGATTCCCATCAGCAAGAAGGCTCTCACCAATGTGCCCCCTTGACTTTGGACTTCCAAGCCTCCATAACTGTGAGAAAATAAATTCCTCTTCTCTATAAATTACCTGGCTCCAGATATTCTGTTAAGAGCAACATCCTGATAAGAGGAAGGAGGGTGTCTTAGTCCATTTTCTGTTGCTTTCAACCCTATGGACTGATGAGAGAGAACAAATATATGGGTAACTAGTGTCCCCAAAAAAGAGATCAAAAATATGGAGAGGAGAAAATACAGTAATCAATACCATCAAATTCTTCCTCCAGTGCCATTCTCCTTCTTACTGATAGAACCCTTACTGGTTCAGGTGTCAAGAAAAGATACCTTGTATCAGGGACAAGGTGGGCATGTGACACTAGTCTGGCCCACCTTTTTCTTGCAAAAGTTTGTAAGAAAAAGTTTACTCAGGGTTGCTTTGAGCACTTGCAAATGCCAGCACCACTCCACTCTAAGTACTGTCAGTGTATTAACTCATTGTCTTGTTCAACAACTCTATGCTGGAAGGCATTCTAGTTACTCCCATTTTCATAGATAAAGACACTGAGGCACTGGGAGGCTAAGTCCCTGTTCAAGAGCCTGCACAACCAGAAAGTGTTAGGATTGTAACACAGACAGTTTAGCCCCAAACCAAATTTCTTATCCATTAAGCTGTAAGGCTCACATCAACTTGCCCAAAGGTCAATTCATCTAAAACGAATTTGCTGAAAGACAGTTTACCAGAGAATCCATTTCATGAATGAGCAAATCACTGAATGACCAATTTGCTAAATTTATAAAATATTCATTTCTATCAATTATTGATAAAGTTTAGAATGATTTGAATTAGATATGTCATAAGACCTTTGGGAAGAAAACGTTCTGGCTTCAGACTTCTCTGGCCGCCATTCACCCTACCTTCTCCATGTCAGTCTCCTCCTCTCTCTGCCCCTCAGTCCCCCACTTTCAGGAATCAGCAACTCTAGCTTCTTAGGAACTGACTTGTCTTTGTTTCTCTTAGCAGGGAGCTGGGTAGAGAAATATCAAAGTGCTTAAGGTGCTCCTAGGGAGAAACAAAGAAAACCTGTCAACAGAAATGACACAGAAATCTTTAAAAGCTGTTTAAACCATTCTGTACAATAAGAATTACTTTAAGCTGGCCGGGCGCGGTGGCTCAAGCCTGTAATCCCAGCACTTTGGGAGGCCGAGACGGGTGGATCACAAGGTCAGGAGATCGAGACCATCCTGGCTAATACGGTGAAACCCCGTCTCTACTAAAGAATACAAAAAACTAGCCGGGCGACGAGGCGGGCGCCTGTAGTCCCAGCTACTTGGGAGGCGGAGGCAGGAGAATGGCGTAAACCCGGGAGGCGGAGCTTGCAGTGAGCTGAGATCCGGCCACTGCACTCCAGCCTGGGCGAGAGAGCCAGACTCCGTCTCAAAAAAAAAAAAAAAAAAAGAATTACTTTAAGCTTTATTCATAGTTAAAAGATGGAATTTTGGGGTAAATGGATAGCTTTGATAATTTTGATGACTTGATCATTTTCTGACTTGGTGCCTGGCAAATTGGCCCACTTCTGTCCTACAGCACCTCTAAAACAGGCATGTCAAACCCAAAAGTCCTTTCTTCATAGCTGTCAGGAACATATCTGACTTTTAAGCAGAGGTATGGGATTCTATTTTTGTGGTAACCACTTGCAATAGTTGATTAGCAGTAACTCAGTAAATACTCACTATGGTAGCAAACACCCAGGGAATAACTTTGTTGTTCTATGATTCTTTTTTTTTTTTTTTTTTTTTTTTTTTTTTGAGACGGAGTCTTGCTCTGTCACCCAGGCTGGAGTGCAGTGGCCGGATCTCGGCTCACTGCAAGCTCCGCCTCCCAGGTTTACGCCATTCTCCTGCCTCAGCCTCCCGAGTAGCTGGGACTACAGGCGTCCGTCACCTCGCCCGGCTAGTTTTTTGCAGTTTTTAGTAGAGACGGGGTTTCACCGTGTTAGCCAGGATGGTCTCGATCTCCTGACCTCGTGATCCGCCCGTCTCGGCCTCCCAAAGTGCTGGGATTACAGGCTTGAGCCACCGCGCCCGGCTGTTCTATGATTCTAATAATAAGTAGATAATATGCATCGATTGGAGATTTCAATCATGCTGAAAGGTTAATTTTTTTTCTGGTTAAAAAAACAGTTTTACAGATCTATTAGTTGTTACCTGACAGCCTTTTGGTTAAGAACAAGGTTAGCTGTCTTGAACTAGTAAACAAAGGCTTTAAATTAATCAAGTGTTGTATGATAGATGTATGTGAATTACCATTCTTTGTATTAAAGGTTTTTTTTTAAAGGTTATAGAACCTGATGTGAAGCCTGTTTTTCATCTTAATCTCAAATCAGTTATTTAGTTTCAGCAGAACAAAAACGCTCATCACATTACCTTACATTTGTAGATTTGAATATTAGTTTAAATAATCATTGCTTCCTTGTTTTACTGTTTTGTTTTTATTTATATTACATACTTTTTTGGTTTATAATATAAAACCTATAGGCACAAGACATTTATACATAGTTTTATGTTTGTAGGTCTTTAAGTAACATTTTAATAAAAATAATTAAAATCAACACTTAGTAATAAAAACTCTTTGAAAGAATGGTTTTTAGTATAGTAAATTTTTATTGAATTATTACAAGAAGGGTAAAATAAGTCCTTAATAAATAAATCCTTTATAAACAAAACACAAATACCAAACCGACAAAGAAAAGCATACAAACTACAGGAGAATGCCATTTACGAGTAATGATGCAAAACTCACAAATAAAAATATTATCCAACAATAGCACATTAAAGGAATAATACATCAACTGAGGTGTATCCCAATAATGTAGGAAAGGTTCAATAACAGGAAATCTATTAATGTATTATTAATACACAAAAAGAAAAAACATATGATAAATTTGCAAATGCAGAAAGGGAGAGGATAACTTTTGACATTTTATTTTTGATAAGACTTTTGATAAAATTAGAATAGGTACATACTTTCTTTTTTAAGTTCCAGGGTACATGTGGACATATAGGTTAGTTTCATAGGTAAATGTGTTCCATGGTGGTTTGCTGTACCTATCAACTCATCCATCACCTAGGTATTAAGCCCAGCATGCATTAGCTATTTTTGCTAATGTTCTTCCTCCTGCTACCCCATTCCCCAATAGGTTTCAATTTTCTGCATACGACTAGTGAGTTCTCCCAGCACCATTTATTAAATAGGGAATCCTTTCCCCATTGCTTTTTTTGGTCAGATTTGTCAAACATTAGATGATTGTAGATGTGTGGTCTCATTTATCAGTTCTCTATTCTGTTGCACTGGTCTATGTGTCTGTTTTTGTACCAGTACCATGCTGTTTTGGTTATTGTAGCCTTGTAGTATAGTTTGAAGTCTGGTAGCATGATGCCTCTAGTTTTGTTCTTTTTGCTTAGAATTGTCTTGGTTATATGAACCTTTTTTGGTTCCATATAAATTTTAAAATTGTTTCTTCTAGTTCTGTAAAGAATGTCAATGATAGTTTATTGGGAATAGCATTTAATTGATAAATTACTTTGGGCGGTATGGCCATTTTCATGATATTGATTCTTCCTATCTATGAGCATGGAATGTTTTTTCATTTGTTTGTGTCAGCTTCGATTTCCTTGAGCAGTGGTTTGTAGTTCTCCTTGAAGAGGTTGTTCACTTCTCTTGTTAATGGTATTCCTAGGTATTTTATTCTTTTTGTAGCAATTGTGAATGGGAGTTCGCTTATGATTTGGCTCTCTGCTTACCTGTTGTTGGTGTATAGGAATACTTGTGACTTTTGGACATTGATTTTGTATCCTAAGAATTTGCTGAAGTTGCTTATCAGCTTAAGAAGTTTTTCGGCTGAAACAATGGGTTTTCTAGATATAGGATCATGTCACCTGCAAACAAAGACAATATGACTTTCTCTCTTCCTGTTTGAGTACACTTTATCGCTTTCTCTTGCCTGATTTCCCTGGCAGAACATCCAATACTATGTTGAATAGGAGTGGTGAGAGAGAGCATCCTTGTCCTGTGCTGGCTTTAAAAGGGAATGCTTTCAGCTTTTACCCATTTAGTATGATATTGGTTGTGGGTTTGTCATAAACGACTCTTATTATTTTGAGGTATGTTCCTTCAATACCTAGTTTATTGAGAGTTTTTAACATAAAGTGATGTCAAATTGTATCAACAGCCTTTTCTGCATCTATTGAGACAGTCATGTGGTTTTTGTCTTTAGATATGTTTATGTGATGAATAATATTTATTGATTTGCATATGTTGAACACAGTCTTGCATCCCAGGGATGAAGCCAACTTGATTGTGGTAAATAAGCTTTTTGACTTGCTGCCGGATTTGGTTTGCCAGTATTTTATTGAGAATTTTTGCATCAATGTTCATCAAGGATATTGGTGTGAAATTTTCTTTTTTGTTGTATCTCTGCCAGGTTTTGGTATCAGTTTGATGCTGGCCTCATAGAATGAGTTAGGGAGGAGGCCCTCCTTTTCAATTGTTTGGAATAGTTTCAGAAGAAAGGGTATCAGCTCCTGTTTGTATTTCTGGTAGAATTCAGCTATAAATCCATCTTGTCCTGAGCTTTTTTTGGTTGATAGGCTGTTTATTAGTGTCTCAATTTCAGAAATTGTTATTCGTCTACTCAGGGATTCAACTTCTTTCTGTTTTAGTCTTGGGAGGGTGTATGTGTCCAGGAATTTATCCATTTCTTCTAGGTTTTCTGGTTTATTTACATACAGATGTTTATAGTATTCTCTGATGGTTGGTTGTATTTCTGTGGGATCAGTGATGATATCCTCTTTATCATTTTTTATTGTGTCTATTTGATTCTTCTCTCTTTTCTTTTTTATTCATCTAGCTAGCTGCATATCTATTTTACTATTTTTTTCAAAAGACCAGCTCCTGGATTCATTGATTTTTTTTTGAAGGGTTTTTTGTGTCTATCTCCTTCAGTTCTGTTCTAAGCTTGGTTATTTCTAATCTTCTGCTAGCTTTGGGGTTTATTTGCTTTTAGTTATCTAGTTCTTTTAGTTGTGATGCTAGCGTGTCAACTTGAGCTCTTCCTAGCTTTTCTACGTGGGCCTTTAGTGTTATAATTTTCCCTCTTAACTCTGCTTTAGCTGCGTCCCAGAGATACTGGTACATTGTCTCTTTGTTCTCATTGGTTTCAAAGAACTTCTTGGTCCCTGCCTTAATTTCATTATTTATCCAGGAGTCATCCAGGAGCAGGTTGCTCAATTTCCATGTAGTTGTGTGGTTTTGAGTGAGTTTCTTAAATTTGAGTTCTAATTTGATTGTGCTGTGGTCTGAGAGACTGTTATGATTTCATTTCCTTTGCATTAGCCAATTAGTGATTTACTTCCAATTATGTGATCAGTTTTAGAGTAAGTGCCATGTGGCACTGAGAAGAATGCATATTTTGTTGTTTTGGGGTGGAGAGTTCTGTAGATATCTATCAGGTCCACTTGATCCGGAGCTGAGTTCAATTCCTGAATATCTTTGCTAATTTTCTGTCTTGATGATCTGTTTAATATTGACAGTGGGGTGTTAAAATCTCTTACTACTATTGTGTGGGAGTCTAAGTCTCTTTGTAGGTCTCTAAGAACTTCTTTTATGAATCTGGGTGCTCCTTCATTGGGTGAATGTATATTTAGGATAGTTCACACTTCTTGGTTAACTATCTTGGTTAACTTGGTAAAGGCATTAACCCCTTTACCATTATGTAATGCCCTTCTTTGTGTTTTTTTGGTCTTTCTTGGTTTAATGTCTTTTTTTTTTTCTTCCAGAAACTAGGATTACAACCCCTGCTTTTTTTGTTTTTTTCATTTGCTTGGTAAATTTTCCTCCATCCTTTTATTTTGAGTCTATGTGTGTCTTTGCATGTGGAATTGGTCTCTTGAATACAACACACTGATGGATCTTTACTCTTTACCCTGTTTGCCATTCTGTGGTCTTTTAATTGGGGCATTTAGCCCATTTACATTTAAAGTTGATATTGTTATATATGAATTTGATCCTGTCATCATGATGCTAGCTGGTTATTCTGCAGGCTAGCTAGTTTATGTGGTTGCTTCATAGTGTCACCTGTCTGTGTACTTCAGTGTGTTTTTGTAGTGGCTGGTAATGGTTTTTCCTTTCCAAATTTAGTGCTTCCTTCAGGAGCTCTTGCAAGGCAGGTCTAGCAGTGACAGTTTCTCTCAGCATTTGCTTGTCTGAAAAAGATTTTATTTCTCCTGCACTTATGAAGATTAGTTTAGCTTGATATGAAATTCTAGACTGAAAATTCTTTTTTTTTTTTTTTAAAGAATATTGAATATTGGCCCCCAATCTCTTTTGGCTTGTAGAGTCATTGAGAGGTCTGCTGTTAGTCTGGTGGGCTTCCTTTTGTAAGTGACCTGGATTTTCTCTCTGGCTGCCCTTAACATTTTTTCCTTCATTTAGACCATAATCTGATGATTATGTTTCTTGGAGTTAATCTTCTTGTGGAGTATCTTACTGGGGTTCTCTGAATTTTCTGAATTTGAATGTTGGCCTGTCTTGGGGACAGTTCTCCTGGATGATATCCTAAAATGTGTTTTCCAACTTGGTTTCGTTCTCTACCTCTCTGTCAGGTATCCCTATCAGATGTAGGTTTGATTTTTTAACATAATCCCATAGTTCTCAGAGATTCTGTTCATTCCTTTTCATTCTTTTTTCTCTGATTTTGTCTGCCTGCCTTATTTCAGCAAGACAGTCTTCAAGCTCTGATATCCTTTCTTCTGCTTGGTCTATTTGGCTATTGATACTTGTGTTTGCATTGTGAAGTTCTTGTGTTGTGTTTTTCAACTCCATCAGGCCATTTATGTTCCTCTCTAAACTGGTTATTCTAGTTAACAGCTTCTGTAGTGTTTTATCATGGTTCTGAGTTTCTTTGCAATGAATTAGAATATACTCCTTTAGCTCAGAAGTTCATTATTACCCATCTTCTAAAACCTACTTCTGTCAATTCATCCATCTTATCCTCAGCCCTGTTCTGTGCCCTTGCTGGAGATGTGTTGTGATCATTTGGAGGAGAAGAGACACTCTGGCTTTTTAAATTTTCAGCATTATTGCATTGATTTTTTTCTTATCTTCATGGGTTTATCTACCTTTGATCTTTGAGACTGCTAACCTTTCGATGGGGTTTTTGTGGGGTCTTTTTTGTTGATGTTGTTGTTGTTGCTTTCTGTTTTACTTTTAGCAGTTAGGCCCCTCTGCTATAGGGCTGCTGCAGTTTGCTGGGGGTCTAGTTCAGGCGCTATTCACCTGGGTCCCTCCTGCCCCTGGAGGTATCACCAGAAGAGGCTGCAGATTAACCAAGATGGCCACTTGCTCCTTCCTCTGTGTTACAGAGGGGCATCAAACTGATGCCAGTTGGAGTGGTCCTGTGTGACGTGTCTGGAGAATCCTGTTGGGAGGTCTCACCCAGTCAGGAGGAGCAGGATCAGAGACTCACTTAAATAAGCAGTCTGGCTGCCCCTTGGTGGAGTGGGTGTGCTGCACTGGGGGGAATCCCCCTCATCCAGGCTGCCCTGACTCTCCAGAGCCAGCAGGCAGAGAAGACTAAGACCACTGATCCATTATACCATAACCATTCCTTCTAGGGGCTCCCCTCAGGGATATCACAGTTGTGTTCATAAGCCCCTGGCTGGGGATGCAGAAACTCCCACATGGAGGCCCTGCCCAGTGAGGAGAAGTGAATCAGGGTCCTTCCTAAAGAAGTAGTCTGGCCAGGAGCTGACCCAGTTGTTGTGCTGCACTGTGGGGAATTGCTCCCAGTTCAAACCACCCAGTCTCACTGGCACCGGCTGCAGGGGAAAAAGGGTGACTGGAGCCTTAGTGATGGGAGCCATCCCTCCCACTGGGAACTTGGCCTTTTTAGGTGGTCTCCAGCCTGCTTCAGTAATTTCAAGCCAGTGGGTTTTAGCTTGTGGGGTTTCATGGGAGTGAGGCTGCTTGGCTCCCTGGCTTCAGAGCCCTTCCCACAGGAGTGGATGGATCTCCTGGCTCACTGGAGTTCCCAGAGCCATAGTATGCATCTGTGTCTCAGTGCCTGCTCATGTGGCCACCCACCTGAGTAGCTGCCATGAGTCTGCACAGTTCTGCGCTTGGGACCCAAGGCCCTGGTGCCATGGGCTCACAAGGGGACCTCCTGATCTGTGAGTTGCAGGGATCCATAGGAAAAGCTTGGTTTTCAGGAAAGGATAGCACAATCCCTCATTACCTCCCTTGTCTGGGAAAGGGAGCTCCCTTTGCCCCATCAGCTCCCGGATGGGCCCTCACTCCACCCTGCTTTTCTTTCTCTCCATGGGTCACACCAACCACCTAGTCAGTCCCAATGAGAGAACTTTGACACCTCAATCGAAAATGCAGAATTCACTCACTATGTTCATCCTTCTCCATGGAAGCCACAGAGCAGCGCTGTTTCTATTCAGCCATCTTATCTGTTCCCTCCATACTTTCTTAACATGATAACATATATATGCCTTAACCCCAAACCAATATCATGCTTAGTGGGGAGACACTGGAAGCGTTTGTATTAAAGTCTGGAACAAAACAAATGTATACTTTATCATCATTATTATTTAGCATGGTTTTGGAGTTATTAACCAATGTAATTAGATAAGAGAAAGAAATGAGGAATGAAAATCAGAAAGAAAGAGCAAGAATTGTAATTATTGATAATATTGTTATTTACTCAGAAATTCAAGTGGATGAAATGAAAAATGATTAAAATGGTAGACTTTAGTATGTGGCTTAATATAAGTTATGTATGTGGGAACAAGGCCATATGTACAACAGCTATAAACTTAATACAAGATCGTAATTTCAATAGGAGATGCCTTTTGACTTGCGTACTGTATGCATATGTTACATAATCAAAGTAAGATGGTCTGTGAATTACTTGAATTTTGAGAAATCTCGAGATGGTACATGTCCTGTGCTTAGAATTAAGCCTGGTGGGTGATAGAGCTTGAGAAACACTTTCTTGCCTTTCCACCACTCACTTCCACACTGCAGCTGACCCTTAATCTTGTACCTGCAGGCCTCATGCTTTCCCAAAGTCAAGGGCCACACCTCTCTATTTTTGGATAGTGTGTTGGGCTGGGCTGTGACATCCTAAAGATTCTTCACCCAAGATTCATCCTTCTCAAAAGCCCCAGGACCCTCCATATACAGGAAATTAACACTATTCCTTGACCATCCTGATACAGGTCCTGCCTGACCATGGGTGTTCCACTAACAGGGATTAAGTGGGTCACAGGTCAACAAAGTCTCGCTGATCACTAAAGAATTTCCCTTTCAAACTTTGATGCTTGAGTAAGAGTCACAGTTCCTACCCATGGGGGAACCCATGGGAGTGGCTCATGCTGCCTTGCTGTCTCCGTGGGATGAGACAGGAAGACCTGGGGCTCTAGTCTCAGCTCCACATTAAGGAAGGATGCCTGAAGACCCTGGGGTGAAGAGTGGTGTGGGAAGATCTTACCAAGTCCCCTCATTGCTCCAATGTCTTCATGGTCTAGGCCTACCCCAGACCTCTGGGCTTGTCCAGATCTTGTCATACACAGTATGGACTGTTGGAGCCAGCATGGGGCTCTGTGCATGGCACCATCTCTTCTCCATGTCGTTCTGCAATTCTGGTGGAATTGAGGAGCCGGCTTGGTCAGCTTCTAAGAATTACATAGAGGAGCCAGTCAGGCTACTTCTCTTCCTGTGCTTGTTGTCCTCAACCAGCTAGTTCTGGCTATCAAGCTTGATATCTCCCCAGGATATAGCTTCAACTGATACCCCTCTCAAGCTTCGTACATTCTGTAGAGTCTTTGTACTTGTTCTGTGCTCTGCCCAGCACGCTATTCTTCTCCCACCACACAAACCTCCACATTATTCAAGCCCTCATCTCGTCCAAGCTTTCTTTTCTCAGCGAGGCTTTCCCTGACAGACAGCCTTAGTTAAAGTTACACCCCCATCATGTTCCTTATTTCCCTTCCCTGCTTTATTTTCTCTTGAGCACTTGTCATGCTCTAACACTTCATATTTTTTTTGTCGTTCTTTCCACCCCATCTCTACCTGCATTAGAATGTCTATTCTATAGGGAAAGGATTCTTATTCTTTTGTATTTGTTTTGATCTGGACCTCTGTAACCTAGATGAGAACAATTCTAGGAACACAGTAGTCATTCCATAAATATTTCTGGGACAAAGTTGTAAATTGCTGTGACTGCTCTCATTGAAAAGGTGCTTTGGAAAACTACAAAGCACAAGCTAAATGTCAGGTACTATTATTTTAATCCATATTCTATAAAAGAGGAAACTGAGACCCAGGGAGGTAAAGGAAACTTTCTAAGTTTGAGCAAGAAGTCAGGATCAGAGCTGGGTCACATATCCCTCTCTCCTGGCACTGTATCTTCATGCCACTCCCACCTCTGTACTCCTCTCCCTGTATCCCAGGAAGTACTCATTTTCTCCAGCAGCCTGGGAGCTCCTCCAGGACAGGGACTGAGGTGGCAGGGGGCTTCAGAACAGGACTGAGTATCTGGTTCGAACGTCCCTTGATTCATTTCTCTATCTCATACCCATATTCTGCTCCCTTGTGTTAAAATCGTACCCCTCCCCACCTCTGTGCTTCTCTAGTTGGGGGTATTGGGGCTTGGGTTCCAAAGAGTTATGTTCTGAGTCCCCTGAGGCCCAAGACAGATGAGGACATAAGTCAGAAGGGCCGAGTTGGGGGACACAATGTGACACACACTGAGGCAGGTGGGGACAGTGGACAGAGAACTGGATTGGGAGTGAGGAGGCACCGTCCTGCCTCATGCTGGCCATGGTTCTCTGGGTAAGCCCCAGGGTTCCTTCTGGAGCCCACTTTCCCCCACCATAAATGACTGCAACCAGTTAGGGGATTTCTAAGGTTCTGATGCTCTGTGCCTCAACGATCTACTTACTCCCTCTTTAGAGAAGTCAAGGATGAAAGAGGAGAGGACCCAGGCCCTGGCTCTTCCTGAAAGTCCAGGCTGAACAAGAAGTCAGGTTCCCCTAAACTCTGCTTGTCTACCTTGCTTGCTCTTTAGCCTAGGGGTTCTCAAATTATGAGACCAGGAGGGTCAGCATCACCTGGAGATTTGACAGAAAGGGAAATTTTGGGTCTACCCTTAACCCACTGAGTCAGAAACACCCTGAGTGGGCCCAGCAATCTTTGTCTTACCAAGCCTTCCAGGTGATTCTGACGCACACTTGTCTGAGAGCCACTGCTTCTGGAAGCCCCTTCAGTGCCCTCTTCTCCTCCGGCTCCCAGACCTCCCCCTCGGCAGAATTACTCCATGGGAGTAACTTCCAGTGAGGGGCCAGTGGCCACACAAGATGCTCTCCCAGGGGCATTTTATCAGTGGGGGCAAAGCCTTTATACCCGGGGTGGGGGGGAATTCATGATAAGCCCTGGAGTAGAGAAGATGGGAGGGACTGGAAAGGGTAGGGAGAAAGTTGGCCTTTTCTGATGCCCTCGGACTCTTGTATCTGCCCTGCCAGGCCCTCTACTTTTACTTCTTTTTGGTTCTGCACAGACGACTCAGTCCTATCAGACACCTAATCATTTACACTCACCTCTCCTGTGGCCTGAGTTTCTCTCTGTGGATGGTGAGCCCCTCCAGGGTTCTTGGCCACATTCCCCACTGCCAAGAGGTGGGCCCTTTGGTGAATCTCTCACCTCAGAGAGCCTCAGTACCCCATCCCCTCTTCTGCTATTACTCCTCACTGGGTGGCAGCAAGGCTCTGATGAGATTACAAATGTATTGTATATGCAAGTCACTTATCTTGCAGCTCTTAGATGCTTTGGGTACCCGGGTGTGCAACCATGTTGTCCAAGGAAAGGATTGGACCCAGAGCCCGACTGTGGGGCAAAGTATCCTGGGCCTCCAAGGACTCCTGGCCTCTGAGCATGTGCAGTTGCCCTGATTTCATTTTATTATGCTCATCCTAGGGAGCCTCAGCAGACTGATCTCCACATAGGAAGGATGGTGGCTGTCAATCTCACTAGCCTGCAGGTCAGCAATGTCCTGTGTGAGAAGGACCTGGGGAGCAGCTGCTGAGCCTGGCACCACTGGCAGGAGAGTGGATCCACCTGTACAGATGCTCAATGAGGGTGTGTGGAAATGAGGTGACCCCTTATCAGGCCCGTGTAAGGGCACCATAGCTTCCTGCTCAGTCCCTACCACCTGCCACCCTTTCCTTCTGGTCATTCACACACCTCCTACTCTCAGCATTGCTCCCCTAGCCTCCTGCCTGGGGTGATTCACAGGAGAGGTCAGTGAGCCTCTATCTACCCACTGTTGTCCTCAGTCTGCTCACTTTTTCTGGGGTCTCCTCCCTGCACCTCTCCTTCCCCAGGGCCCCAAGCTGAGCACTCCCCTCAGGATCTCTCAAGCACCCACTTCTCTGTCTTCATCTTCTTCCTTTTCTAGATCCATGCTCCAGCCCCAACGCTCATCATCTCATGGCTCAGAGGAATTGTCAGACTGCACAGATGCGCCAGGCTGAGTCCAACCCATGAAGTTGGGAGGCTCACTGCTGGGGTGACAGGAGAGTGTGTTCTTCCAGTGCATGCAGTTGGTACCATGCGGGCTCCAGGAGTGGAGGCTGCCATAGCTCTTATCACAGCTGGCTTGCTGATGCTTAAGAGACCCTCACAGTGTCTCTTGACTATTGAGGGTAAATGGAATGATGGGTAAGCAATTGAAAAAAAAAAACACAGCTAAGGAGCCTCAGTAACAGGAAGAAAAGGAAACCCAGCAGAACACCTAGAGCGCAGTGCCTAGAGTAACACTGCTCAGCATTTACAATACTTAGGAATCACCTGGGATCTTGCTAAAATGCATCTTTTGATGCAGTAGTCTGGGTGAGGCCTGTGAGTCTGCATTGCTAATAAGCTACTAAAGGAGGCTAATGCTGCTGGTTCTTGGACCACGCTTTGAGTAGCAAGAACCTAGTGAAACCCGACTAAATCATAATTTTCAACCCTGGATGCACTTTAGCAATACCAGAAGAGCTGTTTAAAAACTCCAATACCTGAGGCCCAACAGAGACACAATCAAATCAAAATTTCTGGAGTGGAACTAGACACTGTATCTTTAAGAAGCTTCCAAGGGATGAAGCCTGGGTTGAAACATACTCAATTTTTTTTAGTACCTCTATTGTATTTATTTTATTTAAGATACAGTTAACAAATGAAAATTGTATATATTTACAGTGTGTAACATGATGTTTTCATATACCTATACATTGTGAAAATGCTTAAATCAAGTTAATTAATGTATTAATCACCTCATACACTTATTATTTTCCATTGTGAGAATGTTTAAGATCGAGTCTCCTTATTCTCAAGTATACAACATATTATTATTAACTATAGTCATCATGTTGTACAATAGATCTCCTGAACTTACTCATCCTAAGTGAATTTTTGTACCCTTTGACCAGTATTCCTTATACCCCCACCCCAACCCCCAGCCCCTGGCAACCACCCTTCTACTCTCAATTTCTATGAGTTTGACTTTTTTAGATTCCACATATAAGTGAGTTCATGCAGTATTTATCTTTCTCTGCTTGGGTTGTTTCAATAACATAATGTTCTCCAGTTTCATCCATGTTGTCACTTAAGACAGGAATTGTTTGTGTTTTAAGGCTGAATAGCATTCCACTGTGTGTACACACACACATACACACACACACGCACACACACTCCTCACATTTTATTTATTCATTCATCTACTTATGAATACTTAGGTTGATTGCATATCTTGGTTATTGTGATTAATGCTCCATTGAACATGAGAGGGCAAATATCTCTTCGACATACTGATTTCAGTTCCTTTTGAAAAATACCAGAAGTGGGATTGCTGGATCATATACAGTTTTGTTTATAATTTTTTGAGGAACCTCCATACTGTTTTCCATAATGGCTGTACTAATTTAAATTATCAGCAAGAGTGTACAAGGATTCTTTTTCCTCCACATCCTCACCAGTACTTGTTATCTTTCATCTTTTTTAGAGTAGCCGTTCTAACAGGTGTTAGATGGCAGCTCATTGTGGCTGTAATTTGCATTTCCCTGATAATTAATGATGTTGAGCATTTTTCATATACCTGTTGGCCACTTGTGTATCTTCTTTTGAGAATTGTCTATTAAGATCCTTTGTCCATTTTAAAATTGAATTATTTGTTTTCTTGCTATTGCATTTCTTATGTATTTTGGTTATTAACCTCTAATTGGATGTATGATTTGCAAATATTTTCTCCCATTCCATAAGTTGTCTCTTCACTGTGCTAATTGTTTTCTTGGCAGTGAATAAATTTTTAGCTTCTTATAGTCCCATTTGTTCATTTTTGCTTTTGTTGTCTGTGCTTTTGGGCTTATATCCAAAAAAATCATTGCCAAGACCAATATTATAGACCTTTTCTCCTATAATTTATTCTAATAACTTTATAGTTTCAAGTCTTACATTTTAAGTCTTTAATCCATTTTGAATTGATATTTGTACATGGTGTGAGATAAGAGTTCCATTCATTCTCCTGCAGGTAGATATCAAGTTTTCCCAAAACCATTTATTGAAAATACTGTTCTTTCCCCAGTGTGTGTCAAAAATCACTGTAAATACATGGACTTACTTGTGGCCTCTCTGTTCTGTTCTATTGGTCTATGTGTCTGTTTTTGGCTAGTACCATGCTGTTTTGGTTACTATAGCTTTGTAGTATATTTTGAGATCAAGTAGTTTCATGTGTCCAGCTTTGTTCTTTTTGTTTAAGATTGCTTTGACTGTTCAAGGTTCTTTGTGATTCCATAAAAATGTTATGATTTTTTTATTTCTGTGAAAAATGTCATTGGAATTTTGATATAGATTACATTAAATCTGTAGATTGTTTTCTGTAATATAAACATTTTAACAATATGAATTCTTCCAATCCATAAACACTGATACCTTTCCATTTACTTGTGTCTTCAATTTTTTCATTAGTTTTATAATTTTTAGTGTACAGTTTTCTAACCCCCTTAAGTTTATTCCTAAGAATTTTATGCTTTTTTGAAGTGATCATAAATAGGATTGTTTTCATAATGTCTTTTTTGGATAGTTTGTTATTAGTGTATGGAAACATACACTAATATGTTGATTTTATATCCAGCAACTTTACTGAATTCTTTTTATTAGTTGTAAGAATTCTTTATGGAATCTTTAGGGCCTTCTATGTATAAGATCATGTCATCTGCAAACAGAGACAATTTTACTTCTTTCTTTCAATTTGAATGTCTTTTATTTATTTTTCTTCTCTAAATTCTCTGGCTAGGACTTCCAGTACTATATTAAATAGACGTGGTGAGAGTGGAAATCCTTTCTTTTATTTCTAACTTTAGAGGAAAACTCTCAGCTTTGTCTCAGTAAGTATGATATTGGCTATGGGACTGTAATACATAGTGTTTATTATGTTGAGGCACATTCCTTGTATACCTAATTTGTTGAGAGGTTTCTTTTTGAATCATGAAAGGATGTTGAATTTTGTCCAGTGCTTTTTCTACGTCTATCGAAATGATCACATAATTTTTGTCCTTCATTCTGCTAGTGTGATATGTCACATTTATAGATTCACATATGTTGAAACAACTTTGTATCTCAGGCATAAATCACAATTGATTATAGGGTATGATTCTTTTAATGTTGTGCTGTATTCAATGTGCTAGTATTTCTAGATTTTTTTTCATCTTTCTTTATCAGTGATATTGGCCTGTAATTTTCTTTTCTTGCAGTGCCTTTGTCTGGCTTTCAGTGGAGTTGGCCTTCTAAAATGAGTTTTGGAAGGGTTCCCTCCTCTTCAACTTTTTAGAAGAGTTTGAGAAGGATTCTTTCAACATCCCCAATATAGATCTTGCATACAGCAAAACCAACTCTCAGGTGGTAACAATTACTGCTCTAGGTAAGCAATGTTGGCTGGCTAACTGAGAAGTTTTCTTGAGCTGAGAAGATGAAAAGGACTTGGTTAGAAGGAAAGAGAGAAATAAGCATATGTTTGGCATCTACTGTATGCAAGATCTATATTGGAGATGTTGCATGTATGATTTCAGTTCAGCTTCGTACACCATATGGTACCTGTGAGTCTGGGAAGGACAGTGAGGTAGGAAGGGCCAAGACAATGGAAGCCCGTACTCAGCACCAGGTCCTGGGACATGGGTTGGGAATCTGGCTTTATACATAGTCTTCTTAACCAGGTGACATTACCCTCCTTTAGCATCTAAGAAAACCAAGGCTCAGAGACTTCTCCTGACCAGTGTCTCTTTGCACCATGCACAGGCCACTTGGAGGGGAAGTACAGCCTCTTTACTCCAATTGCTTGTCTCATGTCTTCCTTAAGCTAATCTGCTTTCCTCAGCCTCTTTGGAATTTTGGTGAATAAAACTTTCTCCATCTCATTAAATCTTCTCAAAATAACATTTGTAACTCCTTGCAAATGCTCTCACCCAAGGGTGAGGAAGGAGAAGTAAAGTACAATATATATCTGTGACACAGAGCTCCCCTGTCCTTTGTAATATCACACTCCCCACCTTCTCTACTGGTGGAGACAAAACATTCCCCTGGGTACTTTCAATGATCCTGTAATTCTATGGTCTTTTATGTCTCCTCCTTTCCTTTGGGGGCACCAGCTCATCAAATGTGGTTTTATCCCTGCAACCCAGCCAGGCAGGGGTCTCTCTTTATCATTAGGAGGTGCTAGGGGGTTCAAGCTGGGAAGTGTGTAACTATTGTTTGACAAAAACATGTCTCACTTGAATTTAGAGCTGGGTTTCTGCCACATGTCTTCTCTAGAGTCAGGGACCACTCTGGTATCATACTCCTACTTTCTGGAAGAGAGCATCATTTATCAGGTGCCCTGCCTGCCTCAGCACCTCTCCCAGGGTCTTTTCCTCTTATGAAAGGAGTAGAATAATTTATCTACTCAGGTCTTTTACCTCTAAATCTAGCACTATTCTTCATTGTAACTCCCTTCTCCTTTCCTGACTTTCATTTTTGAATTCCTTGGGTGGGGAGTTGGCTCCACGTGCCCTCTGCTACATGACACTCTTTGTAGTCACACAACAAGTTCTTCCTGCCCATCAGGACAAAACTAATTCACTGAAACCATGCTATCACAGTAGAGAAAGCATTTTATTAATGTGAGGCAGGCCAGATGGGAGATGGAGTTATCACTCAAGTCAGTCTCTCCCTGAGGGCTTAGAGGTTAAGGTTTTTCAAGCATAGTTTGGTGGGTATGGGACTCAGGAATGAGTGCTACTGATTGGCTGGGGATGCAATCATAGGTGTGTGGAAAATAGTCCTCATGTGCTGAGCCCAGCTCTGGGTTGGGGGATACGGGACCAGTTGAGTCATGAGTCCAGGTGGAGTCAGTCAGTTTCCAAAATGCAAAGTCTGAAAAATATCTCAAAAGAGCAATCTTAGCTTCTACAATAGTGATGCTATCTACAGGAGTAATTGGAGAAGTTACAAATCTTGTGACCTCTGGAACAATGGCTGGTTATTATTTGACTATGTCTATGTTTTAGCAGAATTCAAGCCCCCATCATAATCCTAACCTTTTGGCCTCTCATTAATTTTACAAAAGCAGTTTAGTTTTGGGAAGGACGATTATCATCCTTGCTTTAAGGTTAAACTATAAACTAAATCCTCCCAAAATTAGCTTGGGCAATGCCTAGGAATGACCGAGGACAGCTTGAAAGTTAGAAGCAAGAAGGAATCAACTATGTCAGATTTCTCTTACTGTTATAATTGTGCAAACACGGTTTTACCTTTCTTTCCTTAAACAGTTTGTTTCTTGCCTGAATCAAGCATGTGAGAATTTCTGACTCCCAGGATTGAGGCAGTGCATTGTTTTATCTGAATCTATTCCACATATACTAGGACTGGTAGGTACTAAAATATGAGTGGTCACACCTGTGATAACTCCTTGACCCCCCCACTCAACATGCATGAAGATTAGTAGACAATGTGTATGACAACACCTCTTATGCATGTGGTCTGGGCTTCTTCTCTGACTAGAGATGGAAGTGCTTTATTTCGCTACCTGAAGAACATTGCTTTGCAGAAATCTAACTTTAGGGGCTGAACATATCTACATTGTCTTCAGATCCCTAAATCAGATTTGATGACTCCCATTCCAACCCAATCACTTGGTCTATTTGACAAATATTGTACCATCTCTTCATGCTTCTCAAATAGCTTCACCAAGACCAATAATTTAGAGGCCCCTTTTGTGTAGTTCAGGCTTCTTTATAAAACTTCATTATTGATTCTTCTGTAATGCTATGGTCTAGCTAGCAAGCCTCTTGTACCCTGTGGTGTCTCACTGAATACATCTCTCTAATCTCAACACCTGTGTAGATGCCTTTCCTTCCTTTTGGTTGATGTGTGGTCAGAAACCCAGCATATGAGTTTCTGTGACTATGGACATTACCAAACACCTGTGAGACACCTGCTAGGCATTGAGTTTACAGAAGAGGAGGCATTTGTGGCTGTAAACTCAGATATGTTTTCTAATACTGGTCATTGTAGACACTTTCTTAGTTTATGTCACTTCGTCATTGGCACTGTGCTTCCTGCAAGTGTCTCTTGTTTGTGAACAAGTTTCCTTCAGCATAGCCCTGTGACTTTCCTGGTAGTTGTTCCACCAGCAGCAACAGTTCAGCGTTTGGAAATTCTGTTCCATCAAGTGAAGCAAGTGGGAGGCGCAAGTAAGCCCAGTGTTGACCACGGACCTCTATTCCCCTTCCAGGAAAGTTTCCAGTTTCTCAAGAATTTGTGGTTCTATTGGTTAAACACCAATTTCCAGCTTGCAGCTTCATGAATAATTTCTTAGAATTTACTCATTCCGCTATGCTCACATGAGAATATTTCAAAATCAGAGAACTGAATCTACTTTATTCAACAGGTATTAGCTTGATTTATAATTTTTTTATATGTAGACATATGATGGTGATTGCATCTCCATGTGTACCCTTTCCCCGGGTTCCACAAATATTAGAGATGGTCTTGGCAGCAGGAGTAGGTGCACGGTTATTGTAAGCTGCCTGCTTATGCAACTCATTTGTGTTTTCAAGTCCTGCTTGAGCCTGTTCTTATATGTACATAACTTCCACTTGATGATGAAATGCTGTTGGACATACCTGATTATAGGAGTGCATGAATTAGAAAACACCCAGTTAAGGGTGGCTCAGGTTGCATAGTCATTTGGTGTGTCTCATGGTCAGTGTATTAGTACTTGCACTGCTATAAAGAAATACCTCAGGCAGGCTAATTTATAAGGAAAAGAGGTTTACTTGGCTCAGGATTCTGCAGGCAGTACAGGAAACATAGTGGCTTTTGCTTCTGGGAAGGCCTCAGGAAACTTACAATCATGGCGGAAGGTGAAGGAGAAGCAGGGACGTCTTACATTGCAGGAGCAGGGCCAAGGGGCAGGAGGTGGTGCTACACACTTTGAAACAACCAGGTCTCACAATCACTCAATCACCATCGTGAGAAAAACACCGAGAAGACAGTGCTAAACCGTTTATGAGAAACATCCCCCCTGATTCAATCATCTCTCTCTAGGCCCCACCTTTAACACTGGTAATTACAATTTGACATGAGATTTGGACGGGGACACAGATCCAAACCATACCAGTCAGATTTAGCAAACGTAAAGCTATATGAGAAGAGAGTTATTTTCTTAAGATTATGTGGTTCTGTTTAACATTCAATGAACCTCTGTTAGTTTTTTATTGTTGTTGTTGTTATCTTAGTCTGCCATACCTTTAACGAGCAATCAGATGGCTCTAGGTCACCTCAAACACATTTGGGTCTGCAGGGCCATAAGGGCCAATGGCAGACATGCTTAAATTGTAGCCTGAATGAGCAGGAGGATCTTCTCTTGCTTTGGGCCCATTCAAAGTTGATTGTCTTATAGCTAGTGAACGTGCTGATGTAATACATGCAATTGCGATGTATATTGTCTCCAAGTACAAGGAGACCTACGAATCATGCTGTCTCTTTCTTAATGACAGTGCATTCAAGGTGAAGCAAGATTGCATTTATCTTTGAGGGAATGTGCTGATATTCTCCAAATGACTGGACTCCTGGAAACATTACTATGGTATCAGGCCCCCTAACTTTCATGAGATTTATCTTGGTACTTTTGTGCCTCTAGGGTATCTGCTACTGGCTTCTCACTACATCATCAGATCATCATAATATAATCCCTATGGTAGATCAGCATGATGGCAAAGGGAATGGGATACAATGAAGGTCTCTGTTACATTTCTCCCTTCTGGGTATAATACCTTCATAATCTATTACCATTAGTATTTTCCAGATCTTTGCTAATATAAATTAACAAAAGCTTGCAAGTCTTTTGGTGTGAAAGCCTACTCCTCTGAAGTTTGACTATCTTATTGACCCAGGGGACATGCAGTGACCTAGTTATAGGCCTGGAGGAATTAGGAGTAAGAGTGGTGAGGCATGAGGAAAATTGGTATCTTCTTTCAAGAAAGGAGGATCCTAGGTGAATGAGGTTGTTACAGACTGGTAAGGCAGAACTAGTTTTCCAGATGAGAGTAGAGGCCATGTCTGTAGGTAAGAGAAGCCTTGATCCTCAGGGTCCTATTCTTTCCTAATCAATGTGCTGCCTTTTAACAGAAGAAAATTCAGAAGGCTGAGGATTCAACCTGCTTTGAAATCCAATAAGCCACAAGACCAGAATCTGTATCTAATTTTTGACTGTCCAGGCTTCCAGCACCTGTAGCCTCCCCCTGGGAATTCTGGTGAGTGAAACTTTTCTACCTCCCTGAGCACAGGAGAGTCAGAGATGGAGGGGAATAAGAGCTGAATAAGTGAAAACAAAAAATGTGCATTTCAGTAATTTTTCTTAAACCCAAGTAAACCAGTTGAAACTATTCCAACCTTTTCCACGAAATAAAGCACACATTTATTACCTGATAGTATACATAATAATTACTTCTGCTTTCATGTCCTGTGGGAGTAGAATAGTCCAGCATCTTTTGTGTCATGTCCATAGGCTACAAAAAGGGTACGTGGCACATTGCAATATAGTGTGATGAGAAGGAGTGGAGAACACAAAAGTATTTCCCATGGACTGGGGACAGGGAGAGGGATAAGGATAGGGTAACCTGCTTCAGATGGCACAAAATGGGAGGGAAGCTGGGGCTTAGAGAGCTCTGCTTAAATTTCCTCACCAATAAGTGCTAGAATCAGCTGTAGTTTCACTCTTTTTTCTTCCCCCTTAAGATTGTGACAATAAAATAAAACCGTCGCATGTAAGGTGCTTAAAATGGATCTCACACGTTGCAGGGATTATCATCTGCCTGAAGAGGTCGGGAGAGGAAGAAGCCAAGGACAAGGTCCAGGTTCCTGGATGGGGCCATTGCCTAAGAGTGGGAACACAGAAATAGGCTAGAAGATGAAGATAAATGCAGCATTTGACACACTGAGTTTGAGGCGCCAGTGGAGATGTCTAGTAGAGAGTTGAATGCACAATCTGATGCTAGGTAGAGGACGGGGTTTGGAGATACAGACTTGGTATTAGCAGCATGGGGATGATCATTGAAGGCAGAAAAGTGGATGTCCCAGTGAGAAGATTAAAAAAGGCTGGGCACAGTGGGTCACAATTGCAATCATAGCACTGTGGGACACTGAGGTGGGAGGATCATTTTAGTCCAGGAGTTTGAGACCAACCTGGGCAACATAGCAAGACCCTGTCTCTACAAAATTAAAAATTAAAAAACTATTTGAGCTTAGTGGCACATACCTATCTATAGTCCCTGTTACTTGGGAGGCTAAGGCAGGAGGATCGTTAGAAGGATCGCTTGAGCCTGGGTGTTTGAGGCTGTAGTGAGCCATGATCATAGCACTGAACTTCAGCCTGAATGCCAGAGTGAGACCCTCTGTCTGAGGGACAGAGAGAGAGAGAGAAAGAGAGAGGAGAGAGAGAGAGACAGAGAGAGAGAGAGAGAGAGAGAGACAGAGATAGAGAAATGGACTTATGATAGGCCCTTAGAAGCATCATTCAGGGGAAGGGTGAAGGTGGAGAAAGAGGAGGCAGCAGAAGAACCTGAGGAGAACAGCAGGAGGAAGGGGATTCAGGAGAGAGTGATGTCAGGGAAACCGAGGAAGAGTTCTCAAGAAGAAGAAAAATAAAGGGTTAAACAGTGCCAAATCCTGGGTGGTTGCTGGTCAACTGGTGGTGTTCTGAGGCATGCTGGTAGAGGAAGACCAAGGAGTGAGTGTCTTGGAGCAAGTGTAGAGGGATTGCTGTGATGTGGAAGATCAAGAAACAGGATGATAGTTAAGGTGTGAGGTTATGGAGATGCTACCACCTCCTGAGGGTTTCTTCCTGCCTGCTGCATGAAGATAGATGACAGTATTGTAGTAAAGAAAGAGTTTAATAGACACAAGGCCAGACACGCCACATGGGAGATGGAGTTTGTACTCAAATCATCTAATTCAAAGCTCATAGGTTAGGGCTTTTTCAAAGGCAGTTTGGGTGAAGGGTTGGTGGTGGCCAGGTAACAGGTGCTTGCTCCTGATTGATTGGGACAAAGATAAAATCATAAGGGGTGGAACCTGTCTTCCTGAGGGCTGAATTGCTTATGGGTGGGGCCACAGGAGCAGGGTTGGCGGTCCAGATGGAGCCATGGGTGTCAGACATGCAAAAAACCTGGAAAGATGTCTCAAAAGGTCAATCTACAACACTGGTGCTATTTGCAGGAGCAACTGGGAAAGCTGCGTATCTTATAACCTCTGGAATCATGTATGCTGCACCTTAGCAGGACTCAGGGTCCTCTCCTCCCCTCAGCCTCATGGTCTTGCGTTAGCTTTACAAAAGCAGTTGAGTTACGGGCAAGGCCCAGCTTCCCTGCAAGCCCCATTGAATGCAGACCAACATATTTTCATAAACTTCCTTAAAACATTGAATTTTTTTTTCTCCTGAGCTATTATTAGTGTTAGTGTATTTTATGTGTGGCCCAAGATAATTCTTCTTCCAAAGTGGCCCAGGGAAGCCAGAAGACTGGAAACCCCTAACTGTAGCCAAAAACGTCTTCAAAAGTTAGCTCAGCCCAATAGCCTAGGAATAGTTAAGGGAAAGGCAAGTTTTGCAGCAGAGTAGAGGGGATAGCTAGTTCACCTTACTGTTATGATTTTCTCAGTGATTTAATTTTTGCAATGGTGGGTTCATGCTTTGCTGAGAATATGGAGAGGTTTGGGAGAATGTGAGAGGGAGTCAGTAGAATGATGAAAATGTGGACTCCGGATTCAAACTACTTGCATTTAATCCTGGTTCTGATATTTCTCAGCTGTGTGAACTTGAACAAATGACTTGGTGTTCTTATGTCTCCTTTTTCTATTTCCTAAATGCAGGTAATGATACCTATTTCATAGATTGTGTATGAGGATTAAGTGAGTTAAAACCTGCAGAATGCTTAGAAGAGTCTGGCACATAGGAAACATTCAATAAGCACTATTATTAATTTATATTATCTTTCAGTAGCTGTCATGCACATAACATTGCTGAGTGGTGTTAAAGTTTGCTTGAGACCAGACTGCGTGAATTTATAACGGTGTCACCTGAGAGGCTGATGATTATGTCAGGCAGCGTGAGTGTTGTGCAGAGACGGACACTTGGATCAACCCCAGATTTATAATTTGCCAGGAGCTTCCAAACCCTTAGATTTTTCTGAGGAATAGGGATGTCTTTATTATTCACACAAGCCCCTTTGGACCACATCTGAGTGTATACTAATGCATTGACTCTTGGCAGGTCCCTGCAGAGCTTCAGGATAGTGACTGGTGGCTTGAGGAACCACGCATGTGATTAGAGGGTTGGCAATTTCAACTGCACCCTTACCCCAACCTCCGGGGAGGAGAGAGAGCCTAGAGATGGAGCTCTCCTTGTGAGCACCGGTCAATTTGTATGGGTCTGCAGCAACCTCAGGTCTTGCCTCCTCAGAAGAAAGAATTTGACCTCAGGGCATAAGGCAGAGTGAAAGACTACGGCAAATTTTAGAGTAGGAGGGAAAGTTTATTAAAAACTTTAGAGCAGGAATGAAAGGAAGTAAAGTACACTTGGAAAAGGACCAAGCAGGTGACTGAAGAGATCCAGGTGCCCAGTTTGATCTTTGACTCAGGGTTTGACATGTTGGCACGGTCCTGGGTTCTTGCATTCCTTCTCCTGTGATTCTTCTCTTGGGGTGAGTTTTCCACATGCCCAGTAGCCTGCCAGAATTTGGGAGGGGCCGCATGTGCAGTGTGTTTACTGGAGTTGTACACATGCTCACTTGAGGCATTCTTTCCTTACATGCTCACTTGAGGCATTCTTTCCTTATCAGTTCAAATGTTCCTAGAAGGTCATATACCAGTTAAACTCCACCATTTTGCTTCTTAATGCACATGCTTAAGCCCACTTGCCCAACTCCTGTGATCTTATTGGGAAGCTGCTTATCACCATTTTTAAGCATCTATTGGGAGACTGCCTTTTTTTGGTGCTGGCTGTGACCAATTATTATTTTAGAGACACAACGTAACAACCGCCTGACCATCACTGATGGTCACCTGACATTCCTAGTTAGGCGAGTCCTCTTCTGCCCTGCTTCTGTCTGCCTGACTACCTACTGTAACATCATGAGTACTCATGAGCAGATAGGTTCTTTTCCACAGGGGTCAAGTTTGGAAACCCTTGAGGAGCTTTTGGAACCTATGACCACTTGGATCCCTCTGGAAATGCCCTATGAACTACCCTATGGTTCAATAAAAATCTGTTTGGAGGCTAGGTGCAATGACTCATGCCTCTAATGCCAGCACTTTGGGAGGCCAAGGAGAGCAACTGACTTGAGCCCAGGAGTTTGAGACCAGCCTGAGCAATATGGCAAAATCTCATTTTTACACAAAAATACAAAAATTAGCCAGGTGTGGTGGTGTACATCTGTGGTCCCAGCTACTCTGGAGGCTGAGATGGAAGGACTGTTTGAGCCCAAGAGGCAGAGGTTGCAGTGAGCAGAGACTGAACCACTGTACTCCAGTCTGGGTGACAGAGTGAGATTCTGTCTCAAAAAAAAGAAAAAAGAAAAAAAAAAAAAAAGATGTGCTTGGTTAATGAATGGCTTGCTTAATGGTTTCAAGATGAGACGGTGCGTCCTGTTTGGGAGGGTGCCACTTTTGTTGAAGAAGGTAAAAAGAGATCAGCTCAGTGGTATCCATAGTGTGTGCCATGTTGGATGGCATGAATGTAGAATACTATGTGCAGTTAGCCACTGTACTTCAAAAACAGTATTCTAAGCTCCTCAACTGACTGAATGGACCCTTCCCACCCCTACTTGACTAAGGGGATTCCAAAGAAACCTGCAAAACTAGGTCAGGCCCTGAGGGGAAGGGAGGTTGGATACCTCTCATTATATACCCTGCTTCTAGTGTTTTGACACAACTGACCAGCATTCACATTAAAATAGAGATCATAAAACTGACAAAACAGACCTTTTGTAGTAATAAGAAACCAGATTCCAACCTGACCCTGGTATAGCCTCACATGACAGATAGCCGGGCCTAAAGAAAATCAGTCTTTTGCTCATACTTTCAAATGGCCCTGCAAAGTTTTCTCTTGTGAGGGAAATTTGCATTCTGTAGAAAATCTCCTTTCTTTTCTAGGTCTTCTCCCAATCCAGGAGAGGTTTAACTAAGAGCACGACACCTTTTGAGGTCCAAAAAGTGGCATTTGCCATCTACTCTCTCTGAGGCCTACTACTTAGAGATTTCATCTACATACTGAGAATCTTGGCTTCCACAACCCCTCCTTACCTCAACTCAAGCATTTTTTTTTACCGACTTCAACTGTTGAGTAAAGACTTAACTTCTGCAACCAATTGCTGGTCAGAAATCCACCTATGACCTATAAGCTCCCCCACTTTGAGATGTTCCATCTATTCAGGCAAACCGATATACACCTTACATGTATTGATTTATGTCTTTGCCTGTAACTTCTGTCTCCCTCTAAATATTTTACAGAGTTTGGCTTTTTTTTCACAACAGCAGTCTGAGTCTCCATGACCAGAGTTGTTATTTGGGCTCCATCATGTAGGCATGATTAATTGCCCACATGGTTAACCTCAGCCATTCTGGAAGTCATCTGACAGCAGGTGAACCACAGTTTCCACCCTAAATCACATTGGTGGTCTTTTGGCATGGCCAGACTATCTGGTGTGGCTAGCACCCATCCTAAATCATATTATTAAGTGATCCAGTGATCCAAGGCCTCCAGTGAATCAAAGTAACTCCTATCACGCATGGCATTCCAAGGAATTAAAGATTACCTCCCAGCCAAGGGCAAAACCAGACCTCACTTTGGGCAAGGTTAAATTCTTTTTCTGTACACATCTGGAGCCAATTTTTCTCCCAGTGTAAACCAAAAATAAAATGCAAAGCCCTCCACCGAAACTGCCTTTGCAAAAATTATAACTGAGGAAATTATGTCAGTGAAAGAGATCAGACCTAATCAACCCCATCTTCCTTCTAACCTCTAAACTGTCTTTGTTCATTCTTGGGTATAGGCCTAACCAGCCTTCAGAAGAAATTCCGTTTGTAGTTTAAACTCTGAAACAAAATGGATAATAGCCCTTTCCTGAAAATCCCCTTTTTGCCTGGGGACTGGGGACCAGTCAGCCTTTGTAGGACTAACAAATTAGCTACAAGAGTAGATACCACTGTTTAGAGGCCATGCAGCCTGTGGCTGCAAGAGTCTGAAGCTCCCCAAATTGCTCCTGGGAATAACATTGCTGTTGTAAAACCTATGATCAGTGCTTGAGATATTTTGCAGACCCTGCATTCCGATGCAGCAGATGACACCACCCAGACTGATGATCTGGCTCAACCAGTTCTGCAATCCCACCCAGGAACAGAAGTCAGCAAGAACTCACTTTGACCTCCTGTGACTTTATCTTTAACCCAACCAATCAGCACTCCCCACTTTCTGAGCCTATACCCACCAAACTATCCTTAAAAACTCTGATCCCCAAATGCTTGGGGAGACTGATTTGAGTAATAATAAAATTCTGGCTTCTCGCACAGCCAGCTCTGTGTGAATTACTCTTTTGCCAACGCAAGTCTCCTGTTTTGATCAATTGGCTCTGTGTAGGCAGCGGGCAAGGTGAACCCATTGGGTGGTCACACCAACCCAAATCATCTGAATGGACTTCCTTCTCTAGGCCAGTGCACTCCAAATTTGACCTCAAAGACTGGTTCAGGCCATGACAGGAAGTGGGGGTCAGACAGGCTTCATTACGCCCACTTTTGTTTTGGAATTCAGAAAAAGCCTATCCGCATTTAACATTCACCTAGACCTTAAGTCTGACAAGAAACATTTACAATCTCTTTTCCCTAAAGCCTGCTACCTGGAAATTTCATCTGCATGACAAAACTTTGGTCTCTACAACCTCTTATCCTAATCCAGACATTCCTTTCTATTGGTAATAACTCTTACAACCAATTGCCAATCAGAAAATTGTTTAATCTACCTACAACCTGTAAGTCCCTGCTTCGAGTTGTCCCGCCTTTTAAAATCAAACTAATGTATATCTTAAATGTATTTGATTGGTGTCTCACGTCTCCGCAAATGTATAAAATGAAGCTGCACCCTGACCACTTTGGGCACATGTTCTCAGGGTCTCCCAAAGTCTGTGTCACTCATAATTGGCTCAGAATAAATCTCCTCAAATATTTTACTGAATTTGATTCTTTTCGTTGACACCAGTCATTGCTAAGAGGCACCAAGTGCATGTTGGGGTGTATTTTCAATACTCAGCTGAGTAGTTGACACGTCTTCCTTAGTCTGTACCTCCTGCCTGCACAGAGCCTCAGGGTCAGCCAGGGTGAGAGTGTAGGGCTTTTTGAGGCCTTTACTATGCATCAGTAAACACAGTAACTGCTATGCATCAGTAACAGTACCTGCAATGCACACAGTAAATGGATGTGTGCGATCTTCTAGATTCTGAGAAATATGTCAGAGCTTTTCAAAGCCCAAGTGGACAACTCATTCAAAGCTTTTCCTTTTAAGCTTTTTGGCTACTCTATTGTTTGCATTTACTGTTATCCATTGCAGTACACAGTCACAAAGTTAAACAATTGCTAACAGTTGCTTTCAACAAATGTCTTCTAATCAAAGGGCTTTTTGCAGTGGGAGAGCTTCAAGATACATCAAATACTGACATCATTGCAAGTAGGGTCTTCCTGGGAACCACTAAGAGATCAAAGAATGACATTTCTTTGGGAATAAACCTTTAAAAGAGCTTCAACTCTTTTCTGCTCCTTTGAGTAGCTACTAGACTGCCGTTTTTCACCATGAATGCACATTGATATATTTCAAGGCTACAGTGGAGTGGCAGTGTGGGATATGGGACTGGAGAAAGTTATAAAACACAAAGCTCTCTGTTCTTATTGAGATTAGAACTTTTCTTGAATTGCTGTAAGTTGTTGGAAAATTTTCAGAACTCTGAAAAAGTTCTCTACAAAGTTAGTAAGTTTTCTCGCTGCTTTATGGAAGAGAGGAGGCTCCTTTTTTTAAATAGGAGCCAACTTTATAGAAAAACAATCAAGATCTCCAGCAACCAAATGATGACCGAAAGAAGAAAAAGCCACATTCAAATTAGCAGGAAATTCCATTGCAATTTTTTTATGAACTCACCCCAACCCTTGATAGGTATGCTCTTGGTCTTAGGAAGGAGGCATCCCAATTCTCAATTCTCTGTCTCAAATTGAACTCAGAGAGAGAACTCCAGAGAGATAACACGAGAGAGCAGAGCACACTTTATTCACACTGTTGTAGTCTGTCCAGGTGCTGCCTAGTGGAGGAATCTCAGGTAGGGAGAAGGGAAACTTACCTGCAGATTTCTGGAGCAATAGATTAGAGGTGGAGAATACCTTAGAATTTCTAAATTAGCGTCCCGGTTGCCAACTCTTGCCTTCAACCGAGAGGGAGCACAGCACACCTTATTTACAAGGTTCTAACTGGATAGAGGCTGCCTGAAGGATTAGTCTTTGTTTTGACTAACTCAGATCTTAGGTAGGGAAAAGCACTCAGAAGATAGACTTTCTGGGGCTCTTTACTCCATCATTTCTATATATATGTTGAATTATAAACCTTTTAATATTAAAGCTAAAGTTATTCAGTATTTGTATACTTCTTTAATAATTCATTGCAACCACCCATTATTTGGTTATTTTCTGAAATTTTTGCTCTAACATATTTTAACTTAAATATCAGTATTAGTGTTAGCAAATAGGCAGTTGGGTCTAGAGGAGGAGAGAAGGAAGAACAGATATTTAGGGACCATCCTGAGCAAGAGTTTTTAACTGTAAGCCTGCTGAATGAGGAGACAGGAGCAAACCTCAAATATACCTCCCTGAAAAGTTAAGGGCTTTGGAATGGACCAAGGCATGGGGATCATTGATTTCTCTCAGTGCAGAGTGAAGTCATGGGATGGGGAGATGAAGAAACTGTGTTCTCATGCTGATTTAGTGTCTCTGCTGTTTTTTGAAACAGAGTCTCACTCTTTGCCCAGGCTGGAGTACAGAGGCGCGATCTCAACTCACTGCAACTTCTGCTCACTCGGTTCAAGCGATTCTCCTGCCTCAGCTCCCAGGTAGCTGGGATTACAGGAGCCCTCCACCACACCTGGCTAATTTTTGTATTTTTAGTAGAGATGGGGTTTTGCCATGATGGCCAGACTGGTCTTAAACTCCTGAGCTCAAGAGATCTGCCTGCCTTGGCCTCCTGAAGTGCTGGGATTACAGGCATGAGCCATGGTGCCCAGCTTTTTTGGGAATCTTAAAACTGGTTGGTGTCAGCTGGAAATCAGGATCTGAAAAACATCTTAATTAATTATTAATGAAAGCCTTATGATTCTAACACCAGCGATTCTATCTATAGGAACAGTGAGGATGCAAATGGTCAGTATCTAGGGCTACGTGACTTTCAGTCACAAGGAAGTGGGTCAAAGTGCACCTGATTCATGCTTCATTGTGACTATATTTCTGCCCAGAACCCCATCCCGTCATTCTTATTAATGCTGTGGGGATGGTTTCATTGACAGCTGTGCACCTTGTCACTTACCCTAGGTGTGTACTGGAGTGAGTTATTTAATCTCTCTGGACATCTAGGATGCTGTCTCACCTAGAAGGTGCGTGTAATGCTTAGACAACAGGGTTAGTTTGAGAATGATTTGATGTATGTTCTGGATTAATTTAAACAATGCATATAAAGCCATAGGATATAGCAAATATTCAGTAATTACATTCTTCATGTACCTTAGTACTCAACTGGCACTTCTTATGGTTTGGGTTTCAAATAAAATAAATGTGACTACCCATCCCATATTACAGAGACATTCAGAGCCTTTCCCAGAATTTCTCTGAATTCCAGGGATTTAGGTTCTCAGGGTCACTAACTCCTGCAGACCTCTTATTCTTCCTAGACTCTATCACATTTGATCAACATTTCTCACCTATGTGGCACTTCCCCCCTGCCACACACACAGTCTGCTGCTGCAGATCCAGATCTGTCTTCCTTTAATTCCCCGAACCATTACTAGCAAGCGCCATTAGTGATGGCAGAGATCACAGTTACCTGGAGTTAGCAGTGGGGTAGAAACTTCAGTCCTTGCCTCCTCAGAAGAAAGAATTTAACTGAGTGGTATAAAGCAGAAAAAGAGACTGAGGCAAGTTTCAGAGTAGGAGTGCAAGTTTATTGAAGAAGGCTTTAGAATAGGAAAGAAAGGAAAACTCACTTGGAAGAGACCCAAGTGTGTGCCCGAAGGTCCAAGAGAGAAAATGGGAGCAAAAAGGGGCCTTTAACCTCGATCCTGGGACTTTTATAGGCTTGCCTCTTTCCTATGACTCTTCCCCTAGGGTGGGCTTTCTGCATGGGCAGTGCTCTCCTTACCCTTTGGAATTGAGCACATGCAGTGTGTTTAGGGAGTTACATGCATGCACGTCTGAGGCTTTCTTCCTTTTTTTGGTGGAGTGTACCTGGAATATCATCCTGCCCTCATTTTTGTCTCTTAACAAGCATACCCAGGAAGTTGCTTCTCCCTGGGGTCTGCATTCAATGAACACTTTGAATGTTAACAGATGTGGACCATCAGGAGATTGTCTCTCCCTGGCTACTGAATTATCATTTTTAGAGAGACAGTGTGATAATTGTGGAATCATCACCTGACATTCCTAGCTGGTCAGAGGAGAGCCCTCTCCTGCCTGCTCATGCCTCTGTAACTACCTGTAACAGCACCAGGAAGTTATGGAAGTAAACTAACCAAAGGACTTGTGGTTGGTGTGTGTGAAAGTACATGTGATATGCCTGAGAAAGGAAAAAAAAAACACTTTTATCTGAGGAATGCCAGTCCTTTTAAATTATCAGACACAGAGAAACATTAAAATAAGACAGCATTCATGCCCTACTGTCCCCCTTGAGCTATGTATTCATCTCTTGAAACTGCTTGTTACTGGGACAAGTAACTAGAAATTAACCTAACTATGCCATGCCACACCTTGCGGCTAAATAGTGTATAACCAATCACTGATCAATGTTACTTCTGTAAACCAAGGAGAATTCCTGACAAGCAACTTTGTATCAGCCCATCCCTGTCGCCACTTTTGCCTTTAAAAAGCTGCTTGTAACAAAGGCTGAACAGAGCACATGTCCAAGGTTACTTGGGGCTGAGTTTTCCAGGCAGCTGTCCTCACTTTGGCTCAAGTAAAGGCTTTCAATAATAAGTTGTGCCTCTGCCTCTTCCTTTTAGGTTGACATGCCTCAGAACAGAATGGAAGGGATGCTAAAAAACAGATTAGTCTTCTGGAATTTTTTTGTGTGTGTGTCAGTTCCTGGTCTTTTGCCAGCGTGGAGTGTATATTGGCTGACTCTCTCTTCCTGTTTCCAGACTATGCTACATTGCTGGTTCCTTCTCTCCGTGCTGTTCCTTCCTGCTCTCACAAAATGGTTTCCATTTCAAACAGTTCCCCAAAAAAGAGACCTCTCAGGAGAGGTGCACTGACATGTGTGGGAGTGAGTCCCATAACACTTGAAGGTGACCAATGGGTGAGCCGCTCAGAGTTTGCTCCAATAGAAAAAGTTTGTGGCCATGATGCACAAATGGCCTGTGGAAGATATTTATCTATTAGTAGGTAGGATAGGAGGGAAATTAAGCCAATATTAAACGTTATTTCTTCTAAGATGTTGCAGAGCAGTTTGGGGGAAGAGCACAGACTGGACTCCAGGTGAACTACATGAAGCCACACAGTGAGAAGGGCTAGCAGCTGTGAGACTGCGCGCAGGGTGAGCCTTGAGCTTGTCCTTAGAAGCCAGATTCTGCCCCTTGACTAGCTCTGTGACCTTTTACACATTGCATAACCCCTCTATATCTCAAGCCTCATATCCCTAAACTGAGTTTATAAGTAGTGCCCTGATTGTGTGGGGGTGGAGCTAAGCCTCCAGGGCGATAGGCTATAGGATTTCAGATCCTGGTTCCCAGCAAAAGATAAATGCCAATATTTGCATTGGGTATAGGGGGAGTGAACACTTCCCACAAAGGCCTTTGTTCTTTTGTCCACAGCTTGTTACTTAGGCAACTGACAACTAAAGTTTGTGGAAAACCAGAAAGGAAATCAAATCATTAATTGGGGTAGGGACAAAGGAAAACCACGAAAAACAGGAGGGGCCTAGCTGAGCCTTGCTGTAAGAGCATGACTTTTGTGCCTTATCATAGGCTGACACTGGTGACCAGGGCTACTTGAGGCAGAGCTGTGAACACAGGGAAGCTGGCAAGCAGGGGGAGGTGTGTCTGAGAACACCACTTGGCTGCCTGCGGAGAGGGGCTGTTCAGCGCAATGCCAGGAACACCATGGAGTGAGGTTGTTTCCACATTTATTCTGTAGTTACCTACTGAGTATATACTGCAGGCAGCGGAATAAGCTGAAAAAGCTTTCTTTAAAATGGTGGGCTGTCACCACAGAACTAACTTACTAGCCAGAAGTCAAACAAGAATTAACTTGTGTAAGCCAAAAATAAAATTCTAAGCCACCAAATGACTAAATAGACCCCCATCCCCCAGCCAAGGGGATTCCAAAAAAACCTGAAAAACTAGCTTAGGCCATGATAGGAAGTGGGGGTCAGATATGCCTTATTGCACTCCTCTCCATTGAGATTTCAGGCACAACTAGCCAGCATTAACATTAAAACAGATCTTAAGAGTGACAAAACTGACTCTTTGTAGCAATAAGAAACATCACAAAATGACAGACAGCAGGCCCTGAAAGAAAAATAGCTTACCCCGAAATATATTTCTTTGACGTATTTTGAAATGGCCCTGCAATGCTGTTCCTTGTGGAGGAAATTTACATTCTGTAGAGAACCCTCTTCCCTTTCCAGGTGTTTCGCTGATTCTGAAGACATTAGCTGAGAGTCTAGCACCTTTTAAAGGTCTGAATAGGAAACATTTGCCATCTATTATCTCTAACGGTGGCCACCTATGAGACTTCCTCAACATAACAAGAACCTTGGTCTCCACAACCCCTTTTCTTAACCCAGATGCTCCTTTCTATTGATTCCAGGTCTTCAGAGAATAATTTAACTCTTTCAACCAATTGTCAGTTAGAAAATTTTGAATCCACCCATGACCTGTAAGCCCTTGTTTCCAGTTGTCTCACCTTTCTGGATCAAACCAATGTGTACCTCACATGTATTGACTAATGTCTGCCTGTAACTTCTGTTCCCCTAAAATGTATAAAATCCATCTGTAATCCAACCACTTTGGGCACTCTTTTCAGGATCTCCTGGAGCTGTGTCGTGGGTCATGGCCTTCACATTTGGCTCAGAATAAACCTCTTCAAATATTTTACAAAGTTTGACATTAAAAAATTTTTTTTGGGTCAAATATTGCTAATTCCATCCTGGAAGATTGTGTAAGGCCTCCTAGGCTCAAGCTTTTCTTCTTTTCTTACCTTGTCCCTTCCTGTTTTTTCCTCTGTAGCTGAACAGGTGGCAGCTGGCCTACCATGGGCTACTGCTCTGAGGACCAGCCCTTTGCTGGGCCTCACAGCTCCTGGGATTCAGCTGCCTCCTGTTCAGTGAGTGGCGGGGTCCCTGGGAAGGGAGGGCAGTTGGGTGGGGCTGGGCTAGCTGGGTCCTGATCACTGGGTGGGCTGTTCAGATTCTGATGTCTTTGGGGAACAAAAAGAAAAGAACGCTCTGTTATAATTTACAAATGCAGCGTATTTGGTTGGAAATGGCCCTTTGGTGGTGAGGAGGTTGGGAACCCTGGGCCAGGGCAGTCTTGGCTGCATTTACCAGGGAGGTGAGGCCACATCTGCTTCATTAGCAGGGACAGTAAGAGAGCCTGGAGTGTCCCTGCATCTGCCACAGGGAGCTGGAGAAGAAAGTCCCTGCCATTACGGGCTGCAGACAGAGATATGGGGACAGTGGAGATGGCACCAGGGAGAAGAGTTTTGGTGTCATACATAGTTGAGAGGAAACTACTGTTGGTTTTCCATTGTAATGATAGAAAGGAAGTGTCAGAAAAGTGGACAAAACTTTGTTATGTGTGAGTTACATTTTATATTTTTAAATGAATTTTTAACCCCACCTCAATTACAACCAGATCCTGCCTGGCTTGTCTTTTCTTCCTCTTCAGGATTAGCAACTCTGTAGATCAGAGTGCTCTTGCTCTCTTCCTTCTCTCCCTCTCTCTCTATCTCTCTCTCTGAGTCTTCGTCTTCCTCCTAGCTGTGCTCACCATCCAGTTTCTGGGGCAGATCCTTCCTGGCAGCCTGAGGGCTGAGCCTTGTTTCTTCTTCCAGGAAGTGGAGTCTGTCAGGGTTGACTATTCAACCCTCAGCTAACCAGAAGTCCCTGCTCTGCTCAGCCACTCAAGGTGCCTGCTTCTCCTTCCCAGGAGAGGGCCAAGCCTACCCACCACCCTGTGTCTGATCCTGAACCTTCTGCCTTCCCCATGTGACTGAACAGTTCTTGTTCCTGTTATGTCCAGTGCTCCTCTTGGACCAGATTTTCTCTCCACTTGGCTACTTCAGTGACATCTCCCTACAAGTTCTTCTTTCCAGTATTCTTATTGTTTTTCCCAGTCTTTATTGAGTTATTTTCATTAGCATAAAAACATAAAATAATCCTACAAATTCACACTCCCTCCAGTACTGTCCCATTTTTCTGCACCATTTTGTAGCATTTTTTTGAAATGATTATCTATATTCCCTAGTTCCAACCTGCCCCTTTCCTGCCTTTGTCTCTTTTATAAATGTAGATAGATCTAATTCACATACCGTAAATTCATGAATATAAAGGGTATGATGCAGTTCTTTTCAGTATATTTGCAAGGTTGTACAATCATGAGCACTATTTAATTTCAGAACACTTTCATCACCCCCAAAGAAACCCCATACCCATTAGTAGTCACTTTCCCTTTCCCTCTCCTATACTACCCAGCAACCCTTAATCTACTTTTCGTGTCTATGGATTTGCATTTGATGGACACTTCTTATAAACAGAATCATACAATATGTGACCTTTTGTATCTGGCTTCTCTCACTTATCCTAATATTCTTAAGATGTATTCATGTTGTAGCATGTATGAGTACTTCATTCCTTTTTGTGGATGAATAATATTCTATTGTATGGATATACCACAACTTGTTTTTAAAGTTTTTTTATTATTATTTTGAATAAAGATGAGGTCTCACTAAGTTGCCCAGGTTGGTCTTGAACTCCTGGGCTCAAGTGAACTTCTCACCTTGGCCTCCCAAAATGCTGTGATTCCAGGCATGAGCCAACACAACCAGACTACAACTGTTTGTTCACTGATCAGTTGGTGGAATCTGAATTGTATCTGATTTTAGGCTTTTAGGTATTATAAATAACTCTGCTATAAATATTCATGTACATGTACATTTTGTGTAGGTGTATGTTTTATTTGTTTTCATTTCTCTTAGATATATACCTAGGAATAGAATTGCTGGGTCATATAGCCATCCTCACTTTCTTGCAGTATTGCAGTAGCCTCACAATCTTCTTGCTTCTGTTTTTAGCCTCTTAAGTTTATTCTCAAAATAGCATAATAAG
The DNA here is from genome assembly GCF_009764315.1 of Trachypithecus francoisi. Lineage (NCBI taxonomy): Eukaryota > Metazoa > Chordata > Mammalia > Primates > Cercopithecidae > Trachypithecus > Trachypithecus francoisi. The sequence continues at coordinate 92,216,286 of NW_022681470.1, read as the reverse complement.
AATAGAATAATTAAGTTTATTCTCAAAATAGCACAATAAGAATACAGTATTCTAAGAATAGAATAATTCTTAGAAAACTGTAGGTTATATCATATTACTTACTCCTTAGCCCATGGCTATAACCTACATGTAGGTTATATTGTATTACTTACTCCTTGGCCCATGGCTATAACCTACATGATTCCTTCCATGGCTTCCATTTCACCTGCCAGACCCTGCACCATCTAACCAGATCTCTCACCTTCTCTGTCCTTATTCCACCCTGCTATTACAGCAGACAAGGCATGTTTCTGCCTCAGGGCCTTTGCTTCTATCTGGAATTCCCTTTCTCCAGGTATTTGCTTGTCTCATTTCCTGACTTTCTGCAGGTTTTTGCACAAATTTTATCTTAGTGGAGTATACCCTGACCACTCTATTTAAAACTGCAACCTCCTCCTGGTGCCCTTCTCCCTCCTCCTTGAACGTTCACTCACAGCACTTATTACAGAAATGTGAAGCAGGGTGTACTTAGCATGGGTTGTTTACCTAAGACCTGAAACTATAAAAATTCTAGAAGATAACATTGAAAAAACCCTTCTAGACACTGGCTTAGGCAAGGATTTTATGACCAAGAACCCAAAAGCAAATGCAATAAAAACAAAAATAAATAGCTGGGATCTAATTAAACCAAAGAGCTTCTGCATGGCAAAAGGAACAGTCGGCAGAATGAACAGACAACCCACAGAATGGGAGAAAAATCTTCACAATCTATACATCTGACAAAGTACTTCTATCCAGAATCTGCAACGAACTCAAACAAATCAGTAAGAAAAAAACCAAACAAACCCATCAAAAAGTGGGCTAAGGAAATGAATGAACAATTCTCAAAAGAAGATATACAAACGGCCAACATGAAAAAATGCTCAACATCAGTAATGATCAGGGAAATGCAAATCAAAACCACAGTGCGACACCACCTTACTCCAGCAAGAATGGCCATAATCAAAAAATAAAAAAACAGAGGATGTTGGCATGGATGTGGTGAACAGGGAATACTTCTACACTGCTGATGGTAATGTAAACTAGTAGAGCCGCTATGGAAAACAGTGTGGAGATTTCTTAAAGACCCAAAAGTAGTATTACCATTTGATCCAGCAATCCCACTACTGGGTATCTACCCAGAGGAAAAGAAGTCATTATTTGAAAAAGATACTTGCACACGCATGTTTATAGCAGCACAATTCACAGTTGTAAAATCATGGAACCAACCCAAATGCCCATCAACCAATGAGTGGATAAAGAAACTGTGGTATATATATATGATGGAATAGTACCCAGCCATAAAATAGGATGAATTAACAGCATTTGCAGTGACCTGGATGAGATTGGAGACTATTATTCTAAGTGAAGTAACTCAGGAATGGAAAACCAAACATCGTATGTTCTCACTGATATGTGGGAGCTAAGCTATGAAGACACAAAGGCATAAGAATGATACAATGGACTCAATGGACTTTGGGGACTTGGAGGGAAGAGCGGAAGGAGGGTGAGGGATAAAAGATACAAATATGGTGCAGTGTAGACTGCTTGGGTGATGGGTGCACCAAAATCTCACAAATCACCACTAAAAAACTTACTCCTGTAACCAAATGTCACCTGTATCCCAATAGCTTATGGAAAACAAACAAACAAACAAACAAACAAACAAAAAACCCCAAAAACAAATGGGCCAATGAGGACTCAAAGAGTAAGCTGTGCATCCTAGTATGTAGATACCATTGTTATTCTCAGGAAACTGGAATCGTGATGAGTCAATGAACTCATCCAAGATTCTTCAGTGACAGAGTTGGGAGTCAGACTAAAATCCTGGCTCCTCACCACTACATTATACTGGTTAAATCAATTATAGTCTTTCCACATGACAGTGGACTGCTTAGGTAATAAAAAGGACAAATTACATTTTAATATATGTTAATGGGAAGGTGTCCATGAAATATTATGTGCTATGGAGCAGCATGTATAGTATTATCCTAGTGTTATAAATATATATATATATATATTCACATCTGTTTTCGTGGGCATAAAGCAAGTCTAAAAGTTGTAAGAGTCCACAGTGGCTATCTTCTAGGATCTGTCTCTTTCTCTGTATCATTAGATTGTCTGTAACACTTAGAAAAAAAGATCATTTATTAAAATTTTTGGGAAAGGCGGTGACAGGATCATAGTTGTGCTCAGGAAGATTAAGTCACATGCACGACAACAGGAAGATTCTCATCTTGGAAACCAGTGAAAGTGTTTATTCTAACTTTCACATTCTATTGTGTTGAAATGACCCCTTTATAGTCTTTACTGAAATCACTCCAAAACATCTCTGGGTCTGTCTAAACAGTACCAGCAAAGTGGAAAATGTGGTCTAACTGATCCAAATGGGAAATCCCCATGAATGGCTCACAAGCCCGGCTGTTCATCAGACCACCTGCAGAGCTCCTAAAAACAAATGTCGGGGCCCTATCCCCAAACTAGGTATCATCTGTAATTTTTTTAAATGTCAAAAGGTAATTCTGACACATAATCAAGATTAAGAAGTGAAAACACTGGCCTATTGGAGTATTTGTGAAATTCAAATGGTCACATTCTTGGCAAGGAGAAGTTTATCTTCCAAGGTGGTCCTTGGTGTGTCCTCTGTGCATAGAACAGTAAATGTTGGTTGAATGAAGGACAGAATGAATGATGAGAGCCCACAGATTGGCATTTCTGTGATGTATTCAGCATGATTGAGAGTCTGAGCCTCAGACTGTGAGCCTGATCCCCAGAAGCTCTATCTCATCTATTTTCTAGAACTGACTTGACTTGGAGAAACAAAATCTTACTAAGAAGTGTCATAAGACACTGAATGACAAAACCACATTGCTTATTTATTGATTTACAGTAAGAAGTATACTTGTCAACTGGGCAGAAAGAAATTCTCATTAGCCTGACCAGAATGTCCTGTTCCCAAAGGCAGGCCATATGGGAAACCAAGATGTCAATGGGCTACTTGGGGAGTTGTGAGTCAGGGCAGGTGAGCAGATGCAGCTGGTGTTGACTCCACCAGCTTTCTAGAGTCTGAGCTCTCCATTCCATAGTAGGATTTACCGCCTGGGGCCTAGAATTCTCCTTTAGCTATCTCTGTCATTCACCTTTCTTTATGCTCCATTTCTTACTAACCTCCTACCCTGACCCTGGGATTGATATATTGTTTCTTTGGTCATGTTCATCTGGGAGAATGAGTTGTGCCCTGGTGTGTGAGCTGGAATCTCTATACCTATTCTGTGACCTAAGTAGGTGGCTTTATATTTACTTTTCAGAAACAAAAAAACCCACTCACTTTATCTCCCTCATTTCCAAGTTCTAGTAGACGGTGTGGAGAGAGAGGACATCCATCAGCAAACTGCATCCCACCAGCTGAACCACCAAACTGCACTGGTAAACAGACTCAGTGAGAAAAACTGGACTGGTGAATGGGATTCTGTAGCTCACAATGTTGGAATCTTCACCTAATTTATCACTTAGCCTTTCAGCAAGATCCTTTCATATTTAAGACAGCAAAACAAAAACAGCAAAACTCTAGAAAAACGTAATATATAATGTCTATTCAAGTTAAGAATCATCATGAAATGACAAATTTCTAGAAAAATGTACATCACTAAAATTAATTTCTCTCACAAAAATACAGAAAGTATAAAACTTATGTAAGTATCCTATTACTAGGGCATTGCTTCAAACCTTTAAAGAATTGGTAGTTTCTGTTCTAACAAATATGTTTTAAAGCTTGTCAGAAGATAGGTTTATCTGTGTCTTGGAAAACCTGAGAAATCACAAAAAATGAAATAAAGTCCCATCAAATTTTCTGGGTCATTGTGCCCAGATTCATGGTCACACATTATTCTGGATGTTTCTGTGTGGATGTTTGGGGATGCGGTTAGCATTTAAATCAGTGGATTTTGAATAAGACAGATTGCCCTCCATAATGTTGGGAGGACTCATTCAGTCAAATGAAGCCCTTGATAGAACAAAAGGCTGACAACCCTGAGCAAGAAAACTTCTCTAGGAGTTTGCCTTCTGACTTCATCTGCAATACCACCTCTTCCTGGCTTTTTAGAACACTCTGCCTTTAGACTCAAACTTCAAGTATTTCCTGACTCTCCAGTTTCATGGCCCCCCACAACATATTTTGAACTCACAAAGCATCCATAATCACATGAACCAATACATAGAAGTGTGTGTGTGTGTGTGTGTGTGTGTACTATTGGTTCTGTTTCATTGGAAGAAAATTCACTAGGAGTCCTACTTCCTCCTGCACTTCTAGCACCCCTACCAAGTAGCTGTGCCTCTGTGTACACTACACCAGTGACAGGAACCTCACTGTGTCCCAAAGCTTTTATTTTTTTGTTTTTTTGGATGACTCAGACTACAGAAAACTGTCTTTAATATGAGTCAAAACCTTCCTCCCTCTATCTTCTTCTGAAACTAGTTTCTAACTGGAGGTTACTCCTTACAAATAGGACTCCTCATTCACTGAATGGTTCTTCAAGTGCTATTCAGAGCAGAGCAGAGGTAAGTGCCTGGTATCACCGTTCTTTTCTTGTTTGAAAACCCTGATTTCTCTCCTTCCACATAGTTTCCTGACACGTGTGCCAACTGTGGTTTCTCTGGATCTCCCAACCTAGGGACTGCGATTTGGTTTGGCTGTGTCCCTACCCAAATCTCATCTTGAATTGTAGTTCTCATAATCCCCATGTGTCATGGGAGGGACCTGGTGCTAGGTAATTTAATCACAGGGGCAGTTACCCTCATGCTGTTCTCATGATAGTGAGTGAGTTCTCATGGGATCTGATGGTTTATAAGGGAACACCCCCCTTTTGCTTGGCACTTCTCCTTTATGGCACCCTGTGAAGAAGGTGTCTTTCTTTCCCTTAGCCTTCTACCGTGATTGTAAGTTTCCTGAGGCTTTCCAGTCACGTGGAACTGTGAGTCAATTAAACCTTTTTTCTTTATAAATTACCCAGACTCGGGTATTTCTTCATAGCAATGTGAGAATGGACTAATACATACTGAGAAGGTTGAATGTTTCCTGGAGATGGTGATCACCAACACACTGCGTCCCCAATCTCCTGGGAAAGAAGTGTCTTCAGAGTTGGGCACACTCACCTTGCTGGCAATTTGTTAAGCTCAGCAGATGCCTCCAAGATCTAAGGTGACAGTTTTCTGGTCCCTGCAGTTTCTGACCACATACAGAAAGCCGGCATTGCACTGGCTCAGGCTCAGGCAGGCTCACAGCCAAGGTCCAGGGGTTGGGGGCTGATCCTGGTGCCTCACTCTGCTCCAGCTTCTTGGGGAGGCCCTTGCTTTCCCAGGTCACATTCAGATCTTCTGTGGTCCCTAGAGCATTGTCCTCCACTGTGATGTTGTACCAGCCTGCTGTGATGGATGATGACTCAGCCAAGATCTGGGAAAGAAGGGAACAAAATAATTATTATTGCATTTGAAGAGCACATTCTTTGTCTATTATCTCAATAGTTTCAGAGCTCCTTGCTAGGCAGACAGGGCATTTTGCAGCCAAAGAAACTGAGACCTGGAGAAGTGAAATAATTTGCTCGAAGTCATATACTGAAAAAGTTCCAGATTTAGGGAAGGAAACATAGCTGAGCCTCTCAGCTCTCTCCATCATCTGTACATCTTGCCCACACCACACAGTTGAATTCATATTTGCTTGTTCTCCACACTTACATTCAGACCCTTACAAACCCTAAAGCACTTGGAGGGTACAATGAAACATTTTGGGAAATAACTTCCACATGCAAATTCTGAAAAACAGTTCCTGGAAACTATTGTAAGGCTCTTAAGCTCTCATTCATATTGACAGCATAAAAGGTTAAGATGTGAAGATAAGAGGAAGAGAATTAATTTGGAGAAAGCTATGCCATGAATCCCATTCCACCAATGGTTGCCTCCCCTCACGTCAAGCCTGCTGAGAGGGGCATCAATGAGATCATTCATAGAGTTAGCTGCTTGTGCATTTGACTCCTCAATGGGGATGCAGCTTCCCTACTGGCCATCCTGACTCTGTGGCTATTGGCTGTTTCAGCAGCATCTCCCTCTTTGTTTCTCAGGTGTGAGTCAGGCACCTGTGCAGTGCATCTCCAAGCTGCATCAAAGAACCAGGGACAAAAGAGAAAGAACAAATGGCCACTCTGAGAATGCATCACATATGAGAAGGTAGGTGACAGATCCTCAACACAGGGAAGGAGGGATAGCCAAGAAACCTATCAAAATGCTACATGACAGAAAAGGTAAACCTAAACATTGTCAAGCCTAGAGCACGAACTACTTGTTGAGCAAAATAGGAATAGTTAAGGAAAGGCTTTCCTCTTGCCTCTTCCAAGAGTTGCAACAACTTCACATGAAGTCTGTTTAAAGGTTCTGATTTTCATCCACATTAAGGAGTTTCAGACATTTTCTTCTCCATCCACTAGCCATTTTACACAGTCATGTGCCTATAATCTTGAGTCCTCACTCAGGGTTGAACCCAGATACCTGGGCCCTATTGTGAGAAAATTGAGAAAACATCTATCACCCTCAGCATTTGGAGGACTGTTTCTTATTGTCATCTTTGCCCTGCAGCTTTAAAAATTTCAGCACAGTTGGGTGAATTAACAGTTTAGGGCCCTTCAATATTGGAGATCTAGCAGTGACCCACATTGCTCTACCCAATGTCCAAACATGCTGCATTAAGACCCTTATTTTGGCTCCATTAAAGTTCTCTCGATTTTTCCCACATCCTAATAAACACTTAAAATGTTTACCCTCCTAGAGAGAGTCCCTCAACCCTGCTCAACTCTCTTATTTCTTTTCCCCATTCTCACTGAAATCACTCTAAGTCATTATCTGTTGTGCAGGCATAACTCTTCTATTTAGTAGTGGCCCCAAGGCTAGCAGCTGTAGCTCAGACCTTTAAGTCTGGCTCAGCACTAGGATCTACTCCAGGTGCTTTACTTTACTTTTATTGTGACTTTTCCTAGCAGGAGTGACCCTGAAGCTAGAGACTATAGCTTGGCCCACTTAGAATCTCAGCTTCACTCAATATCAGAATCCACTCTAACATTCTCCTTTACTTTCATTTGAGCTCTTACAGATGAAAATAACCAAGAGATTATATTTTTAGCCTTTTTCTTGGTACTTCGTATTTCCTTATGCATCTAGTGAGCCAGACCTCAGTCCAGCTACACAGTTGTGCTGCAAGTCCCAGGGGTGGCAACTCATCATTTCTGCCATATTGAGCAGCTCACCTTCAAGCTGTGACTTGGTCCATGGGCTCCTTCCATTACGTGGCAATACCACACGGGAGTCCTTTGCTTCAAGCCAGTGGGACAAGGAAAGTCAGTCATCTCTTCATTGTCTCAGCCTGGACGTTAAGCAATCACATTTCATTGATCAAAACTCAATCACATAGTTCACCAAATTTTGGGAGAGTCTCGGGAAAATGTAATCTTCCTGTATGGCCAGGAAAATATAAAGGAAATCTTCTGATGGACATTACCTCTATCCTCATAAATGTTCAAGTAAAAACTATTGAAAATTGAATTGATTTGCTTCTAAAACTGTTTGGGTCTGCTTTGATTTTGTTTTTCCTGGTGTAGACTTGTACCTTGTACATTTTTTAATAATAGCACTTTGTGGTTTTTATTTCTTTTTGGGACTGTTTTAGTAGGTTATACTTTTCTAGAAAATGATCCACTAAAGTCTTCAAATATAGTAGCCTAAGTTATTTATAGTATTAGCATTGTTTTTATAATCTCTGCTGCCTTTATTGCTGTGCTCTGTTTTTTATTTCTAAATTGTATTGTTTGTAGGCCTTCTCTTTCTTTTCTGTGGTCATTCTTGCTAGGTTTCTGTCTATTGTTTTGTCTTCTTAAGAAGCCAGCATTTGGCGTTGTTGACCAGGTATACTGTATCTTTATTTCTGTTGCATTCATTTTCCTTTTTATTCTTATATTCAATTTCTTTCATATTCTCTGAGTTTATTATTATTTTTTCTAATCTTATGAAGTGGACAATTGCTCATTAATTTGTAGCCCTTTTTGTTTTCTAATATTAAGTTTTAAAAAAATTTTCTAAATACTATTTTGACTATATCCCATGAATTTATACATACACTATTATTATTTAGAAAATTATTTTGTAACTTCCAAAAATGATGATTTATATAATCATTTTCTATTGATTTCTGTACAACTGGCATTGAAGTTGCAGAAGAATAATACTAACTCTTTAATATTTATTGAAAGTTGATTTTGGCTCAGTATATTGTCAAGTTTTATGACTCTTCCATGTGAACTTCAAAATAATATGCATTATCTCATTATTGGGTATTAGGTTTGGTATTTATCTATTAAATCAAACCAGTCAATTGTGTTGTTCGAATCTTCTCTCTCCTTCCTAAATTTTGTCTGTGTGCTTTTTCAATTACTAAGAGACTTGTGTTAAGATTGCCTTAACACAATAGAATGAGCTCTGCATTCTCTGTGGTCTCTACCTGAAGCAGTGGCTGCCTGGCCCAAAAGTGTTGGAGGCTATCAACTTGTACAGCATGCTACTGTACTGAATACTATAGGCAACTGTAACACAACTGTAAACATTTGTGTATCTAAACATATCTAAACATGGAACAGGTCCATTAAAAATATGGTATAAAAGATGAAATATGGTATACCTGTATAAAGCAGTTACCATGAATGGAGCTTGTATGATATCTTCAGTGGTTTGTAGAAAATAATTGCCAGCTTTAAATTGTATACCTGAGTAAACTATCTTCAAAAATGAGGGCAAAAGAAAGGTATTTCCAGTCAAATTAAATCTGAGAACATTTATCACCAACAGACAATCACTAAAGGACTATTTTGTGAAGAAGAAAAGTGGTCTGGAAGAAAAGGTTGAAAACAAAAGGAATGCCGAGAATAGAAAGTGGTAAACAGAAAGGATACTTGACCACTGGTTGCATAAAAATACTAAAAATTTATAACTGTTGCAGTGAAAAATAGAAGAGAAATATTGGGTAACTATAATATTTAGGATAAGAAGAAAATGAGAAGAGCGAAAGTGCTCTAAGTTCCTTTTCAATTTCTGGAAGTGAGTGGAGATCCTGATTTAGAATTTGAATTAGGTATGTGTGTTAATATATTAAGTCAAATCCTAAATGAAGGGAAAGGCATGTATAACTTCTACAAAAGCAGAGGAGTAAATAAAGTAAAAATTTAAGCTTAACTACACAAAGGAAAGTAGAAAAGACACACAGAGAAAACAGAAAGAATAAGATGAGAGAAATAATGCCATATGCAGCAGCAATCGCAATACCTCAAATGGAAAAACATCTCACTAATTAGACAACCAACATGAACACATTAGACAGAAAACCCAACCCAGCCATCCACAATCCAACTATTTATATATGGAAATCCAGAGTTTACAAGAGACATTATTAGGGAGGAAGGGAATCATACAACAATTCTAAATACATCAGCAATGTGTAAAAATGCTTTCAATAACACATTCTCATAATATATAATGCAAAACTCACAGAATTGCAAGAAGAAAATGACAAATCTATTTTCCCAGACTCCAGAACTATGACAAATGAATGTTTGCTATTTATAAATTACTCAGTCCCAGATATTTTGTTATAGCAGCACAAATGGACTAAGACAGCCTCCCGTGTGACCTGTCTTTGGGAACAGGATGCACTGGTCAGGCTAACAGGAATATCTAATCCAGTTGAAGAGCATACTTCTTTTTTTTTTTTTTTTGAGACAGAGTCTTGCTCTGTCACCCAGGCTGGAGTGCAGTGGCACAATCTCGGCTCACTGCAAGCTCCACATCCCGGGTTCACGCCATTCTCCAGCCTCAGCCTCCCGAATAGCTGGGGCTACAGTAGCCCTCCACCATGCCCGGCTAATTTTTTGTATTTTTAGTAGAGACGGGGTTTCACCATGTTGCCAGGATGGTCTCGATCTCCTGACCTCGTGATCCGCCCGCCTCGGCCTCCCAAAGTGCTGGGATTATAGGCTTGAGCCACCGTGCCCAGCCAAAAAGCATACGTCTTACTGTAAATGAATAAACAAGCATTCTAGTTTTGTCTGTTTGTGTCTCATGGCATTTGTTAGCAAAATTTTGCATCCCCAAGGAAAGCCAGAGCTGGGCAGTGGATGAGATACAGTTTCTGGGCTCAGTTTTAGAGTCTGAGGGTCAGACTCTGTACCTCGGTAAACACATGAAAGTAATGATAACCTGAGGGGTCTCGTCATTCATTCCTTCACTCAACCAACATCTACTGGGCTATGTTCTGAGGATTATTATCTTAAAAGGCAAACTCCCAGCCTCTCCTTACCTTGTATGTTCCAGCTTAAATTTTATGAAGCTTCCATATAGATTAGATTTCAGTGCTCAACCCTGACCATACCCACACAGACATGGACACATGTTGTTCCATACCACAATTAATATTTCACTGATGTCTTCCCATTTAAATATATAAAAATATAGTCATGTGTCACTTAGTGACATGAATATGTTCTGAGAAATGTGTCATTAGGTAACTTCATCATCATGTGAACATCATATTTTTACCCAAACCTAGATGGTATAGCCTACTACCCACCCAGGCTGTATGGTATAGCCTATTGCACCCACGCTACAAACTTGTACAGCATATTACTGTACTGAATGCTATGTGCAATTGTAACACAATGGCAAGAATTTTGTATCTAAAAATATCTAAATGTTGAAAAGATACAGTAAACATATGGTATAAAAGATGAAATATGGTACACCTGTTGTAAGGGCAGCTGACAGAAAGGAAGAATAGACCCAAAGTCAGGCAAGTAAGTTTACTGAACCTGCCAGACTGCTCCACCACACGCAGAGGAGGCAGCGCCAAGCTTACAGAGTGAGGGGTTTGTACTGGGGAGGGAGTTTGAGGGAGTTTTTTGGTATGGCCACATTCTGGGGTTGTTTGCTGGTTAATTTTGCCATATATCACTTGGTGACATTTATGATCGCAGAAACTTACAGGAGGGTAAAGTTTGTTTATGCTGCCCACGACCTCCTGCTGTGTGGTCTGGATGGTTTGTAATGGAGGCTTGCTTATGGCAGCAGGGCCTGATAACTGAAGCTTGCTGGCTTCACCGGGACACCTAGATAAGGGCTTAGAAAGGTAAAGAGGCTTGGGGGAAAGAGTGGGGTGGCACGGAAGGGAGTTGCAGAGTGGGGATGGGCAGGCAGCACGAGAGGTTTCAAGAAGCTTTTTTGGGGCAGTTTGTCCCTAACATTCCAACCTTTTAATAGGTAATAGAAGAGGGATGCCATTGTCTGGTTACTTCCTGCTAGGAAGGGGCGATGGTTATGGCAGAAGGCTGAATGGTAGGGACTGATGTTCTTGGAGCCATTAGTATTCCTGAAACAGCATCATATTTTGTATTGTCCCAAGGGTGAAGGCTCTGATACCATCCCGTAAAAACTGGGTTAGAAGGTGTAAGAGACAAAGGCCGAATGCTAGAAAAAGAAGAATGGTTATGGCTGGGTCTAGAAGGGGCATTAGCCATGGAAACCAGCTACTAAAGGACCAGAGAGCCATGCTGGCCATTGGGGGACTTTGTGTGTGTGTGTGTGTGTGTGTGTGTGTGTGTATGTGCTTGGTCCTTTAGTTTCTTTTTTTTGTTGTTTTTCTTTTTAACAGCATTTTGTATTAAGCTAGATGGGTTAAGATAAAAGTATCATTGTTTATTTAGAAAAGGGCAGAGTTCTCCTTTTCTGGCTGTGAGGGGAGGTACATACAAGTTGAGGTACCGCATAGGAAAAGTATGCCTTGGCTTGGTAGACAGAACTGGTTGTGTATGCTAAAAAGATGTATTGTTGGCCGGGTGCGGTGGCTCACACCTGTAATCCCAGAACTTTGGGAGGCCGAGGTGGGCGGATCACGAGGTCAGGAGATCGAGACCATCCTGGCTAACACAGTGAAACCCCGTCTCTACTAAAAATACAAAAAATTAGCGGGGTGTGGTGGTGGTCGCCTGTAGTCCTGGCTACTGGGGAGGCTGAGGCAGGAGAATGGCGTGAACCGGGGTGGCAGAGATTTCAGTGAACCAAGATCACGCCACTGCACTCCAGCCTGGGCAACTGAGCGAGACTCTGTCTCAAAAATAAATAAATAAATAAAAAATGTATTGTTTTGTTATTTTTATGTATTCATAGGCATGTGGGTGAAATCTATTGGCCAGTTCTTTCTTGGGAATGTTCCTCTTAGCTGGTGTGTAGGAATAGATGGGGAGTGGAGGGCTCCTTGAGAGGAGGTGACAGAGCATATATGACAGTTCGAAGTTATGTTTTTTAATGAGATGAATAGGTGAGGGGAGAAGAAATATGAGTGGAGGAGGAGATACAAGGGACTTGCACCAATATGGAAAGATTGGTGGAGAGATGTTAGGATTTTGTTTGTTTGGCCCTGGGTAAGGACTAGCTTCTGGTCCTTAATTATCCAGTCCCCCTAGAGGAAGGCTCCTTGTTGTAGTAATAAGGCTTTTTTAGTGGAGGAGTATTGAGGTTGGATTGTAGGGATAATGAGGAGGAGGGAGGCAGGAGCTGAAGAAAGGGAGGCTTCTTTTGTTGCCTCATCAGCCTTTTGGTTCCTTCTTGAGATTTTATCTGACCCTGTTTGATGTCCTTGACAGTGTATAACTCCTGCTTCAGTTGGGAGGTGTGTGACCTGAAGGAGTTGGTAAATAAGGGGGCCATTAGTGATAGGGGTCCTTTTGGCAGTGAGGAATCCTCTCTCTTGCCAGATGGCAGTATGAGAATGAAGAATGTGATATGCATATTTGGGGTCTGTGTAAATGTTGACTCATTTGCCTTTGGAAAGGGTTAGGGCTCTGGTGAGAGCTATGGGTTCCACTTTTTCAGAGGAGGTTCCTGGAGGTAGGGGTTTAGATTTAGTTACTCAGTCAAGGGAAACAATCACATACCCAGCAATTTTGGGGGAGCCAGTGGACCCGGAAGAGGAGCCATTTATAAAAAGCTGGTCATCGGGGTTGGTGAGAGTCTTGGAGGAAATGTTTGGAAATGTGGGTGCAGGTGATCTAGGATGTCAGTGCAAGAATGAGTAGGAGGGGAAGAGGATACAAGGAGTAAGGATGCTGGGTTGAGAGGAGCACTTTTGGCAAGACTGATTTCAGGATTTTTTATAAAGAGGGCATGGAGTAATTGAATGCGGGAAGGAGGAAGGGAGCTTAATGCTTGGGAGGAAAGGAGATTTTGTAGATTATGAGGACTGTGGACAGTGGTATTTTGGCTGAATGTTAAGGAGCTGCTGTCCACAAACTAAGTAAAGGAAGTATTTAGAAGGGGTTGGTCTGTTAGGTTTGCAAAGGGTATAAGAAAGGTTTGAACAGTGTTTATACAGAAGTGTGCAGGGTCTTGACAGGTAGAAATTGCGATAAGAGTGTGGCTGGGTTTAGACAAGAGCTAGTAGCATGGTGATTTGGGGAGTTTTTATGAATAGAGCATACAGTTGGAGAAGCTGTGGGGCAGAGATGAAACTTAGTACACTATGGTGAGTTAGCATGTTTTTTGATGTTATGGGTTGAATAAACTGTTAGGTTTGCATGTAGAGATAGTTTTAGGCTTTTAAGGTGAGGACAGTAGCTGCTGCCAAAGCTTGGAGACAGGCAGGCCATTTGAGAACTGTGGCTTTAAGCTGTTTAGAGAGGTAGGCAACAACCTGGAGGGTGGGTCCTTTAACCTGGGTTAGAACACCTAGTGTAACTTTATGCCATTCAGTGGTATAGAGGGAGAAAGATTTGGTGAGGTCTGGGAGAGTGAGGACGGGGCTGAGGTGAGACATTTTTGGAGTAGACAGAAAGGTTGGGTAATAGGCTATGCAGAGTTTAAAGGCTCATGGAAAGAGCTTTTACTAGCTTGGTATAACGGTTTGGCAAGTAGAGCTAAGGAGGGAAACTAGAGCCTAAAATATCCTGCTAGTCCTAGAAAAGTGAGAATTTCTTATTTAGTTTTTGGAGGCGGGAGGGACTGGAGGAGGGATATGCGGTTGGTTGTGAGCCTTCAGGTTTGCGGGGTAAGGGCTAGGCCTAGGTAGGTGACTGATGGGGTGTATATTTGTGTGTTTTTAGGGGAGACCTAATACCTCTGTTCTGCTAAGAAGTTTAAAAGAGAAAGATAGTCTGGGCATTGCAGTTTGTTTGAGAGGGGTTACAGAGGAGCAGATTATTAACACGTTGGAGAGTGGATGGTTTTAGGGACAAGGTACAGGGGTCATGAGCAAGGGCCTGCATAACAAAGTGGGGGCTGTCTCTGAAACCTTGAGGTACTACCCACCAGGTGAGCTGACATGAAAGTTGGGTGTTGGGGTTTTTTAATGTAAAGGCAAAGAAGTTTTGAGAATTAGGGTATAAAGGAATTGTGAAAAAGGCATCTTTTAGGCTTAGAATAGAAAAATGGGTGGTATTGGAAGGAATTGTAGAAAGTAAAGTGTATGGGTTAGGAATTACTGGGTATACTGGGAGTACAGCTTGGTTAATGAATCTGAGGTCCTGGACTAAGCAGTAAGTTTTATTTGGTTTTTTAACAGGTAGAATTGGTGTGTTAAAAGGGCAGTCTGTTGGGTGGAGTAGGTGACTGGTGAGGAAGTGGGAAATGTAGACTTCAGGCCTATGAGAGCTGCTTGGGGGATGGAATACTGCTTTTGTGATAGGAACTGGATGGGGTTAACTACAGATGGGGGATAAGGAAAGATTGCATGTTTTAAGGTGGGAAGTTGGAGGAGTAAAAGAAAGTTGAAAGTATTAGAGGGGTCTGGATGGATGTGTTGGGTGTTGGGTACTATGGGGAATGTAGAAGTGGAGAGTAGTGTGGAGTTTTGAAAGGATGTTTCTGCCTAGGAGTGGAGTTGGATATGAGGGCCGGACTGAGAAAGAGTGAGTGAAGGAAAAGGTGTGTAGGGAGCAGAGAAGTGGAGGGGTGACTTGGGGTTTGGAGATCTGTCCATCACTTCCCACAACAGAGACTTGGGAGGACTGGGTGGGTCCTGAAAAATTAGTTAAAGCAGAATAGGCTGCCCTGGTATTCATTACAAAACATACTGGCCTACCTGCCACCATGAGGGTTACCCTTGGCTCAGATGAAGAGATGGTAGTTGCCGGGGTGTCCGTTCCAGGGCACCGTTAGTCTTCAGCAGCAAGGCTAACGAGATCTGAGTAGGAGGTTTTGGCTGGCTCAGGAAGGGATGGAGGCGGTCCTTGTTGGGGCAGCTCACAGTCCGACTTCTAGGGGTGTCCTCTGCAGAGGGGGCATGGTGAGCTTACCTGGATTTGGGCATTGTCTGGGCCAGTGGCCTTTATTGCTGCATTTGAAACAGGTGTCAGGGGGAGGTGGATTATTAGGAGGCTTCTGTGTGGAGCCGCAGTCCAGTGGGCCTACAGGGCCTCTGATGGCAGAGGCAAACATTTGAAACTCTGCCTGTTTTTGCTTTTTACTTTCTTCCTTGTGATTGTTAAAAGGCATTGAAGGCTAAATTAAGAAGGTTTTATTGTGGGGTTTGAGGGCCGTTGAGAAGCTTCTGAAGCTTGTGCCGAATATTAGGGGGTGGATTGGGAGATGAAGTGAAGGTTTAAGATAGTGGTTCCTTTTGAACTGACTGGGTCTAGCTTGGTATATAGGCTTATGGCTTTAGTTAAACAAGACAGAAAAAGGGCTGGGTTTTTGTTAGGACTTTGGGTGATTTCTGAAAGTTTTTTTGTAGTTTACTGCTTTCTGGGCACTCTTTTTGAGCCCTGCAAGGAGATATATAATTATGTGGTCTTGATGGCAGTGCCCGGCGGCCTTGTCTTGATCATTCCAGGTTCCTGGTTGGGGACTGCCTCGGTGCTAGTAGGCTGGGTAGGAGCTTGGTGATGAATTGTATCAGCATGCGCCTGAGCTAGGGTTTAGAAACGGTTCTGGTTCTTTGGGGTGAGGATGGAAGACAGGATAACATAGAGGTTATGCTAAGTTAGTTTACAAGACTGGGTAAGGTACTGAAACTTTTTAATATAAGAGGTAGGGTAGTTTAGAAATGAACTGAGTCTTTTGCTAATTAGAGAGAGATTAGTGAGGGAGAAGGGAACTTTAACAATACCTTTAGCTCCTGCTACTTCCTGAAGGGGAAGCAAGGGAGCTGGTTGCTGAGCATGTTGGTCCCAAGAGCAGGTGAGAGGCAGAGATGGAGAGGACTCAGAGTCGGAGGCGGGATGGTTGGAGAGAAGGGGAGACAGAGAGCCTGAGCAGAGACATACGGTGGGGGGTCATGCTGTTCTGGTGGAGGATTATGATGCTGTTGGGGAGGAAGAAAATCTGTGAGTCAAAGGAAGAGGAGTCATTGGCTGGGGCTTTTGGGTTGAGGGGAGAAGGGGGCAAGTTGGGTTTGGAGCACACGAGGAGAATTTGAAAAGTAGAGCAGGACTGGCATTGGGAAGGATGACTATGAGAGTAAAGGAAACCTGAATGTAAGGAATCTCAGACCACTTCCCATTGCGGTGGCAAAAGCTGTCTAAGTCTCTGAGCACGTGGGAATTGAAAGTGCCATTTTTGGGCCATTGGGAGCCATGGTCTAATTTGTATTGAGGCCATGCAGTATTGCAGTAAAAGATAAGCCTCTTAGGGTGGATTTCTGAATGGAGGCCGGGAGCCTTGAGATTGCAAAGGAGATATCTAAGCTGGGTAGTTTTAGGAGGAGTAGACTGGGAGGCTTTCATAGGGAATTAAGCATAGTGTTGTGGGGGGTAGTGATAGTGACAGGACTAGCTGGATTTCCTAGGCCGACTAAGAATCCCTAAGCCTAGCTGGGAAGGTGACTGCATCCACCTTTAAACAAGGGGCTTGCAACTTAGCCCACACCGACCAATCAGAGAGCTCACTAAAATGCTAACTAGGCAAAACAGGAGGTAAAGAAATAGCCAATCATCTATTGCCTGAGAGCACAACAGGAGGGACAAGGATCGCGATATAAACCCAGGCACTGGAGCCAGCTATGGCAACCCCCTTTGAGTTCCCTCTCCTTATATGGGAGCTCTGTCTTCACCTTATTTCACTCTATTAAATCTTGCAACTGCACTGTTCTGGTCCATGTCCAGCAGGGTGTCTGCTGTGCTCCTGATCCAGGGCAGCGCCCATTGCCACTCCTGATTGGGCTAAAGGCTTGCCATTCTTTCTGCATGGCTAAGTGCCTGGGTTCGTCCTAATCGAGCTGAACACTAGTCACTGGGTTCCAGGGTTCTCTTCCGTGAGCCATGGCTTCTAATAGAGCTGTAACACTCATGGCATGGCCCAAGATTCCATTTCTTGGAATCTGTGAGGCCAAGAACCCTGGGTCAGAGAACACAAGGCTTGCCACCATCTTGGAAATGGCCTGCCGCCATTTTGGAAGTGGCCTGCCACCACCTTGGGAGCTCTGGGAGCAAGGACCACCAGTAACAGTAGAGGAAGAAGAGACTGCTGGTGTTGACAAGAACGACAGGAGAGGGTGGAACTTGCCCAGAATAGAGGAGGTAACTGCCACTGTGTCGGGCATCCCTGAAATGGAGGAACCAAAGGCCTGGAGCCCAGAGGAAGCCCTTGACCTAGTGCTGGGGTTTTCAGAAACGGAGAGACGGACAGTCAAGGATTCCGGGGGAAGGGCAGCAGTCTCTTTTTACTCACTTTGGCAGAGATTTTGATGGTCAATGAGGTCGCCAGCAAAGGGAGAACTTAGGAGATTCTCTGGGTCTTCAGTAGGTTCAGGAAAGGGGAGATTGGCTAGGAGGGGGGTGATAGGAGAGATAGAGAGAGGGAGGGAGGGAGGGAGGGAGAGGGAGGGAGAGAGAGCAAGAGAGAGCGCGGCCCGGCCAGAGTCTTTTCCCTTCCTGGCTTTCGGTACCAGAATGTAAGGGCAGCTGAGAGAAAGTAAGAATAGACCCAAAGTCAGGTGAGTAAGTTTACTGAACCTACAGGGCTGCTTCACCCCACTCAGAGGAGGCAGCGCCAAGTTTACAGAATAAGAGGTTTATATTGGGAAGGGAGTTTGAGGGAGTTTTTTGGTGTGGCCGCATCCTGGGGTTGTTTGCTGGTTAATTTTGCCACATATCACCTGGTGACTCTTATGATAGCAGGAACTTACAGGAGAGTAAAGTTTGTTTATGATTCCCACAATCTCCCCCTGTGTGGTCCAGATGGTTTGTAATTGAGGTTTGCTTATAGCAGCAGGGTCTGGTAAGTGAAGTTTGCTGGCTTCACTGCAAAGTTTGCTGACATCTAAATAAGGGCTTAGAAATGTAAAGAGACTTGGGGGAAAGAGTGGGGTGGCACGGAAAGGAGTTGCAGAGTGGGGAGGGGAGGGCAGCATGGAAAGGTTTCAAGAAGCTTTTTGGGGGCAGTTTGTCCCTAACACCTGCATAGGGCACTTACCATGAATGGAGCTTGTAGGACTGGAAGTTGCTCTGAGAAGTGTGTGAGTGGTGAGTGAATGTGAAGACCTAGACATTACTGTACGCTATTGTAGGCTTTATAAGCAGTGTGTACTTAGGGTACACTCAATTTATTTTAAAGTATTTTTTTCTCAGTAATACATTAACTGTAGCTTACTGCAACTTTTTTACTTTTGATTCTTTAACTTTATCATTCTTTTATAACAATACAGCTTAAAATGCAAAAAACATACAGCTATATAAAAACATTTTCTCCTTTGTACATCCTTATTCTATATGCTATTTTCTATTTTAACATTTTTTACTTTTTAATATTTTTATTAAAAACTAAGACACAAACATACACATAACACAGAGACAGGATCATCAATGACGCTGTCATCCACCTGTACATCTTGACCCACTGAGAGTTCTTCAGAGGCAATAGCATGCACGGAGCTGTCATCTTCTAGGTTCATAATGCCTTCTTCTGGAACACCTCTGGAGGACCTGCCTGAGGCTGCTTTACAGTTAATTTTTTAATTAGTAGAAGTATACTCTAACATAACAATAAAAATATAGTAAATACATAAATCAGTCACACAGCACTTTAGTATAATCATCGAGTAATCTGAACTGTACATAATTGTGTGTGCTATACTTTTATATGACTGGCAGTGCAATAGGTTTGCTTACAACAGCATCACTACAAACACATGACTAATGCATTTTGCTAAGACATTGCAATGACTACAGCATCACTAGACAATAGGAATTATTTCAGCTCCATTGTAATTTTTTTTTTTTTTTGAGACAAGATCTTACTCTGAGAACCAGGCTGCAGTGCAGTAGCATGATCATGGATCACTACAGCCTCAAACTCTCAGGCTCTGGAGATCCTCTCACCTCAGCCTCCCAAGTAGCTGGGGCCACAGGCACCTACTACCATGCCCAGGTAATATTTTGGATTATTTTTGTAGAGATGTGGTCTTCCTATGTTGCCCAGGCTGGTCTTGAACTCTTGGGCTCAAGTGATCCTCCAGCCTCGCCTCCTTATGGGACCACCATTGTATATGTGGTCCATCATTGACTGAAATGTTGCTAAGTGGTTTATGACATAATTTATCCTTTTAAGCACCTAAATAGTACACCAGTATGTGGATAAACTATTACTGATTTAGCCAGTGTGATATGGTGGTCAAGAGCAAGAGCTATAGGACCCAACTCCAAAGCTTGAATCCCAGCTCTTCTACTTAATAATTATGAGAATTTGGAAAGATTGTTAACTTATCAGTGTTGCAGTTTCCTGGCCATAGTAATTATTTTGGCAGGCTAGAATTTGTAGCTCACTTGTTGAGGTCTTCTTTGCATATTTGTCATTGAAGGACAGCCAGGATAAAACACACCCTGCCTCACTTCCCTGTGATAAGTGGTGTTGAGGAAGGTAGAGCAGGGAGGAGGGAGCAGGAGCAGGAAAACAGGAGGAGGATGTAGTTTTAAATGGGATGGGGAGGAAAGGACCAGGGTAGATCCCACTGAGAAGGGAGCATTCCTGAAAGACCTGAAAGAGGACAGGAAATGAGATAGGTAAACACCTGGAAGAAGAGAATTCTAGGCGGAATAAAAGGCCTTGAGGCAGGAGCATGTGTGGTCTGTTGAAGGAAATAGAAGAAACCCCAGTGTCTTAGAGCAGATTGAGGAAAGAGGAAAGCATGGGATATGAGATCAGATGGTGCAGGGCCTTGCAGGTAAAGTGGGAGCCACAGGAAAGTTCTGAGCTAAGGAATAATGTGACAGAACTGATGTTTTGAAAAGATCACTTGCCGCTATTTTGAGATTAAACATTAGGAAGCTAAAAATAGACACAGGGAGACTGTGGGGCTATGCAATAGTCCAGGTAAGAGACGAAGGCCATATGGTAAATAGTTATACTATAAATATATACATTGAATAAAAATATTGTTTGCTAATAGAGAGTGGAGTGTGAGAAAAAGAAAAAAGTCAAGGATGGCACCAGTATTTTGTGGCTACAACAAATGGAGTAATAGAGATGACATTTATTAGGATGGGAAGACTGTATGGGAAGTATGTCTGGGGAGTTTGAAAGCCAAGCTGGAGGTTCCTGTTGTACATCCCTGTGGAGCTGTCAGGTAAGAAGCTAGATATTCACAATGTGGCATCCCTAGGAGGGATCTGGCTGAAAATGACAGAGTAGCCAATGTTTTTAAAACCATGAGACAGTATGACAGCTTAGTTAGTTTTCTGTTTTTGTCACAATAAATCAGCACTAATGTAGGCACTTAGAACAAAACCAATTTATTATTTTAAAATACTGGAAGTCAGAATTCTGATACAAGCCTAATTGGAAAAAAGTCCTCGTGTCGCTAAGGTATGTTCCTTTTTCTCATTCTAGCTATTGCCAGAATGTAGTTCTTTGTGGTTTTAAGATTGAGATCTTCATTTTCTTGCTGTGTGTAAACTGAGATCCTTTCCTAGCTTCTAGAGCCTACTGCATTTCCTTGACTTGAGGTCCCCTTACTCCATCTTCAAGGCCAAAAACAGTGGAACAAGTTTTCACCTTGTGTGTCCCTGACTTACTCTTCTTCTTCTTCCAATTTTTAGGACTCATGTGATTATACTGAGCTGACCCAGATAACGCAGGATAATTCACATCTCAAGACCCTTAAACTTGATGACATCTGCAAAGTCCCTTTTGCCGTAAGGTTATATTAGCATAGGGTCCAGGAATTAGTGCAGAGCCACAATCTCAGAAAGAAAATGAGAGTGGATAATGAAGACAGATCATCTGGGTGTAAACTTGAGGATATTCCAGAATATAGAGGTTAGAGAGATAAGAAAGAAACTAGTAAGGAGACTAAGAAGCAGTCCCTAAGTAGAGAGAAAAGAATGGTGAATGGTGATTGGAGGTGAAGACAGTTCCAAGGGAGGATATGTTAATTGCTGATGACACATCAAGGAAGATGAGGACTGAGCGTTGACGATTGGATTTAGTAACATGGAGTTTCCTGCTGACCTGGACCTGAGCAATTTTAATGGAGCAGTGGGGGCAATGTATGACAGAAGAGAAATCAAGACAGAAGGGACTTTTCCAAAAAAAGGTATATAAATGGTTAATGTGTAACATGGAAAGGTGTTCAACGATATTGTCATTTGGAAAATGAAAATCAAAAGCACAATGAGTTACCAGTTCACACACACTCAGAAGGCCATAATCAAAGAAATGGACAATAACAAGGGTTGAGAAGGATGTGGAGATGTTCTTCCACATTGCTGGTGGAATGTAAAAATGGTGAAGGTGAAGATGGAAAAACGGAAATGAAGTATTGAGAGGGAGATAGAATACGAGAAGCTTTCTGACAGATAAAACCCAATGGAACAAACTGACTGACTGGGCATCTGAAATGAGTAAGAAGGAGTCAAAAATGAGCAAAATTATGCTTCTCTGTGGATGCAAATCATATCTCCATTGCTTACACTCAGGAGAACTTGCATGTAGTCAACATCTCTGGATTTTAGCTTTTTCATGTGTACAATGGGGATTTATTCCTCAAAGAGTTGTAGAAACTCTAAATGAGAGACTTATGAAAAACCCACTGAATGACATTATGAATAATAATATCATCAGTGGAAGGTGATTTGAGGATGTGATGCTGTTATCCCTGACATGGGCAGGAGGGAACTTGGACAAAGACCAAGGAAGAAAATATCTCTTCTCTGAATGTCTCGTCTGCATATGAGTGCAATGTCCTTTATTCCATGTCTTCCACCCAATCAGGGCCCCCCTACTGCCACTTAAGGGGTAATTTCTCTTTCAATCATTAGTTGTTCCAGCACCAAGAAGCTTAGCCTGACTTGAGGCACCTAAGTCAGGAGGCCAGGATCCCTGGGAGATTGACAACAGGAGGATACTCCCATCGGAATACTCCAGGATTCCAACAATATCTTAGTCTATTTGGCTACTATAAAAAAATACCTTAGATGTATAAATCACTGGGCAGTTTGTATATAATAGAAATATATTTCTCACAGTCTGGAGGCTGAGAAGTCTAATAATATCAAGGCACCAGTAGATTCAGCATCTGGTAAGGCAGATTCAGGGTCTCTTCAGCTCACCTTCAGCTCCATAGATGGCATCTTATTGTGACATCATCACATAGCGGGTGGAGGGGAAACACTGCACTCAGTGGTGAAAGGGGAGAATAGTCTGTCCTCCCATGATGGAAGGTGAGAACACAGTGCCCTTGCATGGTGGAAAGTGGGAACACCATGTCCTCACATTATGGAAGTGGGCAACACTGTGTCTTCACATGTTGGAAAGTGGGAACACCATGTCCTCACATGGTAGAAGGGGCAATACTGTGTCCTTACATGGTGGAAGCAGGGGACACTGTGTTCTCACATAATGGCAGGAGAAACACCATGTCCTCATATGTTGGAAGCGGGGAACACCATGTCCTCATATGGAGAAAGGGGGTAAGACTATGTCCTCACATGGTGGAAGGGGGCAACACTGTCCTCACATGGTGAAAGGCAGGAGCATCATGTCCTCATATGGTGGAAGGGGAAACACAATGTCTTCACATGATCCAAGGCAGGAACACTGAGTCCTCACGTAGTGGAAGTGGGGAACACTATATTCTCACATGGTGGAAGGAGGAGCACTGTGCCCTCACATGGTTTAAGTGACAGAAGGGCAAAAGGGGTGACACTGTCCTCAAGTCATTTTTTAAAAGTACCAATCCCATTCATGGCACCTAATCACCTCCTAAAAGCCCAGTCTTCTTCATGCTTTTGCATTGGGGATTAAGTTCCAACATGAAACATCCAAACCACAGCAAGGGTCTTCAGTGACCCTTGTCATGAGGGAAAAAGATGGGAGCTTTGCAATCATCCAGTATTGGATCTAAGGCTTTGCTCTGCCACCAACTAGTTTTGAATACTGTTGATCAATACCAGCTATAGTAGGTTCTTATAACAATTAAAAGGAATATCAGAGTAAAATGTGTATTTATAATGTTTTAAACAAGAAGAAAATATAAATAAAAATTTATTGAGTCTATTGAATGCAGAGGACTTTTAAGTTTGATATCATTGGAATAAATCATGAACAAGAGCAAAATATTTAGTATTTTAAAATTAAAAATGTATGGGCCGGGTGCAGTGGCTCAAGCCTGTAATCCCAGCACTTTGGGAGGCCGAGACGGGCGGATCACGAGGTCAGGAGATCGAGACCATCCTGGCTAACATGGTGAAACCCCGCCTCTACTTAAAAAAAATAGGAAAAACTAGCCGGGCGAGGTGGCGGGCGCCTGTAGTCCCAGCTACTAGGGAGGCTGAGGCAGGAGAATGGGGTAAACCCAGGAGGCAGAGCTTGCAGTGAGCTGAGATCCGGCCACTGCACTCCAGCCTGGGCAACAGAGTGAGACTCCGTCTCAAAAAAAAAAAAAAAAAAAAAAAAAACAAAATTAAAAACGTATTTAAAAAATAATTAAAAAGAATAATATTTGCGAAGTGCCTGGAACAAAAACTGGTTCAAACAACCTCAAAAGCCTTGTTCCTCCTTTTTGTTTGTTTGGTTTGGTTTTTTGTTGCCTTTGGTGCAATGGGAAGGTCAGTTGGGTGATCACATCTTATGCTGCCCCAGGGCTAATGTGCACTGATACCCAGTAATGTCCAGTCACCTGGGAAGCCAGTGAGGAGACTGGCACACCCTCAGCCTTCTGCTCAGCCTAAAGGGAAAGAGGGCAGAAATGAAGCCCTGCTATGGATCTTCTCCCTCCTGCCTCACCCGCCCACCATCCAGCAGGCACCTAGCATTATTTCCTAGTGCTCCATCTCTTAGCAGGGACTCTGTTTAGATTTTGTTTTCTGTGGGTGGCAATGAGGAAATGAGCTCACCTGAGCCATGAGGGAAACTAAGAGGCCCAAGGATCTGGGCCACCAGCCATGCCACAGCAGCTCGTGGTACTAGAGTTAGCTCATCTCTGCATAAAAGCTGGGACTCAAATAGGAGGCAGAGGCTGCAAGAAGCTGAGGACCCCTCAGGAGGAAAGAAACACCCACATACCATGGTGGAAGAATGGCCATGTTTATAATAAGAGGTGGATAAGGGAGTAAGGAAGTCTCCAATTAGGACTTCGGGCCATCCATAGTCAAGGGAGGTCATTGTGTCCACTCCTGTTTCCAAGTAGAGCCACACCAGACAGTCTGTCAGTAGCCCCTGTGCTGCGTCTACCTCTGCTGACCCCATGGGATGGGAACAAGGTGGCCCAGACCCTTTGCACCAAGAAGTACTTGTCTCCTCAGCCCTATTCCCCCACAGCCCCACATCCTCCTGAGAGAGCCCAGGTTAGTCCTACAGGAAGACATATGACCATACCAGGACACAGTTCCTGTGGCAGGAACTGTACATAGTGTCCAAAGTGTTCAGAAAAGTCAGATGTGGGAGATATCATGTTTAAACCTTTGAGATCCAGAGAGTTCCATGGAACAAGCATCTTGGGAAGAGCTTCGAGCATCACAGTATTTCAACAGGCAGGAGTGAGGGTGAGGAACAGGGAGAAGGAACTTTCATTTCAGACAGAGGGATGCAAGTGAGCAAAGAAGTGGATGACTTAGGGTTTAGGGCCAGCATGGCTACTGGGGTATTAAGGGTCAGAATAAGAAGAGGTTAGAGAGGGCTGGGTCAGACCTTCTCAACAGCTTCACCCATCACAGCCCAAGTAGCCCTCATCAAGGGGGTGTGGAAGGATATCACACTTCTGTTCTTACAAACAAGTGCCTTATACTAGGCCAAGGAAAGAGCTGAGGCTGTTTTCCTAAGACAACCTCCAACTGTGGCCTCTTAGGGTCATTCTCTGAGACACAGAGGCTAGGAAGGTTTTGAGATAATACAAAATTCTCTTTCCACTCTACAGGAAGTTGAGTTTGGATCCACAGGCTGAGGCTTAAGATTAAGTTCAGATTAGCACAGGAGAAAAGAAAGGTGGCTTTGGTTCAGTTTTATAATGTGCACTAGACACCCTTCCCCCACCCACCAACCTGCATGCACACACACACTGCCTGATACCCCCAAGGGAGCCCTATACAAAATCTGCAAAGGAAGCCTCGATCTGTTCCTTTGTGGGCCCCTACCCACCCATGATATCTTCCAGCTCAGCATCCAGAAGCCAGGTCCTATATCCCACCTCTGCAGCATAGTCAACACCTCTGCACAGTTCCCATATCTGGGATTGTGTCCTCAGAATTACACACACCAGTGACATGGCAGAGGTGGTGGGGATTTGCCACCTTTGCAATCAGACAGGGTCCCCTTGGGAAGGCTTCTGAAAGAGAGCAGTCAGGAGCAATGTCAATGACAAGGGGAAGAATATTTGCTCAAGTGTAAGTACATCTTTGGGAGGTGTCACAGAATGCAAACAGGCTGTGGGTACATAGAACTGTGGCTATGAGATCAGAGTAACACGGACTAGGGGCATCGGGAACTGAACCAGCACTGGGAAACGCGGGAGTCTGCAGGCTTCAGGCTCAGAGTACAGGTGTCCTGGGAGTGCCAGATCCTCTTGCTTCCTCCAATCGAATGATCTTAATGGCCTGGCCTGGACAATGATAATGAACCTCACTGTAGATAGGAGTGAGAGACCCTTTTTTCCAGATGTTCACTGATGCCCTGGAATACAAGACAGAGGGTTGTTGGATCTGCTAAGGGATAGAAAGGATGTGGAGGGACCCACAGAGCCAATACCCACTGACATGTGCTGCTCATGAATTCCTCTAAAATGCCCAGCACTACATCACACTCAGATGTAAATTTTCTTAGTAAATGCTGTTGATTGTCCAGATATAGATAAACAGCCGGTGTGGTCAGAAATGGCAGGTCCTGGAATTAGAAACCCAATACTGGGCAGAGAGACCTGGGAGTTGACAGGGGAGCCAGTGCCCCAGCCCTTACTTTGTTCTCACCCTTCGGAGACACTTGCTGCCTGAGATCTTCATATTGATTGACATCATCATCGACCCCATGGTTCTCCTGCAATTCTCTACCTGAGAAAATCAAAACTTGAATCTGTGCCGTAGAAAACTGTATCCCTCCCCACTGCCACGAACCCCAAGGCCAAGGCCACACCTACCATCCCTCTGCAGAGTCCACTCCCTGGAAGAAAAATTCAGGAGAAAGGAAGATGAGGTTCTAGTGAGGTAGTGGAGGTGTCTGGGTATGGAAGGAGAAATGCAACTTGCCTCTTCCTATATTCATCATCTTCTTCTTCTTCCCACATGTCTTCAAAAGATACAGCCCAGTTCCCAGGACCAAGAGCACACTCACAACAGCCCCTAGGATGCCTGGGAGCAGTCTAACCATGTCCTGTTTGTATGAACATGTTTCTGTCACATGGGGAGAGTGGAAAATGTTAAGGCAGGAGATGACTTGAGATGCTCATTGCCAAGAGGAGACAGAGGGAGAAAGCAGGTGGAGCAGTGGGACGGAGCCTGGTGCCAAAGCTGAAGAGGGAGGAGCATGGCAGATCCATTCATTCAACTGGTTAGGAGCTGCTGTTTGGTACCAGGGATGCTGAGAAGCGCAAGACAATGTCCACAGCAGCCCAGCACACAGGAAGGAAGACAGAAAATACCAACTTCCAGACAGAAGGATTGCAGCTGCAATAGTGGTTTTCACCTTATATAAGGTCTTCAGAGAGGGCCTCCCAGAGGAGGTGCTGGCTAAACTGAGTGTGAGATTCTCAGATATTTAGGGTGGGGATTCAAGGAAACAGGAGCACCAAGTTCAGGAAATGTTTGTGTCAAAACACGAGCCCTGAGAGTTGCCGGCACCCCGCTGTAGCAGGAGAGAGACAGAGGAGGGAGGAGCTGTGGCAAAGGGAGTCAGATGGAGGCAGGAGTCTGTGCCCAGAGGGCCTTGTGGTCATGCTAAATGCTGAACACTCCAGGATGGGGGTGAGAAAGGAGGTGGCAGGCAGTTTAAAGTGATGCTGACACATCAGATCCCCCAGCAGCTCCTGGAGGGAGGGTTGGAGAGGATGAGGCTGCACACAGGGTGTCATTCATTCAGTGAACACTGATTGTGAGCAAATGTTGCTAGGAGCTGTGCTTGGCACAGGGATCCAAAGGAAAACATCAAGACATTTCAGTCTACAGGGCAGACAGTGACATAAACACGTCATTACTACTCAGTGTGAGGTGCTGTGGATGGCTCCCTAAGGAGGTGGGGCCTGAGGGCAGAACTGGATACATCATTTTCAGGGCCCTGTGCAATGCAAATTTAAATTCCCTTGATTAAAAAGGATTAAAACTTCAAGGAAGGAATAGCAGAGTTTTAACCAATTGTGGAATCCTGTGAAGTGTAGGACCCTGTGTGACTGCATCTGTCTTGTGCCCATAAAGCGTGTCATAGCTTAGGGAAATGCTTGGAAAGGAATAAAAGAGGAAGTGTTGGCCACTGGGTGTGGGAGGGCTGATGGGGGTAAGAAACAGCATGTTCTGAAGCTCAGAAGCTTACAGAAAACAAGACATATTTTGGGGAAATAAAAGAAAGGAGTTTGGTGTGAAGTGCACAGGTGAAGCCAGAAACATGGGCAAAGGAGCATCTGAGCCCCAAATTCCATGGGAGAGTAACTGGGGGCCAGATCACACAGAAGACACAGACAACAACCTAATTTGACCCACTTTTCCCAAAGCCCACTCTGGATGTTCAGTGGAGGATGGATGGGGTGGGAGAGCTCCTGGAAGGCTGCTGTTGGAATCAGCAGGGACATGGTGGGGATGTGGCGAGGAGGGTACGGATGGGAGAGATGATTAAAGGCAGAACGAAGGTGGATGTGACTCCCACACTGCTGTGTGTGGTGAGCACATGGAAGGTGGTGGTAATGCACATGGCAGAGAAGAGAGCCCAGAACCCTCAGACCCCAGTGCTACCTGAGATTGGGCAGCCCCTCCTATCCTGCAGGCTACACTCACCACTCACCTTAGACACAGACTTTTCTAAAGTCTAAGATTGCAGCTTTCTGATCCTCCTGGTTGCTGACCACACAGATGAGGTGGGTGTTGCACTGGCACAGGGGCAAGTTCACAGCCAGTGTCCAGGGGTTGGCAGCTGGTCCTGGTGTTTCTCTCTGCAGCTCTCTGAGGAGGCCCTTGCTCTCCCAAGTCACATTCAGGTCCTCTGTGGTCTCTGGAGCCCTATACTCCAGGGTGATGTTACACAGGTCTGGTGTGATAGACAGTGACTTTGCCAGGATCTCAGGGTGAGGCACAGGCTCTGGGGCAGAAGGGAACAAAAGAGGGGAATCTCACATGTGTGGAGAACATTGCATGTCTAACTTCCTCATAATTTTCTCATTGCAGCCTTGGCATGCGCCATATAAGGAAAGTGAGTGTATTCTACAGATGAAACACAATTTGCCCAAAGCTAAATATGGAGCAAATGAAATAAGAAGGGAAGCCACTGTATTCAGCTCCATGTGGGTTCCCTGATTCAACATGTCTTAAAACTGTCCTAAAGAAAATAAAATCTGGACATGCCCTTCCCAGGATGCAGTGTTTTCAGAATATCAGGGTCTTTCCAAGAAGGGGAAGAAGTCTAGGGAAGAAAAGCTTGTGCTGGCCCAGAGTCCCTCCCCTGTGTCTCCAGTTGAGGCCGTGCCTGAGACTGCATAGCCCTTGTGGGGCAGTACGTCAGGTCAGCTCCAGGAGGCAAGAGAAAGGCCCATGATCCCTAAAGTAGACACGTCTACTCCCATGTCTGTGGGAGATGAGGTGATAGTGACTGGGAACAATGACTCTTACTGTGCTTAGAAAGTGCCACTGGAACCTGTGGTGCAGACAGAAGAGAAGAATCCAATTCACAGGCCAGCCTGAGAAATCACGTGGGACCTAAAGCTGAAAAACCCACTCTCTCCGTGGCAGGATATTTCCCTATGCAGAGAGGAACTTTAGGGAAAGAAAGAGTTGGTAAATGGGTTCCCTAAGAAGTGTTGTGGTGTAAACTATCTCCTACACCTATGGAGGCTTTGAGAGCTAGATTTGTGGCGGCTTGCGTGACTGAAGCTGGCTTTGGGCTGGGGCTGAGTGAGAGGAGAGAGGACTGGGAGGACTCCATTCACAGGGATTCCCAACTATGGTAGACAGAACAGTGGCCTCCAAAATGTCCAAGACCCATCCTGGTAACCTAGGAATAGGTTAGACAGCAAGAGAAGAGGAATTAAGGTTGATGAAATTAAGATGGAATTAAGGTTGCTGATCAGCTGACTATAAAATAGGGAGATGATTCTGAATTCCCAGACACTAACATCAGTGTTCAATTAGGAGATACGGGAAGATGGCCATGAGTCATGGGATGCCAGCAGCCACTAGCAGGTGAAAAAGGTGAAAAAACAAGTTCTCCCCTGGAGTCCCCAGAAAGAACACAGCTTGAAACCACCTTCATTTTAGCTCCCGGAGACTTGTGTCAGGCCTCTGGCCTACAGCACAATGAAATAATAAATTTGTCTTGCTTTCAGCCAACAATTTTTGACAATTTGTTACATCAGCAATAAATAATTGCTATACAAATTAAGTGACATTAATCATATATAGAACGATTAATGTTATTGAAAAAATTGCTATTTTTCGGAATTTCCGTTTCCTCTCCCAAAACATTGAAAGAACTTCATTCCCTGGTGTGAATCTCAGCTCTGCTCTATCTCTGGGGACCTCACAAGCCTTATTTTTAGCGGAGAAAATGCAGTCTGAAGGCCGGCGCCTGAATGCAATCCTGCGTGGGGCCTATGTGATACTCTAGGGACAAAGAAAGCAGGTAAGCCAGAGGATGGGGGAGGGGTGTCACTCACCATAGACAGTGAGGTAGAAAATCTGCACAATCCCATCTCCCCCACTAGAGATGAGGGCAAAGTACTGCCCACTGTCCTCAAGGGCCAGGTTCTCAATCCTCAGGGATGACATGCTGGGTACATGGATCCTCTGCTTGAACTTGTCCTGGTGTTTCAACCAGGTTGGAGAATCAGCCCCGCTGTGGACTTGCAGAAGCTGTGTATGATTTGACAGAGTGCCCAAAGCCCATAGTACCTCCTCCAGCTCGGCACCTACATCTACTCTGAGCTTCTCAATCACATTCAACAAGACAGAACCTCCTCAGATCCCCTTCAGATGAATGGGGGCTCCAGAATCCTTCACTGCAGAGCCATGTCCTCCAGAAGTGTTGGCTGCTGTGCTGCAGACACCTAGGGCATGGAAACAGGAAACAGGAAACAGGAGTATTTCCTCATCAAGAACAAATGAGAGAACCACAGAACTTTGGTTCAGAGTTACAAATCCATCCAAAATCCTCCCTTGATTCTGGGAGGACTGCCTAGCGTAATGGATTTGAAGCAATTCTGGAATCAAGTCCTTGTTCTAGTGGAGTGTGATCTTGAACAGGTTCCTGAACCCCCTTAATCTTCAGTTTTCTTACCTGCCCCATAATGACAGTAAGGATCAAATGAGATCCTAGATCAAAAGCACCTAGCAAATTTTCTGGCATATGCTAAGTGCATAACTACAGGAGGCAGCTTCTAACGTGGCTCCCAAGGATGCCTCCCCAGTGTGTGCACACCCCTGTATAATGCCCTCCCCTGGCGTATGGGCTGCATTGATTACTTGCAAATGCAATGAAAGTGATGGAGTGTCCCTTCTGTCTGGCTCACACCCTCTGACTCCATCACTCTCTCCTGCTCAGGCTGATGAATCCCACTACCAAGTCGTGAGCTGCTCTGTGGAGAGGCCCAGATGGCAGGGAGCTGAGGGCAACCTTGACCAATACCTTCATTTCAGTCTCTGCGACCTTGAGCCACAGGACCCAGCTGAACCACACCTGGATTCTGACCTCCATAAACTGTGAGACAATGAGCCACAGGACCCAGGTCCTGGGTCCTGACCTCCATAAACGCCGAGACCGTGCCCCATACTGTGTTAAGGCCCTAAGTTCTAGGGTGACAGGTCACACAATACATAACCCAGGCAAAGACGAAGGTTGCTTTCCTTTACCTTTCCTTCTAGGAAGGGAATTAGTCCAGATAGCATAGGGCAGGATAGGACAGGGCATGAATTAGCCAGGTTGTCCTGTGCTGCAGGACACCCAGTGCTCTCTCTAATGAGTAAATTCCCACCCATTTTCAGCCTGCACGGTTCTGCTGTCCTACACCCATTCCTGGTTCTCACTGAAAGCAAATAGCTCACGCCAATCCTTGGATGTGGAAGCATTTCAAATATTTCTCTTTCCAGTTATGCACTAACTCGGTTCACAAAACCCCTCCTCTAGGCCAGGCCTCCCTCCCTCCTTTCAGCTCCCTCAAGGGACTAGGCCCCACCCCAGGCTCAGCATCCCTTAGCACCAGGGCCACAGGCCTTCAGGATCCACATCAGTGAGTTAGTGGTTTTGTCAGTCCATTTTTGCATTGCTATAATGAAATATCTAAGGCTAGATAGTTTATAAATAAAATATACCTAATTGGCTCACAGTTCTGCATGCTGTACAGGAAGTGTAGAGCCAGCATCTGCTCCTGGTGGGGGCCTCAGAAAGGTCACAGTCATGGTAGAAGGCAAAGGGTAGCCAGTGTATCACATGGCCAGAGCAAGGGCAAGAGAGATGGGGAGGAAGATGGCCAAATAGGAGCAGCTCTGTTCTGCAGCTCTCAGTGAGATCAATGCAGAAGGCAGGTGATTTCTACATTTCCAACCGAGGTACCTGGCTCATCTCACTGAGAGTGGTTAGACAGTGGGTGCAGCCCATGGATGGTGAGCCGGAAGCACAAGGGTTTGGAGAACTCCCTCCTCTGGCCAAGGAAAGCCATGAGGGACCTGCCATGAAGGACTATGCTACCTGGCCCAAATACTGTGCTTTTCCCACAGTCATAGCAACCTGCAGACCAGGAGATTCCCTCAGGTGCCTACGCCACCAGGGCCCTGGATTTCAAGCACAAAACTGGGCAGCCATTTGGGTAGACACCGAGCTAGCTGCAGGAGTTTTTTTTTCATATCCCAGTGGCACAGGCAAGACAGAATGGTTCACTCCCCTGAAAAGGGGTATGAAACCAGGGAGCCAAGTGGTCTAGCTCAGTGAATCCCACCCCCAAGGAGTCCAGCAAGCTAAGATCCACTGACTTGAAATTCTCGCTGCCAGCACAGCAGTCTGAAGTCGACCTGGGATGCTTGAGCTTGGTAGGGGGAGGGGCATCTGCCATAACTGAGGTTTGAGTAGGTGGTGTTCCCATCACAGTGCAAACAAAGCTGTCAGGAAGTTCAAACTGGGCAGATCCCACTACAGCTTGGCAAAACTGCAGAAGCCATTCCTCCTGTCTGGGCAGGGCATCTCTGAAAGAAAGGCAGCAGCCCCAGTCAGGGGATTATAGGTAAAACTCCCGCCTCCCTGGGACAGATCACTGTAAGGAAGGGGCAGCTGTGGGCCCAGCTTCAGCAGACTTAAATATTCCTGCCAGCAGGAACCTGTGGATCTACCAGTACAGCGCTTGAACTCTGCTGAGGGACAGACTGCCTCCCCAGGTGGGTCCCTGGCCCCCATGCTTCCTGACTGGGAGACATCTCTCAGTAGGGATCGACAGACACCACATACAGGAGAGCTCCAGCTGGCATCTGGCAGGTGCCCCCCTAGGAGGAAGCTCCCAGAGGAAGGAACAGGCAGCAATCTTCACTGTCCTGCAGCCTCTGCTGGTGATACCCAGGAAAACAGGGTCTGGAGTGGACCTCCAGCAAACTCCAGCAAACCTGCAGCAGAGGGTCCTCACTGTTAGAAGGAAAACTAACAAACAGAAAGGAATAATAGCATCAACATCAACAAAACGGGTATCCACACAGAATCCCCATCTGAAGGTCACCAACATCAAAGTCCCACGATAGATAAATCCATGAAGATGAGGAAAAACCAGAGCAAAAAGGTTGAAAATTCCAAAAACCAGAATGCCTCGTCTCCTCCAAAGGATCACAATTCCTTGCCAGCAAGGGAACACAACTGGATGGAGAATGAATTTGACAAATTGACAGAAGTAGGCTTCAGAAGGTGGGTAATAATAAACTCCTCCAAGCTAAAGGAGTATGTTCTACCCCAATGAAAGGAAGCTAAGAACATGGAGAAAAGGTTAGAGGAATTGCTAACTAGAAAAACCAGTTTATAGAAGAACATAAATGACTTGATAGAGCTAAAAAACAGCATGAGAACGCAGTGAAGCATACACAAGTATCAATAGGTGAATTGATCAAGAGGAAAAAAGATATCAGAGTTTTAAGATCAACTTAATGAAATAAAGCATGAAGACAAGATTAGAGAAAAAAGAATGAAAACATACAAACAAAGCCCCCAAGTAATATGGGACTATATGAAAAGACAAAACCTGTGAGTGGTGTACCTGAAGGTGATGGGGAGAATGGAAACAAGTTGGAAAACACTCTTCAGGATATTATCCAGGAGAACTTCCCCTTCTAGCAGCACAGGCCAACATTCAAATTCAGGAAATACAGAAAATACCACAAGGATACTCCTTGAGAAGAACAACTCCAAGACACATAATCGTCAGATCGCCAAGGTTGAAATGAAGGAAAAAATGTTAAGGACAGCCAGAGAGAAAGGTCAAATTACCCACAAAGGGAAGCCCATCAGACTAACAGTGGATCTCTCTGCAGAAACCCTACAAGCCAGAAGAGAGTGGGGGCCAATACTCAACATTCTTAAAGAGAAGAATTTTCAACCCAGAACTGCATATCCAACCAAACTAAGCTTCATAAGTGACGGAGAAAAAAAATCCTTTAGAGACAAGTAAATGCTGAGAGATTTTGTCACCACCAGGCCTGCCTTACAAGAGCTCCTGAAGGAAGCACTAAATATGGAAATGAAAAACCGGTATCAGCCACTGCAAAAACATACCAAATAGTAAAGAAAAGTGTCAAAAAGTTGACACTTTGAAGAAACTGCATCAACTCCTGGGCAAAATAACCAGCTAGAATCCTAATGACAGAATAAAATTAACACATAACAATATTAACCTTAAATGCAAACAGGTTAAATGTCCCAATTAAAAGAAACAGACTGGCCAATCGGATAGAGTCAAGTCCCATCGGTGTTCTGTATTCAGGAGACCCATCTCACGTGCAAAGACACACATAGGCTCAGAATAAAGGGATGGAGGAATATTTACCAAGCAAATGGAAAGAAAGAAAGCAGAGGTTGCAATCCTAGTCCCTGATAAACCAGACTTTAAACCAACAAAGATCAAAAGAGACAAAGAAGGACATTACATAATGGTAAAGGGATCAATGCAACAAGAAGAACTAACTATCCTAAATATATATGCACCCAATACAAGAGCACCCAGATTCATAAAACAAGTTCTTAGAGACCTACAATGAAACTTAGACTCCCACACAATAATAGTAGGAGACTTTATCACCCCATTGTTAGTATTAGACAGAACAATGAGATAGAAAATTAGCAAGGATTTTTAGGATTTGAACTCAGCTCTGGACCAGACGGACATAATAGACATCTACAAAACTCTTCACCACAAATCAACAGAATATACATTCTCCTCAGCACCATATAGCACTTATTCTAAAATCGACCACATAATTGGAAGTAAAAAACTCCTCAGCAAATGCAAAAGAATGGAAATCAAAACAAACAGTCTATCAGACCACAGTTCAATCAAATTAGAACTCAGGATTAAGAAACTCACTCAAAAGTGCACAACTACATGGAAACTGAACAACCTGCTCCTGAATGACTACTGGGTAAATAATGAAATTCAGGCAGAAATAAATAAGTTCTTTGAAACCAGTGAGTGAACAAAGACACAATGTACCAGAATCGCTGGGACACAGCTAGAGCAGTGTGTAGAGGGAAATTTATAACACTAAATGCCCACAGGAGAAAGCAGGAAAGATCTAAAATCGACACTCTAACATCACAATTAAAAGAACTAGAGAAGCAAGAGCAAACAAATTCAAAAGCTAGCAGAAGACAAGAAATAACTAACATCAGAGCAGAACAGAAGGAGATAGAGACATGAAAAATCCTTCAAAAAATCAATGAATCCAGGATCTGGTTTTTTGAAAAGATTAACAAAATAGATAGACTGCTAGCCAGACTAATAAAGAAGAAAAGAGAGAAGAATCAAATAGATGCAATAAAAAATGATAAAGGAGGTATCACCACCAATCCCACAGAAATACAAACTACCATCAGAGAATACTATAAACATCTCTACCCAAATAAACTAGAAAATCTAGAAGAAATGGATAAATTCCTGGACACATACACCCTCCCAAGACCAACCAGGAAGAAGTTGAATCCCTGAATAGACCAATGACAAGTTCTGAAATTGAGGCAGTAATTAATAGCCTACCAACCAAACAAAGCCCAGGACCAGACGGATTCAGAGATGAATTCTACCAGAGGTACAGAGAGGAGCTGGTACCATTCCTTCTGAAACTATTCAAAACAATAGAAAAAGAGGGACTCCACCCTAACTCATTTTATGAGGCCAGCATCATCCTGATACTAAAACCTGGCAGAGGCATAACCAAAAAAGAAAATTTCAGGCCAATATCCTTGATAAACATTGATGGAAAAATCCTCAATAAAATACTGGCAAATCAAATCCGGCAACACATTAAAAAGCTTGTCCTTCATGATCAAGTAAGCTTCACCCCTGGGATGCAAGCCTGGTTCAACATATGCAAATCAATAAATGTAATCCATCACATAACAGAACCAATTTCAAAAACCACATGATTATCTCCATAGATGCAGAAAAGGCCTTCAATAAAATTCAACACCGCTTCATGCTAAAAACTCTCAATAAACTACATATTGATGGAACCTATCTCAAAATAATAAGAGCTCTTTATGACAAACCCACAGCCAATATCATACTGAATGGGCAAAAACTGGAAGCATTCCCTTTGAAAACTGGCACAAGACAAAGATGCCCTTTCTCACCACTCCTATTCAATATAGTATTTGGAGTTCTGGCCAGGGCATTAAGTCAAGAGAAAGAAATAAAGGGTATTCAAATAGGAAGAGAGGATGTCAAATTGGCTCTGTTTACAGATTACATAGTTGTATATTTAGAAAACCTCATCATTTCAGCCCCAAATCTCCTTAAGCTGATAAGCAACTTCAGCAAAGTCTCAGGATACAAAATCAATGTGCAAAAATCACAAGCATTCCTATACACCAATAATAGACAAACAGAGAGCCACATCATGAGTGAACTCCCATTCACGATTGCTACAAGAGAATAAAATATCTAGGAATCCATTTCACAAGGGATGTGAAGGACCTCTTCAAGGAGAACTACAAATCACTGCTCAAGGAAGTAAGAGAGGACACAAACAAATGGAAAAACCTTCCATGCTCATGGATAGGAAGAATCAATATTGTGAAAATGGCCACACTGCCCAAAGTAATTTATACATTCAATGCTATCCCCATCAAGCTACTATTGACACTCTTCACAGAATTAGAAAAAGCTATTTTAAATTTCACATGGAACCAAAAAAGAGCCCATATAGCTAAGACAATCCTAAGCAAAGAGAACAAAGCTGGAGGCATCACACTACCTGACTTCAACCTATACTACAAGGCTACCATAACCAAAACAGCATGGTACGTGTACCAAAACAGAGATATAGACCAATGGAATAGAACAGAGGCCTCAGAAATAATGCCACACATCTACAACATTCTGATCTTCAACAAACCTAACAAAAACAAGCCATGGGGAAAGGATTTCCTTTTTAATAAATGGTGCTGGGAAAACTGGCTAGCCATATACAGAAAACTGAAACTGGACCCCTTCCTTACACCTTACAGAAAAATTAAGTCAAGATGGATTAAGGACTTAAATGTAAGACCTAAATCATAAAAACCCTAGGAGAAAACCTAGCCAATACCATTCAGGACATAGGCATGGGCATACACTTCATGACTAAAACACAAAAAGCAATGGCAAAAAGAGCCAAAATAGACAAATGGGATCTAATTAAACTAAAGAGCTTCTGCATAGTGAAAGAAACTACCCTCGGAGTGACCAGGCAACCTACAGAATGGGAAAATGGTTTTGCAATCTATCCATCTGACAAAGGGCTAATATCCAGAATCTACAAAGAACTTAAACAAATTTATAAGAACAATTTGAAGAACCCCATAAAAAAGTGGGAAAAAGATATGAACAGACACTTCTCAAAAGAAGACAATTTTGCAGCCCACAAACATAAAAAATAACTCATCATCACTGGTCATTATGGAAATGCAAATCAAAACCACAATGAGATACCATCTCATGCCAGTTAGAATGGTGACCATTAAAAAGTCAGGAAACAACAGATGCTGGAGAGGATGTGGAGATTTTGGAATGCTTTTACACTGTTGGTGGGAGTGTAAATTAGTTCAACCATTGTGGAAGACAGTGTGGCAATTCCTAAAGGATCTAGAAGCAGAAATATCATTTGACCTAGCAATCCCATTACTGGATATATACACAAAGGATTATAAATCATTCTACTATAAAGACGCATGCACATGTATGTTTATTGCAGCACTGTTCACAATAGCAAAGACTTGGAAGCAACCTAAATGCCCATCAATGATAGACTGGATAAAGAAAACGTGGCTGTAATCCCAGCACTTTGGGAGGCCGAGACGGGCGGATCACGAGGTCAGGAGCTCGAGACCATCCTGGCTAACACGGTGAAACCCCGTCTCTACTAAAAATACAAAAAAAACTAGCCGGGCAAGGTGGCGGGCGCCTGTAGTCCCAGCTACTCCGGAGGCTGAGGCAGGAGAATGGTGTAAACCCGGGAGGCGGAGTTTGCAGTGAGCTGAGATCCGGCCACTGCACTCCAGACCGGGCGACAGAGCAAGACTCTGTCTCAAAAAAAAAAAAAAAAAAAAAAAGAAAACGTGGCACGTATACACCATGGAATACTAGGCAGCTATAAAAATGGATGAGTTCATGTCCTTTGCAGGGATATGGATGAAGCTGGAAACCATCATTCTCAGCAAACTAACACAAAAACAGAAAACCAAACAACCTGTGTTCTCACTCATAAGTGGGAGTTGAACAATGAGAACACATGGACACAGTGAGGGGAACATCACACACCAGGGCCTGTTGGGTGGTGGGAGGCTAGAGGAGGGATACCATTAGAAGAAATACCTAATGTAGATGATGGGTTGATGGGTGCAGCAAACCACCATGGCACGAGTATACCTATGTAACAAACCTGCATGTTCTGCACATGTATCCCAGAACTTAAAGGATATATACATATATGAAGAAATTGAAATCATTCTAACAAAAGACACATGCATGTGTACGTTCATTGCAACATTATTCACAATAGCAAAGACATAGAATCAATCTAAATGCCTATCAATGGTAGACTGGATAAAGAAAATATGGTACATATATACCATGGAATACTATGCAGCCATGAAAAAGAATGAGATCATGTCTTTTGTAAGAATGGGAGTGGAGCTGGAGGCCATCATCCTTACCAAACTAATGCAGGAACAGTAAGCTAAATACCATACGTTCTCACATATAAGTGGGAGCTAAATGATGAGAACACATGGACACAAAGTAAGGAACAACAGACACTGGAGCCTACTGGAGTGTAAAAGGGTGGGAGGAGGGAAAGGATCAGAAAAAAAATAACTATTGGGTAATAGGCTTAGTACCTGAGTGAAGAAATAATCTGTACAACAAACCCCCGTGATATGAGTTTAACTATATAACAAAATTGCACATGTATCCCTGCAGCTAAAATAAAAAGTTAACAAAAAGAAAAAAAAAGAGAGGTGGGGCGGTGCCACAAACTTTTAAACAACCAGATCTCCTGTGAACTAACTGAGCAAGTACCCACCTAGCACCAAGGGAATGACGCTAAACCACTGTGGGACCTGCCCCCATGATCCAATCACCTCCCACCAGATTCTCCCTTCATCCCCAGTGGGAATCACGTTTCCACATGAGATCTGGAGGGGACAAACATCCAAGTCATATCAGTGGGCCAGTGCCCTGCCCAGTTCTGCCTAGGGTCATACAGGAGAGGCACCAAGTGAGCAGCCACCAGCCTCCTCCTATCACCTCCAGTTCCTCCACGATTCCTCCTCCTACATCTCACACTCCTCTGACACCCAGTTCAAGAGGGGGCCTATGCTCTCCCACAGAGCATCCTGGGGTGCAGCACAGACACCTGACCTGGCCCACAAAATGTTGCTGAGGAGAGCCAGATGAGGCTGTGCTGCCAGAGCCCTCTAAACAAGTGAGGGCACAAAGGCCAGTGCCTAGCAGGTCCTGAGACATGGTGCCCATTTGTCAGTAGCAGAAAGGGTAGAAGTGCACTCTGTCCTCCAAGCTCCAACCCCTGCCTTTATGCACCCACAGGATCCTGAGTATTTCAGGGTTCCTAGAGTCTCAGTGGGGAGGAGTCCAATCCAGCCTGTCCTGGAGTAGTGTGCTGGCTCGGGGGTGGATACCAGTGATACACTCTGAGTGAATAGGCTGCTCCTGCTGGATCTCACCACTTGGACAGAAGCCAGATAAATTTCCACTTTTCCAATTGCGGTGAGTGCTAGGACTCTCCTGTGGTTGGCAGTTGCACCTCCTCTGAACCAGGCTCCCTGTTCACAAATCCACACTAAGTAAGGGTGACTATTAACCCACGTGGCCTAGCCCATCCAAGTTAAAGCCATTCACAGGGCTCAAGACTGTCCCAAGGAGGGGCGTATGAGAGAGACTGGGGTGAGACAGCCAAGGTTTGGGGCGACTGTTGCCACTGAGGGAGAAGGGAAGGAAAAATGATTGGAGAAAAAATTTACACTGCAGAAGCACCTGCCTGAAAAGTCACAGCAACAGGCAAAAATAAAACAACCTGGGAGGGGGTAGTGAAAAAAACTCAGGCTGCACCTGGACGGATAAGCAAACAGAGCCCAGCACAGAAACTTTTTGTTCTTTGTCTATTAGCAAGCTCCCAGGAAAAAGTTTCTTCCCCTTTTCAGGCATAGTCATGGTGGGAACTTGCACAGGGAGAAGGTGGGCTTACAGAAAACAAACCTGCAATTATACATACAAGAGAAGTGGTACTTTGGGCTTGCCCAGAGACATACCCACAACTACATAGAAAAGGGGGAGTTGTGCAGACAGCCTGATAGGAGAAGTTACTTAAGCTGCTGCAGAGATAAGAGGAGTTTCTTGTAAAAAGGTTTTGAATTCAGCTCTATAACCCAGCAGTCCACTCAGACTCCCCTCTCTGCTGCGGAGAACATTTTTTCTTCCGTTTATTAAACTTTTGCTCCAAACTCATCTTTGTGCCTATGTTTCTTAATTTTCCTGGACGTAGGACAAAAAGCCCAGGGTACTAGTTCAGACAACGGGAAACTTCTACATTAAAGTGCATCGGTGAGACTGCAACACCACTGGACCCCAAACCCCAATTATAGATGTAGATGCACCTCTGTGGCCAGGTGCAGGTAGAGTGCCACAGGACAGGCAGGTGAGCTGAACTCCCTCAGGACCTTCATTAAATCTCCCTTGGGTAGGAAGATGACCATCCAAGGATCAAATATTTCTGAAGGGTGGTGTTGGTTATGGTAGTGAAGCTTCCTGGCAAAGGCCATCTGGCCACCTATGTCCCAAGGTCTTCCCTGGATAGTGGGCAGCAGCCCAAAGAGGCCAAAGATGCAGGAACCATGGGAGAGAGCCATTTTCAACTCACACACACAGCCTCTTCCCAGGGCAGCCACCTCACAGACCCAGAACCTTGGGCCACCTGCCCTCCCCGACAATGAGCTCCCACACTGCACCCAACATCTATACAGTGACATCCCCACACCCATACTCCCCACAGGAAGGCACTTTTAAGCGTCTTAAAATCCTAAAGGTTTAGTTCCTTATTCCTTCCCCGCAAATGTGACCTGTTCATACTATACTCTCATAACCAAGGAAGAACACTTGAAATTTTTTGGAATACCTCTTTCAAGGTGCAGACACACCTTTCAATATTTATAAACAAAGAAGAAATACAAATTTAGTCTCCAGGAGGGCACCCCAGGATACATGGAAGGTGATGCTGCAGACATATTTATTAGACTCTAGTGTCCCCCGGTCAGGAGGGCTTGTTTCTGAGGAAGAGGTGGGGCATGGGTTGAATTGTGTCCCCTGTAAAGGATATGTTGAAGTCCTAAACCCAGCACTTCAGAAGGCAACCTTATCTGGAAATCTGATCTTTGCAGATATAGTCCAATTATGATAAGGTCACGAGGGTGGTCTCTAATCCAATATGACAGGTGTTCTTATAAAAAGAGGGAATTTAGACAAAGACACTGACATGCACAGAGGGAAGACAATGAAAAGAGACATAAGGAGAAGGTGCATAAAGATGGAGGATTTGACCGATGCAGCTGCAAGACAAGGAACACCACTGATTGCCAGCAAACACCAGAAGCTAAGAAGGGGCAAGGACAGGTTTCTCTTGTTATGGAATGAATATTTATGTTACTCCCAAATTCATATACTGAAGCCTTGACAGCCAGTGTGACTGTATTTGGAGATGAGGCCTCTAATGAAGGTTAAATTCGTAAGAATTCACAAGGGTGGAGCCATGCCCCAATAGTGTTAGTATTCTTATAACAAGAGACTTCAAAAAGCACGAGAGTTTTCTCCATGCACGTATTCTGAGAAAGGCCGTGTGAAGACATAGAAGACAGCCTTCTGCAAAACCAGAAGAGAGCCCTCACCAGAAATTTAATTGGCCGCAGCCTTGATCATGAATTTCCAGCCTCTAGAACTGGGAGAAAATAACTTTCTGTTGTTTAAGCCATCCAGATGGTATTTCGTTATGGTATCCATAGCTGACCAATATACCTCTGCAGATTGCAAATGTAGCATGGCCCTGTCAACACCTTGATTTGGGGCTTCTAGTCTCCAGAACTGGGTGACAACAAATTTTCATTGTTTCAGTCACTCAGTTCTTGTTATCTGACAGTCCTAGGAACTTGTTATCTGACAAGTTGTTATCTGACAGTCCTAATGCAGGAACTCAGGAAAGGTGGTGATATAGTTTAGCTCTTTGTCCCCTCTAAATCGCATGTTGAAATTAGATCCCCAGTGTTGGAGGTAGGCCCCGGTGGGAGGTGTTTGGGTCATGGGAGTGGATCCCTAATTAATGTCTTGGTGCCATCCTTGTGGTAGTGAGTGAGTTCTTGCTCTACTAGTTCCCGTGAGAACTGAATGTGAAAAACAGCCTTGCAGCTCCCTCTCTTCTCTCTTGCTCCCTCTCTTGCCTTGTGATGTCTGCTCCGTTTCACCTTCTGCCATAAGCAGAAGCTTCCTGAGGCCCTTACCAGAAGCAGATGCTGATGCCATGCTTCTTGTACAGCCTGAAGAAGCGTGAGTCAAATAAACCTCTTCTCTTCATAAATTACCCAGCTTCAGGTATTTCTTTATAGCCACACAAATGGACAAAGACAGGTGGCACAGAAGGATTACATGTTAACTCTTTCAGGGGTTCCTGGAGAGTCAGGGCTGGACCCTTGGCCAGCAAATCACATGAGGCACAAGCTCTGGAGTGGGACAATGTGGGTTCAATCTCAGATCCACCACATTTACTGGCTGAATGATCTTTACCAAGTTACTAATCTAAGTCTTGAGTTCCCACATATGAACAATAGAAATAATAATTACAAGTACTAGTGGGCTCCTACAAGCATTAAAAATATGATACATTTTTAAAAAGCACTCAACAGTAGGGTTGACCTGCCATGGAATTGCCACAGTACTGTAGCTGGATTTCTCCCAATGTTTCCCTGTCTGGAAAAGAGGTTGCCCATGCCCCATGAATTTGATTCCCAGTTTCTACCTCTCATCGGTTTCTTCAGATACTGAATTTCTGATGATTCTCAGGACAACCCTTCAAGGTGGGAGGTTACAGATTATTATCCCCATGCAAAGGCTGAAGAGGTTGCATTTCAGTAACACTAAGAGGCTTTTTAATTTTTTGATTTTAATTGGATTATATATCATATGATTTTTTAAAAGGAGGGATAAATTAAGGAGATTGAAAAAGGAAGTGTCACTCCTGTCTGGGGACTCCCATTGCCTGGTTCTGGCTCCTAGAGGCAGGCACTATTATCAGTGTCTTGTGTTACTATGCAGAGATAGTCTATGCACTCAAACACACACATGTGCATCTCCACATACACAACACACTCTATGCGACTATCCTGCTCTTTGTCTTTTCTTAAAGCAACATTTGTTGGAGCCCACTCTTCATCTGTACACATAGATGTGTCCCATCTCCTGTCTGCATACTGTTCCTTGTGGGGCTCTAATCCTCCTCTGCTTCTGATATTCAGGTTGTTGCTTAATACCACAATGTTGCAATGAATATCCTTATATTTGTGCCTTTACACACATGGACGTGTATATAACAGTGAACATCATTAGGGTGGATCTAATGAATCAAAGGCACATGTACTTATACTTTTGATTGATATTATTATCTCCAAAGAGTGTTCCTATCTATACTCCTACCAATAATATTTAGGTTTCTCAACAATACCTAATCATCAAACTTTTTGCCCTCTGTCAAGTTGATAGGGGAAAATGTTTCATTATAGTTTTAGTGGGCATTTCTTCTGTAAACAAGATTCATCATTATCATTTTAGATTACTATGTCATTCTTACTGCCTTTTCTGTGAACGATGAACTGTCTGCTAATGTCTTTTGTCTATCTATACTTGTTTATTTTCTATTAGTTTATAGGAGTTAGACATATTTTAAGAACATTCACCTTTATTTTAACATATTACAATTTTTTAAGTTTGTTTTCCAACTTTACTTGCAGACTGTTTGCAATGCCAAAATGCTATTTTCATAAAGTCAAATGTATCCATTTTTATGGCTTATTCTTTTTGTATCTTTGGTTTTAAATTTTATATTTATTCTTAGATCCACCCAAAACTTATTTTGGAGTCAGGTGATACAGCTGACTGGTGTCACAAAGTGGTGAAAAGATTGAACTTTAGAGTCCATGAGACTTAAGTCCTGATCCTTCATCTTCTGGCTGTGTAAACTTGAGCAGTTATTTA
This sequence comes from Trachypithecus francoisi, assembly GCF_009764315.1. Lineage (NCBI taxonomy): Eukaryota > Metazoa > Chordata > Mammalia > Primates > Cercopithecidae > Trachypithecus > Trachypithecus francoisi. The sequence continues at coordinate 92,171,609 of NW_022681470.1, read as the reverse complement.
ACCTCTCTGGCTTCAGCAGTCTCATATGTGATATGGAAAAAAATGAAAATGCTTACCTCATTGGACTCTTCTTTGGGTTTAAACAGAGAACATTTTTCAGCACAGTATTCAGTAGTTGTCCTATCAATATTAGCTGCTCCCATTATCATGATGAGTATTAGTTGCCCAAGCCCACCTGGAATCAGAACCAGATGTCCCCAGGTTCCAGTCTGCTCTCCTTTCCTCCCCAGCAGCCACCCCTCTCAGGGGTCCTCTCCTGGTACAGGGATGGGTTCTAGGGATTTAAACACCACTGAGTTCAATGCCGTAAGTGGCTGCAGGGTGTAAAGGTCTAGCCAGGGCCTACTTGGTTACTGGAGCCCTGAGTTTAAAAGGAAGTTTGTTACTCTATGTCCACACATGGTCATCATCAATTACCATGTTACTGAAAAGCAGAGAACATCTTTATAGCAAGGAAAGTGGTAAAGATGGAGGGAAGGGCTGGGTGCAATGGCTCACGTCTGTAATCCCAACACTTTGGGAGTCCCAAACAGGATGATGGCTTGAGGACAGGAGTTCAAGACCAGGCTGGAAAATATAGTGAGACGCTGTTCTCACAATCAACTGAAAAATAAAGATGGAAGAAAGGACAGATCCCTTGTTATCACAAGTATACTCTGAAAAGATTATACTATTAACTTTATTTGGTTTAACTATTTCCCCTTTCTATAGTTGGTTGTTTTGTGTTATAAAAGTATCATATGTTACATTGAAAATTATGTGGAGCTGCTTCAAGTAAAAGTTCAAAGTGTGCCTCATTCCCACGGAAACCAAATGTGTATCCTCTAGACAGTCACAGTCATCTGTCTATGTACCCATAAATACCATAAGCCCTGTGATCGCAGGGCATCTATTTGTAAATTCATTTCGGCATTCCTGTTGGCCTACATAGGTGTCTTTGACTCTCCCTTTGAACCGTTTATAATATCCTACTGGGTCCCTCATTAATTAATGAGTGAAATAGAAGTATTCTTTAACTCCTCAGTCAATCATCCTGTTCACAGTTAATTGCATGTTTCAATATACAATTTTTGGTATACAACAAGGGACACAAAACGTAAGTGCTCAGTTGAATGTAGGACTCAAAAACAGTTCTCTTTTCTGACTGGGGAAGTAAGACAATTGGACTAGCTAGAGAGACAACATTTCAGACTCCACAGGGGGACCTTCCTAAGGCATTTTCATGGATAATTCTTATCAAAATAATGTTTGTCTTTCTCCTTGTCAGCACTTTAAGAGGGATCATCTAAAAATAAGCTAGTGCTTTCGTTGAGCAGACAGGAACTGAAAAAGTCTGACTGAGGCTTTCATTAGCAGCTTCTAAATGCCATAGCTGTAGAAGATGTTCCTGAGTGCAGTGTGCAGAACATGTTTCCACATACCGTGGGAGGGAGTGGATGTCTGATATGGTTTGGATTTGTGTCCCACCCAAATCTCATGTCAAAATATAATCCCCAAAGTTGGAGGAGGGGTCTGGTGTGAGGTGATTGGATCATGGGGATGGATTCCTCATTGCTATTCCCATGATAGTGAGTGAATTCTCACAAGATCTGGGTTTTTAAGAGTGTGTAGCACCTCCCCTGCTCTCTCCTCCTTCCCCTTCACCTTCTGGCATGATTGTAAGTTTCCTGAGGCCTCCCGAGTCATACCTCCTATACAGCCTGCAGAACTGAAAGTCAATTCAACCTTTTTACTTTGTAAATTACCCAGTATCAGGTAGTTCTTTAAAGCAATAAGAGAACGGACTAATGTCCTTCAGCAAGTGGTCTAAGGGCATTGGTCCCAGAGACCCCTCTCAGGAGCAGAGGCAGAGAAGCAGAGGGTCAGGTAGGGGAGGCTGAGAGAGGAAAAGTCCCTTCCTCCCTCAAGGGCTGAGGAAGTGGCCACAGGGACACCCAGAGTTTTCTCTCTGAAGGAGCCCAAAACGGGTTCACCAGCTGTCAGTACCTGTAAAGCCACAGGATAGGACAAGAAAGGATGGGAGAGACAAAGCAGAGGACTTGATGAAGCCACAGAATCCCAGAACCTCACTGCTGGGAGGGGACTTGGGGATGATCTGCCCAAGTACCTGCTTTAACATAGGAGGGGGCTCTCTAGTGGGTAGACTTGTCCTGGGTCACACAGGGCAGAGCCACACCTGAAGCCCACTTCTGCCCCCGCCCAGAGCCTCCCCTGCAGGACACGGTCCATGAGCTCTTCCACCCTCACCTGCCCTCCCCGGAGCTGAGCTACACTGTTGTCTGAACCCACCAGGACCTGAGCAGCTTCTGGGGTCTCCACCCCAACTGCCCTCTCCTGAAAAAGGAAGCAGGTACTTTCAGTGGCTGAGCAGAGCAGGGACTTCTGGCTAGCAGAGAGGTAAATAGGCAGCCTGGACAGACCCCACTTCCTGGACGAGAGAACTGGGAAGAGAGGAGGCTCAGCCCTCAGGCTGCCAGGGAGGATCTGCCCCAGAAGGTGAATGAAGAGCGCAGCTGGGAGGAAGATGAAGATTCAGAGAGGGAAGGAAGGCAGCAGGAGCTCTCTGATCTACAAAGATGCTAATCCTGAAGAAGAAAAAACAAGCCAGGGAGCAGGTGGTCATTTACAAGGTGGAGCTAAACATTAATTCAATTTGTATAAAATTTAAAGCTCTGTAAACAACATAAAATATTGCTCATTTGTCTAACATAGCCCCTATCAGCACACTCACAAACCAACGATTCATGTTTGATGCCCAAACTGTACTTCTTGGTGCTATCTCCATTGTCTCATGTATCTGTCTGGAGCTCCTAATGCAAAGACACTTTCTCCTCCAGCTCCCTGCTGGCAGACATGGAGTGGGCATTCAGTAAGTGCTGCTATTGTTATGGTCGGGGGTAGCCAGAAGTCTAGGACCACCCTCACGTGTAGCTTCCTGTGTCTCTGGGAAATTATATGTGAGCTGAGCCACCCTCAGTCTCTCTCCTTCCCTTCCACACTTCCCTATCCAAACACATGTCCAGGAAGGGTGTAAGAGTTTAAGAATGATGAGGACAAATTCCTCATTTCCACCTTCATCATCACTACTTCACCCCCCATTCCTCTCCGTGAGTCAAGGGTGAACTGGAACAGGGATAATCCAGAAACCACAGAAAAAAATGCATCCAACTCTGGAGCTTCAGGATTCCTCAGAGGATCCAGAACAATTTCACAGTGATGTTCCTTCCACAGACAGCCTCTGACCAAACTTCACTGCAAGGGGGCTTGTCTCATTTAGTACCACAGTGGTCAGGCCTAATTGGACAACCAATTTCAATTTCATTCCTTCACAGTTGTTCCCTGAGAGAATCATTTTCTTTCTGTGAACGCAGATCTCCTACGCCAAAAACGAGAAATTCTAAGTCCTTCCTTCCTTCTCTTTTATTTTCTCTTTTCCTTCCTTCCTTCCCTCCTTCCTTCCTTCTTTCCTTCCTTCCTTCCTTCCTTCCTTCCTTCCTTCCTTCCTTCCTTCCCCTTTCTTTCTTTCTTTCTTTCTTTCTTTCTTTCTTTCTTTCTTTTTCTCTCTTTCATTTTTCTTTGTTTAGTAATCCTCCAACTCTAGTGCCTGTGGAGAAAACTCTACCCAGTTAGACATATTTCCAGGTAAACAACATGTATAAGTGGAGAAACTCTACATTTTGCTGTTGATAGAAAGGCGATCTAACCCCTTTCTATTGCAAAGCTCATTGTTCCTTCAAAACCTCCTGTGTTACAAGTGCTCTGTAACCCATTAGATTTCATATAATTCCTTGTAAGTCCAATTAGTGGCTGGGATATAAATGCAAAAAATTATAACAAGAAGAGCTTTCACCAAAATGCACTAGATCTTATTATCATTCATAAAATAATGATTGTGATATATAGCCTAGACTAGGACAGTCTTTTTTTCAGTTCACTTTTTCTTAACTTTCTATGTTCTCTACTTTCTCCCTCTCTGTGTGTTTTCTTCCTCAATTTTATGCCCTCTTGTAGCCAATGTTGGCAATCTACTGATTCCTTCTATATTTTTAGCATAGTCTTAGAAATATTTTGATGTATAAACACTTAAATTTTGGTGACGGTGTTTCCTTACATGAAGCAAAGATTGTATTGTATTCAGTTTCCTGAATCTTGCTGATGGGAATCTATGCATCTTAATTCATGGAAGTTGAACATTCCTTCCAGATAACTAGAACATTTGTTTTTGTAACCTCCATAATATGCAATGGTACAGATACTCTTCGACTTGTTCACATGTTTCTGAACTGATGGGCCGCTCCTGTTTCTTTCCAGGGTTTTTCCTAGAACGGTGTTGTGATAAACATGGTTTCATCCAAGGGTCCGAGCAGCATTTCCCAGTGGAGGAAGAGCCAACTCACAGGGATGTGAAGCACGCCCACTATAGGCACATTTTACCCAAAGATAAATTCTTTTCAACTTTTAAAATGAGCAGTAATGCAAATTACAAACACGATTTTAAGATTGAGACGTTCAAGGGCCCTTTCCTTTGTGATGATTTGCTTGGAGATCAGCCCTAGGCCCAGGCAGTGGGTGACGATTCTCTCAGTGCAGCCAAGGCAGCCCTGGCTCAGGGGTGCCAGCTTTCTCACCACCAAAAAACTTATCATTCTTTCCATCTTGGGATCCAACCAAATATGTTGCATTTGTAAATCATAACAGAGTGTTTTTCTCTTTTGTTGCCCAAAGACATCGGAAGCTGAACAGCCCACCCGTTGATCAGGGCCCAGCTAGCCCAGCCCTCTCCAATTGCCCTCCCTTCCCAGGGACACTGCCACTCACTGAGGAGGAGATTAATGAATACCAGGAGCCCAGTCATCCAGCAGAAGGACCGGTTCTTGGAGCAGGGCCCCATGGCAGGCTGCCTGCTGGCTTATTCAGCTGCAGCGGAAACAAGAGAGGAAGAGGTAAGAAAAGAGGACAAGCTTGATCAAGGAGCCCTTCACACTCTTCCCCACTTCAAGGGCAGGGCCAGCAAGTTACTACTGGGGAGATAGTCTACATGTCTAGAGAAAGCCATTTAGCTCTTTCCTCCCCTCCCAGTCCCTACAGTGCCACACACAGTCAATAAGTAATTGCAGAAGAAATAAAGGCATAACCTCATTCTGTGATGTTCCTGGCAGTGTATTAGACAGGCCCCCTTCTCTTGGGCACAGCCAGCTTGGTGTTCCCTCCCACACCCTCCCCTGACACTTACCTGCTTCCTTGGGTTCACAGCTCTGCCCCAGATGGCCCTGGTCACCAGTGTCAGCTTATGGTCAAGCACAGAAGTCACCCTCTTACAGCAAGGCTGGGCTATGCCATTCCTGAACTTGGTGACTTTCCTTTGTCCCTACCCCACATAATAAGTTAAATTTTTTTTTGATTTTTCAAAGGCTTCACTTCTCAGTTACCTCAGTAAGAAGCTGTAAGCAAAAGAACAAATCTCCCGTGGAGAGTGTTAACTCCCCATATCTCCAATGCAAATATCAACATTTACTTGTTACAGGAGGCTATATGGTTTCTCAACTCCCACTAGTGGTCATCACCTCTCTATACACTCAGGGTTAGGAGAACCCCCTACAGAAGCTGACAGGCTCTTGGCTGTATCACAACTAAGTTTCCCTTTCAGCCTGTGTCAGCTGTGCTCCTGGTATTTCAAAGGATGGGGCAGAGAAATGCACACTGCCTCTGCCACAGCCTCAGCAGCCTGAAGCTCACCACCACCTGCTGAGTTTCAGGTCATGTCCTCTTCTCTCCAGACCTGGATACTCCAGGACATTTAAGAACTCCCCCTCCCATTACCCTGAGGGAGGAGCACCATCTTCTTAACCCCAAGGCACTGGCTCCTCCTCAAGTAGTTTCCTTTGACGGCTGCCCAAACAGAACACCTCCAAGGCTGGAGCTGCAGGCCTGACCCCATGACCACCTCAAGGTAGTCAGGTTCCTGGGTGTTCAGCCTATTTAATGGCTGTGAAACCCAAACCTCAGAGGGGTTAGGCAACCTGTGAAAGGTCACACAGCTAATCAAGCGACAGGGTCTGGACTCCTGACCACAAACTCAGGACTCATCACTGATCTCATAGCCACTCTCCCATCCCATTGTGTGGCCCCAAGCACGTCACCTCGAGTGCACCCTGTGTGCTCACCCAGAACTGCTCTGCAGATTTCCAGGAGAGAAGATATTCAAGATTGGCTTGATTCTGACTACCCTGCATGGTAATGAGGAAGTTACTGCAAAAGGCAGACCACAAGTTCTAGAGTTGGAAACTCTTTGTGTGGAATCAAAATCTGGGCAGCTTATCCGCTGGTCACCCTCAGGGCAATGGGGATTAAACCTCATATGCACCCCACCCCTATGCCCACAGCTCTCCAGAATGAACTTCTTTGAGAAGTGATTGGTTATGAACACTGTTTCTAAGGAAGGAGAATGAAAAAGAGGAAACCAGCTCTGTTGTCACTAGAAGCCAGGAACTCTGGAGACAGTCAGCAAATGAACATTCCATGCTGGCAAAACACCAGGGATGTTTTAAAAATCCAGACCTCTAACCTCATTTTTGACATCCCAGCCAGCCTGTGCAAAGACATAAACATGTACGTGGGCACAAACCCCAACCACAGGAATTTTGGTAAGTCAATTACACACAGCTGCCTAATGCTGGTAATATTTTGGTGAGTTAAAGGAAGGCAGCAGCAGAATGTGTAAGTCACCAAGTGCCAGATAGGTGATAAGTGGAGACTTCTTGGTAGTCTGATATGTTATTGTCCATCTGCCTTGCATTTGTGTTTGTGGGTTGGAAGAAGCAAACACATCTTCCAGTTTTTATAGACTGGTTTTGGAAGACAAAGACCTTCTCCTCTTTGGTCCCCAGGCTTATAGGATTGCTTCTGGGTTCTAAGTTCAATGGGATTTCAGACATGTTATGTGGCTTCAGCTGGGTCCAAATATGGTCCATCGCTGGTGGAACTGTTACCAGCAGCTCAAGTGGCTGTAGATTCTATCTGGTCCTTGAGTGCATTGGACTTTGTCTAAAATCTTGTTCATTAGGGCTGCACTGGGTCGTTTCCACAGTTGGGTCTGCAGATGGTGGTTCTGTTTTCATGAGCATAATGAGAGTAGCTCTTTCTGAGTCCCTGGAATGCTCCTACTGGATCACTGGATGGGTTCCTGGATTGACAAGATTCACCTTGTACTTTTACTGAGAGTGGTGGAACTGAGTCACAGGGCTGCTTCAGGGTTCACAATTTGCAAGCAGGCCTCTGGAGGATTAGAGCGGCATGCCTTCTACCATGTTCATGGTAGGGAAAGACTGCGCCTGGATCACAACTGAGTAGAGCTAAAGCAGGGCTGCTTCAGAATCTGCAATCAGTCCAAAGTTGGAAGATGTACCAACATGGGCACAGACAGACATATCTCCCAGTGGGCCGCTGGGTGGCTAGGAATACTCTCTGCTCACAACTGGGTGAAAATAAGTTGTGTTTCAGAATGAAATCAATATTCACAGTGGAAATGAGGACAGACGGGGCTGGTGCCAGGTGCCTTGCTTCAGGGTTCACTGTCAAGACCAAAGTCAATAGGCCTGTCACCCAAGGCAGGGGTGGTTATGACTCCTCTCAGGTCCCTTGGCAGATTGTTCTGGTGGCAGGACCAAAGCCAAAGAGACCTATATGCAGATTTACTTGGGAAAAGTGTTTCCAGGTCTGTATCCAGGAACATATACAGTGAGCCTTCTACCTGGTTGTGAAAACACCTTCTCAAAACAGTTCTCTTCAGTCTTGGGCTCGCCTAATGTTTTGCTGCCTTTAACCTGGAGTCCAATACACTCACAACTGTACTTTTGTCTGTGGAAGGCTCCTAAATTCTTGTTGCTGTGGGAGAATATGAGTGGAACATCCCCTATTCTATATTTTTGCTCTCAAATTTTATTTTACAGACAGACACTAAACTACCCAATCAAAAAGTTCTATGAACCCCAAGTAAAATTAACTCAAAAACATCCAAACCTAGGCATATCAAAATAAGATGATCAAAAGCCAAAGTCAAACAGAGAATCTTCAAAGCTGAAATAGAAAAGTGATGCTGCATATTCAAGGGATCCCCAATAACATTGACAGCTAATTCCAATAATGCCAACAGGCACTGTGATGACATATGCAAAGCGTTCAGAAAAAATCTTACAACTAAGAATTTTCTGTCCTTCAAAACTATGCTTCACAAATCAAGGAGAAGTTAAGACATGCCCACAGAAGCAAAAATGGAGACTTGTCACTAGCAGACCAGCAGTATAACAAATGCAAAGGAAGTCATTCAATCTGAACTGAAAGACACTAGAAAGTCAATAAAAGCTATATGAACAAGTAAAGAGCACTAGTAAGGGTAATTAAATAGATAAATATAAACAACAATATGAGTGTTTTTATTTATAATAGCTTTTTCTCTTAACTTACCTAAAATAAACTTACCTAACATAAAAAATATAAGTGTGCTAAAGGGTACACGAGGTAAAAAATGTAATTTAGATCAGAATAACAGTACAAGGATAGGATAACACAGCTATATAGAATCCAAGTTTTTGTATACCATTGAAATTAAATGAATATTAAACCAATAAGGAATCTATAAATAAAGGTAGTAATTGTATTTCCCAGAAATAAAAAAAATTATGAAGGGATACTAACAACAATTGTATGTCAAAAATTAGATAAACTTGTTAGTAGAAAAATTTCTAGAAAGACATGAACTATGAAAATTGACTCAAGAAGAAATAGAAAATTTAGATAAACCTGAAACAATTAAGAGAATGAATTTGTCATCAAAATACTCCCACAAAGTAAAAAGAGAATGACTTTACTGTGATACTACACCAAATGTGTATTTAAAAATGACCAATCCTTCACAAATTCTTGGAGAAAATAGGAAAGAAAGTGATATTTGCAACGCATTCTATCAAACTAGAATTACACTGATACCACAACCACACAAAGATATCAAAAGTAAACATAGCCAATATCCCTTACATGCAAAAATTCTCAAACAAAATACTAGTAAACTAAATCCACCAATATATAAAAAAGATTATACAACACAACCAAGTGGGATTTATCTAAAGCATGCAGAATGTTTCAACATACAAAAATCAATCAATTTGATAGGAGATATGAGTAGATAAAAATTGGGAAATAGATGATCCCTTCAGCAGAGGCAAAAAAGTATTTGACAAAATTCAGCACCTTTTCATGAAGAAAAACCATGGAATAAATAGGAATTGAGGAGAATTTCCTCAACCTAATAAAGGATATTTATGAAAAATATGCAACTTACACCATATGTAATAGTGAAAAATGAAAAGCTTTTCCCCTAAATTCAAAAACAATACAAGGGAATGTGTTTGTGACATTTATATTCAACATTGTATTGTGGGTTCTGGCCATAACAATTAAGTAAGCAAACAATTGGGGGTTGCTTCCAAGATGGCCGTATAGGAACAGCTCCAGTCTGCATCTCCCAGTGAGATCGACACAGAAGATGGGTGATTTCTGCATTTCCAACTGAGGTACCTGGTACATCTCATTGGGACTGGTTGGACAGTGGGTGCATCCCATGGAGGGAAAGCTGAAGCAGGGCGGGGCATTGCCTCACCAGGGAAGTGCAAGGGGTTGGAGGATTTTCCTTTCCTAGCCAAGGGAAACCGTGAGAGATGATACCTAGAGGAACTATACAGTCCTGACCAAATATTGTGCTTTTCCCACAGTCTTCATAACTGGTAGACCAGGAGATTCCCTTCAATGCCTGGCTTGGTGGGTCCCACACCCACAGATCCTTGCTCACTGCTAGTGTAGTAGTCTGAGATTGACCTGGGATGCTGGAGCTTGGTGGGGGGAGGGGCATCTGCCATTGCTGAGACTTGAGCAGGTGGTTTTATACTCACTGTGTAAACAAAGCCACAGGGAAGCTTGAACTGGGTGGAGCCCACCAAAGCTCAGCAAGGCCTACTGCCTCTCTAGATTCCACCTCTGTGGGCAGGGAATATCTGAACAAAAGGCAGCAGAAAGCTTCTGCAGACTTAAACGTGCCTGCCTGACAGCTCTGTAGAGAGCAGTGGTTCTCCCAGCATGATGTTCAAGCTCCAATAATGGACAGACTGCCTCCTCAAGTGGATCCCTGACCCTTGTGTAACCTGACTGGGAGGTACTCCCAGTAGAGGCTGACAGACACCTCATGCAGGTCGGTGCCCCTCTGGGATAAAGTTTAAAGAAGAAGGATCAGGCAGCCATATTTGCTGTTTTGCAGCAGTGATACCCAGGCAAACAGGGTCTGGAGAGGACCTCCAGCAAACTCCAACAGACCTGCAGCTGAGGGGCCTGACTGTTAGAAGGAAAATTAAGAAACAAAGGAATAGCAACCACATCAACAAAAAGGACATCCACACCAAAACCCCATCTGTAGGCCACCAACATCAAAGACCAAAGGTAGATTAAATGACAAAGATGGGGAGAAACCAGAGCAGAAAGGCTGAAAATTCCAGTAAACCAGAATGCCTCTTCTCCTCCAAAGGATCACAACTCCTCACCAGCAAGGGAACAAAACTGAATGCGGAATGAGTGATGAGCTGACAGAAGTAGGCTTCAGAAAGTTGGTAATAACAAACTTCTCCAAGCTAAAGGAGCATGTTCTAACCCATCTCAAGGAAGCTAAAAACCTTGAAAAAAGGTTAGAAGAATGGCTAAATAGAATAATCATTGTAGAGAAGAACTTAAATGACCTCATGGAGCTGAAAACCACAGTATGAGAACTTCATGTAGCATACACAAGCTTCAATAGCTGATTTGATCAAACGGAAGAAATAATATCAGTGACTGAAGATCAAATTAGTGAAATAAAGCATAAAGACAAGATTAGAGAAAAAAGAGCAAAAAGAAACAAACAAAGTCTCCAAGAAATATGGGACTATGTGAAAAGACCAAATCTACGTTTGATTGGTGTACCTGAAAGTGATGGAGAGAAAGGAGCCAAGTTAGAAAACACTCTTCAGGATATGATCCAGGAGAACTTCCCTAACCTAGCAAGGCAGGCAAACATTCAAATTCAGGAAATACAGAGAACACCACAAAGACACTCCTCAAGAACAGCAGCCCCAAGACACATAATTGGCAGATTTGTCAAGATTGAAATGAAGGAAAAAATGTTAAGGGCAGCCAGAGAGAAAGGTCGGGTTACCCATGAAGGGAAGTACATCAGACTCACAGCAGATCTCTTGGCAGAAACCCTGAAAGTCAGAAGACAATGGAGGCCAATATTCAATATTCTTAAAGAGAAGAATTTTCAACCAAGAATTGTATATCCAGCCAAACTAAACTTCATAAGTGAAGGAGAAATACAAGCCTTTATAGACAAGCAAATGCTGAGAGATTTTGTCACCACCAGGCCTGCCTTACGAAAGCTCCTGAAGGAAGCAATAAATATGGAAAGGAATAACTAGTACCAGCCACTGCAAAAACATGCCAAATTGTGAAGACCATTGACACTATGAAGAAACTGCATCAATTAACAGATGAAATAACCAGCTAGCATCATAATGACATGATCAATTTCATACATAACAATATTAACCTTTAATGTAAATGGGATAAATAATCCAATTAAAAGACACAGATGGGCAAACTGGATAAAGAGTCAAGAACCATCGTGCTGTATTCAGAAGACCCATCTCACATGCAGAGACACACAAAAATTCAAAATAAAGGGATGGAGGAAGATCTACCAAGCAAATAGAAAGCAAAAAGAAAAAAAAAAAAAAGCAGGGGTTGCAATCCTAGTCTCTGATACAACAGGTTTTAAACCAACAAAGATCAAAAGAGACAATGAAGGCCATTACATAATGCTAAAATGACCAATTCAACAAGAGGAGCTAACTATTCTAAATAAATATGCATCCCATATAGGAGCACCCAGATTCATAAAACAAGTTCTTAGAGATCTACAAAGAGACTTAGACTCCCACACAATAATAGTGAGAGACTTTAACACCCCACTGTCAATATTAGACAGATAAATGAGACAGAAAATTAACAAGGATATACAGGACTTGAACTCAGCTCTGCACCAAGTGGACTTAATCAAAATCTACAGAACTCTCCACTCCAAAGCAACAGAATATAAATTCTTCTCAGCACCACATTGCACTTATTCTAAAATTGATCACATAATTGGAAGTATAACACTCCTCAGCAAATGTAAAAGAACAGAAAACACAACAAACTGTCTCTCAGACCACAGTGCAATCAAATTAGAACTCAAGATTAAGAAACTCACTCAAAACTGCACAACTACATGGAAACTGAACAACCTGCTCCTGAATGACTACTGGGTAAATAACAAACTGAAGGCAGAAATAAAGATGTTCTTTGAAACCAATGAGAACAAAGACACAATGTACCAGAATCTCTGGACACATTTAAAGCAGTGTGTAGAGGGAAATTTATAGCACTAAATGCCCACAGGAGAAAGCTGGAAAGATCTAAAATTAACACGCTAACATCACAATGAAAAGAACTAGAGAAGCAAGAGGAAACAAATTCAAAAGCTAGCAGAAGACAAAAAATAACTAAGATCAGAGCAGAGCTGAAGGAGATAGAGACATGAAAAACCCTTGAAAGAGAATCAAGGAATCCAGGAGCTGGTTTGTTTGAAAAGACCAACAAAATAGATAGACCACTAGCAAGACTAATAAAGAAGAAAAGAGAGAAGAATCAAATAGCTACAATAAAAAATGATAAAGAGGATATCACCACTAATCCAACAGAAATACAAACTACCATCACAGAATACTACAAACACGTCTATGCAAATAAATTAGAAAATCTAGAAGAAATGGATACATTCCTGGACATACCCTCCCAAGACTAAACAAAGAAGAAACTGAATCTCAGAATAGACCAGTAACAGGTTCTGAAATTTAGGTAATAATTAATAGCCTACCAATCAAAAAGAGTACAGCACCAGATGGATTCATAGCTGAATTCTACCAGTGGCTCAAAGAGGAGTTGGTACCATTCTTTCTGAAACTATTCCAATAAATAGAAAAAGAGGAAATCCTCTCTAACTCATTTTATGAGCCCAGGATCATCCTGTTACCAAAGCCTAGCAGAGACATAACAAAAAAAGAAAATTTTAGGCAAATATCCCTGATGAACATCAATGTGAAAATCCTCAATAAAATACTGGCAAAATGAATCCAGCAGCACATGAAAAAGCATATCCACCATGAGCAAGTTGACTTCATCCCTGGGATGCAAGGCTGGTTCAACATATGCAAATCAATAAATGTAATCTATTACATAAACAGAACCAACAACAAAAACCACGTGATTATCTCAATAGATGCAGAAAAGGCCTTTGATAAAATTCAACAACGCTTCATGCTAAAAACTCTCAATAAACTAGGTATTGATAGAACATACATTATTGGGGCAAACCAGACCCCGATATTTCAGTGTAGGTTCTTTTCTAATTTCCCTAAGTGTCAGCTGGTCTGAGAAATAAAGGGAAAGAGTACAAAAGAGAGAAATTTTAAATCTGGGTGTCTGGGGGAGACATTACATGTCAGCAAGTTCCTTGATGTCCCCCAAGCCACAAAACCAGCAAGCTTTTATAGTGATTTTCAAAGGGGAGGGAGTGTATGAATAAGGTGTGGGTCACAGGGATCACATGCTTCATAAGGCAATAAAATATCACAAGGCAAATGGGGGCAGAGCGAGATCACAGGTCCAGGGTAAAAGTAAAATTGCTAATGAAGTTTCATGTCCCACTGGGCACACATTGTCATTGATAACATCTTATCAGGAGACAGGAGAGCAGACAACTGTATGACTAAAGTTTACTAGGCAGGAATTTCCTTATCCTAATAGGCCTGGGAGTCCGATGGGAGACCTTATCTGCAACTGTATAAGACAGACATTCCTAGAGCAGCCATTTTAGAGACCACCCCTTAGGAACGCATTCTCGTTCTCAGGGCTGTTCCTTGCTGAGAAAAACAATTCAGTGATATTTCTCCTATTCACTTTTGTCAGAAGAGAAATATGGCTCTGTTCTGCCCGGCTCCCAACCAGTCAGACCTAATGATTATCTCTCTTGTTCCCTGAACATCACTATTATCCTGTTCTTTTTTCAAGGTGCCCAGATTTCATATTGTTTAAACACATGTGCTTTACGAACAATTTGTGCAGTTAACACAATCATCACAGGGTCCTGAGGTGACAAACATCCTCAGTTTATGAAGATGACAGAATTAAGAGATTAAAGTAAAGACAGGCATAGGAAATCACAAGAGTATTGATTAGGGAGGTGATAAATGTCCATGAAATGTTTACAATTTATGTTCTTCTGTCACAGCTTCAGCAGGTCCCTCCATTCAGGGTCCTGGACTTCCTACAACAACACATTAAAACAATAAGAGCTGTTTATGAAAAACCTACAGTCAATATCCTACTGAATGGGCAAAAACTGGATGCATTCCCTTTGAAAACCAGCACAAGACATGGATGCCCTCACCACTCCTATTCAACATAGTATTGTAAGTTCCGGCCAAGGCAATCAGTCAAGAGAAAGAACTAAAGGGTATTCAATTAGGAAAAGAGGAAGTCAAATTGTCCTTGTTTGCAGATGACATGATTGTATATGTAGAAAATCCCATCATTTCAGCCCCAAATCTCCTTAAACTGACTTTCAGCAAAGTCTCAGGATACAAAATCAATGTGCAAAAATCACAAGCATTTCTATACACCAATAATAGACAAACAGGGAACCACATCATGAGTGAACTCCCATTCACAACTGCTACAAAGAGAAAAAAATACCTAGGAATCCAATTCACAAGGATGTGAAGGACCTCTTCAAGGAGAACTACAAACCACTCCTCAAGGAAATAAGAGAGGACACAAACAAATGGAAAAACATTCCATGCTCATGGATAGGAAGAATCAATATTGTGAAAATGGCCATACTGCCCAAAGTAATTTGTAGATTCAATGCCATCCCCATCAAACTACCAACGACTTTCTTCACTGAATTGGAAACAACTACTTTAAATTACATATGGAACCAGAAAAGAGTCCATGTACGCACAACAATGCTAAACAAAAAGAGAAAAGGTGGAGGCTTCACACTACCTGACTTCAAACTATACTACAAGGCTACAGTAACCAAAACAGCACAGTAGTGGTACCAAAACAGACATATAGACCAATAGAGAAGAAAGGAGGCCTCGGAAATAACACCACACATCTATAACCATCTGATCTTTGACAAAGCTGACAAAAACAGAAAATGGGGAAAGGATTCCTTATTTAATAAATGGTGCTGGGAAAGCCAGCTAGTCATATGTAGAAAGCTGAAACTGGATCCCTTCCTTACACCTTTTACAAAAATTAACTCAAGATGGATTAAAGACTTAAATGTAAGACCTAAAACCATAAAAACTCTAGAAGAAAATTTAGGCAATACCATTCAGGACATAAGCCTGGGCAAAGACTTTATGACTAAAACACTGAAAGCAATGGCAACAAAAGCCAGAATTGACAAATGGGATCTAATTAAACTAAAGAGGTTCTGCACAGCAAAGGAAACTGTCATCAGAGTGAACATGCAACCTACAGAATGGGAGAAAATTTTTGCAATCTATCCATCTGACAAAGGGCTAATATTCAGAATCTACAAGGAACTTAAAAAATTCACAAGAAAAAACAAACAACCTCATCAAAAAGTGGGCAAAGGATATGAATAGACACTTCTCAATAGAAGACATTTATGCAGCACACAGACAAATGAAAAAATGCTCATCATCACTGGTCATCAGAGAAATGCAAATCAAAACCACAATGAGATACCATCTCACGCCAGTTAGAATGGTGATCATTATAAAGTCTGGAAACAACAGATACTGGAGAGGATGTGGAGAAATAGGAATGCTTTTACACTGTTGGTAGGACTGCAAACTAGTTCAACCATTGTGGAAGACAGTGTGGTGATTCCTGAAGGATCTAGACCTAGAAATACCATTTGACCCGGCGATCCCATTGCTAGGTATATACCCAAAGGATTATAAATCATGCTAGTATAAAGACACATGCACACGTATGTTTATTGAGGCACTATTCACAATAGCAAAGACTTGGAACCAACCCAAATGTCCATCAATAATAGACTGGATAAAGAAAATGTGGCACATATACACCATGGAATACTATGCAGCCATAAAAAGGATGAGTTAATATCCTTTGCAGGGACATGGATGAAGCTGGAAACCATTATTCTCAGCAAACTATCACAAGGACAGAAAACCAAACACCACATATTCTCAGTCACAAGTCGGAGTTGAACCACGAGAACACATGGATACAGGCAGGGGAACATCATACACCGGGGCCTGTGGGGGTTGGGGGCTATGGGAGGGATAGCATTAGGGGAAACACCTAATGTAAATAATAAGTTGATGGGTGCAGCAAACCAGCATGGCACATGTATACCTATGTAACCAACCGGCACATTGTGCACATGTACCCTAAAACTTGAAGTATAATAATAATAAAAAAAGAAAACAATTAGAAGGTGCTTAGATTAAAAAAGAATATTTAAAACCATATTTAAAACGACATGATCTTATACATAGAAAATTCAAAGAAATTCACAAGAAACTATTAGAGCTAATAAAAAATGCAGTATGATTGTAAAATGAAAGATAAATATGCAAAAATTAGTTATAGTATTCTATACTAGCAATGAGCATCAAAAGATGATTTATAAAACAATTCCATTACAATAAGATCAAAAAGAAAAAGTGCTTAGGAATAAATTAACAAGAGAAGTGCAAGGCAAGTGCACTGGTAACTGCAAAATATTGTTGAAATAAAAGAGGACTGAAATAAATGAAAAATCATGGCGTGCTTATGAATGAGGAGATTTAATATTGCTAAGAGGACAATATTTCCCCAATTCATCTACCAACTCAGTGCAATCCCTATCAAAGTCCAGATGAATTTGTTTTTGTAGGAATTTGCAAAGCAGTCCAGAAATTACTAGGGAATTGCCATACGAATAACCAAAAATTTTGAAAAAGAGGAATAAAAATGGAAGACTCACACTTTACAGTTTCAAATCTTACTACAATGTTGAATCAAGACAGTGTAGTACTGACATGAGAAAAAATCACTGGCATAAAATTGAAAGTTTGGTAATGAACCCACACATCAACTATAAATGTGTTTTCAACAAGGATGCTCAGACAATTAAATGGGGGAAAATGGTGTTGAATAGTGTTTTCAATGAATGGTGCTGGGAAAACTGGATCCATATATGTGAAAGAATGAAGTTGAGCCTTTGTCTCAGAACTATAAACAAAAATTAACTCAAAATGCATTAAAGACTGAGTTATTCAAGCTAAAACTAAGAGCTACTTCTTTAAAGTAGGTGAAAGTATTCATTTACTAGACAGTGGTCTCTGAAATATGACACCTCAAACAACCAAAGAAAAAACAGATAAGTTAAACTTCAGCAAAATTAAAAACTTTTGTGCATAAAAGAACACTATCAAGAAAGTGAATGATGAGCCAGGGAATGGGATGAAATATTTGTCCATTTTACCATATACCTGGTAAGGATCTAGTATCTAGAAACTATCAAGAGCACTTATACCTCCAGTAAAAAGACAAATAACTCAATTTGTTTAATGTCAAAGGAGTTGAGTAGATACCAAAGGACTTACGAAAATGGCCAATAAAGTAATAGAAAGATACACCAGATCATTAGTCATTGGAGAAATACAAATCAAATCCAAAATGAGATACCACCTCATTCCCACTAGGATTATTGTAGTGCAACACATTGGGCAACAACAAGGGTATAAAATAAAACCATCATTTATTGCTGGAGGAAAAGTAAAATGGTTCAGCCACATTGGAAAACAGTTTGAATGTTTCTCAAAATGATAGTAATAGAGCTGCCATATGACCCAGAATTTCCACTCCTAGGTAAAACATCTAAAAAAATTGTAAATGCTTTCACACAAAACATGGCATTATTTATAATAGTGAAGAAGAGAAAAATAACTGAAATGTTCATCAACTAATATATGGATAAAGAAAACATGGTATAAACATACAATTGAATAGTTGATTTTTCTTATTTTCTTCCATCAATTTACTTCGTGTTTTATTTGTTGTTCTTTTTCTAGTTTATCTATGGTCAAGGTTAGATTACTGATTTGAGATCTTTCCTTTTTAATATAGGCATTTTTGGCTATAAATTTTCCTCTAGGTAATGCTTTCAACACATCTCATAAGTTTTGGTATGTTGTGTTTTTAGGATTTTTCACTTTAAAGTATTTTCTGATTCTGTTGTGATTTATTCTTTGACTCTTTGGTTGCTGAAGAGTGCATTTTTATATTTCACAGATTTGTGATTTTTCTGAATTTTCTGCTGCTGTTGATTTCTAATTTCATTCTATTGGCTTTGGAAAACATACTTTGTATAATTTTATGCTTTTTAAGTTAATTGAAGCTTGTTTTATGACTGGATATATTGTCTTTTCCAAAGTATATTTCATGTACATTTGAGAAGAACGTATAATCTGCTCAATAGTTAGAAGTTCAATAGATGTGTTTTAGGTCTAATTAGTTTATAGTGTTCAATTGTCTTCTGTTTCCTTAATGAACATCTGTCTAGATTTTCTGTTTATTATTGAAATTGGAACACTGAAATCTCCAACTATTATTGTTGAATTGTTTATTTGTACTTTCAATTCTGTCCGTTTTTCCTCATACTGCAGCACTGTGTTGTTAGGTGCATATATGTCTACAATTATTATGTCTTCTTGAGGGATTGACCCTATTGGCATTATACAATATAGTTCTTTGTCTCTAGTAACCATTTTTATCACAGTCTTTTTTGCATAATAGTGGTAAAGTCACTCCAGCTGTCTTGGATACTACTTAATGGTATATTTTTTCTATCCTCTTATTTCCATCTATTTGTGTCTCAGTATGTAGCATATAAATGGATCTCTATTTTATTTATTCTAACAATCTATCTGCTTTTATTGAAATGTTTAATTAACTTATCTTTTGTAACTATTCATAAGATTTACATCACCGTTTTCTTGTCTGTATAACTTAGGTATTTTTTTTTTTTTTTTTTTTTTTTTGAGAGGGAGTCTCGCTCTGTCGCCCAGGCTGGAGTGCAGTGGCCGGGTCTCAGCTCACTGCAAGCTCCGCCTCCCGGGTTTACGCCATTCTCCTGCCTCAGCCTCCCAAGCAGCCGGGACTACAGGCGCCCGCCATGTCGCCCGGCTAGTTTTTTGTATTTTTTAGTAGAGACGGGGTTTCACCATGTTAGCCAGGATGGTCTTGATCTCCTGACCTCGTGATCCGCCCGTCTCGGCCTCCCAAAGTGCTGGGATTACAGGCTTGAGCCACCGCGCCCGGCCTAACTTCCTCCCTTGCTACCTTCTTTCTGTTCAACAATTATTTTCCATGCTATAATTTTCATTTCTTGGTCTTCTTTTATTATATTTTCCCATTATTTTCTAGGAGCTTGTCCTGGGGATTCAACTCACATGTTAATTTATAAGCATCTAGATTGTACTGTGAAAGGAAAATATCTTGGGTTCCCAACATCCCTAAGCTAAAAGGGCAATTTAAGCTGAAAACTGCTCAGGGCAAACCTGTCTCCCATTCTATTGAGTCTCTGCTCACCAAGGTAGATACATATCCTGATTGCCTCCTTTGGAAAGGCTTATCAGAAACTCAGAAGAATGTGACCATTTGTCCCTCATCTGCTTGTGACCTGGAAGCCCCCCGGGGTGGGGGGCGGTTCTTGCTTTGAGTTGTCCCTGTCTTTCTGGATGGAACCAATGTGCTTACATATATTGATTGATATCTCATGTCTTCCTGAAATGTATAAAACCAAGCTGTGCCCTGACCACATTGGGCAAATGTCCTCAGGACTTCCTGAGGCTGCGTCATGGGCACGCATCCTTAACCCTGTCAAAATAAAGTTTATAAATTACCTGGAACCTGTCTCAAATTTTTGGGGTTCACACTTTGGTAACTGTTAGGCCTCTGAGCCCAAGCCAAGCCATCGCATCCCCTGTGACTTGCACTATAGGCCCAGATGGCCTGAAGTAACTGAAGAATCACAGAAGAAGTGCAAATGCCCTGCCTCACCTTAACTGATGACATTCCACCACAAAAGAAGTGCAAATGTCCGGTCCTTGCCTTAAGTGATGATATTATATTGTGAAATTCCTTTTCCTGGCTCATCCTGGCTCAAAATCTCCCCCCACTGAGCACCTCATGACCCCCCACTCCTGCCCGCCAGAGAACAGATACCCTTTGACTGTAATTTTCCTTTACCTACCCAAATCCTATAAAATGGCCCCACTCTTATCTCCCTTCGCTGACTCTCTTTTTGGAGTCAGCCCGCCTGCACCCAGGTGATTAAAAAGCTTAATTGCTCACACAAAGCCTGTTTCGTAGTCTCTTCACACGGACGCGCATGACAGTAACCACAGAGGGATTTTGAGTGGAGATGCCTCTGACCTTTGACAAATCTACTATTGGTGCTTGGTAGTAACCAACAGGAGATTTATTTATGGCTCAAAAAATAGGACAATTTGCTGAGGTCTGAGAGCACCCCCTCCGGAGAATCCCTGATCTCCCAAAATTTGGTCGAGATCTGAAGTTGATTTTGCTGTACAACTCTTTCTTTCTTTTTTTTTTTTTTTTTAGAGTTTTACTTTTAACACAAGGAAGGTGAGTTTTTCCTGCTTCCATTACCCTGGAAGTAAGGTAACATTTTTATGGAGTTTGAACTCGCTTCCAGCAGGGAAGATGAGGTGTTTTTTCTTTGTTTGTTTGGTTTTATTTTCCTGCTTCTACAATGATTGAGAGCAGTCTACAGCCTGAGTCCCATCACCTGATAAGAAATTGGTTTTTGATTTTGTCTTGTAAATTCCTTTTAAATGACTAAAGTTAGCATTAACAACCATCTGGTGTTAATTTATGCTTACAGTTAAAGCACTCAGAAGTCACATAATTTGTGTAATCAGTTAGTTTTGCTTAAATGTTTTATTATTTGTTTCTGTCCTGTTGGGGTTTGTGTGTGTGTGTGTGTTTTGGTCCTTTCCCTTATCAGATTTGACCAATTCCAAACCCTCTAGTTCATGAGTGTGGAAATCTTCCACTCTGAAGAAATAAGAGCACCTTGCTACCCTCAGCCATTCAGGGAATTCTCAAGGCAACTGAGAATCACGTGAGGGTGTCTGGGGGGAAGGCTCCGAAAGCTGTGCAGTGGGTCTAAATAGCTTTTCCCCTCAGAAGAAAATATTTAGGGTCTTATCTCAGCTGGCAGGTGCATATAAAGAGCTGACCCCTCCTGTACCTTGAGCCCCTGACACACTGTACCAGGTAGCCACAACATGGGTAGACTGAACTGTTTCACGGGCGTAACAGTCCTGAAAAGATAGGTCTGGGAGCAGTATATTTGGGGTCTGACACACATCCTGACTTGGTCAAATACAAAGGCAAATTCTAAATTATGGGAAACAAGGCCTCTGAAATGTCTAATTACCTCTCTTCTCCCCACCCCCCACCAATCCCCCATCCACACACACACACACACACACACACACACACGCAAAAGATAATATGTATGGGGAGGAAAATGGCCAGCAAAAGGAAAAAAAAAAAAGAGAGAAAAGATTTTTAACTTTGATTATGAAAAGGGCTTTATTTAGATAAGAAGGCCACTTTTTTTGCCAGCCAGAACAAACTGAAAGAGCAGTGGCTGTACTGCTGAATAGCAGCATTTTGTTATAGCTGAAATATGGTAATGAGATTTTAAAAGATTTCTTTTAAAGGAGTTCAATGGCTAAAAGTCAGCTTAATTAAAAAGCTAACATCCAAGATGTGTGTCTACGTATGTATGTGTTCATGTTTGTATTTAAAACACCTTCATGTTCCTGTTTTTGTTTTTCTTTCCTAAGACCTTGTCTTCCTTTTTTCGAGCAAAACATTTTTTTTCCCTTAATTGACTGAATTCTCTTTTCTTCTGATTTTTTGACTAAAATAATTATTGCAACAGAGGCCACTCAGGTTTTTAAGAAAGAATGTAGTTTGTCTACTTATTGTCCTGTCTTAATTTAATTTAATGTAACTTAATTTAGGAGAGCTAAGTAATTAAACATGAGGCCAAAGTACATAAGAAAGCGGCAGCCCTTTATTGCAAATATGCACACACTCTTGGGCGGGGTTCTCCGGTCCACAAATGCCCAGCCGAAGAAGTCACACCGGCTCCTGCCTGCAGTGGACTTTTATGCATTGGTACTGGAAGGGGGAGGGCAGTGGGCGGGATAAGGGCGTGACAGGGGCGTCTCCATAGGCATGGCTGGGTAAATTTCGATCTCTTCCGATTGACGTCACCTGGCACATGCTCGGTTGATCTGCATCTTCCGGGCGTGGGCTGCATTTTCCCGCACGTGGGAAAGATGGTGAGGAAGAACCTGGAAGCAACATGGATTGTGCCTTCTTGTTCACCTTCCTCCATCTTGTCCTTTCTCCCTCACCCAAACACTTATACAGTTCTTTGATCGGTTTCTATAATTTTATGTATGATTTGGCTTAGAGAAAAATAAGTGTCTCTAGCACCACCATACTTTTTCTTTCTGTACCTTATGATGTAAATTTTGCTATTTGATTTTCCCCTGAGTTGTTTCCTTTAATATGCAAATTTAAGGCTATTTAGCTGACAACTGCCTAGTTGTAAAACAAGTTATCAAGAATCTGAAAGTCTAAGGTAGAAAAAAAAAGGGGTCTTTATAAATCTATAAAATGTACTTCCATCAGCATGTCTAATACATCTATTTATTTGTGTTGTGTACACATTGTTTCACTACTAAAAGTATATAAAGGAGATATAATTAATTTGCTTAAAGGAAAACTAAAGCACTTAATTACGTTATCAGGAAAAAAGAGTAGTCAAATGCATTTTCAAGTTTATACAACTTAAGTAAAATCTTTAATCAGTAAGCTAGCTTTTAAATTATTGACAAAGTAATACTAGAAATGTCTTAAGAATTGCCAGCATACATTTTTGTTTTGCATTTAATAATCAAGCAATTTCATACTTATCCCTGCCAAATACTATAAGGTATCAAAATTTGGCATAGTGGTTGCAAAACTATAAATACCTATTATTTAATTTAATATAAGCTTAGATTATAAATTATGACAAATTTGTTTATAAGTATTTATCCCATTACATTTACCTAATTATTTTATTTTAAATGTTTACCTAGATGATTGATGAAAACTGTAATAGTCATGATTTAAAGTTATGAAACCACGATTGCAAAATTATAACTGAGACAGTGAAAAAGATATGATCCAGCCCAAAACAGAATGATCTTTGCTGAATAATTTTTAATAAATAAGACATTGATATTGATTTAACAAAAATAGCTGCATCCTGAATTTAGTAAGATTACCATAACTTCTAATCTTGTGGCTTTATGCCGTCTAGTCTGCAGGAAGGAAGGAAGTTTGTTTTGGGAAAGGACTGTTATCATCTTTATTTCAAAGTTAAACTACAAACTAAGTTCCTCCCAAAGTCCAGGAATAAACAAGGACACCATGGGGATTAGAAGCAAGATGGAGTCAGTTAGGTCATATCCTTTTCACTATCTCAGTTATACTTTTGCTGTGGTTGTTTCATAACCTTAAATCATGACTATTACAGTTTTCATAAATAATCTAGGTAAACATTTAAAATAAAATAATTAGGTAAATGTAATGGGATAAATACTTATAAACAAACTTGTAATTTAGAATCTAAGGTTATATTAAATTAAGTAATAGGTATTTCATTATTTGAGTAATTTCTGATAAATATATAGTATAGGAAGATGTTCTTGCTAAAAACAAGTGTGTCATTTTTTTTAAAAAGGTGAACCAGTTTTGTCTAATTCAAAGCTTATTTAAAGGTTGTATATAAAACAAGGTAAAAGGAACCAGGAAACAAAAGAGATGACAGTAAAGTTATAAAAATAAAGAGGTATTTTTTGTGTGTGTGGTAAGAAAGCTTAAAGAGAAGTAATTTTATATAAAAAATAATTTTGTATGGTAAATTTAGTACTAAAACAAAATGACTGTGTAAGAAAGAGGGATGTTCAGGACAAACCAGAAAGTCCAAGTGTGTCTTGAACAGTTGATGAAAGGTACCATAAGCAGATTTATATATAAAAAAAATTATATGATCAAGTTGTCATATTATTATTAAGTTTTGGTTTGCTTAGGAAAAATAAGCTGAGATAACATTTTTTAAAATTTAAATTGAGGATATTACATCCATGAATCTTCCTGAATGTGCTTTTAAAGTCCTTGTGACATTGCGTTACAGGGCTTTGACTCTTGGGTCTAAAAATTACACCAAATCTTGGTAAATCTTAAACACTAACAGCAATTCAAGCCTCATCTTCAGGTCCTGGAGAAGATGCCAATATAAATAAACTACATTCCTAAGGCAGAGGGCCAGAAATTAAAGCCATTCAACTGCTCAAGGCCCAAGGACTATTTTGGAAGATGTGGGTGTGTGAGATTGTAAGGCACATTTTAAGAGATTAAATAAGTTCAGTTTCTTTTATAAATGAATCATTAATGTCAAAGGCACACTGATGCAAGACCAGCATATGGACCCCTGTGTCAAATTAACAAGGTTTTCTTGAAGCATTAGTTGACTCCTTAATAAAGATTACAAATGTTATAAAAGGCTATGGGAGGTATATCTTATGGTCAAGATTGAAATTTTATAGATAGTTTATAAAATTTTGAAAAAAATTAATTGGTTTAATCCTGTTTTCATTAGGGCTTACTGTTTGGAAATTAAATTTCCTCTTTCAAAGAATGATGGCTTTTGCCTTTTTTTTCCCCCTGAAATCCTTGAGTTATCAGTTTAGTTAAAGGAATGACTTATTTTACAATGCCTTGTGATTGTATTTTGTGATATCAAGTGTTTTTAAACCTTTGATAATTGACAAACTTTCTAAAATCAAATAAAAAATTATCTCTTTTTCTGACTGAATTAATCCTTTAAGATATTAGTTTTCCTAAAGTCCAAAAATGACATAATTTAGCTTTTTTGGTACAAAAATAACACAAAGAATGTTCAAATATGAAATGGTGTTTGACTTTTTGGGGGACTGTATTTGTGTAAACATATTATCGGTATGTGTTCCAAAATTATGGGGAAATTCTATACTTCTGGTATAACTTGGCATACATTATCAGTAATTATAATTGTTGTGTTAAAATTGTTGTGTGCCACAGAGGTAACAAATTTCCTTCTCAATTGTGTCTTTGACTATGGCTGCCCTATCTTGTTTTGGTCCTCTTTAGAAGGTGGTTTTATAATCAGCTACAAAACTCTAACAGGTGCTCTTGAATGTAGGTTTATGATAACTTTGGAGGTAGTAACATCAGAATAGAAGAAAAACTTTCAGGACTCATGGAGAGCTAATATGTTCTTGAGTGTCAAAAAGAACAGTTATTAACTGCATGGACTGAACTAATCTTTTTGACTTTTTGCTTAAAATGTTTGCTGATCCTTTGTTTTGTTTTTTCAGTCTTGAAAGTGTTCTTTTGAGCTGTTGACAGCTTTTAACAATTTAGTATACTCCTATGAACAAAATTTGGAGCATATTTCTTTCTCTCTACCTGATTTCTCCAGAATTTGAAAGCTATTTGTCAATATTGTTAACTTATGGTGATACAGTTATTTGCATAAGTGCAATAAGAATCTGTTTTCATTTGTAACAGGACACAATTGGAGTAACTGGTTGTTTTACCAAGGCTTTGACTGGAATGGTATGATTTCCTTTAAGGAATCAAACTTGATTTATGGAGCTAACAAAGACTTTGGAAAAACTGTCCTCTTATTTTGTGTACACAGTTCCTGTGCAGGGTTTCTGACCTGTGGTAAGTAAAGAAGGTCGCTTTCTGACAGTCCCAGAAGACCCAGGTTTATGTTGGAACCCTCAAGAGGAGAGGAAATTCACCAAACTCATGGATATTTGATGGCACAAATCCATGGCTGGGCTCAGCTTTATAAAAAGTCTTACCCGAGACTCCTACTATGGAACAAAGTTCCATCAACACCAATTTAAAAGCTTATGTAAAAAATTATTCTTGCTGCACTGTGTACAAATGATTTGACCAAGTGTAATAAAGCAAAACCAGTAATGCCATGATTTGTCTTTAGCAAAAATGGGTAACTGGAGAGAGAAAAGTTATGTTTCAAAAACTATAGTACACCTGTTGTTAGATTCTAGCCTTTCCTCATGATTTTTCAGTTTTTATTATTTTCTACAGTTTGGACCAAATTGTAATTTTTCTTGGCTACAAGTCTTCAAAAGTCTACAAGTCCATACTAATGTATGGACTTCAAAATAATGTAGCGTATGTTGATTTTTACAGGATTGTTCTTTTGTTTGTTGTTGTTTTTTCTCTTTCCCTGCCCCCCATTATGTATTCACAGGACATGAAACTTTCACAGTCTGCTAAAAATGAGTTTTTGGGACCTACCCGTCTAGGAATAAACTGTCCTAGCCATAAGAGATTAGATGAAACCTGAGACCAGAGACTCATTTTTTTTTCTAAAATGCTTTCTCCAAAATATTTTCAAAAAGAAAAGGGGAGAAATGTGAAAGGAAAACATCTTGGGCCCCCAAAATCACTAAGCTGAAAGGAAAATTCAAGCTGAATATTGTTCAGGGCAAACCTGTCTCCCATTCTATTCAAAGTCATCCCTCTTCTCATTGAGATAGATGGATATCCTGATTGCCTCCTTTGAAAAGGCTTATCAGAAACTCAAAAGAATGCAACCATTTGTCTCCCACATACTTCTGGCTTGGAAGCCCCTGGGCAGGGGGTGGGGACTTGCTTTCAGTGGTCCCTGCCTTTCTGGACGGAACCAAATGTAATTCTTACATAAATTGATTGATGTCTCATGTCTCCCTAAAATGTATAAAACCAAGCTGTGCCCCAACTGTCTTGGGCATATTTGGTCAGATCCTCCTGAGGCTGTGTCATGAGTGCGCCTCCTCAACCTTGACAAAATGAAGTTTCTAAATTAACTGAGACCCATCTCAAATTTTGGGGGTTCAAAGTACTAATACCAACTTAATATAAACATTAATGGTATTATAATATAGAACTTTTATATAGAATGGTTTCATTAAGTGTGCCGAATTTAAGATGAATATATCAAAATACATAATACATTACTTACAGTTGAATGGAAGTATAATTGAAGGAAAGATATGTATAATTCACAAGAGTAACATAGTTAATTTGTAAATTTCATAAAGGTTAGCCTTAACTGAAACCTGTCTCTCCCTCTGCCTCCTCTGAACCTCTCAAGTGGTTGGCAATCATGTAATCACACTCACCTATCTTAGGATAGATAGGTAGTCAAGCTTTCTTTACTCCTCTCTTGTATCCAGTTCACAATTTCTCCACAAAATGTTCAATACCCAGTCCTCTGAGGATATATCTGACTGTGTCACACTGTATATCTCCTCATTACAGTCATCTATCTACCAACCTCCTGGTCATTTCTCATCCAAGACAAGCTCAGGGCCAGGCATGTGGCTCATATCTATAATCCCAACAGCTTGGGAAGTTGAGGTGGGAGGATTGCTTGAGCCCAGTAGTTTGAGAATAGCCTGGGCAACATGCCTAAACCTCGTGTCTACAAATAAAAATACAAAAATTGGCCTGACATGGTGGTGTATGCCTGTAGTCCCAGCTATTTGGGAGGCTAAGGTGGGAGGATCACTTGTGCCAGGGAGATTGAGGTTGCAGTGAGCCATGACCCCGCCACTGCATTCCAGCCTGGGCAACAGAGTGAGACCTTAAACAATGTGCCCATTTTCACAGGTATAGTGAGAAACTCAGGGGCCTCTGCTACTGCAGAAAATCCAGTGACATCATCACTGTCCTTCACACAGAAACAGCAGAAAAAGAAAAGGATTAGTTACTGCCTCACTTTCAACCTCTAAGCCCATCTCTGACCATAAAACTTAAATCACACTCAGAATCCCAGCTACCAGGGAGTGTGGTAAATGTGAGCTTCACTTTCCTGCCTCTGAGATAGAGGAACCCCAGTGAGAACCTGCTCACCACGTCTATTACACCTCTTTCACTACCCTGCTAAAATCTCATGGATGAGCACATCGAACACTCCAGCCAGCCTCCTAAATACCTTTGTGTTACTACCAAAAGGTCTCACCTTCTTAGCAAATCATGAACCTTGGATTGATCCAACCTCTGTACAACAGTCGTACTACCTAACAGAATCACAAACCTCCTGTGTGACACTATTATAAATTCAAAATACCTGGCCTCAACCAGTCATGAACACCAGTCAACAATCAGTTAATTGCATGACTGTAAAGGTAATATAAATTATTAATAGCTAGCTCTTATTGATTGCTTCCTATGTGCCATGACTCTTCTAAGAATTCTGTGTGTTTTAATTCATTTAATTCTCACAAACACTTTGAGAGATAGGTATTATCCCAATTTACAGATTAGAAAAATGAGACAGAAAGACTAAGTCATTTGCTCAAGTCCACTCAGCTGAGAACTATCAGAACCAGGGTTCAAATCTAAGTAGTCTGGCTCTAAAGCCCACTTTAGCATCATTCTGCTGACTGCTTCTCACAGTCTCCCAAACTTCCTATAGACTGAATTGTGTCCCCCAGAATTCTTATGTTGGATCCCTAAAGCCCAATGCAAGGGTGTTTGGAGAACAAGCCTTTGGGAAGTAATTAGGTTAGACGAGATCATGAGGGTGGGGCTTTAGTGATGGAATTCATGACCTATTAAAAGAAGACGATATGAAGATATGTCTCTCTCTCTCCTCCACCCCTTATCTCTCTCTCTCTCTCTCTCACTCCCCACCCCACCCATCACTCTCTAGCCATCTTGTGAGCACACAGTGAGAAGGCAGCCATCTGCAAGTTGAAAAGAGAACCCTCACAGGAACCCAACCATGCTGGTCCCTGATTTTGGATGTCCAACCTCCAGTATTGTAAGAAAATAAATTTCTGTTGTTTAACCTGTTCAGTCTATGGTGTTCTGCCATGGCAGCCTGAGCAGACTAAGACATCATCCTGACTTATCACTCATGGCAAATGACAGAACCTCCTATTTTTTTGGAGACAAATAAATGGCAGAAAGTAATGAGTTCAAGTTCCTACCAACACACTTCCCACTGACCTGTCCTCATGTTCATCTGTCCTGATTCTCTCCTGTCCCCACACAAAGCAGTGTGCTCCTGTTGTCTAAAGTGAGTGCCTTCTCCTGTGGTTCAAGTCCCTTTTCCTCCCATTGTTTCAGGAACACTGATCTCTAATGCAGTTCCCCCTTCTCTGGTGTGTTCCATGGACCCTGCTCACTCCTTTCCTGCAGCCCTTAAACATTCTCAGGACTCTCCCCTCTCAGCATCCCCTTAACCTCACCCTGCAACTATCTCCTGTTTCTTCCTCTTCCATGTCACAGCTGCACTTCTACACTTGCTCCAAGACCCTCACTCCTCGGACTTCCTCCACCAGCAAGTACCCCTGAGAACTCCACCAGGTGACCAAGAACCGCCCAGCATTTGGCACTGTTGACCTCTTTCTCTTTCTGAGGTCTCTCTTCCTTGGTTTCCCTGATATCACTCTCTACTGGGTCCTGTCCTCCACTGTTCTCTGGCTCCTTTGCTGCCTGCTGTTTCTGCCCCTCCATCCTCCCCTCAAGTGCTGGATCTTGTCATGAGCCCATTTTCATCTCATATTTTGTGTTCTCACTAGGACATCTACTTCCCTGCCTTCGATGATCATTCCCATGCTGCTAATTCCCCCTGTCTGTATCTCCACCCCCCACCCTCTGCTTAGCATCAGACCCTGCATTCAGCTCTCTACTAGACATCTCCACTGGCACCTCAAGCTCAGTGTGTTCACTGCTGTGTTTATCTTTACCTTCTAGTCTATTTCTGTGTTCTCATTCTCAGGACATTGTCCCATCCAGGAACTGGGTATTATCTTTGGCTCCTTCCTCCCCTGACCATCCCCCAGCAGTTGATTGAGGACCTACAATGTGTTAGATCCATTGCTAAGCACCTCACTTGCAATGGTTTTATTTTATCGTCACAATCTTAAGAGGAAATAAATAATTAAACTTTAGCTGTTTCCAGCACCTATTGGTGAGGACACTGTAGCAGAGCTCCCACAATGCATTATCTCAGCTTCCTCACATTTTGCGGCATCTTCTTCCTCACCTATCTCCCTGGCCTCAGACCAGTTTATGGGCCCTTTTGATGTGCTTCACTTGTCCTTCATCACACTACTTTGCAACATGCCAGGTCTCTTTTTTTATTGTATGGAAGTTGGAGAAAAGAAAGATGCATTATATTCTTACAGAAAATGAAAGCAGAAGCTATCATTCTGTGTGTTATCTGGCAATAAACTGATATTTCTCTCATGGGAAAGACTGGAATAGTTTCAGATAATTTAACTGGCCTATGAAAATATTGAAAATTATCTTCTTCCCAACAAATTTTCTCTCTCATCTTTCTCCACCAACCACCTCTACTTCTAATGCCAACAAGACAACCTCCCATTTGCTCAATTTTTAATGGAAACAAGAAAAAAATTTGTCTCTTTTGTTTCTTCCCTTCAGTCTCCCCAGCTTAGCTTGCAGTTCCACCTACAGCAGTCAGATTCCCAAAGATCAGAGGGAACCAGGCAAATTTATCATCCCTTATTCCCAGCCTCTGCAAAGGACATGCATACATACACCACAAACACATGCACACAAATACACAACCCAACACACCAGCTTCCAGCCATGCCACTGTGTGTGAATTATAACTGAGATTATCCCAAACCATGAATATTGTTAAACAAGGATTCTAAGTACCTGAGGACACAGTCACCTTCCGGTCACCTTCTGGATGGGTTAGGGAGCAGCACTGTCTCCTGAAATTGTTCAAGTACATATTCTGAACTCAGCTTCTTCTCCCACAGGGTTCCAGAAGTTCAGCCTTGCTGGTGGGCAGGAAGCAGGTATTTTTCTTTTCAGGGGACATTGAGATACACTAACTATAGTAGACATTACTATTATTATTAATTATTTTCCAAATAATGTGTGGAGAAACCGTCCCCAATTTGGATGAAAAAGTGATTTCCATTTTCAATTTATACTGAATGGTAAGGGGGACAGATGAGATTGGAGGTGAGTACACAAGTCCGTGATCATTGCTACAAAGCTTAATAGGGCTACCTGCCACCACAGCCCTGTCCTCCCCTCTAGTCCATTGTATAGGCCTGGAGAGATTATCCCTCTCTGCACACTCCTTCAAGAACCTCAAATGGACTCCTAAATGTGAGAATCCAAACTTTTGCAATGTTAGAGGTGAGACCTCATGGAAAGTGATCCCATCATGGGCGTGGATCCCTCATGAATTGTGTATCACCATTTCCTTGGTGATAAGTGAGTTCTCAGTTAGTTCACACGGCATCTGGTTAAGAGTCTGGGACCTCCCCCTTCTCTCTCTCTTGCTCCTGTTTTAGCTGTGTGACATGCTGGTTCTCTGTCACCTTACACTATAATCATAAGCTTCCTGCAGCCACAGCAGAAGCAGATGCTAGCACCATGCTTCCTGTAAAGCTTGCAAAACCATGAGCCAATTAAACTTCTTTTCTTAATAACTTACTGAGTCTCAAGTATTTTTTTATATTAATGCAAGAATGGCCTAGTACATTTTGCTAAACTCATTTGTTAGTTCTAGAAAGTTTTCTATGTAGACAAGCATGTCAGATAACAATAGGATTTTCTCTACTTTCACTTTTTTTTTTTTTTTAGAAGGAGTCTTGCTCTGTTGCCCAGGCTGGAGGTGCGAGGGTGTGATCTTGGCTCACTGCAACCTCTGCCTCCCGGGTTAAAGCAATTCTCCTGCCTCAGACTCCCAAGTAGCTGGGATTACAGGTGTGTGCTATCACTTTCCAATCTGTATAATTTTGTCTCTTTTTCTTGCTGTAATGCACTAGTAGAACTTGAAGTACAATGTTAAAAATAAGTGGTGAGATTGGACATCTTTATTGTATCATTCATTTCTACTCTTATCTTTACTATTTCCTTCCCTCAACTTTATCTGAGTTTCTTTTATTTTTCTCTCTATTCTGAATGTGCAAATTTAAATTACAAATGAGATATTTCTAATTTTCTAAAGTAAGCCTTTAATTCTACAAATTTCCCTTTAAGCACTGCTTCAGCTTCATCCCACACATTTTTAAAAATTATACTTTAAGTTCTGGGATACATGTGCAGAACGTGCAGGTTTGTTACATAGGTA
The DNA here is from genome assembly GCF_009764315.1 of Trachypithecus francoisi. Lineage (NCBI taxonomy): Eukaryota > Metazoa > Chordata > Mammalia > Primates > Cercopithecidae > Trachypithecus > Trachypithecus francoisi. The sequence continues at coordinate 92,139,148 of NW_022681470.1, read as the reverse complement.
TACATGTGCAACGGGGGTTTGCTGCACTCATCAACCTGTCATCTACATTAGGTATTTCTCCTAATGCTGTCCCTCCCCTAGCCCCCAACCCACTGACAGGCCCCACTGTGTGATGTTCCCCTGCCTGTGTCCATGTGTTCTCATTGCTCAACTCCCACTTATGAGTGAGAACATGTGGTGTTTGGTTTTTCTGTACCTGTGTTAGTTTGCTGAGAATGATGGTTTCCAGTTTCATCCATGTCCCTGCAAAGGACATGAACTCATCTTTTTTCATGGCTGCATAGTATTCCATAGTGTATGTGTCGCATTTTCTTTATCCAGTCTATCATAGATGGACATTTGGGTTTGTTCCAAGTCTTTGCTATTGTGAATAGTGCTGCAATAAACATACGTGTGCTTGTGTCTTTATAGTAGAATAATTTATAATCCTTTGAGTATATACCCAGTAATGGGATTCCTGGGTCAAATGGTATTTCTGGTTCTAGATCCTAGAGGAATTGCCACATTGTCTTCCACAATGGTTGAACTAATTTACAATCCCACCAACGTGTAAAAGCATTCCTATTTCTCTACATCCTCTCCAGCATCTGTTGTTTCAAGACTATAGTGATGACCATTCTAACTGGCGTGAGATGGTATCTCATTGTGGTTTTGATTTGCATTTCTGTAATGACCAGTGACAATGAGCTTCTTTTCATACGTTTGTTGACCACATAAATGTCTTCTTTTGAGAAGTGTCTGTTCATATCCTTTGCCCACTTTTTGATGGGGTTGTTCATTTTTTTCTTGTAGATTTGTTTAAGTTGCTTGTAGATTCTGGATATTAGCCCCTTGTCAGATGGATAGGTTGCAATTTTTTTCCCATTCTTTAGGTTGCCTGTTCACTGTGATGATTGTTTCTTTTGTTGTGTGGAAGCTCTTTAGTTTAATTAGATCCCATTTGTCAATTTTGACTTTTGTTGCCATTGCTTTTGGTGTTTTAGTCATAAAGTCTTTGCCTATGCCTATGTCCTGAATGATATTGCCTAGGTTTTCTTCTAGGGTTTTTATGGTTTTATGTCTTACCTTTAAGTCTTTAATTCATCTTGAGTTAATTTTTGTATAAGGTGTAAGGAAAGGGTCCAGTTTCAATTTTTGGTATATGGCTAGCCAGCTTTCCCAGCATCATTTATTGAATAGGGAATCCTTTCACTATTGCTTGTTTTTGTCAGGTTTGTCAAAGATCAGATGGTTGTAGATGTATGGCATTATTTATGAGGCCTCTGTTCTGTTCCATTGGTCTATATATCTGTTTGATACCAGTACCATGCTGTTTTGGTTACTGTAGCCTTGCAGTATAGTTTGAAGTCAGGTACCATGATGTCTTCAGCTTTGTTCTTTTTGCTTAGAATCGTCTTGGCTCTATGAGCTCTTTTTCGATTTCATATGAGATTTAAAGTAGTTTTTTCTAAATCTTTGAAGAAAGTAAGTGGTAGTTTGATGAGAATAGTATTGAATCTATAAATTACTTTGGGCAGTATGGCATTTTCATGATATTGATTCTTCCTATCCATGAGCATGGAAGATTTCTCCATTTGTTTGTGACCTCTCTTATTTCCTTGAGCAGTGGTTTGTAGTTCTCCTTGAATGAGTCCTTCACATCTTTGTGAGTCGGATTCCTAGGTATTTTATTCTCTTTGCAGCAATTGTGAATGGGAGTTCACTCATGATCTGGCTGGCTGTTTGTCTATTTTTTGTGTATAGGACTGCTTGTGATTTTTGCACATTGATTTTGTATGCTGAGTCTTTGCTGAAGTTGCTTGTCAGCTTAAGGCGATGTTGGGCCCAGATACAATCACGTCATCTGCAAAGAGAGACAATTTTACTTCCTCCCTTTCTATTTGAATACCCTTTATTTCTTTCTCTTGCCTGATTGCCCTGGCCAGAACTTCCAATACTACGTTGAATAGGAGTAGTGAGAGAGGACATCCTTGTCTTGTGCTGATTTTCAAAGGGAATGCTTCCAGTTTTTGCCCATTCAGTATGATATTGGCTGTGGGTTTGTCTTAAATAGCTCTTATTATTTTGAGATACATACCTAGTTTATTGAGAGTTTTTAGCATGAAAGTGTGTTGAATTTTATCAAAGGCCTTATTCTGCATCCATTGAGATAATCCTGTGGTTTTTGTCATTGGTTCTGTTAGGTGATGGATTACATTTATTGATTTGCATATGTTGAACCAGCCTTGCATCCAAGGGATGAAGCCAACTTGATTGTGGTGGATAAGCTTTTTGATGTGCTGCTGGATTCAATTTGCCAGTGTTTTATTGAGGATGTTTGCATGGATGTTGATCAGGGATATTGGCCTGAAATTTTCTTTTTTTGTTGTGTATCTGCCAGATTTTGGTATCATGATGATGCTGGCCTCATAAAATGAGTTAGGGAGGCATCCCTCTTTTTCTGTTGTTTGGAAAAGTTTCAGAAGGAATGGTACCAGCTTCTCTTTGTACCTCTGATAGAATTCAACTGTGAATCCGTCTGGTCCTGGGCTTTTTTGTTTGTTTGTTTGTTTGGTAGGCAATTTATTACTGCCTCAATTTCAGAACTTGTTATTGGTCTATTCAGGGATCCAACTTCTTTCTGGTTTAGCCTTGGAAGGGTGTATGTGTCCAGGAATTTATCCATTTCTTCTAGATTTTCCAGTTTATTTGTGCAGAAGTGTTTATAGTGTTCTCTGATGGCAGTTTGTATTTCTGTGGGATTGGTGGTGATATCCCCTTTATCATTTTTTATTGCTCTATTTGATTCTTCTCTCTTTTCGTCTTTATTAGTGTGGCTACAGTCTATTTTGTTAATCCTTTCAAAAAACCAGATCCTGGATTCATTGACTTTTTGAAGGGTTTTTCACGTCTCTATCTCCTTCTGTTCTGCTCTGATCTTAGTTATTTCTTGTCTTCCGCTAGCTTTTGAATTTGTTTGCTCTTCCTTCTCGGTTCTTTTAATTGTTATGTTAGGGTGTCGATTTTAGATCTTTCCTGCTTTCTCCTGTGGTCACTTAGTGCTATAAATTTCCCTCTACACACTGCTTTAGCTATGTCCCAGAGATTCTGGTACATTGTGTCTTTGTTCTCATTGGTTTCAAACAACTTTTTTTTTTTTGCCTTAATTTCCTTATTCGCCCAGTAGTCATTCAGGAGCATGTTGCTCATCTTCCATGTAGTTGTGCAGTTATGAGTGAGTTTCTTCATCTTGAGTTCTAATGTGATTGCACTCTGGTCTGAGAGACTGTTTGCTATGATTTCCATTCTTTTGCTTTTGCTGAGGAGCATTTTACTTCCAATTATGTGGTCAATTTTAGAATAAGTGCTATATGGTGCTGAGAATAATGTATATTCTGTTGATTTGAGGTAGAGAGTTCTGTAGATGTCTATTAGGTCTGCCTGCTCCAGAGCTGAGTTCAAGTCCTGAATATCCTTGTTAATTTTCTGTCTCATTGATCTGTCTAATATTGACAGTGGAGTGTTAAAGTCTCCCACTATTATTGTGTGGGAGTCTAAGTTTCATTGTAGGTCTCTAAGAACTTGGTTTATGAATCTAGGTGCTCCTGTATTGGGTGCATATATATTTATGAGAATGAGCTCTTCTTGTTGAATTGATCCATTTACCATTATGTAATGGCCTTCTTTGTCTTTTTTGAGTTTGTTGGTTTAAAGTCTGTTTTATCAGAGACCAGGATTGCCACCGCTGCTTTTCATTGCCTTCCTTTCACTTGGTAAACATTCCTCCATCCCTTTATTTTGAGCCTATGTGTGTCTTTGCACATGAGATGGGTCTTCTGAATACACCACACCAATGCGTCTTGACTGTTTATCCAATTAGCTTCTCCATAGAGTTGATGGTCTTTACCATTTAGTATGTTTTTGCAGTGGCTGGTACCAGTTTTTCATTTCCATATTTAGTGCTTCCTTCAGGAGCTCTTGTAAGGCAGGCCTGGTGGTGACAAAAATCTGTCAGCATTTGCTCATCTGTAAAGGATTTTCTTTCTCCTTTGCTTATGAAGCTTTGTTTGGCTGGATATGTAATTCTGGGTTTAAAAACTCTTTTCTTGAAGAATGTTGAATATTGGCCCCCCACTCTCTTCTGGCTTGTAGTGTTTCTGCTGAGAGATCCGCTGTTAGTCTGATGGGCTTTCCTTTGTGGGTAACCCGACCTTTCTCTCTGACTGCCCTTAACATTTTTTCCTTCATTTTAACCTTGGTGAGTCTGACGATTTTGTGTCTTGGAGTTGCTCTTCTCAAGGAGTATCTTTGCATTGTTCTCTGTATTTCCTGAATTTGAATGTTGGCCTGTCTTTCTAGGTTGGCAAAATTCTCCTGGATAATGTCCTGAACAACTTGGTTCCATTCTCCCCATCACTTTCAGGTATACCAATCAAACGTAGGTTTGGTCTTTTCCCATAGTTCCATATTATTTGCAGGCTTTGTTCATTCCTTTTCATTCTTTTTTCTCTAATCTTGTCTTCATGCTTTATTTCATTAAGTTGATCTTCAATCTCTGATATCATTTCTTCTGCTTGATCAATTTGCTACTGACACTTGTGTATGCTTCACTAAGTTCTCATGCTGTGTTTTTCAGCTTCATCAGGTAATTTACGTTCTTCGATAAACTAGTTATTCTAGTTAGCAATTCCTCTAACCTTTTTTCAAGGTTCTTAGCTTCCTTGCTTTGGGTTAGCATGTGCTCCTTTAGCTTGGAGGAGTTTGTCATTACCCACTTTCTGAAGCCTACTTATGTCAATTTGTCAAACTCATTCTGGGTCCAGTTTTGTTCCCTTGCTGGTGAGGAGTTGTGATCCTTCGGAGAAGAGGTGTCTGGGTTTTGCAATTTTCAGCCTTTTTATGTTGGTTTTTCCTCATCTTCATGGATTTATCTGCGTTGGGCTTTGAAGTTGGTGACTTTTGTAAGGGGTTTCTGTGTGGACGCCCTTTTTGTTGATATTGATGCTATTCCTTTCTGTTTGTTAGTTTTCTTTCTAACACTCAGACCCCTCTGCTGCAGGTCTGCTGGAATTTGCTGGAGGTCCACTCCAGATGCTGTTTTCCTGGGTATCACCAGCAGAGGCTGCAGAACAACAAAGCTTGCTGCCTGTTCCTTCCTCTGGAATCTTCCTCCTAGAGGGGCACCCACAAGATGCCAGCTGGAGCTATCCTGTATGAGGTGTCTGTCGACCCCTGCTGGGAGGTGTCTCCCCATCAGGAAGCATGGGGGTCAGGGACCAATTTGAGGAGGCAGTCTGTCCCTTTGCAGAGCTCAAGTGCTCTGATGGGAGATCTGCTGCTGTCTTCAGAGCTGGCAGGCAGGAACGTTAAAGTCTGCTGAAGCTGTGCCCACAGCTGCCCCTTCCTCTGGGTGCTCTGTCCTAGGGAGATGGAAGTTTTAAGTTCCTGACTGGGGCTGCTGCCTTTCTTTCATAAATGCCCTGCCTGGGGAGGAGGAATCAAGGGAGGCAGTCTGGCTACAATGGCTTTGCCAAGTTGCAGTGGGCTCTGCCCAATTCGAACTTCCCAGCAGCTTTGTTTACATGGTGAAAACCACCTACTCAAGCCTCAGTAATGGCAGGCGCTCCTCCCCCCACCAAGCTCCAGTGTCCCAGGTTGACTTCAGACTGCTGTGCTGGCAGCAAGAATTTCAAGTCAGTGGATCTTAGTTTGCTGGGCTCTGTGGGGGTGGCATCGCCTGAGCTAGACTACTTTGCTCCCTGGTTTCAGCCCTTTTCCCAGGAGAGTGAAAGATTCTGTCTCACTGTCATTCTGGGTGCTACTGGGGTATTAAAAAAAAACTGCCGCTAGCTTGGGTCTGCAAAAACAGTGCCCAATTTTGTGGTTGAAACCCTGTGCCCTGGTGGTGTAGGAACCCGAGGGAATCTCCTGGTTTGCGGGTTGCGAAGACTGTGGGAAAAGTATAGTATCTGGGCCAGAGTGCACCTTTCCTCATGGCATAGTCCCTCACAACTTCTCTTGGCTAGGGGAGGGAGTTCCCCAACCCCTCGTGCTTCCAGGGTGAGGCAACGTCCCACCCTGCTTCAGCTCACCCTCTGTGGGCTGCACCCACTGGCTCACCAGTCCCAAAGAGATAAGCCAGGTACCTCAGTTGGAAATGCAGAAGTCACCTGCCTTCTTTGTTGATCTCGCTGGGAGCTGCAGACTGAAGCTGTTCCTATTAGGCCATCTTGCCAGTCACTACTATTGTCCATATTTCTGTCAGAATTTTTATCACAACCATTTAGCCAGTCTGAAGTTCCAAATCTCACCTCAACTTCCTGTCTTCTTCTGAGCCCTCCAAACTCTTCCAACCACTCACTGTGGTATGGTTTGCCTCTGTGTCCCACTCATATCTCATCTTAAGTTGTAATCCCCATGTTTCATGGGAGAAACCTCGTGGAAGGTGATTGGATAATGGGGGCAATTTCCCTCATGCTGTTCTTGTGATAGGGAGTGAATCTCACAAAATCTGATGTTTTGTAAGTGTTTGGCAGTTCCTCCTTCTCTCTCTTTCTCTTTCTTTCTCTCCTCTCTCTCACCTGCTGCTATGTAAGACATGCTTGCTTCCCCTTTGCCTTTCACCGTGATTGTAAGTTTCTTGAGACCTCCTAGCCATGCTTCCTCTTAAGTCAGCAGAACTGTAAGTCAATTAAACCTCTTTCCTTTGTAATTACCCAGTCTCAGGTTGAATTCTTTATAAGTGTTAAAATGAACTAATGCAGCCTATTAGTCAGTTTTAAAGCCACTTCCACATCTTCAGATATCTTTATAGCAACAGCCCACTCCTCTATACCAATATTCTGTATCAGTCTGTTTTTGTGTCACTGTCAAGAAATACTGGAGGCTGTGTAATTTATAAAGCAAATAGGTTTAATTTGTTCATAATTCTGCAGGCTGCACAAGCATGGCTCCAGCATCCATTCTTGGTAAGGGCCTCAGGAAGTTTCCAATCAGAGTGGAATGCAAAGGGAGAGCAGGTAATACCACATGGCAAGAGCAGGAGCAAGCGAGAGGAGGGGAAGTCCCAGACTGTTTTAAATAACAAGATCTCATGTGAAATAACTGAATGAGAACTCACTTATCACCAAGGGGATGATGATGGTGCTAAATGATCTATGAGAGATCTGCCTCCATGATCTAGTCACCCCAGCAGGCCTTATTTCTAACACTGGAAATAACATTTCTTTCTTCCTTTCTTCCTTCTCTCTCTCTCTTTCTTTCTTTCTTTCTTTCTTTCTTTCTTTCTTTCTTTCTTTCTTCTTTTTTCTTTCTCTCTCTCTCTCTCTGTTTCTTTTTTTCTTTCTTTTCCTTTCAGGCAGGGTCTCTTTATAAGTCCATTTTCATGCTGCTGATAAAGACATATGTGAAACTGGGCAATTTACAAAAGAAAGAAGTTTAATGGACTTACAGTTCCACATGGCTGGGGAGGCCTCACAATCATGGCAGAACACAGGGAGAAGCAAGTAATGTCTTATGTGTATGGCAGCAGGGAAAGAGAAGAGAGCTTGTGCAGGAAAACTTCCATTTTTAAAATTAGATCTCATGAGACTTATCCATTATTACGAGAACAGCCAGGAAAGCCGCAGCCCCATGATTCAATACCACCCACCAGTGTCCTCCTACAACACATGGGAATTGTGGGAGTTACAATGCAAGATGAGATTTGGGTGGGGACACAGTCAAACCATATCATTCTGACCCTGGACCCTCCAAAATCTCATGTCCTCACACATCAAAACCAATCATGCTTTCCCAATAGTTCCCCAAAGTCTCAACTCATTTCAGCATTAACTCAGAAGTCCACCATCCAAAGTCTCATCCTAGACAAGGCAAGTCACTTCTGCCTGTTAACCTGTAAAATCAAAAGCAAGTTAGTTACTTCCTAGATACAGTGGAGGTACAGTCACTGGGTAAATACAGCCATTCCAAATGGGAGAAATTTACCAAAAAAAAGGCGGCTACAGGCCCCATGCAAGTCTGAAATCCAGTGGGGCAGTCAAATCTTAAAGCTCTAAAATGATCTCCTTTGACTCCATGTCTCGTATCCAGGTCACACAGATGCAAGAGGTGGGTTCCCACGGTCTTGGGCAGCTCTGCCCCTGTGGCTTTGTAGGATGCAGCCTCTGTCTTGGCTGCTTTCATGGGCTGGCATTGAGTGTCTGTGGCTTTTCCAGGCACACAGTGCAAGCAGTTGGTGGATCTACCATTGTGTGGTCTGGATGATGGTGGCTCTCTTCTCATAGCTCCACTAGGTGGTGCCCCAGTAGGAACTCTTTGTGGGGGCTCTGACCCTACATTTCCCTTTTGCACTGCCCTAGAAGTGGTTCTCCATGGGAGACCCACCTCTGCAGCAAAATTCTACCTGGACATTTAGGCATTTCCATACGTCCTCTGAAATCTAGGTGGAGGTTCCCAAACGTTAATTCTTGACTTCTGTGGACTGTTAGGCTCAACACCACATGGAAACTGCCAAGGCTTGAAGCTTGCACCCTCTGGAGTCACAGCCCAAGCTTTACATTGGTCCCTTTCAGCCATGGCTGGAGTGGCTGGGACACAGAGCACCAAGTCCCTAGGCTGCACACAGCACAGAGACCCTGGGCCTGTCCCACAAACCGATTTTTCCTCCTAGGCCTCTGAGTCTGTGATGGGAGGGGCTTCCATGAAGACCTCTGACATGCTCTGGAGACAATTTCCCCATTGTCTTGGGAATAATAATTAGCTCCTAATTACTCATGCAAATTTCTGCAGCCAGTTTGGATTTCTCCTCAGAAAATGGGATTTTCTTTTCTATTGCATTATTGGGCTGCAAATTTTTCAAACTTTTACGCTCTGTTTCCCTTTTAAAATTGAATGCCTTTAATAGCACCCAAGGCATTAAAATGCCTTTAACCACCTCTTGAATGCTTTGCTGCTCAGAGATTTCTCCTGCCGGATACCCTAAATCACCTCTCTCAAGTTCAAAGTTCCACAACTCTCTACGGCAGGGGCAAGATGCTGCCAGTCTCTTTGCTAAAATATAGCAAGAGTCACTTTACTCCAGTTCCCAACAAGTTCCTCATCTCCATCTGAGACCATCTCAGCCTGAATTTCATTATTCATATTAGTACCAGCATTTTGGTCAAAGTCATTCAACAATTCTCCAGGAAGTTTGACTTTCCCACATTTCCTGTCTTCTTCTGAGCCCTCCAAACTGTCACAACCTCTGCCTGTTACCCAGTTCCAAAGTTGCTTCCACATTTTCAGGTATCTTTTCAGCAGTGCCCCACTCTACTGGTACCAATTTACTGTATTAGTCCATTCTCACGCTGCTGATAAAGACATACCCCAAACTGGGCAATTTACAAAAGAAAGAGGTTTAATGGACTTACGGTTCCACATGGCTGGGGAGGCCTCACAATCATGGCAGAAAGCAAGGAGCAGTTATTCATGTCTTACATGAATGGCCGCAGGCAAAGAGAAGAGACAGCGTGTACAAGGAGACTACCGTTTTGAAAACCATTGGATCTCTTGAGACTTATTCCCTATCACGAGAACAGCACGGGAAAGACCTGCCCCCATGATTCAATTACCTCCCACCAGTTTCCTCCCATGACATATGGGAATTGTGGGAGTTACAATTCAAGATAAGATTTGTGTGGGGACACAGCCAAACCATATCAGTCTTGCTCTGTTACCGAGTTGGAGTGCAGTGGCATGATCATGGTTCACTGAAGACTCGACCTCCCGGGTTCAAGCAGTCCTCCTGCCTCAACCTCCCTAGTAGCAGGAACTACAGGCACATGCCACCACACCCGGCTATTTTTAAAAATTTTTTTGCAGATATGAGGTCTTGCTATGTTGCCCAGGCTGTTCTCAAAATCCTGGCATCAAGTAATCCTTCCACCTCAGCCTCCCAAAATGCTGAGATTACAAGTATAAGCCACAGCACCCAGTCAGGAATTACATTTTAATATGAGAATTTGAGAGGTCAAACATCCAAACCATGTCAAGCACTTATAGTCCTAAAGCAGAGCTCCACCGTTGACAGTACTCTCATGTTCTGAAGAGGAGCTTCTGATGACGTCCCATGCTATTGACTAAAAAGTAGCCTCATTCACCCTTCAGTGCTTCATGATCCTCATACACCCTCATCAGCTGAAATCTAGAGTTCATTAAGGAGATGACAGGGGAGTAGATGGAGATCCAGTGAGGGGCCCTGGGCATTGTACCTCCCTTCCTGACCCAGCTAGGGAAAGACAGGATTCCTAGATAATTGCTTAGAGAACAGAAGACTCATTCACCACTAGGGAAAATTTGCTAGCTCATGAATTCATAGGGCCCCCCAGTGGCTCCGAATTGGCCCCTCAGCAGAGCTGAGAGAGAGAGCATTTAGGAGATCTTGAAACCAGTGCCCTGGAGTTTGGGTATGTTAGAAAGGAGCATCTCCTCCTCAGTCTTGTCATTTCCCCCATGTGGAAGGAATCCATTTACACAATACTTCTGGCTTCTCTCTGCTCTCCCTCCTCCCTCACTCCCCCAGGGAGGAGCAACTACTTAGCTCCCTGGTAGGTCTAGAAGGAGAGCATGGGAAGGCATATGGACCAGGCCCTTTGTCTTTCTTTTCATGGCCTGGAGCAGTCCACAGGAGCTTATGTATTCCTCTGCCCTAAGTTTTAAAACGACATGCCTCTACAGATAGGTGCCTGTGGTTTTAGGTATGTAACTCCAGCCTCAATATCTAGTAAACAAGATTTCATACCTTGAGAGATAGAAGAGAGACGTATTCAGGAAACAGAAAGTACAGTAAGATGAGAGTTCCTGCCATAGCCCAAGCACGTGGTTCTACACTTTGGTGGTGCTTGCCTGGCACAGACCAGGCAGGTTTTTGCTGTGGCTCTTTAAAGCAATTTATTTGGAGCCATCAGTTTGCTGGGAGTTGAGTTGGCTTTTGGCTACTGAACCTGGGAGAGGAGCTGTAAGTTAGACTGCAGTGTTTTGTGGCAGATAACTGGAACTTGGACAAGGCTTTGTCCCAGAGCTACAGGGCTGGAAATGTACACACTGACCATTAAGTAATGCTGAGCAGGTGTGCTGGACTTTTCTGGTTTGAGTAGCCATAACCATAGCTGCTACTATTCTTGTGGTTTTTATTTTTAAGATGCTGTATCTGCCAGTCAGGTTTAACAATTCCTCCTGGCACGGGGGGTATGACATGAAAACATCTCTCCATGCAAACTGTGCACCTCACACTTTCACTCTGGGGCTCCCCTACGAGGCTGAGATGCAAATGTGCAAGGAAGTTGACCTTGAAAATGAAATATTGGAGCCAGTGGATCAAATCTTCTCCCTTTCTCCTCCCCGCTTCCCTACTCCCACAAATGCTGTTCAGAGATGCAAAAGCTTCATATGAGGACATCCTGTGAGATCAAGCAATTGACTTGTTGCAAAGCTTTGGCCAAGTTGGGAACACACATCCTTATATGTGTTCTCCTTCATTCCTAGCTTCTCTCCCATTCTCTCTCATCCCTGTTTCCTGGGATTAGACTCACCCATCAAGCACATGGCCTCTGCTTCAAGTTATTTTCTAGAGAGCCAGAATTAAGACAGCAGGCTCCATAGGCCTCAAGCCACAGAGAGTTTCAGCCAAATGGCAGTCACGTGAGACCTGGCAGTCAGATGCCAGATATGCAGCCTCAGCAACGGTGGCAGTCAAGGGCTTTGGCACTTGGGAGGGCACAGTGAAGGCCTCAGCAAACCAGGAGCCTTGAAAAGGCACCCACTTTTCCTTGAACTGAAGTAGCTTTCCTGAGCAGTTATAGCTGTATCAAAGATTCAATCATAAAAACGCCTTTTTTCATTAAATCCACGGTCATAGTGGGAACCAGAACAATATTCGCTGCTTCAATGCAAGGTAGTTGAGTTCCACGTATGCCACATAGCTTTTCATGCTTCCAAGTGTCAGGGCCTTTCCCAGATAGACAGGGTGGGGTCTGCTACCCCAACCATAGCTGAACCTCTCACAAGGAAACCAGACACCTGAGACAGGAGCCTGTACTGCAGCCTGGCGCAGCCTTGCAGAGCACAAGGCTACGGCATTTGTCTTCACAACTGATAGACAACTAAAGTCAAAGTGGAACAAGGAAAACACATTCCCACTGAAAATGCTTTCTTCAGCCAATTTGAAAGTCAAGAGAGGACAGCAGCAAGGGTAGGCTCAGGATTAAAGAAAAACAAAATCTGCTCACAGTCTCTTCTGGAGGTCGCATAACCAAACGAAGCTCATACCCAGTGCAGCTCTGAGAAGGCAGAAGGACCAGGCTGAAATGAGGAAATTAAAAATTTCTCACTGGGAAAGAACCACGCCCCTCCCCCATCCCAGAATGATAGCTTCACAGTGGCAGAACAAATTCTACCACATAAATTAAAGTTAAAGGCCATAGCCTCCAGACAAATGTGATAGATCAACATCATTCTGGTGAAACTAATATTAAAAAGAGATTTTCTGTTGACCCTCCATAATTCAGACCCAGGTGCCTTTGGCAGCGCTAAGAATTGAGCTCTTTGAACATGATTTTATTGAGATAACTGTTTTAGGAGCTTCGAATTAGGTTGTTTTCTAAAGTCAGTGGGTCTATGGTCAGTGCTGACATGGTCTGGTGTGACCTATTAAATCTCTAGAATATTTTAAATAGTAAAACACAATACCTTCTGGTTAAACTTCGGATAATTTGAGCATAAAAAGAACTTGATTTTACTTAATATAGTTAAAAAATAACTAAAATTAAAAGAAACAAATTTAAATATTGGTAGTAATAAGATATAATACATTAAAATTAAAAAGTTTATGAAATAATTATTCTCAAAACAAAGGAACAGGGGGAAAACTCCTTTTTACAGGAGACAACAGATGATCAATACAGAATGAATGCTGGCGTTGGAAAATCATGACTCTGCAATCCCATAGTAATAATTGATTCAATATTACCAATGCATGTTAAAACCAGAGGGTGAGAGGTTACTGGGCAACAGGGGATCCTCACGGTCTCAATGCGTCATTACCCCAGTTCTAATTAATTAAAGGGGAAACGTACCTTTACAATAGAGAGCTCTGGCAGGATTGCTCTTCATCAATTGATCAAATGTAGCATCACTAGATAGTGGGAGACCCGGAGCCTTGTCTTTCTGATGTGATGCAGTGGGGCATAGAATCTCACCCATGAAGTACTTTTGTCAAAAAAGCTTACCAAGAAACAACAAGAGGAGAGAAACAAATCCAGAACATGGACCCTTCTGACTGAGACTTTTCAAAACTGTTAGTGTCCTGAAAGATGAAAACAAAAGGGCAGTGGAACTCAGGGAGACTAAAGAGACCTGACAACTGTATAGGAAGCTTGATTTGATTCTGGATGTTTCTTTAAGACCCAAAGGAGAAATTTTGGCAACAATTGGGGAAAATTGAATATGGACCAAGTATTATTGTCAAATCAATAATTCAATATTACTTTCAAAATGCTTTTGAAATATGTGAAATACTTTAAAATGGTTCATTAAAAATAAGAAAAAAAAGTGTGTGTAAGTATCCACGTACAGGGAGAGGGGAAGAGAAAGTAAATGTGACCCAAAAACTGTTAACAATTGGTGACTGCAGAAAAGGGCAGGCTAGTTTTGATTCTACTAGTCTTTCTTTAAAGTTTTCTGAGACTTAGACTTGTTAAAAATAAAATATTGGCCGGGCGCGGTGGCTCAAGCCTGTAATCCCAGCACTTTGGGAGGCCGAGACGGGCGGATCACGAGGTCAGGAGATCGAGACCATCCTGGCTAACATGGTGAAACCCCGTCTCTACTAAAAAATACAAAAAACTAGCCGGGCGAGGTGGCGGGCGCCTGTAGTCCCAGCTACTCGGGAGGCTGAGGCAGGAGAATGGCGGGAACCCGGGAGGCGGAGCTTGCAGTGAGCTGAGATCCGGCCACTGCACTCCAGCCTGGGCGACAGAGCGAGACTCCGTCTCAAAAAAAAAAAAAAATAAAATAAAATAAAATATTGTGTGAAGGAAAATGGAGCACACGAGATACTTTGAGTTGAATTTATGGGATCCCTAGGTCCTGGTAGAACTTCACCCAGCCCTGAAAGCCATTCTCTCCTATTGCAAGGGTAGAAAGAACTTCTACTTGGTCCAGGTAGTGAGGAACTCCCTGGCTAAGACAGAGCCAGAGAAGACATCGAGGGCAATGACTGAGGATTTTAGCTTGAACTATTTTACTTTATTTTCCCTGGGAATTTAATCTTTGATCTGTAAATTCAAACTGGATGGGCCCACCTGTACTAGGGAGGGCAATCTGCTCTGTTTAGTCTAATTATTCACATGTTCATCTCAACCAAAGAGACCCTCACAAAATACTCGGAATCATGTTTGATCAAATGTCTGGACACTCTGTTGCCCAGTCAAGTTGACACATAGACTTAACCATCACAATCATAAAGGTGGTCTCTCGGCCCCACAAAACTTTTTGGGTTGTTTCAGTTGGTTCAGATCTCTGAGCTGTTACTTTTAGGTCTCATCAAAGAGAAGAGAGGCTCAGCTTCCCTCACATTTGTGGTTAAAAGAAAGCTAGTCCAAGATTATGCCCACTTCCTCTCTGTTTTTTTCTGTTGTCACTCCTCAAAGTCCACTTTTCTCTTTGACATCTTGTGGCAGGCCAGGTCTCACTAATGCAGGCCTCTATCACAACTGTTTTAGCACTGACTGAGGGGGTAAGTCAAATATTAGAAGTTAGAAAAGCCAGTACCCTCACACAAAAGTTGGAATATCACAAAAACCCATCAAGAGTTTTGCCTAGGCCTTTCTTGGGCCTTAAAGCATGACAAAATAAAAAGGAATTCTTAACAGGACCCATTTAAGATTAAGCAAGTTTTATTGGGGGTCTGAAGGAACTCCCCAAACTTCTGTGATTTAGCAGGAGACCAGACAAGGGTAATCGCCCCAGCATCTGGACCCGTTTAGATTAAGTAAGCTTACTAAGGCTCCAGAAGATGGTCTTCTGGAGTTCATCTGCATCTCACTATTGGGCCACAAGAAGTAGCAGCCTGGCCTTCAGTTTGGTCCAGGAACAAAATTTGGCAAGCCAGCTAGGAGATAAGGAAGGTGCTGCATTCAGTGGCTCGCGGCCTGTGACAAGACAGTCTCTGGGAGGATTCCAGCAGTTGTCGGGTGAGGTTTCCCCTGGGGACCCTCCACAGGACTGTTCCGTGTGCAAATCTGCATGTCCCTTTCACTACTGGAGAAAAGTGGAGATCAGGAGCAGAGGTGCTCAAAGGGTGAGTTAACCAGATCATATGCCAGGAGCCTATTGTTTTCCTGTCTGGGCTTGTTAAGCCATTTGTCCGGTACCACCAAGGAAGCAATAGGGCTCCCTTATTCACCAGCTCTGCATTTTGGTTGAGATCAGATTTTGAGTTGGGTTTAAGTCTGTTTTGCCTGAGTGCGCTCCCCCTTGTGTTGTCCAAAATTTGTCTCCACTTACTTGTGTATCTGTCTTATTCCCTTTAATATCATGTAAACTTGAAAATGGAAAGTACTGGGTTCCTTCCTGCTGAGATAAAATATACTTATGGTAAAAAGATTATAAAGAGGCATGAGAATGTGGATTTTTGCCTAGATTAAAAGGTTGAGAGTTTTTTTTAAAGTTAGATGAAATAAAAATTAAGGTTTAGACAAGTTGTGGAAGGTTGTTTGTAAAGGAACTTCTGTGGGTAAACATATTGGCTAAAGTTAAAGGGGTATCATCCAGTTTTTCTATAAATTAAGCATTAAACTAAAAGCACAGTGGTTTCTCTTACAATACCAACCTGCTCTTTAGCAAAAATTGTAAAGGGTTATACAAAGTCTATAAAAATCTTGCCTTATGGTCAAACATTAAAATTGGGTAAATATGTCTATAAGGTTTTATTAAGAATTGGGTTTAGCATCAATAGCACACTAATGTAAAGGTGAAATTTGGCTTATTTGGTATTACAAAAATCATACAGGAAGCATTGTCAAATATGAAATGGTGTTTGGCTTTCTTTGGGCTATATTTGTATAAATGTTATTGGTATGTGTTCTGAAGTTATGGGAAACTCGTGTAATTCTCGGATATTTTAGTGTTTGTTATAATATAATAATTATAATTGTTATGTTAAATTATTATGTGTTACAGAGGTAACAGATTTCCTTGTCAATTATGTCTTTAACTATGGCTACTTCCTAAAGCTTTTTGTCATCCATAAACAAATGTTGTCTTGTTTTGGTCCTCTTTAGAAGGTGGTTTTATAATCAGCTATAAAGCTCTAACAGGTGCTCTTGAATACAGGTTTCTGATAACTTTGGAGATTGTGACATCAGAACAGAGGAAAAATGTTTAGGACTCTTGAAGAGCTAAAAATGTTCATTAATATCAAGCAGGGCAGGAATTAACTGCATGAACTGAGCTAATAGGAGACAGGAGTCATCTTTTTGATGTTTTGCTCAAAATACTGCTAATCCTTTGTTTTGCTTTTCAGAGTCAAATAAACTTTTCTTTTGAGCTATTGACAGCTTTTAACAATTTAGTATACTCCCTTGAACAAAATTTGAAGGATACTTGTTTCTCTCTACCTGATTTTCTCCAGAATTTGGAAACTATCTGTGAGTATTCTTAAGTTATGGCAATATAGTTATTTGCATAACTATATTGGGTTATAGGTGAGGGGTGAGTTGTCTAATTTTCAAGTCTTATTATTAGAGAAGACCTTGAAGGGCATCCACTTCTTGTACTTTTCTCATGCTTTGGTCCATCCACAGCATCCCTGCTGAGACATCAGCCAGCCTATGCTGGAATGCCTCTGGGGCCAGGGAGCTCAGCACCTCACCTGGCCTGAAATCACCAAAGGTTAGAACTAGAAGGGGCCCTTGAGATCATGAGGCCCTGTGCATTCTCATGTTTCCTGTCACCCTTCTTGTACTCTGAAAGTGACGTCCCTGTCACTCTTACCCTTAAGGAGAGTCTGCTTCCTGTACTTATTAGCCAAACTTCCTCCTTCAGGTGTCATGTTCAATAGCTAAACCATGGGGTAAGGCAGTGTAGGAGCTCCTCCACTCTCCTCACTGCCATTCGCAAACTCTTTCACTAAGTATGTGTTCTTATTTAGTATGGATTCATATTCAGTGCCTACAACTGAGAATTGCTGAGAAGTCATCAAGAAGACCCACCTTGTCACTATGCACATCCTCAGTTCTGCCTACAACTGAAAATTCTTATTCATATGTATTCATATTCTGTACCTGCAACTGAGCCAGGTGCTTGCTGTACTAAGTACTTGGAATACATTGGTAAACAAGGCAGATTTTAAAAATTCTGCCCTCAAGGAGCTGACATTCTAGCAGGGGAAACAGACAGTGAACACTAAACATGATAAGTATGTAACTTACGTCAGAATTTAGAAGGTAGCATGTACTATGAAAAACAAGAAATAGAGTCAAATAGGGGGATTAGGATGCCCGGGGAGGCTGCAACAATAAAGAGTGGTTGGGGAAGTCCTCACAGAGAAGGTGATCTGAATGAAGGCATGGAAGTTTCCATGGCCATTTGGGCAGCCCACAGGTGTCGGAGGGAGGAGTGCCCCAAGAAGAGGGCATAAAATAGGATCACACCCAACAAGTCTGGGGTTAGACAGCAGAGAGCCACGTGGAGGCAGGGGGACCACTTAGGAGACCACTACATGATCCAGGTGAGAGATTATGACAGTTGAGGGTAAAGGTGGTGGGGTCAGAAGTGATGGAATACTGGGCATATCTTGAAGCTAAAGTATCCAGAATTTACTGACGGGTGAAATGAAGATTCAAGAGAAAGAGATGAATCAACATGATTCCAAAAGATTTGGCCTGAGATTCTAGAAGGATGGCAGCACCATCCTGAGGTGGAGAACGCTGTAAATGGAACAAGTTAGGGGAGAAGATCAGGAGTCTAGTTTTGAGCAAGTTGCACTTGAGATGTGCATTGGACATGCAGGTGGAGATGTCAAGGAGACAGTCAGCGATGGAAGGCTGGATTGAGGAGGGAGCTCTGGAGATGTACATGTCAGTCACTGGCATCGAGGATGGCCTGAGGGCATCAAGTGTGTGCACAGTGATGAGGTGGGCCTTCTTGACTGCTTCAGAAATATGTCTTATCTGCCAATTCAAGATGGCCAAATGAACACATCCCTTTACTCCCCCTACTTGCAATATCCACAAAAATATTAGGTTTTATCATTTATTGATCATTGTCCTAACAGTACTACATGTATTGTCTCACTCCATCTCAAAATAACTTATAAGAGAGCTATACTTTTCCCATTTTACAGATGAAGATACCACATTGCTGAGATCCAGTTATCCAAGACCACAGGATTAATATGAAGCAAGGTTTCAAACTCAGGAGGCCCACTCTTAACCACCGTGTTATACTGATGTAGTATGTGTTCCAGCAAATCTAAACTTTAGCAATAAAAATGAAATCCAAAAAAGAAAATGTCACAAGATCCATGAGAATGTAGGACTCAGATGTGCCCCCAAAAAATCCAAGCTGTCAGCTACACAGCAGCCACAGAAAACAATGCATCCAAAAATCAGAGGACTCGGTGAAGATTGTGCCACTTCCACCAGAGCAAGTCACTTCCACTCCAGAAATTGTAGAAATAAGAACCCAAAATAAAGATTCTAAGCAGGTCTTAGTCAATTCTAAACAATCAGATGAGATACGTTATTCTTAAATAACAATTACAGCAAATAGAATGACAATTAGAAATCCAGGGAAAACAAGACAGTCTAAGAAAGTTGTGGTTCAAATTTGATGCAACTGAAGTGTGGGTAACTGTGGATAATTAATGGAGTGGAGAAAAGAGACCTTCATTCACAGAACATTCTCCTTTGAGTGCCCAAGTTTTAATTACATACTATTTTATTTCCTTTTCTGTGGGCCTAATCATAGTACTTGGTTCTGCAGTGAATCGTGTTTACATAATCATAATGCCATAAATACTGTTTAAGGGTTTTCAATTTTTAGAATCAATTTCAAGCACAGAACACTTAATTATGGCTACTTCAGTATTCAAATTCTATAAACATGTGCAACAGAAGAGTGATATTATGGCTCACAGAAATCTGGAGGTGGAGAGCAGAGGAAGGTCTACGTGCACTAATTTCCTTTTTTCCTGTAGCGGAGAATCAATAGAGACTCTTTCTAATATTAATATGTCAAGAAATTGAGATTTATATACATTCTTTTAAAGCATAAATGTAACCACTAAAAAACCTAGGAATATTACAGATTAAAATGATGAAGTAAAGGGGACAGGAAGAAGAAAAAGTCATATAATGCCCTAAATTATTGATTTTTCCTACAATATAGTTAATAGATACCATCTAACATGCTTTGGATGTGTGTTCCTGCCCAAATCTCATATTGAAATAGAATCTCCAGTGTCAGAGGTGGGGCCAGTGGGAGGTGATTGGATCTCTGGGGCAGATTTCCCATGAATGGTTTAGCACCATCTCCCTTGGTAATGTCCTCACAATAGTGAGTTACTGGAAGATCTGGTTGTTTACAAGTGTGGGGCCCCTCCCCCTGCACGTTCTCTCTTTCTCTTGCTCCCACTATGGCCATGTGATGTGTTCCCCCTTTATCTTCTGTCAAGATGGCAAGTTTCCAGAGGCCTCCCCAGAAGATGAGCAGATGCCTGCATCATGCTTCTGGTGCAGCCTACAGAACTGTGAGCCGATTAAACTTCTTTTCTTTATAAATTACTTAGTCTCAGGTATGTCATTATAGCAAGGGAGAACAGACTAATACACTATCTAAAGTGGATAAATAAAGAATTTATGTGTATTATCAAGTTACTTATATTTGTGTGCTGACCAGATAACTAAAAACAGAAAATGTTTATTGTAGGAGTAAACATGAGCTACAGGGAGGAGAAACTTTACTTTTTATTGCATGTCTGAACCAGTTGTTTGAAGTTTTAAATGTGGGTAAAGGATATGTACTCATGTTTTTAACATGGAGCTGCAACAGAGCCTACTTGTCTCACATTGAACTCAAGTGCAGTCACAATTCTAACTAATGACCAATAGGTGTCTCTAGGTCCCCCGGCTGTGCCAGGCTCCCAGCAAAGTAGCCAGGAGAGCTGACTGCTCTGTCTCTTTGGGGCCCTGACAGGGAATGGGGCAAAGGGAGGCAGCAGCTGGAGGCCAGTGGCTTGCCAGCAGCAGAGCTGGCATTCTGCACACAGCTGCAGTTCTCAGGGCATGGGCAGCCCCAGATGGCACCACCACGGGGAAAATGTCCCAATGGAGGTGATTTACAGAAGGTTGGGCTGGGCCAACCTGCATTAGGAGGGCAGAGACTGTGAGAAAGCAAAGGAAGTCAGTTGTGAGAAAACAGAAACTGAAGCAGACAGCAGTACTTGCATCAAGCGAGAGTGCCTGACCCACCTTCCCTAGATCCTCCACGTGCCAACTTTTGACTGCAGCAAGCTGCTTAGCCCAGGAGAGCTGAGCATCCTCACCTGGGAGTGGGATAAGAGCAGTACCCATCCCGCACAGTTCTGAAGACTAAAATATTCATAAACATCTTAGAAACTGCTTCTTAGTTTGGCAATTTCCTATAAAGTTAAGCATACAATTCCTGTACAAGCCAGAAAATCCCCCCTAGGTTTTACCCAAATGAAATGAAATCTGAAATTCACAGAAGAACCTATACATGTACATTTTTAGCAGTTTTGTTTATAGTCACCCAAAACTGGAAACAACCCAAATATCCTTAATAGGGAATGGATAAACAAATTGCACAAGTTCCATACAATGGAATCCTTCTCAGCAATTAAAAAAGGGAGCAAACTCAAGAAACATATGACTTGGGTTGCAGGACTTTTCCTTAGTTCAGTTAAAAATGGGGTTCTTTGTCCCATGGACATGAAAATTCAGGCTCACAGACAATTTAAATGGTGAGTAAGGCAGGTTTTTATTGACTTAAAAGGAAGAAAAGGGACAAACAGGAGCTCTTGGGAGGACAGAGCCTGCTGGAGTGCTTCCCTCCCAACCTTCAAATCCCAGGTTCCACACAGGAAGAGGAGGGGCCCGACTCCTCCCCACAAAGGGTGTGAACTTCTGTGGCTCCATCCCATTGTGCAAGCTGGTTAGAGTTTTGCCGGGGAGCCCCCTCCCGCCCGGCTGTCTCATTCCCCTTTCTAAAGAAGTACATCTAACTACTGTTAGATTAAGGATAAGGATGAAGACCCAGCTTAACTGCCTCCTGCTGACAGGGACGCTGTTTTGGGGAAACAACTGTCCGAGTTCCCTCTGAGGTCTATTTAAGGTTTCCCAGCAGAAGGGGACATTGTCAGAGGCTCCAGTTGCATGACTGTTTGGAGTTTGATGGCCTGAAGGCAAGAAGAGACAAACCAGGTTATTAGAAAACATGTATCAAAATGAAACAAGGGGAGGGTTAAGGACAGTTCTAAAATTCCGAGGCCTTTTACCAGTTTGCACAAAAAGAGGGAGGCCAAAAACCCAATTGGTTAAAACACTTTACTCTTTTGTCAGCATGTTGGGCTCCTGGGTTCCCTTCCCCTGAGCCCACTCCTAAGCCAACCAGTTTAAAGCCTGGGAAATTAACTCTTTCCAGTTTGTAGGATGCATCTGAAGGGAGTGTCTTGTAGTACAGAGACACAATTACCTATTAGTGAAGAGAGGACAGAGAAGGAGAAAGGAAAAAAAGAGGCACCAGTTAAATGAGTCCTAGAGGTTCAGGATGCATTTGAAAGGGGTATAGACTGAAGATGAATGGCTACCCATCAAGAAAGAAGGGAGCAGGCATCCCTGGTTCACTTCTCTTCCTAGCAGATACCCGGGATATGTGAGGGAGAGAAGGAAGAGCGTCCTCTTTCCTCTTCTGTCCTTCCATCCCTGCGTTCCAGTGACCTTGGAAGGTCCTGCCATGAATGACAAAGAGGCTTGCACCCATGAAGCACGGGACCTTGGGGGTGGGAATCATCCACTCTTACCCACATATGCCCTATCTCCCCTGCTGTCAGTAGCCTTGGAGTTCCCTAGATCTCATTTATGCCCTGGATATTAATGTGGCCTTTATCCATGAAATAGGAAACTTAGGGTTGGCTTAATTGGCAGGAATCAGCCACGCTCACCTGCACTCTGACTTTTAGCCTTTGTAGTTTCCTGCCTCTGGATCCCTTAGATCCAGTTCTCTTTCTTAGAGCATTAACCTGAAGCTTGCAATTGAATTTGGGACAAAAATGTGTCTCGGGAGGGTGCATGGACTCCTTCTCATAAGCTGAATGTTAAGGTGAAACTGTGGAACTGAGTCCTTCTCCAACAAGGGAGAGAAAAAGATGTCTTGTGACACACCCAGACAACTGGTGGCTATAGTCATCCTTGCGAAGATTTGAGGGTACTGCAGCTTTTAACTTCCCTTAAAAAAATGCTTCATACAAGCACTTGTCTTTCTTTAGGCCAAATTAATTAGAGCTCTTTTTACAGACATTACACACAATACACACACGAACATGCAGAAGAAAACCCAGTCCCCACGAGATTCTTTTTCACAATGAAAAACTTTATGGAGAGTACAAACAGTGATAGTTGTGAGGCTTGGCCTAGTAACACTTCTTCTATAAAAACAAAAAACAAAAACAAAAAATGTGCTAAATGTGCTTAAAACTTAACTGTTGACAGGGTAGAGAAGAGGGTAAAAAAAGAGAATAGTTTAAAAATGCCTGGGGAAGAATCTCTTATTCTTAGGCAAGTGGTTCCTCCACCAAGAGAAAAGCTTAATTACTGTCCAATGGAGCTGAACCCCTTGACCAGGGAAGGAGAAGTCTCCAGTGGCTTGTGGGAAAATGCCAGCCAGCTGGCTGTGTGAGACCCTTGGGCCATGCATCCCAGCCGTGGCAGGGAGAGGAGAGCAGCGGGTAACTGCGGCTCACCAGTGGGTCCTGAAAAAAGAAGGAAAAAGCTATTAAAATCCCAGGAGCTAAGGTGGTTAGGTGTAAGGTTTTGTCTACCCTCAGGAGTCTGAGGGTGAAAAGGCTTAGAGCAACAGTGAGAGTTTTTGAGTCCCCATCTCACTCACTGCTTTTCTAGCCCAATGTTGGGCACCAAAAATGTTGCAGAACTTTTCCTTAGTTCAGCTAAAAACAAGGTTCTTTGTCCCATAGCCATCAAAATTCAGGCTTGCAGATAATTTACATGGTGAGCAAGATAGGGTTGTATTGGGTGAAAAGAAGAAAATGGGCGAGGAAGAACTCTTGGAAGGTCAGAGTCCCTGCTGGAGCATCTCCCTCCCACCCTTCAAATCCCAGGTTCCACACAGGAAGAAGAGAGGCCCAACTCCTCCTCACTGCAAAGGGTGCAAAATTCTGTGGCTCCACCCAGTGTGCAGGTTGGTTGGAGTATTTCTGGGGAGCCCCTTGCCATCTGCCTGTCTCACGTTTATGATTCTCAATGCATTATGCCAAGCAAAAGAAGCTGTTCTCATAAGACTGCAAACTGTGCGATTCCATTCTCATGACACTCTTACAAGACAGAACTATAGGGACAGCAAACATACCAGTGACTGCCAAAGACCATGGCAGGAAAAGAGATTCACAACCAAGGGACATAAGAGAAGAAGTTGTGGTCAGAGATGACTCTGACCTCCTGATTGTCACTCCTGCCCCCACATGGCATGTGACTTGTCTCAGCTCCCCAAGGCTTAAGGTGCTATCCTGGGAAGCAGTGGGCTTCTCCTTCCCTGGAATTACCCAAGCAGAGGCTGGAGGAACTCTTAGCAGAGAGGTGACAGAAGTCCTGAAAGCTTTTGCCACTGACAGACAATAAATGCATATTTCACCACTGACCCTGTGACATGCAATAACTCTAGTCGTTTCTTTTCTCTTCTCCTTTCTCCTCCTATCCCCTCTTCCTTCCTGTCTGTTCTCTTCTTTTCTGTGGGTGGGGCCCAGCAATCTGTGGTTCAACAGGCCTTTCAGGTGATCCTGATACAGCCTAGAGTTTGAGAGTCACTACCGTAGGGACAAGAACAGATGTGCTCCAAATTGCAAACAGGGAAAAGATTGCACCTTTGTGACGATGAAGGAGCCAAAGGTGGCCTTGTACTTAATGTGTCATAACATGTGCAGTGGGAGGCTCAGGAGTTCGAGCCACAGATTTACAGAGCAAACTCAATGAGAACATAGGTGCCACACCCACAAACACCCTCAGAAGGGTGAAGCCTTTCAACTATGATGCCATCAGGAAAAATCCACAGAGGCCAGGAAGAAGGGTGATGGCAACATAAAGTTGTTCCAAACAAATGTGATAAAATTAGTAAGGTCATGGGTAAAATGCAATTAAGAGGTTGTGAGATATTCATCCCAGGTATGATTGTGACCAACATCCTATTTACAAAGAGGAGATTTATGGGGATCCTGAGATAAAAAGAACCTGTGTTCAAAAGAGATATTTAAAAACAAAAAGTCTGATGGTTGTACAGACCTGAGAATGGGGTTAACATGACAGTTCTCATTAAATGAAGGAGGCAGCCTAATAAATTAAGGGGATCGTGAGGCCTCTGGATTCCAGGCTTTCCAGAATTGGGAAAGATCAGATGTAAATGATTTCTTCATTTTGATTCTCAGCCATTATTCAACGCCTTTCCTTAGAATCAGGTGCCTGGCCTTGTGGTCTCCATGCTGCAGGCCCTGGACCTTAGCTATTTGTGGCAGGTTCTGTTCCCTGGGCATGTTGTACTGCGGGACCTGACCATCCTCTTCATGTTTGATTTCCTGCTCTTGTGTGAGCTCCCTAAACTTGACAGGAGTTTCCTTGTGACACTGTATACTTTTTCCTGAGAGCACGCTGACCTTTGGCCCCATTTGGGGAACCTCTGGCAACATTGCAGAGCAGAAATAAATGAAATTCCAGGCGTTCCACTTGGAAGCAGGGATGGTCTGTCTGGACACACAGGTGGGTCTGAAATCCTACAAAGATTGGAAGGGCTTCGTGTGGCCTAGGAATGATGACAGGTTTGTGGGTCTTCACTGTGACCACCATCTGGAGACACACTCTAAGAACAGAAGTTGAGTGTGCAGGCTCTGCAGACAGATGCCCAGTTCTGTCACTTTCTAGCTGGGTGTGCCTGGAGAACTTATGAAAAGTAGTTTCACATCTTTCTAAAATGGGAATATGAATATATTAGTGGTACCTACTGTTATAGGGCTAATAGGTTCCTATGACTGCTGTGCAGTAACAGACCAATTACACTAGGTCAACAGGGTTTGCAGCAGAGAAAAAGTTTAATGATCACAGGGCACCGAGTGAGGAGATAGACGAAAATCCTCAAATCAATCTCCTTGAGAAGTTCTAGGCGGGGCTTTTTAAGGATATCATGGAGGGTGAGAGACCAGAAAGCTGGAGTTGTTGATTGGTTGGGGTAAGGGGGAAGAAATAATCAGCAATTGGAAACTGCAAACTTTGGTGAGTCAGCTGCTCCTGGGATCATTCAGACCCACTGACTCAGTAGTTTCATCAGTAGGCAAGACCTGAGGGAATATCTCAAAGGGAAAATGTAACATTTCAAGTTGTTATTTATAGAGCAGTTAATAGGAACTATAATCCATAATCCATAAGAGGATCTACGTGATTCTGAGGCAACAGGCACCAAACAACTGTGGGGAAGCAGTCAGAGAGCAGCAGACCTCATGATTAGTGCCGAAGGTGCTGCAAGCTCGGTTTATTTTTGCTTCTTTCCTCTTCTTCTCCCTGTGCCCAGTCCCAGGATTCAGGAAGACAATTATGAGAGTTCAGAGGGGTTGGTGGCTGCATGATGCTGTAGGCAACTTTTTCAGGATGGCCTTGAGCTTGGGTGGGAGAGCAGGCATGGTAATGGGAAAGGGTCAGGCAGCTGCTGAGGACAGAGCATTGTAAAGACCATGATCACCTTTAGAATTCTGTAATCAGTGGATTTGACCATTCATAAATTGCCTGAAGTTCTCTAGCATGTAGCAATTCACAAATTTACAAATACAAAAAATTTGAATTGTGTGTTCTGTGAGGTTGGTGTATTGTAGATGGCTTAGCTAGTGAGTGAGCCCAGCAGACTGCCAAGTGAACCTAAAATCATGGCTTAGTGGCTCTCTAGTCGTGTACATTGTTGAACCACTGTAATTGTTAGAAATGCCTTCCTGAAAACTTTCTTACTCTAAAAGTCATCATTTGTTTCTACATTCTGTTCCTAGTATACGAAGTGTCATCCCTTCCTCCATAAAGTTGCTGCAAATACCTGAAGAGCTACAGTGTGGAACAGGCCAATTATGGGAGACACCAGGGACTGGTAGGCCCTCATTTCAACACCACGCCAGAGGAATCCAGAGACTTATCTAAAGGAGAACCTGTTTTGTCATTGAAATCGTCCACCATTCAATGAAGTTGCAGTTCTGACTTGAACCACTAGGTGTCACTGACACTATGCGTGGCAGACACGTGTGAGGGCTGACAATTGAGTCCCCTGTTAAAAGTGAAACATGCCCTTTGAACCCCAAATTTGACTTAAATTGCTTTATTATCACATTACTCAAAGGCATACAAACACAAAATCTATACATTGTATGCTTAGCTCAAAGCAATAAAATTAAAAGTGTACAAATAGAAACAAAGCAATAAAATTCAAGTTAATTTAATGTGCTGGTAATGTTATTCTACTGGAACTAAATGAGTGATTTGGAGTTTTTAACATCACTAATGTGCATTCTTTTTTTTGGTCTACTGGTCATGGACTTAAGTCTATTTACTACACATATGATGGACCATCATTTGAGTCATTTTTTAAACTTTCACTTAAAAACTACCTATTTTTAAAATCATCAACCCATCCTTTTCAGGTGCCAATAAACTGAAGAATACAACTCCAACAATTCAATTCAATTATACCCCATTTTACACAATCCCTTGCTGTACTGATTCTTTATAATGCTAATTATCTTTGAAATATTTCCCTAAAAGAGTTGTACGTAAATACAAACTATTAAAGTAGCTACTAATATTTTCTTTGTGTCCTTCAGTGAACGAGAGCTAGTCTGACCTTGGAGAGCAGAAACTACCAGGTCTGCTCCATCCTTCCTGACACCACCACCAGGTGCAACTTGAGTCAAGCGGTGCAGCTGCTTCACCCCTGCCCTGCAGGTCCCTGTGGTCTTAAGGCCTCAACACCTGCCTCCACCAGCTTTGTCATCAGAGGCAACAAACCCCAGAACCATGAGCTGCTGACACTGGGTCTCAACTATGAGGCCAAATATGCGGGTTACCCTCCCTGCCCTGCTCAGCTCAGCTATCAGGTCTGGGCCTTCAGGCGCAAGCTCTGAAAGGAGTCTTAAGCAGAACAGCATTATATCCTGGGAGCACAACTGGGAAGCTGGGAGTCCATGTGTGGGTTCCATCCCTCCCCAGCTTCTGCAAATCAACATATAAGGAGAAGAGTCCCATTAATTCACCCAAGCTCCAGGTCTTTCCCGCAGTGGAACTGCACACGAGAAACGTGAGGATGTGGCTGAACATCTGTTAGAAGAATTCCCAAACACTCTATTGTAATTACAGGTCTCTCCAACATCTGCGGTGGGAGCTGATCTGCATTGAGTAAGCATCTCAAGAGGGAAGAATGGCTCGATGCCAAGTGAACCCAAATCTCAGCTCTACAACAGCCAAGATACCGTGTTCTGCCTTTTGTTTCAGGAAACAAACTTCGTAGCTTCTGTAAAGCTCTTCATTCTTACCCAAGAAATTCTCCCAGAAGGTTTGCAATGAGTATGCTGTTTCCTTCCTTCCTTCCTCCTTCCTTCCTTCCTTCCTTCCTTCCTTCTTCCTTTCTTTCTTTCTTCTTTCTTTTTCTTTCTTTCTTTCTTCTTTTTCTTTCTTTCTTCTTTCTTCTCTTTCTTTCTTCTCTTTCTTCTTTCTTTTCTCTCTTTCTTTCTTTCTCCTTCCTTCCTTCTCCCTTTATTTCTTTCTTCTTTTCTTTCTTTCTTTCTTTCTTTATTTCTTTCTTTCCTTCTTTCTCTCTTTCCTTCCTTCTTCTTCCCTTTCTTTTTCTTCCTTCCTTCTTTCATTCTTTCCTTCCTTCTTTCCTTCCTTCCTTCTTCCTTCCTTCTTTCTTCTTCTTTCTTTCTTCTTTTTCTTTTCTTTCTTTCTTTCTTTCTTCTTTCTTTCTTTCCTTCGCTCTTTCTTTCTTCTTTCCTTCTTTCTTTCTTCTTTCACAGAGTCTTGCTCTATTGCCCAGGCTGGAATGCAGTGATGATCTTGGATCACTGCAACCTCCACCTCCTGGGTTCAAGTGATTCTCCTGCCTCAGCCTCCCGAGTAGCTGGGATTACAGGTGTGTACCACCATGCCTGGCTAATTTTTTGTTTTTTAGTAGAGACAGCATTTCACCATGCTGGCCAGGCTGATCTCGAACTCCTGACCTTGTGATCTGCCCACCTCGGCCTCCCAAAGTATGGGGATTACAGGCGTGAGTGACCACGCCCAGCCACCTGCTGTTTTCATTAGGCTTTGCTCCCAGAGATAGTAACACAAATGATACTGGTTACCAAGTTGGTGAGTCTTGCAGAAATTAAAATACACATGTCCACTCATAGACATGAACATCAATGGGGCACTACTGTCACTGGAAAACAGTGCATAAGCCCAGGACACTGACCTGAAGTGCAAATGTTTCCAACAAATTCAACGAAAGACCACAGAAACTAAGCTTTCAGAATGTAGCTACCCACAGTCCAGCCTCTAAACCCACCTGTGTCTACACAGTAGCTAAGCAGAGAACATCAACATGTGTCTCTCTCAACTTAATTTCCAAGGAGAAGATGCAAACAGAAAGGGGAGACATGGTTTGACTCATGATATTGTCAAAAATGACAGACCAGACCAGAATGTCCCCTATTCCCATGTAAGAAGAAAAATAGTACGTGAATCTAATACGCAGTTGTAGAAAAGTTAAAATTTTTCTCTAAGAAACACAAGGAAACTTTGTTAATATACTTTAAACTGATGAATTCTACTGGATGTAAACTGGACCTCAATAGAAGCCATCAGCCCCTGAATTACACTTGCTTCCTCCTATCTCAGAGCTTCTCACACACCACTCCCTCTGCCTGGAATGTCACGTCCATTTCCTCCCAGTTCCCAGCTCCTTCATACTACATCTGATCTGCAGCGTTTTGCTTCTGAAGCATTTATCATTTGTAACTAAAGGTTATGTGTGCCTGTTGCTTTTAATGTGTGGTTCTCTCTGCATACATATGCTCCATGAAGGACTGTATTCTCATCATCAGATGAACCCATCTGGGAATGTGGATCGAAACTACCACCTCTTGCCCCATCCTAGAATTGTGAAAAACAGAAGATCTCTCTAAGAAGACTCTGAGCAAATCCTTTTCTGTCAGTGGGGGACAGTCCCCAGCAGGGTCTATATTGTCCTTGAGCCTTCGAGACCCCTAGGTTCAAATTATTTTTTTAAAGAAAGAAAATGTAAAAATAAAATAAAATACTGAAATATATTTATATATATGTGTGTGTACATATATATATATTTGAGATGGAATTTCGTTCTTGTTGCCCATGCTAGAGTGCTATGGCATGATCTTGGCTGATGGCAACCTTGGCCTCCCGGGTTCAAGTGAGTCTCCTGCCTCAGTCTCCCAAGTAGCTGGGATTACAGGTGTGTGCCACCATGCCCAGCTGATTTTGTATTTTTAATAGAGATGGGGTTTCTCCATGTTGGTCAGGCTGATCTCGACCTCCCGACCTCAGGCAATCCGCCCGCCTCGGCCCCCTAGAGTGCTGGGATTATGGGTGTGGGCCACTGTGCCCTGCCTGAAATAGTTTTTTAAAATGAAATAGAAAGATAATCCACAGGTGGGAGAAATTATTTACATTTGTATATGTGATGAGGTATTTTTATCCAGGATATATGAATAACTCTCACAACTGAAGAATAAACAGACAACCTAATTTACAAATAGACAAATGATCTAATAGACATTTCTCCAAAGAAGATATACAAATGACCAATACACACATGAAAAGATGCTCAACATCATTAGTCATCAGTAAAATGCAAACCAAAACCATGAGATAGCACTTCACATCCACCAGGATAGCTAGAATCAAAAAGTTCATAACAAGAAGTATTGGCAAAGATGTGGAAAAGTTGAAACCTTCACACACTGATGGTGAAGTGTAGGTGTGTTAGAAGGCAGTCTGTCAGTTTCTCAAATGATTGAAGACAGAATTTTACCATAAAATCCAGCAATTCCACTTCTAGACATATACCCAAGAGAAATGAAAACACATGTTCACACAGAAACTTGCACATTAATGCTTATAGCAGCATTATTCATAATAGCCAAATGGTGGAAACAACTCGGACATCAGTGGATGAATGAATAGATAAATAAAATATTGTATAGCCATTCAATGGGATATTAGTACTGATATATAATACAACACTGAAGAACCTTCAAATGTTGTGCTGAATTAAAGAAGCCAAAAAGACCACATCCATTTGATTCCACTCCTATGAAAGTCCAAAATAGGAAACTCTGTAGAGACAGAAATTAGATTAGTGGTTACCCAGGGCTGAGGAAAGATGGGGAATAGGAGAAAATGGGTGGATGGCTGAAGGATACAAACTTTTTTTGAGGCAATAATGTCCTGGCCTGGCATGGTAGCTCATACCTGTAATTCCATCATTTTGGGAGACTGAGGCAGGTGGATCTCGAAGTCAGGAGTTCAAGACCAGCCTGACTGACATGCTGACATCCCATCTATACTAAAAATAATAATTAAAAGAACTAGCTGGGCATTGTGGTGCACGCCTGTAATCCCAGCTACTCAGGAGGCTGAGGCAGGAGAATCACTTGAACCGGGGAGGCAGAGGTTGCAGCGAGCCAAGATTGCACCACTGCACTCCAGTCTGGGCAACAGAGCAAGACTCCTTCTCAAAAAAAAAAAAAAGTCCTAAAATGGACTGTTTCAATGGCTGTGCAAACTTGTGAATATATTAAAAAGTATTGAAATGTACACTTTAAATGGGGAAATACATGGTATGTAAGCAAAGTTGTTTTCTTTTAAAGATTGTATTGGAAGTATAGAACAAATGATATGGGGCCAGACTGACCTGAGTTTGAATTTTCGCTCCAGTATTCACCAGCCTTGGATCTGGATTAAGTCCCTTTGATCCTCTAAACCTTGCTTTTCTCATTTGTAAAGTGAATACATTGATCATACCCACCACAAAGAGTTGTTTTGAGAATTGAGATAATGCATATCAAGTGCTTAGCCACATTGCCTTGTACATAGTAGGCACTAAATGACTGTTAACTGACCGAAATATGCCAGGGAGCACACAGTCAGATGTAAACACATAGAGAAGATGCCCAGGGACCCAGAGAATGTCCACATGAATATTATATAGTACTATAAATGTTTAACCGTCCATAGGACATAAATTTACATATTTACTAACACTTCTCGCCAACATGCTTACAAGCAAGGATACTTTCTCGAACAAGCAACTGTAATACATACCATCTAAAGCCCCAAAGCACTGGTTCGGAAGCCTGCAAATAAATTTGTTAGAAGAACAGATTTTGTCCTTTGGTGGGCACTGCTTTCCAAAAGGGATAAAACCTGTTTGAAAGCCCCAACATAGGGACACCCATTTAGTAGTAGACATTTTTCCTGGGTGGAGTGGGGGTGCTCTTTGCATGGTTAGATTCTGATAAATGCCTACCCTACGGGGAATGGGGACAGTGGACTTCCCTCCTTTCCTCTGCACATTCCCTGGGCAGAAGGTCCAGGGGAAAGAAGGGGTGGACAGAGAGCAGAGTGGTTACATGAGTGTAATGGGCAGAGGTCAGATCTCCCTCCAGGTCATGAGGAGACTCATGGCAGATCTCAGTGGATGGAAGGGTTCAGCCCAGGGGACATCTGTCTCTGCACAGGAAAGGTTCTTCCATCTCTCAGGTAGGGAGGTTTTGAGGACTTTGGCAACAGCAGCCAACATCATCTGTGGAGTCTAGTGGTCTCCGAAGGTCAGTGGAGGAGAAAACATCCACTCTGTGATGGAGCTGGCGCTGAGTGAGAGTCCTGGCAAGAACAGGGCTGTGCTCGCTAACCAAATCCCAGACAGGAGGGAGGGCCCCTGCCTCATTACTAGCCTGGTCTTATCTCTGATTGGTATTTTGGTTGGTGAGGCGCTTGGGATCATGCCACACACTTAACTCTACCCCAGAGACTTCAACCCTGGGCACATATTTATACAGTTCCCCATGGATTTCTAATGTTCGTTTGAAATAATTGCCTTTTTCATAACCGGTTTTTTCTAGTCCTTTGGACACAAATATATAATTTATTCAGCCTATCCATTTGCTTAGGTTTAATGACATTTCTTTCTGATGAGTGTTGAATCTACTGGGGGTGTGGAGGGAAGTGTTATAAATATACACTTTAAAATTTTTCTTTCATTGTAAATGGGTTTCAGTGGTTCATACTTCAAAATGCAGAAATACGTTGACTAAAAGAATTAGTATGTATCTATCCTCAGGTGTTTCCTGTCCTCAGATTTTTTTTTTTTTTTTTTTTTTTTTTTTGAGGCAGATTCTCCTTCTGTTGCCATGACTGGAGTGCGGTGGTGCTATCAGGGCTTAGCGCAGCCTCGACCTCCCTGGCTCAAGTGATCCTCCCACCTCAGCCTACCAAGTAATTAGGACCACAGGTGTGCACCACCACCACGCCCAGATAATTTTTAGATTTTTTTTGTAGAGACGAGGTCTCATTGTGTTGCCTACGCTGGTTTCAAACTCCTGGGCTCAAGCCATCCTCCCACCTCTGCTTCCCGATTGCAGGTGTGAGCCACCAAGCCTGTCTAATAGTTTTTACTTTGAAAGAAAAATGGGAAAATACAGAGCCACGAGGGGGCGCCCTGGACTCTGGTCTGGTGGTAAAGCCAGCATCTTCATAAAGGAGGAAAGATATCCTAGGTGCGGGGTTCAGAATGAATTAGGAGCATTGGCTGAGCATCTGCCGGGGACCTCACTGGGCACGCACAGAGCCTCACTTACTAAACGCAGACACTCCCTGAAGTGGGTGCTTGTGCCCCACTGTGATGAGCTCACAGGCTCAGGCAAGTTCAGCAATCTGTCCAGGGTCACTCGGGTAATAAGTGGAAAATGAGATTCAGACCCAGTTCTGTGCAGTTCTAAAGCCCAGGCTTTTCCAGGCCAGCTGACTAAGGCTCGGCCCATCTAGGGAGAGCTTGATACTTGGAAGGCGCTGGTCAGTGCGGAAGCGAGGCTGGTGGGCACGCGTCCTTGGGGCAGGGTCGCAGGCATCAGCCCATCAGGGAGGTGTTTCCAGCCGGGGTCACAGAGTGTCGGGGTGTTCCTGAATGTGGGAGAAACAGTCCCTCACCCTGACCGTCTCGGAGTCTGTGTCCAGCAACAGCCCTTGTTATTTGGAAGATGCTCCCTTATTAATGGGGAGTATCTTGGTTTGCTGACTTGGTGCCCATCCCCAGACAGGAGTATCTTTTCTATTATAAACGAGTAACTTGCTTTCTGCTTTATAGATCATTGTCCATATAATTTTGTCACCATGAATGTATCACCAGGAGTCTGTTACTAAATAGTATAAGAATTTGGAGTTTTTAAACCTGAGGTACTGAGGATAAAACTGTAGAATTTGAGGTTCTCCCGTGAGGGGTAAAGGGTTTGGGGGGAAATTAGGTTCCATATCTGAAAAATAAAGTTGAAAAGGTGTGGCCAAGGAAACTACTGAGGGGGTCAGGAACCAGGAAGGTGACGTTTATCAGGATGGGGAGAGGGGGATGAAAGAGGGTCAGGAGCAAGATAAGGGCAATGAACACTTAACGAGCATTAATCTAATGAGATGACAATTCTTGTCTCCATTTTACACAAGAGGAAACTGATGCTTAGAGAAGTTACACAACTTGATTAGGGTCAAACAGCTAATACTTGGCAAGGCTGGGACCTGAACCTGGTTTATCCGGATGCCAGTGCCCACTCACTTTCCATAATGCCAAATGGCCTCTCAGAAACCCAACACCTCTTCTCTAAGTGCTTTCCCTGTTTTCCTCAAATCCAGGAACTGTTGGTCTTTTCGGCAATTCTGAGCACAGCCACTAAGTGGCGACATTGCCCGACTACGAGGCTCAGCCCTGTTTCTCTGAGGAAGAATAGGGAAGGAGAGGGAATAGGAGTTGCCCTGTTTTGTGTTGTGCTGTGTGTGGGGCTTTCTTCTATCTATTTAGTCCTACCAGCAATCCTGCAGAGGAAATATTATCCCATTTTCCAGATGAGGCCATTGGGGATCTACTGGATGATAGAGCTTTGTGGTAAAAGCAGGAACGGAATCAGTGTCTAGCTGGATCCCAAGTCCTACCTCCGAGCATGTTGGGCTCCCAAATATAAAGTCATTTTGTGCCTTCAAATTTTAGTCTGGTGGGGAGGTAGATGGGGGAACTCCCTTCAGCCTGGGCTTGGATGGCCTAGTGAAGAAGGGTGGAGAAGGAGTAACCATGCCTTTACTTCGATTACTGGAAGGAAGAATTAAGTTTTAAAGTGGAAGTTAAATACAGTTAAAATTACTCTGGTGTTGGGACAACTGGATTTCCACATGCAGAAGAGTGAAAATGGACCTTTATCTCACTCCATGTGCAAAAATCAACTCAAAATCAATTAAAGACTTAAATATAAGACCTGAAATTATAAAACTACCAGAAGAAAACAAAAACAAAAAGAAATAAATAGGCTTACATTAAACTAAAAGACTCCTGCCCAGCCAAGGAAACAATTAACAGAGTGAAGAAACAATCTATGGAATGGGAGAAAATAATTGCAAACCATGCATCTGATAAGGGATTACTATCCAAAATATATAAGGAACTCCAAAAACTCAATAATAAGAAAACAAAGAATCTGATTAAAAAGTAGGCAAAGGATCCAAATAGACATTTCTCAGAAGAAGACATATGAATGGCCAATGAGTATACGAAAAAATGCTCAAAGTCACTAATCATCAGGGAAATGCAAATCAACACCAGTGAGCTATCACCCCACAGCTCTTAGAATGGCTGTTATCAAAAAGATGAAAGATAGCAAGTGTTGGTGAGGATGTGCAAAAACAGAACCCAAGTACACTCTTGGTGGGGATGGAAATTAGTACAGCCATTAGGTAAAACAGCATGGAGAGTCCTCAAAAAATTAAAAACAGAACTACCATATGATCCAGGAATTCCACTTCTGGGTATATATCCAAAGGAAATGAAATTAGTATGTTGAAGAGATAGCTGCACTTCCATGTTTATTGCAGCACTATTCACAATAACCAGGATACGGAATCAACCTAAGTGTGCATCAACTGATGAACAGATAAAGAAAATGTATGTAGTATTTATACACTGTGGAATACAATTTAGCTATTAGAAAGAAGCAAATTCAATCATTTATGACAAAACAGATGAACTTGAAGGACATTACATTAAGTGAAATAAGCCAGCATGGAAAGAAAAATATCTCATGACCACACTTACATATGAAAGCTATAAAGTTGAAGTCATAGAAGTAGAAAGTAGAATGGTGATTACCAGAGGCAGGGGAGTGGGAGGAGGAAATGTTGGGTGAAGGATACACAATTTCAGTTAGAGAAGAATAATAAGTCCAAGAGATCTATAGTAAAACATGGTGACTATGGCTAATAGTGACATGCTGTATTCTTGGAAATTTACAAGAAAGTAGATTTTAAGTCTTCTCATCACACACACACACAAACACACAAAAGATAAGTATGTGAGGTAGTGTACATGTTAATTGGGTAAATGTAGCCATCTATAATGTACATGTATTTAAAAACATGTCATATACAATAAATATACATGATTTTGTCAATTAAATAAACATAACATTTTAAAAACAGAAAAATAAATACAATTACTCCTGTGAATCTCTTAGAATTCCTCCTGCTTTAGAAGAGACTGCATTTTCTTCCTGATGAATTGGTTGGCTGGTGTTTAGGGGCCATGCTATGTGAAAAATGTGTCCTTTACATTTAAATGTTAGATCCACCCACGGACAGTGTGTGCTGGAGCCAGCTGGAAACCACTTGTGAGCTGGTTTCGTGCATCTCCTCCCAAATCTATATTCACAGTCATGGTGTTGGTAGCTTGAAATCAGCCAAAGTGGGGTATTTACACCACAGAAATTGGCAAATGCTTAAACCAGGGCTCTTCTCTCCTTGAGAGCTGGCCTTTAATCAGATACCAGCAAACCATGGGCACCCAGAAAGGTGGGTGGGAACAGAGAGATGGACCAAGGGAAACATGGATTTACAAATCCCAACTCCTATCCACTCCTAGGCTTAGGTATTTGAACAAAGCCGATTCTACTGGGGTAGAAAGCTGTACAATTTAAACTGTTACTTTTCTCTCTCATTTTTCTTTGCTGAGGGCGAAAAACTGCATTTAAGAAGTTCAACCTGCACCTGAGGTGCCTCCTCTGGCAAGCAAGATGGCTGACGCTGGAATGTGTCTTGGGGTCAGCCCTGAGCTGGAGCCCTGCTGGCTCCTAAGGAGGTGGGCACCACAGTGCTAGGGTGGGCTGTGCTGTCAGCTATGGAACAGCAGCGCACACCTTACTGCTCAGGGTCGCCTGAAGACAACTAGAGGAGAGGAGCTCTCCTTCATTTTACCACAGAACACGTAGCTTGGGCCCTTGTGGGCTGAGCTGTCCGTCAGAAGGGGAGGTGCTGGGTGAGGCTATGCTCTCTGTGAAGCCACCTAGCGGCTCAGTGACAGCAGCACATGGTGACTGGACAGGAAGGGAAGTCTCCTCCAGTACCAGGCTCAGGTGTGCTCAGTAAATATGTGCTGCATGACAAGCAGTCCAGGCTGCTGCCTGTAGCCCAGGTAGAAGCTGCTTGTCTTGTTCCAGACCATACATGACACCCTCACGGTCTTCATGGAGAACAGCTAAGAGTCCTGGGAAAGCCCAGAGCCCCTAATTCACCTGGGGCGGGTCAGGGCCAGCTCCCCAGGGCCATGTGAGCTGCATGTGGAAGGGGCAGCAAACATTTGACAGGGGATGGCAGGGAAGGCTCTTACTCAGGGACTGGGTGCAGGTGGGCAGGCTGGAGGCTGACGGGGCGTCCTTCTGTGGTCCATAAGGAATGGGACTAACCCCTGTAAATGAGGAGTTGTTTTCCCAATGAACAGCTCCTGCTGGGCTCTCTCTCCCCTCTGTATCCCATCAGGAGGGGGCTCAAAGGCCTGTGGGCATGTTCTCGGGTTGCAGTTGGGATCTATGGAGACCACACACTTCCCTGATGGGTGGAATAGCTGTGGCCTGAGTCCTTGGTGGGTTTGTCTGTCCTCCTCTGATGGATGAAAGAAACCAAGAACCGAGAGGGAACTCCTGAGATAAAGGAAGTCCTGCGGAAAGGCATCAGTCTGCTGTGGTTGGAGTGCAAAGGTCACCAACACACTGATGTTGGGCGGGAGCTGACCCTACCACAGACCTGAGCCATCTCTCCATCAGTGGAATCTTCCTCCATCAGAGGAATTTCCATACTGTTCTCCATAGTGACTGTACTAATGTACATTTCCACTAACAGTGTATAGGAGATGGATGCCCCAATTACACAGGTGTAATTATTACACATTGTATGCCTGTATCAAAATATCACATGTACCTCATAAATATATACACCTATTATGTACCCATAATAATTAAGAAGAAAAAAATTTAAACAATTAGGGGGACTTTCCTGAGTCTCCATTACCCACACCAGCTGCCTGAGTTCTCTCCAGACCATACATTCAGGGATTTTTCCTTTTCGTGTTTGAAGAGCCATCTGTTGTTGGTGTCTGAGGAGGAAATGCCTGGCTTCTGGAAGGTCAGTGTCTGTAAAGGAGGAGACCACCCCTTATATCGTCTTATGCCCCATTTCTGCCTCCAAAGAAAGAAGAAGTAAAAACTAAAAAAGCAGAAATGAAATCCACAGGCAGACAGCCTGGTGCCACACCCTGGGCCTGGTAGTTAAAGATAGACCCCTGACCTAATTGGTTATGTGATCTATAGATTACAGACATTTTATAGAAATGCACTGTGAAAATCCCTATCTTGTTTTGTTCTAATCTAATTACGGGTGCATGCAGCCCCGTCATGTACCCACTGCTTGCTCTCACACAAACCCCCTTAGAGTTGTGAACGCTTAAAAGGGACAGGAATTGCTCACTCGGGGGGCTCAGCTCTTGAGACAGGAGTCTTGCCGATGCCCCTGGCCAAATAAACCCCTTCCTTCTTTAACTTGGTGTCTGAGGAATTTTGTCTGTGGCTCCTCCTGCTACATCTGGAGCTGCTGGTGGTTGGGGGTTGACTGTGTCATACATGGGCCTCCCACAAAGCTCCCTGCCTCAGCCCCACTTCTCACCCAACCTTGCATCCCACCTGGCCTCTCTGAGCTCAGAATCCCTGCAGGTTCCTCTGGGCAGAGAGCTCCAATCCCTGCTACACCTCTATTTGTGTATTCTAGGTCAGTGATTCTCAAACTTAGCTGTGCATTGGGCACATTGGGCTCCCCTGGGTCCTTAAAGGAAAACTGTTCCCTGGAAACCATCCCAGAGATTCTGATGTGGTTGGTCCAGAGTCTGGCACTGTCTGTCTTTCCAAACCACTTCTTCCATCTCTCAGTGAGATTCCAGGTCTCTCTGGTATGCTATTAGCTGCCAACCAGTTTTACTTTCATGTTGTGATTCAGAGACTAAAACAACATAAATTCACTATATTATTTTTAAGAAGCTTGGGGAAGGATAGGAAACACGTGGATGTACCTGGTTCATGAACACCTTGAACAAGAAGTCCAAAGCCTAATTTCAATTGTGATTTACACCCAACTTAACTTTACATGTCTATTTACATGTCCAACTTAATCTCCAACTACTCCTTCTCAGCACTCACAGAATTACAAATTTAGCAAATACAAACAAACTCCAAGACCACTCCCTTCCTCCCACTTACACACTTTTTCCCACAGTGATAAAGTTACTCATGCTACTCCTGTGGTAACGTCTAAGCACTGAGATGAGCTTTGGCTGAGTTTGGATCAGCACTCAGGAATTCCAGGGTCCAGGTCAGCCTCTGCCTCCTCTTAACCTCTGCTCTGAGAGGGCTGCCACAGATATGTTTTGTTTTGTTCTGTTTTTTTATTTTTAGTTTAAGTTACTGGACCCGTGTGCAGAACGTGCAGGTTTGTTACATAAGTATACATGTGCCATGCTGGTTTGCTGCACTTATCAACCCATCCTTAAGGGTTTAAGCCCAGCATGCATTACTATTTGTCCTGATGCTCTCCCTCCCCTCACTCCACACCCCCTGACAGGCCCTGGTGTGTGTTGTTCCCCTCCCTGTGTCCATGTGTTTTCACTGTTCAGCTCCCCACTCATGTGTGAGAACTTGCATTGTTTGGTTTTCTGTTCCTGGGCTCTTACAGTTCTGAGTACCATATTCTCACTCAGCCACATGCAGAGGCAGAAACCAGTGGGCAGTGTGGGGCCAAATTTCTTCCTCACCCTATCTATGGTTTGAATTGTCCCACAAATTTCATGTGTTGAAACTTAATCTCCAATGTGGCAGTATTGAAAGGTGGAAGCTTTCAATAGGTTGGGTTGGGTCATGAGGACAGAGCCCTCATGAATAGGCTAATGGATATTAGTAGGTGGTTTGGTCAAGAGTGCAGAGTCCTCATGGATGGGTTAACGGGTGTAAAAGTAAGTTTAGCCTAAAACCGCCCCCTTACATATTTTAGGTTCAGCCTAAAGTTTTCTCCACACATAGTGAAATGTGACCTAGCTGGATGTTTAAACAAACTATAACCTACTCTTGTATCAATCGCAGAGTTTCTGTCCATCACAGACGACAACTCCTCAAACTGTGTTAATACAAGTAGGCATTAAGCTCCTTACATGAACAGGATAGGTTATAGCTTAGCCAATCACACTGTTTCTGTACCTCACTTCCACTCTCTGTCTGTCCCTTTCCTCTTTTTGGTCCATAAATCTTATCTGACCATCTGGCAGCCCAGGAGTTGCTCTGAACTTATTCTGGTTCTGGAGGCTATCTAATTCTCAATGGTTCT
Organism: Trachypithecus francoisi; assembly: GCF_009764315.1. NCBI lineage: Eukaryota > Metazoa > Chordata > Mammalia > Primates > Cercopithecidae > Trachypithecus > Trachypithecus francoisi. Next base: position 92,098,898 of record NW_022681470.1, on the reverse strand, counting down.
TAGCTCAGTTAAATTCGGTTAAATGTAATTTGTCTAAAGTTTTTCTTTTACGAGTGGTTAATGGATTAATGGATGATCATGGGAGTGGAACTGATGGCTTTATGAGAGGAAGAGAGACCTGAGCAAGTACACTAGTACACTCACACCTAGGCCCCTTAGACTAAGGCTGCCTTTCCTCCCTAGCGTATCTGAAGCCCCAGCACCCCCTCAGCTTCATAACTGAAAGTCCTTCCTGCCTTTACCCTCATAGAAAATCTTTTGTCAGGTGATGATGCTGCAGCAAGAATTGCCATGTGATAGCCTGCGCCACCTCAGGACACGATACAGGATCTCCACCAGCAAGAAGGCTCTCACCAATGTGCCCCCTCGACCTTGGACTTCCAAGCCTTCATAACTGTAAGGAAACAAATTCCTCTTCTCTATAAATTACCTAGTTCCAGGTATTCTGTTAAGAGCAACATCTTGACAAGACGAAGGAGGGCGTCTTAGTCCATTTTCTGTTGTTTTTAACACTATCGACTGATGAGGGAGATCAATAATATGGGTAACTAGTGTCCCCAAAAAAGAGATCAAAGGTATGGAGAGGAGAAAATACAGTAATCAATACTATCAATTTCTTCCCCAAAGCCATTCCCCTTCTTACTGAGAGAACCTTTATGGTTCACATGTCAAGGAGAGATACCTGGTATCAGGGACGAGGTGGGCATGTGACACTAGTCTGACCAATCATATGTAAGAAAAAGTTTGGTTGGACGTGGTGTCGCATGCCTGTAATCCCAGCATTTTCGGAGGACAAGGAGGGTGAATTGCCTGAGCTCAGGAGTTGGAGACCAGCCTGGGCAACATGGTGAAACCCCATCTCTACTAGAATACAAAAATTAGCGGGGCATGGCGGTATGTGCCTGTAATTCCAGCTGCTCGGGAGGCTGAGCCAGGAGAATTGCTAGAACCCTGGAGGCAGAGGTTGCAGTGAGCCGAGATGGCACCACTGCACTCCAGCCTGGGCGACAGAGCAAGACTCTGTCTCTAAAAAAAAATAATAATAAAAAGAAGAAAAAGTTTACTCAGGGCTGCTTTGAGCACTTGCAATTGCCAGCACCACTCTAAGTGCTGCCAGCGTATTAACTAATCATCTTGTTCTACAGGTCTATGCAGGAAGACATTCTAGTTACTCCCATTTTCATGGATAAAGGCACTGTGGCACTGGGAGGCTAAGTCCCTGTTCCAGAGCCTGCACAGCCAGAAAGTATTAGGATTGTAACACAGACAGCTTGGCCCCAAAGTCAAATTTCTTATCCATTAAGCTGTAAGGCTCTCATTAATTTACCCAAAAGTCAACTCCTCTGACACCAATTTGCTGAAAGACAGTTTACTAGAGAATCCATTTCATGAGTGAGCAAATCACTGAATGATCAATTTGATGAATTGGCTAAATTTATAAAATAAGTATTTCTATCAATTTTTGATAAAGTTTGGAATGATTTGAATCAGATAGGTTATAAGACCTTTGGGAAGAAAAGGTTCTGGCTTCAGATTTCTTCCCTGGAAGTCATTCGCCCCTCCTTCCCCCTTCAGTCTCCTCCTCTCTCTGTCCCTCAATCCCCTACTTCAGGAATCAGCAACTCTAGATTCTTATGAACTGACTTGTCTTTCTTTCTCTTACCAGGGAGTTGGGTAGAGAAAAATTAAACATAGGCACTCTTAAGAAGAAATAATGAAAACCTGTTAACTAAAATGACACAGAAATCTTTAAAAGCTGTTTAAACCATCCTGTACAATATGCTTTAAGCCTTATCCATAGTTAAAAGAAAGAAGTTTTTGATAAATGGGTGACTTTGATAATTTTGATGACTTGATCATTCACTGAATTGGCACCTGGCAAATTGGCTCACTTCTGTCCCGTAGCGCCTCTAAAACAGGCCTGTCAAACCCAAAAGTCCTTGTTCCACAGCTGTCAGGGACATACCTGACTTTCAAGCAGAGGTATGGGATTCTATTTTTGTTGTAACCACTTGAAATAGTTCATTAGCAATACTGCGGTAAATGCTCACTATGGTAGCAAACACCCAGGGTATAACTTTTTTGTTCTATGATTCCAATAATAAGTAGATAATATGCATTGAGTCAAAATTTCAATTATGCTGAAATGCTAATTTTTTCAGGTGAAGAAAACAATTTTACAGATTAGTTGTTACCTGGAAGCCTTTTGGTTAAGAATAAGGTTAACTGTCTTGAACTAGTAAACAAATACTTTAAATTAATAAAATATTGTACAATAAATGTATATGAATTACCATTCTTTGTATTAAAGTTTTTTTTAAAGGTTATAGAACCTGATGCAAAGCCTATTTTTCCTCTTAATCCTAACATCAGTTATTTATTTTCAACAAAACAAAAACACCCATCACATTAGCTTGTGTTTGTAGGTTTGAATATTAGTTTAATAACCATTGTTTCCTTGTTTTACTGTTTTGTTTTTATTTACATTACATACATTTTTGGTTTATAATATAAAAGTTATAAGCACAAGACATTATACATAGTTTTGTGTTTGTCTTTAAGTAACATTGTAATAAAAATAATTTAAATAAACTCTTAGTAATAAAACTATTTTTTAAAAGAACGTTTTTACTATAAAAATATTTTATTGAATTATTAAAAGAAGTAAAGATAAAATACATCCTTAATAAATAAATCCTTAATAAGCATGACACAAACACAAAACTGACAAAATAAAACATAAAAACTACAGGAGAATGTCATTTATGAATACTGATGCAAAAATCACAAATAAAAATATGGTCCAACAATAGCACATTAAAAGAATAATACATCAACTGAGGTTTATCCCAATAATGTAGGAATGGTTTGATAGCAGGAAATCTATTAATCTCTTACTAATACACATAAAGTAGAGCAAAATCGTATGATATATTCACAAATGCAGAAAGGGTGATGATAATATTTGACATTTTATTTTTGATAAAGCTTTTGATAAAATAAGAATAGGTATACACTTTCTTATTTTTAAAAAAATTATTTTAAGTTCCAGGGCACATGTGCAGGATGTACAGGTTAGTTACATAGGTGAACGTGTGCTATGGTGGTTTCCGCCCCTATCATCTCATCACCTAGGTATTAAGCCCTGCATGCATTAGCTATTTTTCCTAATGCTCTCCCTTCCCCCATCACACCCCCCAACAGGCTCCAGTTTGTATTCTTCTCCTCCCTGTGTCCTTGTGTTCTCATTGTTTAACTCCTAATTATAAGTGAGAACAGGCAGTGTTTGGTTTTCCGTTTCTGTGTTAGTTTGCTGAGGATACTGGCTTCCAGCTCCATCCATGTCCCTGCAAAGGACACAATCTCATTCCTTTCTATGACTGCATAGTATTCCATGGTGGATGTGTACCACATTTTCTTTATCGAGTCTATTGTTGATGGGCATTTGAGTTGATTCCATGTCTTTGCTATTGTTAATAATGCTGTAATGAACATACACATGCATTTATCTTTGTAATAGAATGATTTATAATCCTTTGGGTATGTTCCCAGTAATGGGACTGCTGGGTCAAATGGTATTTCTGGTTCTAGGTCTTTGAGAAATTACCACACCATCTTCCACAATGGTTGAACTAATATACATTCCCACCAACAGTATAAAAGCCTTCCTATTTCTCCATGACCTCGCCAGGATCTGTTGTTTCTTGACTTTTTAATAATTGGCATTCTGATTGGCATGAGGTGGTATCTCATTGTGGTTTTGATTTGCATTTCTGTAATGATAAGTGTTATTGAGCTTTCTTTCATGTGTTTGTTGGCTGCATGAATGTCTTCTTTTGAGAATTGTCTGTTCATGTCTTTGGTCCACTTTTCAATGGAGTTTTTTTTTTTCTTGTAAATTTGTTTAAGTTCCTTGTAGATTCTGAATATTAGACCTTTGTCAAATGGATAGATTGCAAAAACTTTCTCCCACTCTTTAGGTTGCCTCTTCACTCTAATAATAGTTTCTTTTGTTGTGCAGAAGCCCTTTAGTTTAGTTAGATCCCATTTGTCAATTTTTGCTTTTGTTGCAATTGCCTTTGGCGATTTTGTCATAAAATCTTTGCCAATGCCTATGTCCTGAATGGTATTGTCTAGATTTTCTTCTAGGGTTTTTATACTTTTGGGTTTTACACTTAAGTCGTTTATCTATCTTGAGTTAATTTTTGTATAAGGTGTAAGGAAGGGGTCCAGTTTCAATTTTCTGCAAACTCCTAGCCTGTTCTCCCAGCACCATTTATTAAATAGGGAATCCTTTCCTTATTGTTTGTTTTGTTAGGATGTTGATTTGAGATCTTTCCAGCTTTTTGATATGGGCATTTAATGTTATAAATTTCCCTCTTAACACTGCTTTAGCTGCATCCCAGAGATTCTGGTATGTTGTCTCATTGTTCTTACTGGTTTTAAAGAACTTGATTTTATTAATTTTACTATTTACCCAGGAATTATCTGGGAGTAGGTTCTTCAATTTCCATGTAGTTGTGCAGTTTTGAGTGAGTTTCTTAATCTTGAGTTCTAATTTGATTGTGCTGTGAGTGGTTTATTTCCAAATATGTGATCAATTTTAGAATAAGTGCTATGTGGTGCTGAGAAGAATATATATTCTGTTGTTTTGGGGTGGAGAGTTCCACAGATATCTATCAGGTCCACTTGATCCAGAGCTGAGCTTAAGTCCTGAGTATCTTTGTTAATCTTCCTTCTCAATGATCTAATTTTGACAGTGGGGTGTTAAAATCTCTCACTATTATTGTGTGGGAGTCTAAGTCTCTTTGTAGGCCTCTAAGAACCTGTTTTATGAATCTGGGTGCTCATGTATTGGGTTCATATATATTTAGGATAGTTAGCTCTTCTTGTTGAATTAACCCCTTTATCATTATGTCATGTCCTTCTTTGTCTTTTTTGATCTTTGTTGATTTAAAGTCTGTTTTGTTAGAAACTAGGATTGCAATCCCTGCTTTTTTCTGTTTTGCATTTGCTTGGTAAATTTTTCTCCATTCCAATGGGAGTGAATGGATCTCCTGCCTCATCAGAGTTCCCAGAGCTGGAGTACACAAATACTCCTGTGTCTCAGTGCTGGCTTGAGTGGCCACCTATCTGAGCAGCCACTGTGAATCTGCATAGCTCTGTGCTTGGTGCCCAAGGCCCTAGTGGAGTGGACACATGAGGGGACCTCCTGATGCCCTTGCAAGGATCCATGGGAAAAGCATGGTTTTCAGGGAGGTGTAGTACAATCCCTCCCCACCTCTCTTGGCTGGGGGAGGGAGCTCCCCTTCTCCCATTGCAGCTCCCAGGCTGGCCGTTGCTCCACCCTGAGTTTCTCACTCTTCGTGGGCCATACTGACTGCCTAGTCATTCCCAGTGAAAGAACCTTGGGACCTCAATTGAGATGCAGAATTCACTCACCATTTTCATCATTCTCAGTGGGAGCTGCAGAGCAGAGCTGTTTCTATTTGACCATTTTTGCTGGCCCCAGGGTCCTATTTTTTCCTAATCAATGTGCTGCCTTTTAACACCATAAAATTCAGCAGGCTGAGAATTCAACCTACTTTGAAATCCAACCACCTACAGGACCATACTATCTAATTTTTGACTATAGGAAATAAGAAATTATTTTATGATGAGTATAGAAAGTTTCCGGTTTTTAAAACATTTCTTAAACTGAAAATTTTTAACCTTGAACTTGTCTTCAGCAGAATTAGAAGAATCCAGGTTACCCTGTATATCTTATATTCACTATGCCTTCTCCCCATAATTTTTAATCACAGTAACCACTTCAATCTGGCAGCATCTTGTCTTTAACAGGCATTTCATTCCAGGTGACAACTGGTGATCGTTTAAGTAAATGTTTTCAATTGAGTGCTATAAACCACTGTCTCATAATATAATAGTTATATTTGTAACTGCCTCAGATTCCTTTCATTGTACAATATAACTTTCAAATTAATTAAATAAAAATATAAGATTCTTCTAATCCACTCAGGTCAGATAGAGAATTTCATATTACATTTTCCTTTACAGTCTATTGCCAGTAACTAATTTTATATCACTTTGCATTAGTGAAAGTTTTTTGTTAGGACAACCACATTATAGCTACTCTACAAACAAAACGGTGTACTAAAGGATATATTTTAGGTTTTTTTGTTGTAGAAAACTAGCCTGTTACATGGCAAGAATGATGCCATCTTGAAGCAAAACCTTTAGGATGATTGATGTTTGACTCCTGCATCTGCAGCAGTTCTTTACACACTGTCCATGGCAGAAACAACCCCTCATAAATAAACAATGTCTAGAGAATAAATAACCCCTCATGAAGATGTCTATCTTACCAAAAAGCTTTCTGTAGAAAGTACCTTACTGGAAAGCGGGTGTAGCAGTCACAGGAACCCACCATCTTGCAGCTGCCTGAGATGTCACTTCTGTTTGTAACTCCCTATTAAATGTTTTGTTGTTGTTGTTGTTGTTGAAACCAGATTTGTTAGCCTCTTTCTGCAACCTCTCAGCTCCCTGGGTCTTTGCGGGTAAACTTGCCATAACTGCTCATCACAGAACATGTGATAGGGCTGAAAACACACACTCAAGCCAGAGATTCCAGATATGCCTTTCAGAGCCACACTGCAGAATTTGGCTGTGGAGAGAGCTGCCACCTGTGCCAAAGACAGGAAACTGCAAGGTCAGTAGTCACCGGTCCTGACCATGCCATTACCCCCAGCATTCCAGGACCAAAAAGACGTATCCTGCACCTTGCCTCAACCCCAGTGTTACTCAGTTTCAATGAAAGTCCCAGATATGCGAAAAGACTCAGTTGAATACATCTGGAAAATGTAGTTTTGAGATTTTTATCTCCTATAGTACAGGATGGCATCTGACATGGTTTGAGTCTGAGTCTTCACCAAATCTCATGTCAAATTGTAATCTTCAGTGTTGGCAGTGGGGCCTGCTGGGAGGCAATTGGATCCTGGGGCCAGATTTTCCCAACAGTGCTGTTCTGGGTATTGTCAGTGAGTTATTGTGAGATCTGATTTTTAAAAAGTTTGTAGCACCTTCCCACCCTTCCTGTTCCTTTTGCATTGGCCATGTAAGATGTGCCTGCTTCCCCTCAACCTTCTGTGTTGACTGTAAGTTTCCTGAGGTCTCCCCAGCCATGCTTCTGTAGAGTCTGTGAAACTGTGAGCTAATTATGCCTCCTTGCCTTATTAATTACCCAGTCTCAAGTATTTCTTTGTAACAGTGTGAGAATGGACTAAAACAGCATCCTAGATCAGGAGTGTAATGGGATGTTGCATTAGGCCATTCAGGACATCTGCCATTTTGTCTTCAGAAATACACTTGAGCTTTGTTTCACCCCTCTCCAGAGTTTTACACAATGAAGTCCACCATCCTTCTGTAAATGTCCATCTTTACTGTCTTATTGTCATCCACTTCCTTTCCCTTCCATGCTAATGGTTGCCACCTGCACCTACACCTACTGTCTTGGCTCTGTTCTGCCCTGGTTTTCAGAAAAAAACCCATGCATTCAAGAAGGTGCTCAGTCATTGACTTCACTGCAAGTCTGAGTCTATCTCAGTGAGGCATCAGCTCTCCCTGGCCACACCGGCTTCCCCTGTTAGCTGTCACTTTCATATTTGCCTTCTTCTACAACCTGAGTTCTGCCTGATACAGGACCACCCTCCTGTCTGTGATGTTCTCTGGGCTTGGTGACCTAGTCCACCTTCCTCTAATTCCTTCTCTGAGGGAGCTGCCTAGCCAGACTTTCAGCTCCTGCAGCCTCCCCCTTGGAACTCTGGTGAGTCTGTCCTCACACTGCCATAAAGAAATACCCGACACTGGGTGATTTATAAAGGAAATAGGTTTAATTGACTTACAACTCCCCATTGCTGAAGAGGCCTCAGAAAACTTACAATCATGGCAGAAATCAAAGGAGGAGCAGACACCTTCTTCACAGGGTGGCAGGGTGGAGTGAGTACAAGCAGGGGAAATGCCAGATGCTTATAAAACCATCAGATCTCATGAGACTCACTTACTGTGACAAGAAAAACATGGAGGAAACTGCATCTATGATTCAGTTACCTCCACCTGGTCCTACCCTTAATGCACGAAGATTATGGGGATTATAATTCAAGATAGATTTTGCGTAGGGACACAGAGAAAAACTGTATCAGTGAGACTTTCCTACCTCACTAGGGAGGACCAAAGATGGAGGGAAAAAGAACTGAAAAAGTGATAACAAAAGGTGTGTATTTCGGTAATTTTTCTTTTTTTTTTCTTTTTTTTTTTTTTTTGAGACGGAGTCTCGCTCTGTCGCCCAGGCTGGAGTGCAGTGGCTGGATCTCAGCTCACTGCAAGCTCCGCCTCCCGGTTTACGCCATTCTCCCGCCTCAGCCTCCCGAGTAGCTGGGACTACAGGCGCCCTGGGGCCACCTCGCCCGGCTAGTTTTTTTTTTTTTTGTATTTTTAGTAGAGACGGGGTTTCACCGTGTTAGCCAGGATGGTCTCGATCTCCTGACCTCGTGATCCGCCCATCTCGGCATCTCAGAGTGCTGGGATTACAGGCTTGAGCCACTGCGTCCGGCCGGTAATTTTTCTTAATCCTGAGTAAATCGGTTGAAAATGCTTGAACTTTACCTATGAAATAATGCACACATTTATTACTAGATAGTATAGACGATAACGCTTCTGCTTCTATTCCCTATGGGAGAAGAATAATCCATCATTTTTTGTGCCAAGTCCATATAATACAGAAAGGAAACATGGCACACTGCAACATAGTGTGATGAGAGGGAGTGGAGAACATTTAAAAAGCAACTCCCATGGACTGGGGTCTTTCTCTCTCTTTAACTGTAATATATTTGCTTTCTATACCTGGGGTGCTCTCGTGTTGGGTGTATATGTATTTACAATTGCTATGTGCTCTTTTTTGAATTGATTCCTTTATCATTACATAATGACCATCTTCGTCTTTCGTTTTGTTTTGTTTTTTTTTTAAACACAGTTTGTCTCTCTGTGTCCCAGGCTGGAGTGCCATCACAGCATCTCAGCTCATTTAAACCTCTACCTCCTGGGTTCAATCACTTCTCATGCCTCATCCTCCAGAGTATCTGGAATTACAGGCATATGCCACCACTCCTGGCTAATTTTTATATTTTTAATAGAGATAGGGTTTTTCCATGTTGGCCAGGTTGGTCTCCAACTCCTGGCCTCAAGTTATCTGTCTGTCTTTTCCTCCCAAAGTGCTAAAATTACAGGTGTGAGTCACCACAGCACCTGACCCATCTCTTTGTTTTCAGTCTGTGTGTCTTTATAACTGAAGCATTTTTTGTAGGCAACAGATCATTGGAGTTTTTTTTAATACGCATTCTGTCACTCTATGTCTTTTGATTGGAGAGTTTAGTTTATTTACATTCAATGCCATTATTTGATAAGGGCTTACTGCTGTCTTTTTGTTATTTGTTTTCTGGTCTTCTTGTTCTTGTTTTCTCCTTTCTCTCTTTGTTTTAGTAAACGTGATTTTCTCTAGCAGTATATTTTAGTTTCTGGCTTTTTTTGTTTTAGATTTAAGGTACTATGAGGCACTAAATAATATTTTATAACCCATTATTTTAAACTGATGATAACACTAATTGCATAAACAAAACACAAGCAAAAAAACTAATGAAACTGTATTTTAACTTCATCTCCTTGCTTTTTAACTCTTTGTTGCTTCTATTTATATCTTATCTTTCGTTGTTTCTATTTATATCTTATTGTTTCTATTTATATCTTATATCTTATTGTTTCTATTTATATCTATAGTTATAACTATAACTTGAAATGTTATAGTTATTATTTCTGATCAGTTATTTTTGTCTTTTAACTTAAGATATGAGTAGTTTACATACCACAATTACAGTATTATAATATTCTGTGTGTTTCTAGGAACTTACTACCATGCATGAGTTTTGTACCTGTAGATGATTTCTCATGCTCACTGATGTCCTTTTTTTTCAGATTGAAGAATTCCCTTTAGCATTTCTTGTAAGTCTGGTCTGGTGTTGATGAAATCCTTCAGCTTTTGTTCCTCTGGGAAAATCTTTATATCTTCGTGTTTGAAGGAGTTCTTTTTGAAGGACTTCGTTTTTTGTGTAGAATCTGCTTGGTGTTCTTTAACTTTCTTATACTTGAATATTGATACCTTTTTCTAGGTTTCAGAAATTCTCTGTTATTACCCCTTTGAAAAGACTCTCTATCCCTATCTCTGTCTCTACCTCCTCTTTAAGGCCGGTAACTCTTAGATTTGCCCTTTTTAGGCTGCTTTCTTGATCATGCAGACGTGCTTCATTCTTTTTTATTTTTTTTTCTTTTGTCTCCTGTGACTGTGTGTTTTTAAATAGCCTGTCATTGAGCTAATTCTGTCTTTTGTTTAATCAGTTCTGCTATTAGAAGTCTTTGATGCATTCTTCAGTATGCCAATTACATTTTTCAACTCTAGAATTTATGCTTGATTCTTTATAATTATTTCAATCTCTTTGTTAAATTTTTCTTATAGGAATGTGAATTCCTTCTGTGTTATCTTGAATTTCTTTCAGTTTCCTCAAATTAACTATTTTGAATTCTCTGTCAGGTCACATATCTGTTTCTCTGGGATTTGCCCTTGGTGCATTATCTAGTTCATTTGCTGAGGTCATGTTTTCCTGAGTGGTCTTAATGCTTCTGTACGTTCGTCAGTGTTTAGGCATTGTAGAGTTAGGTATTTATTGTGGTCTTTACAGTCCGGGCTTGTTTATACCCATTCTTCTTGGGAAGGATTTTCAGGTATTCAAGACGACATGGGTATTGCAATCTAGATTTTTGATTACTGCAACTGTATCTATATTAAGGGGCACCCCAAGCTTAGTAACCCTGTAGTTTGTAAAAGTACTGCCTTGGTGATATTGGATAACATCTAGAAGTATTCTCTGAATTACCAGGCAGAGACTCTTGCCTGGATAATTTTTGCTTTTTTTGTTTGTTTGTTTGTCTGTTTGTAGAGACAAGGTTTCACCATGTTTCCCAGGCTGGTCTCAAACTTCTGGGCTCAAGCAATTCCCCTACCTTAACCTCCCAAAGTTTTGGGATTACAGGCATGAGCCACCACACCTGGCCCTCAGCTTGTCTTAGATGAGAAGTGATCAGGAGGTTGATAGACAGATGACTGTAATGAAGAGGTGTAGAGTGTGATAATAGTCAGATATGTTCTCAAAGGACTGGGTATTGAACATTTTATGGATAAATTGTTACATGGATACAAGAGAGAAGTAAAGAAGGCTTGAACACTTGTCTATCCTAAAATATGTCAGTGTGATTAAATGATTGCCAACCTCTAGAGTGGTTCAGGGGAGGCAGAGTGGGAGACAGGTTTCAGTTAAGGTTGACTTTTATGATATTTAGAAAGAAACCATTCTATTCTTGTGAATTACATGTATTTTTCCTTCAATTACATTTCTATTTGGTTGTAAGTACTATATTATGTATTTTGATACATTGTTCTTAAATTCAGCACACTTAATTAAATCCTTCTATAAATGTTATATGCTACAATACTACCAATGTTTATATTAAGTTGGAATTAGTCCAATCTATACGTTTGTAAATTAATATGTCAATTGAATCATCATGACAACCTTGTAGAAAATAACTGCAGAATATAGAAAAAGACAAGGAGATTAAAATGGTAACATGGAAAATAATTGTTGAACACAAAGAAGGTAGCAATGGAGGAATAAAGAAAGAAAGAATACATAAGATATACAGATAACAGGAAAATGGTGGATATAAATCTTATCAATAGTTACGTAAAAGGTAAATGAATTAAACATTCCAATAAAGGCTGATAGACTGTTAGAATAGATAAAAAGATCATTTTATATGATGCCTACTGAGATATAGATAGATGGAAATAAGAGGATGGAAAAAGATATGCCATAAAGCATTAATCAAGACCGCTGGAGTGGCTTTAATAATATTATGCAAGAAAGAATGTGATAAAATTGTTATTAGAGACAAAGATGTGTATTGTATAATAATAATAGGGTCAGGCCAAATGTGGTAGCTCACGCCTGTAGTCCTAGCACTTTGGGAGGCCAAGGAGGGCAGATCATGAGGTCAGGAGTTCGAGATCAGCCTGGCCAACAGAGTGAAACCCTGTTTCTACTAAATATACAAAAAGTAGCTGGGCATAGTGGATGCATGCCTGTAGTTCCAGCTACTCAGGAGCTGAGGCAGGAGAAATGGTTGAACCCAGGAGGTGCAGGTTGCAGTGAGTCGAGATCATGCCACTGCACTCCAGCCTGTGCAACAGAGTGAGATTTCCTCTCATAAAAAATAGTAATAATAATAGTCAATTCATTAAGAAGCTGTAATAATTATAGACATATATGCATGTAATGACAGAGCCCTATAGTTATGAGGCAAAAATGGACATAATTGAAAGTACAAATAGACAATTCAATAATATTTGACTTTAATATTACAATTTCAATAATGGACAGAACATCTAGATAGTTGTTCACCAAGTAAATAGAAGACAGTAGAATACCAAAAAACAATTAGACCTAACACACATCTATTGAACTTCTTCTAACTACTGAGCAGATTACAAACTCTTCTCAAGTGTTTATGAAATATACTTTGGAAAAGACAATATATTAGGTCATAAGACAAGCTTCAATTAACTTAATAGGCATGAAGTTATACAAAGTATGTTTTCCAAAGCCAACAGAATGAAATTAGAGATCAACAGCAGCAAGACATTTGGAAAAATCACAAATCTGGGAAATATAAAAATGCACTCTTCAACAACCAAAGTGTCAAAGATGACATCACAGTGGAATTAGAAAATACTTTAAGATAAAAAATCCTAAAAACACAACACACCAAAACTTAATGTGATATGTTGAAAGTATTAAATAGAGGCAAATTTATAGATAAAATGCCTAAATTAAAATAGAAAGATCTCAAATCGGTAACCTAACTTTGAGACTTAAGCAACTAGAAAAAGAACAGCAAATCCAACCCAAAGAAAATAAAAAAATAAGAAAGATCAGTATTCAATTGTATGGTTATACCATGTTTCGTTTATCCATTTGTCAGTTGATGAACATTTCGGTTGTTCTCGCTTCTTGACTGTTATAAATAATGCCATGTGTTTCTATGAGCATGTTTACAATTTTCTTGGCTGTTTAACTTGGTGTGGAATTTCTGGACCACGTGGTACCTCTATTACTACTATTTTGAGAAACTTCCAAACTGTTTTCCAATGTGGCTGAATTATTTTATATTCCCTCCAGCAATAAATGATGGCTTAATTTTTTCCTCTTATTATTGTCCAGTGTTTTTTATTATAATCATCCTAGTGGAAATGAAGTGGTATCTTATTTTGGATTGATTTTTTCACTAATGACTAATACTGTGGCATATCTTTTTATTATTTTATTAGCCACTTGTATAAGTCCTTTGATGTCTACTCAAATCCTTTGTCATGGAAGAAATTGTCTTTTTATTGTTGAGGTATAAATGTCTTTTATGTTTCCTAGATACTAGGCCCTTACATGTATATGGTAAAATGGGCAAATATTTTGTCCCTTTCTCTGGGTCATCATTCATTTTCTTGATGGTGTTCTTTGATGTACTCAAATTTTTCATTTCATTGAAGTTTAACTTATCTGTTTTTTCCCTTTATTTGTGTTTTAGGTGTTTTACCTCAGAGACTGTTGTCTAATAAATGAATATTTTTACCTACCTTGAAGAAGTAGCTCTTAGTTTTAGCTCTTATAACTAAGTATTTAATGCATTTTGAGTTAATTTTTGACAATGGTCTGAGCTAAAGGCTTAACTTCATTCTTTCAAATGTATATCTTCAGTTTTCTCAGCACCATTCTTTGACAACATTATTCAACACTATTCTTTTCTCCATTAAATTGTCTTAGCATCCTTGTTGAGAATCAATTGATTATTGATGTATGAGTGTATTACCACACTTTCTATTTTATTCCAGGTGTCTATCATTATGTCAGTACTACATTGTCTTGATTACTTCAGTGTTGTAGTAAGTTTTCAAACTGTGAAGTGTGAGTCTTCCATATATGTTTCTATTTTTCAAAATTTTTGACTATTCCTTTGGCACTACCATAGTAATTTTCAGACTAGTTTGTCAATTCCTGCAAAAAATCCAGCTGGACTTTGGTAGGGATTGCATTGATTTTGTAGATGATTTTAGGAAATATTGCCATATTAACAATATTAAATCTTGTCATTCATAAGTGTAGCATGTTTTTCCATTTATTTAAGTCCACTTTAATTTTTTTCAACAATATTCTGCATTTTTTGGTTCACTTGTCTTGCACTTCTCTTGTTAATTTATTCCTAAGCACTTTTTGATTCTATTGTAATGGAATTACTTCTTAATTTATTTTTGATTGCTGATTGTCAGTATATAAAACTACAGAGGTATTTTTTACATTTATCTTGCATTTTTTAACCATGATGAACTTGTGTCTGAGCTCTAGTAGTTTCTTGTAAATTCTTTTGAATTTTCTGTATATGAGATCATGTCATTTTAATTAGAGATAGTTTTAATTCTTCCTTTCAAATCTGGGCACCTTCTAACTGTTTTTCTTACTTAACTGTTCTGGCTAGAATCTACAGTACAATTTTGAATACAAATGTTACAAGCACACACCCTTGTCTTATTTTGAATTTAGGGGAAAGCTTTCTATTGTTAATCATTATGCATTACGTTAGCTGCACATTTTACATAAATGTCCTTTATCACGTTGAAGAAATTCTTCTCACTTCTTACTTACTCAGTTGTTTTTCTTTATTAAAAATGTGTTGAGTTTTGTCAAATACCTTTTTGCCTTGACTGCAGTAATCATGTATTTCCTTCTCCCTTTTATCTATTCATATCTTGTATTAAATTGACTGATTTTGCATGTGGAATAATTCTGTATGCTTAGAATAAATCCCACTTGGTTGTGTTGTATAATCCTTTTTATATGTTGGTGAATTCAGTTTGCTAGTATTTTGTTGAGGGGTTTTGCATGTGTAGTCATAAGAAATATTGGTCTATCATTTACTTTTTATATCTTTGGTTTTGGTATCAGTATAATTCTAGCTTTATAGAATCATTTGCAGATATCACTTTCTATTCTATTTCCTGGAAGAATTTCTGAAGGATTGGTCTTAATTTTTAATTAGACATTTGGTGTAGTACCACAGTGAAGCCATTCTGTTTTTACTTTGTGGGAGTGTTTTCCTTACTAATTCATTATCTTAATTGTTATAGGTTTACCTAAATTTTCTATTTCTTCTTGAGTCAGTTTTCATAGTTCATGTCTTTCTAGAAATTTTGCTACTAACTAGTTTATCTCTAATGACTAATGCTGTGGCATATCTTTTTATTATTTTATTGGCCATTTGTATAAGTCCTTTGATGCCTATTCAAATCCTTTTTCATCAAATTAAATTATTTGTCTCTTTACTGTTGAGATATAAATGTTCTTTATATTTTCTAGATACTAGGCCCTTACATGTATATGGTAAAATGGGCCTGGATTTTTAAAATGTTCATTTGCTGACTCTCTCCAGGGTTCCTGGCTTCCAGCCACAGGGCTGGTTTCCTCTCTGCAGGCTCGTCTTTTGCATTCCCCTTCCTTACAAATAGTGTTCATAGCCCAGCACTTCTCAAATAAGTTCATTTTGGAGAGCTGTAGGCATGGGAGTGTGTTGGGAGCAAGCCCCCAAAAATCTGGCCATAAACTGGCCCCAAAACTGGCCATAAACAAAATCTCTGCAGCACTGTGACATGTCCATAATGGCCCTAAGACCCAAGCTGGAAGGTTGTGGGTTTACAGGAATGAGGGCAAGGAACACCTGGCCCACCCAGGGTGGAAAACCACTTAGAGGCATTCTTAAACCACAAACAATAGCATGAGCGATCTGTGCCTTAAGGGCGTGTTCCTGCTTCAGTTAACTAGCCCAACCTATTCATTTAATTTAGCCCATCTCTTCGTTTCCCATAAGGGATACTTTTAATTAATTTAATATCTACAGAAACAATGCTAATGACTGGTTTGCTGTTAATAAATATGTGGGTAAATCTCTGTTTGGCGCTCTCAGCTCTGAAGGCTGTGAGACCCCTGATTTCCCACTTCACACCTCGATATTTCTGTGTGTATGTCTTTAATTCCTCTAGCACCACGGGGTTAGGGTCTCCCCGACTGAGCTGGTCTCAGCAGGGGTGGGGTGCAAATGAGGCTTCATCCCCATTTTCCTGAGGGTGGCCAGCAGATGAGCTGCCCAGATTTTGATTCCACATAAGAAGGAGTTTCTAACTCTAGAACTCATGGACTGCCTTTTGCAGTAACTTCCCCACTACCAGGTGGAGTAGTGAGAATCAAGCCAATCTTGAACATCCTCTCTCCTGGAAATCTGCAGAGCAGCTCTGGATGAGAGCAGAGTGTACTCGAGGTTACTTGCTTGGGACCACACAATGGGATGGGAGAGTGGCTTTGAGGGCAGCAATGAGTCATGAGCCTGTGGAGAGGTGATGACCACTACTGGGAGCTGAGAAACCATATAGCCACTTGCAACAAGTAAATGCTGATATTTGCGTTGGAGATGTGGGCAGTTAACACTCTCCACAGGAGATTTGTTCTTTTGCTTACAGCTTCTTACTTAGGCAGCTGAGAGTTGAAGTTTTTGAAAAATCAAAAGAGGAATTTAATTTAACTTATTATATGTGATAGAGACAAAGGAAAGTCACCAAGTTCAGGAATGGCATAGCCCAGCCCTACTGTAAGAGGGTGACTTCTGTGCCTGACCATAGGCTGGCACTGGTGACCAGGGCCACCTGGGGCAGAGCTGTGACCCCATGGAAGCAGGTGTCAGGGGAGGGTGTGAGAAAACAGCAAGCTGGCTGTGCCTGAGAGAAGGGGACCTGTCTTGAAAGAGATCAAATGAAGAGACTAAGAGGCAGAAATGAAGTCCACAGGCAAACAGCCCGGGCGGCGCCCTGACAGCCTGGGCGGCCCCCTGAGCCTAGTTAAAGATCGACCCCGGACCTAACCGATTAA